>NC_141685.1:1130651513-1131272763 GCF_964263255.1 Lissotriton vulgaris | reverse complement strand
TATCGCCCTCACTCTATCTATCTGTCTATCTATCTATCGCCCTCACTCAATCTGTCTATCTATCGCACTCACACTATCTATCGCCATCACTCTATTTATCTATGTATCTATCTACTGAACGCCCTCACTCTATCTATCTGTCTATCCGTCTGTCGCCCTCACTCTATCTGTCTGTCTATCTATCTATCTATCTATCTATCTATCTATCTATCTATCTATCTATCTATCTATCTATCTATCGCCCTCACTCTATCTGTCTATCTATCGCCCTCACTCTATCTATCTATCACCCTACCTCTATCTATCTATCTATCTATCGCCCTCACTCTATCTATCGCACTCACTCTATCTGTCTATCGCACTCTCTATCTATCTATCTATCTATCTATCTATCTATCTATCTATCTATCTATCTATCTATCTATCTATCTATCTATCTATCTATCCCTATTTATCTATCTATCTATCTATCTATCTATCTATCTATCTATCTATCTATCTATCTATCTATCTATCTATCGCTCTCACTCTATTTATCTATCTAATGCCCTCACTCTATCTATCGCATCACCACAGCATCACTCAGCACCACCACAGCATCACTCAGGGGCACCACAACATCACTATGCGCTACCATAGCAACACTGAACGCCACAGCATCACTCGTCGCCACCACACATCACTCAGCGCCACCACAGCATCAATCTGTGCAACCATTCAACAACAACTGGTTCAAATATGTTCTCTCAATGTTTCAAGCTTTATTACAAATGTCACAAAAAGATTTAATATTTCACTTCTGTTCTTGGATTTTCGTCGCAATAAAATACACTGAACATAATCTTCACAAAAGTTATTTACAAAAGTTTAAGCTATTGCCATTATAAATTATAATAACTTTTATTTAAGTATTAATTATTGTAAAAAATTAAAAACCATTGTTATTTGTAATATCAATACATGTAAGTCACGTAAATACAACACATATTGCATTACAAATGCTATAGGTCTCACATTTGCGAAAGTTATAACTATTGGCATTGTAAATGATAAAGCTATTAATTTTGCTATTTTCAAAACCAATACATAAATAAAAAATATGTCATTTACAATACCAATAGCTCAAACTTTCCTAATGCGAGACCTATTGCATTGCAAATGCTTGTTTTATTCTAGCAAGAGCGTGCACCATAAGATTTATGAATGCCAAATGTTTTGAGTTCATGAAAACAACTCAACGTGCACCTTTCGAAAACTACAAAACCTACTGCTGTCTTCAACAATTTGTCTACATCACTGTCAGCTTACCAAACGAAAATTCATATGGAACTGTGAGTTTGCAGGGAAACGAACTGGGGAGTTCATGTAGCTTAAACCCCCCCCCCCCCTTGAATATCCGAAAGTGCAATGACCCATCACACTGGAAGTTAGTTTCCTGGCAACATGTGATTACGTTATAACCTAGCCATCACCTGTAAAAAAGACCTAAATGTTCCCCCAATTTTACATAACAACACAGATGGTGCCTCACTCGACGTAAATTGAAAGGATGGGGGGAGGAAAAAGCTGAGCTTGTGCTGGGGGTTGGGGGGGAGGGCTCAACTCGAATCAGGAGTCTAAAATCAATTTTCATGAGAGTGGGCAACTTTGAAGCTCCCAGTTTGGCTCCTGTGGTAACAATAAACATTAAGCTGCACCGCTGAAAGAAAAGGAAAGGCAGCCATAATTCTATATCAGGACGGAGGTGAGGATTATGCAGTCCTTTCTTCTCTTTATTATAATCAGCAATTCAAAGAAAAAATCAATCAACACATATTACTGAACCACAACTCCCATGAGCACATGGGGCACAGTGTCCATAGTAACCATCAGCCAATCATGGAGCCGTCCGTCGTATAATTAGCCATGACGTCCTATCCTCTCCCTGTTTCTTCTCTGCTCGTCAGATAAGTCACCCTCTTTTACTTTTCTGACATATTGCGTGTTTTGATACATTTTGTGGTTCATTTAGTGCCTGTGCAGTAGCGCTTGCTCTGTGGTGCGCTTTATCTTTGTTTAGGCATTTCGGCAGTTCGACACGCGTCAGGCGCTGCTTGCGCCGTCTCTGCCGTTCGAACGCGGGCTCTGTGGAGAGCGTCTTCGCTTCCCCTCGGCCCTGTGGGGCGCACCGCAGGGAGTAAGGCTGCGCTTGCGGTTCTTGCTTTGCGGGACGGCGCGCTGAGGCAGGAGCTTCCTACCTCACCAACCCTCGCCTCTGACACCGGTTCGGTGTACTCGTTCGCGCAGTGTGCGCAACGCCATCTAGTGGCGGCTTTCAGTCACCGCACCTAAAGTTTGACGGCGGTACTGTCTGAGCACCGGCGAGGGGGCTACCTTTGTGAAATTGATATTAAGGTGTTACTGTGCTCACACCCTCATTGAAATGCAGACTGTTGATCAGTCAAACCCCCCCATTCAGGAGGCGGAACAAATAAGCTGCACCCAGCCCCTGCCACCGGCGGTTGGTCGCGCGCTTTCGCAGGCACTGGACACGGTACTGGCACCTTTGAGGGAGAGAGTGGATGCCCTCGCACAAAGCATCCCCAAGGTGTTTAGTGGCGCAGGTCCTGCGGACCGCGGAGCCAAAGGTGCGCAGGGTGGTGGGAAGAAGTCAGCGAAGCGTCACGCGGGGCACTTGGAGGAGTTTGATCGCTTGAGGGACTCCTTCCGCAAGAGTGCGCAAACGCTTAAAAAAGTACCCTGCCGGGAGGGATTTTTCCCCGGAGAGGATGGCGACGAGGTCGCCCCGGAATCTGACCAGGAGGATGGTTTCCCCTTGGAGGGAGAGGGTGTTACCGAGGATGATGCTTCCTCGGACGACAAGGATGGGTACTCAGGGTGTCCCTGGCGTCCTGCGTCTCATTCTTCGGGATCGGTGGAAGGGGATGATAAGACCCCAGATATGTTCGATCCCACAAAAATCTACCACCCGAGATCATCGGAGTGGCTCCCAGACCCTAAAGTAGCAGCGTATGTGGCTGGCAAAGTGCGCCAACCCCTAGAGAAGGAGGTTAGAGCCCGCATGCGGGGTGAGTGCCCTCGCCCGAAGCTGGAGGGCAGAGTGGCGGCCACTCCAGACATTGATGAAAAGCTCTATGCGTTCTTCGCTAAGTTTATGAAGGACCCTAGGAGAGGCATAGATCGATCCTGGCGCAACTGCCAGGATAAACTCCTAGACGCGGTGGGCCCCGTGACCCAGATTATCCAGTTAGCGGAGAGGGCCAAGGAGTCGGGGACGGCGTTGTCCACGGAGGTCGTGGCAGGTTGGGCACAGCGAGCCCTTTGCTTCCTGGGTAACGCGAACTGCGCGTTGGCGGCAGAGCGGAGGAGATCTCTCTGCATCAAAATTGATCCTAAACTTGGAGATTTGGCCACTTCGGAGGCAGGGCCTATTGCACAAGGCAAGCTATTTGGAGAACCTTTTATTAAGGAACTGAATAAGTTCGTTACAACCTTCTCTGCCTTGGACAGAGCACAGTCGTCCATCAAGAAGATTTTTCCCGGACGGGTTTTTGCAGGGGCTGGAAGAGGACGGGGTCGCTCCTCCGGCCGCCAACTCCAGCAAGGCCCTAACAACAAAACCCAGCAGCGCCGTAACAACGGCTGGAACGACGGTCGCCAGGGGAACTTCTATCCTAGTCGTGGCGCCGGCAGAGGGCGCGGCAGAGGCTATCACGGTGGCGTCAATGTACCGGGAGGCCCAGCCGGTGAGTGTTACCCTTTTTTCCCCATCCGTTCGGGGGGGAGGTTACGGAATCATCTCCACAACTGGTACAAAATCTCCTCAGACCCTTGGGTTCTCCAGACGGTCAGGGGCTTCCACATAGAGTTCTTCGGCACTCCTCGTCAGAGGGTTCGCCCTCGCCCCTTGATTTTTTCCGCAGAAGACAGGACTCTTATCGAAAACGAAGTGTCAGAACTCCTCAGGAAAGGTGCGATTCGCAGAACACACCTTCACCCTTCGGGGTTCTTGAGCAATATTTTCCTGGTCCAGAAGAAGGACAAGGGGTTTCGCCCGGTTATCAACTTACGGGAGTTCAACGAATGGCTGGTCTACCGCCATTTCAAGATGGAAGGAATCCATCTGTTACGCGATATCCTCCTTCAAGGGGATTGGATGGTTCGCCAGGACCTGAAGGACGCATACCTCAGGGTGCCGATCTTTCCGCCTCACAGTCGCTTCCTGCAGTTCTTATGGAACGGGGAGGTCTTCGAATTTCAAGCACTCCCCTTCGGCCTCTCGTGGCCCCATGGTGCTTTACGAAGCTCCTACGACTGGTGGTGGAAACAATACGCGAGAGAGGCGTGCAGATGATCATCTATCTCAACGACATCCTGATCATGGATCTGTCGCCGGATCGACTTCATTCCAACCTGACCATGACTATTGCCCTGCTCCATGACCTGGGGTTTGTAGTGAATGCTCAGAAGTCCGAGCTTCTTCCGAGGAGACAGATAACTTTTCTGGGGTTCCTCATAGATTCGGAATCTGGTTGCCTCAGCGTCCTGCAGCAGAAGGTGAACAAGATTCGCAAAGAACTCTCCCAGACCCTTCGGAGGGACAGAATCTCCCTTTGGCACCTGGCTCGAATCGTGGGTCTTCTATCATCCTCGATTCAGGCGATTTTTCCAGGCCCGTTGCACTACAGGGCCCTTCAACGACTGAAGGCGCAGCACCTCCGGAAGGGACTCACTTACTCCGAGCTCATTTCCCTCACAGAGGAGACGAGGACGGAGTTGCGATGGTGGATAGAGCACATGAGTGCGTGGAACGGGAGAGCGATCTTCGGATCCAGCCCGGACCTGATCATCGAATCGGATGCCAGCAGAGCGGGCTGGGGAGCCCGTTGTGGCGACATCACGATGGTGGGCCGTTGGTCGGAGGAAGAACTTCAACTGCACATCAATTGTCTGGAGCTTCTAGCGGGCTCCTTTGCGGTGAAGTCTCTGACACAGAACCAGGTGTCGTGCTGCATCCTGCTACGCATGGACAACATGTCGGCGGTGCAGTATATCAATCGCCTGGGCGGACCTCGGTCCAAGGCACTAGCAAATCTAGCGAAGGACTTCTGGCACTATTGCCTGGAGAAGCGGATTTCGGTGTCGGCGGAATATCTCCCGGGCACACAGAACTCGATTGCGGACTGGCATTCCAGGAACTTCCAGGATTTCAGCGACTGGCGACTTCACCCTGCGGTCTTCCACACCTTGATGGACAGGTGGGGACCGTTCTCGGTAGACCTGTTCGCGTCCCGACTCAACCGTCAACTCCCGAGGTTTGTGAGCTGGAGGCCGGACCCGGAGGCGATGGCAGTAGACGTATTCTTGCAGGACTGGTCACTGGAGCAGGCTTACGCCTTTCCCCCCTTCCTCATGATTCCTCGAATAGCAGCGCAAGTTCGCCGGCAGCAAGCATCGCTGGTCCTAGTGACCCCCCTTCTGGCGAGCTCAGGCCTGGTTTCCCCCACTGCTCGAACTGTCGTGGGATCGTCCGATGCAACTGCCCTTGTTCCCTTCGTTACTTTCGGGGCCCCTGGGAGAGGGGCACACGCTGGTGCTTCAGGAAACCTTACAGCTCATGGCATGGAGGATTTCAGGGGACGTTGGCAAGACGGACGCCTTTCGGCGGGCGCTGAGGAACTCATCAGCAGGGCCTGGGTCCCAGGTACCGTCAAAAGGTACAGATCGGCTTGGCAACGATGGCGTCGTTGGTGTCTGGTAAGACACGCCGATCCCTTGGGGGCTGACGTTACCCACATTTTAAATTTTATGGCTGAGCTTTCCCAATCGGGTCTGGCCTATCAGTCGGTCAACTCTTTCAGATCCGCCATTTCAGCGGGACATTCCCACATCGATGGCAAACCAGCGGGGGAACATCCTTGGGTTTGCAAACTCATGAAGGGTGTCAGACTTTCCAAACCCCCGGAACCCAGATACGATAATCTCTGGGATGTCAACATCATCCTACGTTTCCTTTGCTCCTGGCGTGACAACCAGTACCTGAACAGGAAGGAATTATCGTCTAAACTGGCGATTTTGCTGTGTCTGGTTTCGTGCAAACCCGTCTCCGACGTGCGGGCACTAGATATCACGGCACGCATGTTCACTCCGGAGGGAGTTACTTTCACGGTCGCTAGAAGGACCAAGACCGGTATCAGATCAGTGTCATACCCCAAGTTTCCAGACCAACCGAAATTGTGTGTAGTGCGCTGCCTCAAGGCGTATGAGGATTTGACGACGGACTGCCGCCCGCCTGGGGAACGGCAGCTTCTCATTGCACTGCAAAAGCCTTTTAAGGCGGTTTCGGCTCCATCCATCGCTAGGTGGGTCCGTTGGATCATGGCTGAAGCGGGGGTGGATGTGACTAGATTTGGAGCTCACTCCGCGAGAGGAGCAATGGCCTCTAAAGCCATTCAGGTAGGCGGTAGGCTCGAGGACATCATGGCAGCAGCGGATTGGTCCTCAGAGTCCACATTCAAAAAGTTTTACTTCAAGCCCATCTATGGCGCGGCAGAACTTGTGGTGGGTAAGCTTTGAAACTGCATAATCCTCGCCTCCGTCCTGACATAGAATGAAAAATTTCCTAGCTAACGTAACGGAAAGTTTCAATTCTATTAAGGACTAGGTGGTGAGGATTATCCCACCCGAGACTTGCTGGTCTCGACCCACCCGTACATCTTCGTACTCCAGTAAGTATTCATTTACGAGTTGCTTCAATGTAATGCTGATGCAAGGAATTGGGTTGGAGCGGGATGTTGCTTTGTATACATGTTTTGAACTCTGAAATGTTCACGTTCTTAAGCTGTGATGATTCTTGTACATGCTGTGCATTGCCTTGCTTGCCCTTCTTGAAAGAAGAGCTGGATAACGTTTTTTTCTCGCTCGGTTTAGGGCAAGACCAGAAGGATTGAAGAACGTCCCGGGGGTTTCCTCACAGAGAAGAAGAGGAAGAGGTTAGGACGTCATGGCTAATTATACGACGGACGGCTCCATGATTGGCTGATGGTTACTATGGACACTGTGCCCCATGTGCTCATGGGAGTTGTGGTTCAGTAATATGTGTTGATTGATTTTTTCTTTGAATTGCTGATTATAATAAAGAGAAGAAAGGACTGCATAATCCTCGCCTCCTAGTCCTTAATAGAATTGAAACTTTCCGTTACGTTAGCTAGGAAATTTTTCATTGAGCCCTAGCCTTAGGGAGCACCTGGACAAGATGGACACAGAAAGGGTAAGAGGAGGAAAATGCTGCCTTGCTTCATTGCCGAATTTCTGCTTGGGGTGGGGGGGGGGGCTTCACCAGGAGAGGGAAAACAATAGAACATGAAAGAGGCAGATTTTGAAGCTCTCGCTGATGAAAGAAAAGGCCGCCATCAGCCGAGCAGGAGCGATGCTAGAGGACAAATAAAAAAATTCTATGTCAGGACAATTTCATTATTACAGAAATGCTCAGCAGCCACTAAACCAGTAAAAAACTACAGTACCCATGAACACCAGGGTAACAACCATAGAGACTACATTATAAAAGGCCATAGAGACAGTCTCTCTTCCTCTTTCTTTGCTGCTCCGCAGCCAATTTATGGCTTTTGGTTTCTTATCTGGTATTATATTGCATTGCTATGTTGGTATTCTGCTTACTTGTTTCCTGACATTGAACGCTTTCACTCGCGCTGTATTTTTGCATCGCTCGCACATTGTTTGCCTTTCACGCATTGCTGACTTGTTGCCGTGTGGTTTCTTACACGCTCCGGTTTTTCCTTTCGCGTTGTATGTGCTAAGCTGGGAGCGTGGGCTCACCTCCCTTTCAACCGGGTGCTCTACGCCCGCGTTTCTTTTAATTTGTTGAGCGGGAGACCAGGGTTTGGAGGACTTGTGCGCTGGGTGCGCAAGCTCCTCTGTGTGATTCCAGAGGCGGCCGTTACCGTGCATGCGCGGCGGCCATTTCCCGGTTTGACAACATTGTTTCCTCAGCGCTGGGAAGATTGAGAAGGTAGTATTTCTACTGCGGTGCCCACAGCCTCGGATATTAACCCCTTTGACGCCTTTTGCTCACTAAATAGCATTGGGCTGCATAATTTAGCATAGGCTTTGCCTCGAGTGCATTTTTCTTTTGCCAGCATGCCCTCCCTCCACCTTTTAATACTTCTTGTGTGCAGTTTTGCCTGCATGGTTGGCTTGCTGTGGGGTTTTTGTCACTCCCCCTGCATTGTGCCTTTGGCCACTTTCATTTTAGTCATCTCGTGGGCATTAATTTACACACAGTGTACCATGGAGGATTATTATGGTGAGGATGATGACTACTATTATGAGGAGGACGCCTCTGGCTCTTTAGAGCACGACTTAGTAGAGGCTTTGGATCAGGGTGTGCAGCACTCCATGAATAAGGCGCTTGTGCTCGCCATAAATCCTTTGAAGCGTCATTTGCATCATTATACTTTACAACAGGGTTGGGTTCCAGCTGCTCGTAAGTCCTCGACGTCCCCTGTCAATCCTCACAAGTCAGACTTTCAGAAGTTAGCTAGGATTTTGGCGTCTGAGAAATCCAAAACCACTTCTATTCCCCATCCTACTGATCCTGATGACTCTCATTCATCTTCATCTTCGGATCATGATGACCCTCCCCCTAGGAAGAAGGTCTGTAAAGAACATTTTGTAGATGCCCCCATACATCCTCCTGTGCTGACTTTTGATCCATCCAATATTGCTCATCCTCAATCCACCTCTTGGTTGCCCTCTCCTGCTGTGGCGGAATATGTCCAGGTGCACATATGCCGGCCTTTTGAGAAAGATGTCCGGGCTCGCCTTCGATCCAAATGCCCTCGACCCGATCTCGCTGACCACCTGGCTGAGACTCCTGAAGTTGACCCCACGATGGTCACCTATCTGAAGAAATATGCCAAAGACCCGAAAAAGGGTCTTGACAGGTCTTGGTGCTCATGTCAAGACAAACTTCTTGACTTGTTGGGTCCCCTGACCAAAATCCTGGATCTTGGTTTTCGCGCCAAAGAATCATCTGCCCTTGTGGACCCGGATGAGCTTATTGAGTGAGCACAAAGGGCTCTTTGCCAGTTGGTAATGTGTGTACATCTCTAAATAATCAAAAAAATAGTGACAGAAGGAGATAAAGTGCAAACAAGGTTCATTCAAAAAATATATATTTATTTATTTATTCTTTTTTATTTTTATATGAATATAAATTCATATGAATTTTATTATTGATCAACGAATCTTCTTTCTTTTAAATTCATAGATAGTACATGGAATATTTGAAAAAATTAATAAAGAACACAAAACAGTTCTAAAATCAGTAACAAATTAGTAGTTCCCCTGAAAAACAATCATACACAGCAGCTCGCTCACGTGCTAACAGTCATTCTACATTCACACCACATACAAAGATGAAAAAGGAACTGGATTCCAATTAGCAAGATGACTACGCTAATGTGATCCAAGGGCACCAAGGTGTAGTTGTTGGCCCTTGTGGCGGGTCTACGCGCGTTTCGGTGGACAAGCCACCTTCATCAGGACCTTGTACATCAAATTGTGCAGATAGCAGGGGATCAGACAAAAGGGAAATTGGCCTAAAAAGAAAAAACAAATCTGTCACTGTCACATACACAAAAAAATCTATATACAAAAGAGCATTAGTACATTCACTGTTGGGTAAAACCCGGGGTTCATTACTGTAGTAAGAGTGAAAGTCTACCTTTTAGAGAAGAAAGCAGGAGAGTCTAGTAATGCGAGAGCAAAGTACTGACACAAGGTGACGAGTCACACTACCAATTAATGAGGGACTAATTGTACAATGAGATATCTATTCTGCAAAAGCTATTTAAGGGGGTACTCCATACAAAGACATATCCAATCATGTAGCAATACTTACAAGGTGATAGGTCAGCTATCATTAAAACGAGTTCTCTTTAAGAATTGGAAGGTAGAGTCACTTGAGTTGCACCGCATCTATAAAAGGGCCAGGGGAGACTGTTAGGGTAGGTTATGGTATAAAAGATTCGATGGTATGCATGCATAGTCCCTAATAAATAGGCTTACCCATAATGCCAAGTCAGATGTGCTAGGTGACCCTCAAAACTTCATCTTGATATCTTAGATACCAGATTCTGTGTAGGAAGCTACAAGAGAGATGTATGAAAACCCCATGTCATAGTCATTCCTAAGGGGACCTTAATACTATGAGTTAGCTGGACTGCCTGTAAATAGCGTTTTAAGAAGACATACCGGAATGAACGAGTTGTTTCCGTTACAGTGTGGGTTCTGAGGAGATGCTCCTATTGTATAAAATCAAGGAGAGGGTCTCAGGATACTGTAGTCCGCGTAGGGAGTTAACTCCTGTGTTATTTCAGTCTCTAATGTCATAAAGAGATACCAACACGTCTATTCAAGGACAACATGGGTATTGTTGAACTGTCGAACAGATGAAAAACTAGAGATACTATATGGGAACTTACATTTATCAATGGTGATCATTTGTCGCAAAAGAAGGCATTCTGTGAAGTAATTTAGCACTGTTAAGCCACCGCGACCCTACAAGACAAAAGTAGTATGTATATATTCTGGTCCTGAGGTATGGTAGTGGTGCAGGATTATACGCACTGAATCAGTCATGTCAGAAAAAAGTTGAGAGGAGGACGCATATACCAGAAAATCTAGAGTTTGCTACTGAGAATGGGTGATATTTATAATAAGTCCCATAGTATAAAAACAACCGAGTGGGAATACAGCGAAGAAGCCCATGGGTTCAAACTCGCTGCGCAAATGGTCGGCGCCACCACGTCAAGAGAGTTACGTCTTTAAATCTAAGAAGGGAACTACTCTACAACCCTCTGACTAAGATCGATTTCTATTCAGTTTACCTGTGAATCCGGCGTGCAGCGTTCAGGAATCTACGCGTTCCCGAAACCCTCCGTGTGACATTGTTTGTGTCCGCCCGTTCTTATCCTCTGATGTCTGGGTTGAAATATCGCGGAAGAAAAGAGAAAGACCGCGAGAGTATTGTGGCATGGTAATAGACGAGGGACTACATAGTGGCGGCCATATTATGTGTACCCAGTCAACCGGACTCATACATTTACGATATCTAGGAAGTAAAATGGTATTTCCAAGTGTGATAAGAGAGAGGCCACGTTTAAGAGGTCGTGACTACAATAGGATTTCTTTAGCGGGTTGTATTTTTAAATTGAAAGCCCGGCAGAGATTTTATATAAATAAAGTAGTGCCAGCTGATGAAATAATGCCGTCTGAAAAAGACCGGCTAGATGATAATATGCGAAGTACAAAGAGCCACATACAAAAAGTCCAGAATGAGGTAGAAATTCTCATATAGACTGCAACACGGGATATAAGTCCAGAATAGGTCATATAAAGGCACAGTTTATGGGAGGTAGAACAAGGACAAGAGATCAAAATTCTTTACTTGGTAACATACCAAGATATCTCTTCGTTTAGTCCTCGCTTGACACTATCAAAAAGAAAAATCCAGAAAGTTTCACGTTTTTTCCGCGTGATTTCAATGGGCTGACCCATTTTAGGAGTGACCTTTTCCAGGATGGACCATCTGATCTCATCCTCCTTGTGTGACTTCTCAATGCAGTGTTCTACTAATGGGGCTGAGAGTTTCTTAGTCCTAATGGCGGACTTATGTTCGCTGAAACGGACGCGAAACTCGCGTCCTGTTTCGCCAACATAGGCTAAGCCACAATCACAGAACAAGATGTATACTATATTGCTGCTACGACAGTTGGTAAGGTGGCGTAGTTTGATCTTTTTTTCATTATAAATTACCATGTCAGAAATGAGGGCTGAGTCGCAAGCATGGCAGCCGCCACACCTGTGGTTCCCCACAACTGCAGGGAGACCAGTGATGGAAAGCTGGTTGTTGAAATGAGCGTTTCTGGTCAAGGGTCTCGCATGAACCAGCATGTCCCTTAGGTTTTTGTTTCTTCTGTAAGCTAACATGGGAAGAGGGAGCACAGTGCCACTTTCATCCACGTTCAGGATTTTCCAATTTTTATTAATGATATTTCTCAGTTTATGATTTAGGGTAGAGTGATTAATCACGCAGGTGATCCGTTCGTGTTTATTTTGGGGTTTGCCCTGTAGAAGTGCGGATCTATTGAAATATTTGGCCCGTTTGTAGGCTTGTCGCACTAGGCGGTGAGGGTAGCCTCTTTTGAGTAACCGTTCTTTCAGGGCATCTCCGTGTCGATGGAATGAACTAATATCCGTACAATTACGGCGAATCCGGAGGAATTCGCCGAAAGGTATGGTATGGATTCCCTTTGGCAATTGGGGTGGAAGCTTCCAAATTCCAGAATGGTATTTTTGGCAGTACTTTTTCTGAAGAGGCTAACCGATAGCTGTCCATTAGTGCCTGAAATGCTAATATCTAGAAAATCTACCTGCTGAGTGCTAAGATTCATCGTGAACCTCAAGTTCGTATCACTGGCATTGAGCCAAAGGTAGAAGGTCTGCAGTTCCTCTTCCGACCCTTTCCAAATAAAAAAAATTATCATCAATAAAGCGCTTCCAGAGAAAAATATTCTCAAAAAAAGGTGCTAATTCGTTGAAGATGTTTTTCAATTCCCACTCCCCCATGAAGGTATTAGCTACACTGGGGGCACAAGAAGCCCCCATAGATGTCCCTTTGATCTGCTTATAGGTTTTCCCATTATAATCAAAGTAGTTGTTCATTAGGACAATCTCCAAGCACTGGAGAATGAAGGCATCGAGGCGGTCAGAGGGGTATCTCCTGAGGAGGGTGGATACTGCCTGTAACGCTCGACATTGAGGGATATTGGTGTAAAGCGCCTCAATGTCGAGCGTCACCAAGATGTCTGTATCGGGGTTGAAGGGTAGGCCTTCTATTTTGTTAATGATATCCCCGGTGTCGCGGATATACGAAGTATATTTCTGGGTTAATGGACACAAAAATCGATCCACATATTTAGATAGTGGCTCAGTGCACGAGCCAATGGTCGAAATGATAGGACGCATGGGTGGATTATTCTCTGATTTATGTGTCTTCGGAAGACCATATAGAACAGAAGTAGTGGGGGTAGTTTTGTTGAGAAAGACAAGCTCGTCTTCGCAGATAAAGCCATCTGTGAAGGCCACTTGAGTTATTTCTTGAATATATTTATTCAAGCGATCTAATTCTTTACGTTGGGCAGGTCTATAATGTTCGGTCACAGCTAGCATTTCTAACATCTTCTCATCATACTTCGTTCTATCAAAGACCGTGATGCCCCCACCTTTATCGCAAGGTTTGATGACTATAGCGGGATTGGTTTTTAGCTCATTCAAGGAGTTTCTTTCTGAATGAGTGAGATTTGGAGGAGGAGTATAAGTGTGTTTAATGACCTTTGCAACATCTTGGAGGACGCTCTGTTCAAAAATGCGTACCTCTGCACCTACCATATCCAGGGTCGGTGTGAATGTAGATGCTGGTTTACAGCCCGAAAGGTTGTTTACTTCCTCACAGGGTGGACGGTCCTGGAAAAATTTGTTCAATCTAATTTTACGAAAAAAGGCAAACAGGTCTTCGTGCAATTTGAATTTATTGACATAACTACTAGGAACAAATGATAAACCTCTACTGAGTACCTTTATGTCCTCTGGTTGAAGATTGGCCGAGGACAGATTATACACGGGTAAGTCATTTGTAGCTTTAGGTTCGTTGTCTGCCTCTACCACCAGTACTGCTGGTTGCGAGTCCTTACGTATTGCTGAGGAGGTGGAGGGTTCATTTGGGCATGGGTCGCTTGGTCTTGCCAGCGAACATTCCTCCCTCTGTATTGGCCTCGGTGTAAAAAACCCCTCCCATTGAATGGACGTTGGTTCGGTCTTCCCCTAAAGGGTCCTGGATTAGGCTGACCATAGTTCGTATCCTGGTAGTTGTCTCCATCAGAGCCCGAAGACCCTGTGTCGGAGAAGTTGGTGTATCGTCTCCTTTGATATCCATTGTAATTAGGATTATAGTTGCCTTGTGATGTCTCTTGGTAAAAGTTAGGGGTGAGGTAGGGATAGATTTTCTCTTTGGTAAACCACCTCACATCTTTTTTAAGTTTATCCATTTTTTTGTTAGTGAGGTAGGTTTCAAAGTCCTTCATCTCTGATTTAATTTTTTCCAAGCAGATCTTGCCATCTTCCACAGCTGTGGATGTATTCAGTTTCTCTTCAAGGTCATTAATTTCCCGCAGGAGGGTAGATGCTACATCCTTCGCAGTTTCAATAATGAGCATCATCCAGTCCCTGGAGCAGCGGTTGGAAATAAGTGACCACCGCTCCAGGAACTTTTTGATGTCAATAAAGAGGGCTGGGGCGTTACGTACTCTCAAACCTGTGGGGATAACACCTGCTTTTAAGTATTCGAACATGTAGAAAGCGTGTGATTCAATTCGTTTAAGTCTCTTACGCATATTCAGGAGATTCTGCCATTCACTATTCCCTAGTTGTTGGGGAGGGGTAGGAGTGCTATCACCTGCTAGTTTTCCCATTAAGGTGTTAAAATCATCATCTGTGAAACCAAATGTCTGAAAAGAATCCATTGTAAGGAGGAGGAGCAGAGAAGTTCAGTAAAGCAAAAAAGTCAAATCTATATAAGGCAATGAAATCTCATAAACGACTCAAAACAAAGAGGAAATACCAAGGAAGAGTTCTCTAGACAGATAAGAACCAACCAGGAAAAACCACAACAGTGAAAATATTTTAAAACTAAAACAAAAAGAGTAATTCTCAAAGTTACAAATGCAAATCCCACGGTTGAAAAACCGCGAATATGTTAAACATGAGCAATGGGACCCCCTCAAACATGTAAATTATGGCCCTGGAACCGAGGGGAACAAGAATACATAAAGCTAGAAGGGTGTTCCTACAGTGGCCGTATCATTCAATAATGTGTGTACATCTCTAAATAATCAAAAAAATAGTGACAGAAGGAGATAAAGTGCAAACAAGGTTCATTCAAAAAATATATATATTTATTTATTTAATCTTTTTTATTTTTATATGAATATAAATTCATATGAATTTTATTATTGATCAACGAATCTTCTTTCTTTTAAATTCATAGATAGTACATGGATTATTTGAAAAAATTAATAAAGAACACAAAACAGTTCTAAAATCAGTAACAAATTAGTAGTTCCCCTGAAAAACAATCATACACAGCAGCTCGCTCACGTGCTAACAGTCATTCTACATTCACACCACATACAAAGATGAAAAAGGAACTGGATTCTAATTAGCAAGATGACTACGCTAATGTGATCCAAGGGCACCAAGGTGTAGTTGTTGGCCCTTGTGGCGGGTCTACGCGCGTTTCGGTGGACAAGCCACCTTCATCAGGACCTTGTACATCAAATTGTGCAGATAGCAGGGGATCAGACAAAAGGGAAATTGGCCTAAAAAGAAAAAACAAATCTGTCACTGTCACATACACAAAAAAATCTATATACAAAAGAGCATTAGTACATTCACTGTTGGGTAAAACCCGGGGTTCATTACTGTAGTAAGAGTGAAAGTCTACCTTTTAGAGAAGAAAGCAGGAGAGTCTAGTAATGCGAGAGCAAAGTACTGACACAAGGTGACGAGTCACACTACCAATTAATGAGGGACTAATTGTACAATGAGATATCTATTCTGCAAAAGCTATTTAAGGGGGTACTCCATACAAAGACATATCCAATCATGTAGCAATACTTACAAGGTGATAGGTCAGCTATCATTAAAACGAGTTCTCTTTAAGAATTGGAAGGTAGAGTCACTTGAGTTGCACTGCATCTATAAAAGGGCCAGGGGAGACTGTTAGGGTAGGTTATGGTATAAAAGATTCGATGGTATGCATGCATAGTCCCTAATAAATAGGCTTACCCATAATGCCAAGTCAGATGTGCTAGGTGACCCTCAAAACTTCATCTTGATATCTTAGATACCAGATTCTGTGTAGGAAGCTACAAGAGAGATGTATGAAAACCCCATGTCATAGTCATTCCTAAGGGGACCTTAATACTATGAGTTAGCTGGACTGCCTGTAAATAGCGTTTTAAGAAGACATACCGGAATGAACGAGTTGTTTCCGTTACAGTGTGGGTTCTGAGGAGATGCTCCTATTGTATAAAATCAAGGAGAGGGTCTCAGGATACTGTAGTCCGCGTAGGGAGTTAACTCCTGTGTTATTTCAGTCTCTAATGTCATAAAGAGATACCAACACGTCTATTCAAGGACAACATGGGTATTGTTGAACTGTCGAACAGATGAAAAACTAGAGATACTATATGGGAACTTACATTTATCAATGGTGATCATTTGTCGCAAAAGAAGGCATTCTGTGAAGTAATTTAGCACTGTTAAGCCACCGCGACCCTACAAGACAAAAGTAGTATGTATATATTCTGGTCCTGAGGTATGGTAGTGGTGCAGGATTATATGCACTGAATCAGTCATGTCAGAAAAAAGTTGAGAGGAGGACGCATATACCAGAAAATCTAGAGTTTGCTACTGAGAATGAGTGATATTTATAATAAGTCCCATAGTATAAAAACAACCGAGTGGGAATACAGCGAAGAAGCCCATGGGTTCAAACTCGCTGTGCAAATGGTCGGCGCCACCACGTCAAGAGAGTTACGTCTTTAAATCTAAGAAGGGAACTACTCTACAACCCTCTGACTAAGATCGATTTCTATTCAGTTTACCTGTGAATCCGGCGTGCAGCGTTCAGGTATCTACGCGTTCCCGAAACCCTCCGTGTGACATTGTTTGTGTCCGCCCGTTCTTATCCTCTGATGTCTGGGTTGAAATATCGCGGAAGAAAAGAGAAAGACCGCGAGAGTATTGTGGCATGGTAATAGACGAGGGACTACATAGTGGCGGCCATATTATGTGTACCCAGTCAACCGGACTCATACATTTACGATATCTAGGAAGTAAAATGGTATTTCCAAGTGTGATAAGAGAGAGGCCACGTTTAAGAGGTCGTGACTACAATAGGATTTCTTTAGCGGGTTGTATTTTTAAATTGAAAGCCCGGCAGAGATTTTATATAAATAAAGTAGTGCCAGCTGATGAAATAATGCCGTCTGAAAAAGACCGGCTAGATGATAATATGCGAAGTACAAAGAGCCACATACAAAAAGTCCAGAATGAGGTAGAAATTCTCATATAGACTGCAACACGGGATATAAGTCCAGAATAGGTCATATAAAGGCACAGTTTATGGGAGGTAGAACAAGGACAAGAGATCAAAATTCTTTACTTGGTAACATACCAAGATATCTCTTCGTTTAGTCCTCGCTTGACACTATCAAAAAGAAAAATCCAGAAAGTTTCACGTTTTTTCCGCGTGATTTCAATGGGCTGACCCATTTTAGGAGTGACCTTTTCCAGGATGGACCATCTGATCTCATCCTCCTTGTGTGACTTCTCAATGCAGTGTTCTACTAATGGGGCTGAGAGTTTCTTAGTCCTAATGGCGGACTTATGTTCGCTGAAACGGACGCGAAACTCGCGTCCTGTTTCGCCAACATAGGCTAAGCCACAATCACAGAACAAGATGTATACTATATTGCTGCTACGACAGTTGGTAAGGTGGCGTAGTTTGATCTTTTTTTCATTATAAATTACCATGTCAGAAATGAGGGCTGAGTCGCAAGCATGGCAGCCGCCACACCTGTGGTTCCCCACAACTGCAGGGAGACCAGTGATGGAAAGCTGGTTGTTGAAATGAGCGTTTCTGGTCAAGGGTCTCGCATGAACCAGCATGTCCCTTAGGTTTTTGTTTCTTCTGTAAGCTAACATGGGAAGAGGGAGCACAGTGCCACTTTCATCCACGTTCAGGATTTTCCAATTTTTATTAATGATATTTCTCAGTTTATGATTTAGGGTAGAGTGATTAATCACGCAGGTGATCCGTTCGTGTTTATTTTGGGGTTTGCCCTGTAGAAGTGCGGATCTATTGAAATATTTGGCCCGTTTGTAGGCTTGTCGCACTAGGCGGTGAGGGTAGCCTCTTTTGAGTAACCGTTCTTTCAGGGCATCTCCGTGTCGATGGAATGAACTAATATCCGTACAATTACGGCGAATCCGGAGGAATTCGCCGAAAGGTATGGATTCCCTTTGGCAATTGGGGTGGAAGCTTCCAAATTCCAGAATGGTATTTTTGGCAGTACTTTTTCTGAAGAGGCTAACCGATAGCTGTCCATTAGTGCCTGAAATGCTAATATCTAGAAAATCTACCTGCTGAGTGCTAAGATTCATCGTGAACCTCAAGTTCGTATCACTGGCATTGAGCCAAAGGTAGAAGGTCTGCAGTTCCTCTTCCGACCCTTTCCAAATAAAAAAAATTATCATCAATAAAGCGCTTCCAGACAAAAATATTCTCAAAAAAAGGTGCTAATTCGTTGAAGATGTTTTTCAATTCCCACTCCCCCATGAAGGTATTAGCTACACTGGGGGCACAAGAAGCCCCCATAGATGTCCCTTTGATCTGCTTATAGGTTTTCCCATTATAATCAAAGTAGTTGTTCATTAGGACAATCTCCAAGCACTGGAGAATGAAGGCATCGGGGCGGTCAGAGGGGTATCTCCTGAGGAGGGTGGATACTGCCTGTAACGCTCGACATTGAGGGATATTGGTGTAAAGCGCCTCAATGTCGAGCGTCACCAAGATGTCTGTATCGGGGTTGAAGGGTAGGCCTTCTATTTTGTTAATGATATCCCTGGTGTCGCGGATATACGAAGTATATTTCTGGGTTAATGGACACAAAAATCGATCCACATATTTAGATAGTGGCTCAGTGCACGAGCCAATGGTCGAAATGATAGGACGCATGGGTGGATTATTCTCTGATTTATGTGTCTTCGGAAGACCATATAGAACAGAAGTAGTGGGGGTAGTTTTGTTGAGAAAGACAAGCTCGTCTTCGCAGATAAAGCCATCTGTGAAGGCCACTTGAGTTATTTCTTGAATATATTTATTCAAGCGATCTAATTCTTTACGTTGGGCAGGTCTATAATGTTCGGTCACAGCTAGCATTTCTAACATCTTCTCATCATACTTCGTTCTATCAAAGACCGCGATGCCCCCACCTTTATCGCAAGGTTTGATGACTATAGCGGGATTGGTTTTTAGCTCATTCAAGGAGTTTCTTTCTGAATGAGTGAGATTTGGAGGAGGAGTATAAGTGTGTTTAATGACCTTTGCAACATCTTGGAGGACGCTCTGTTCAAAAATGCGTACCTCTGCACCTACCATATCCAGGGTCGGTGTGAATGTAGATGCTGGTTTACAGCCCGAAAGGTTGTTTACTTCCTCACAGGGTGGACGGTCCTGGAAAAATGTGTTCAATCTAATTTTACGAAAAAAGGCAAACAGGTCTTCGTGCAATTTGAATTTATTGACATAACTACTAGGAACAAATGATAAACCTCTACTGAGTACCTTTATGTCCTCTGGTTGAAGATTGGCCGAGGACAGATTATACACGGGTAAGTCATTTGTAGCTTTAGGTTCGTTGTCTGCCTCTACCACCAGTACTGCTGGTTGCGAGTCCTTACGTATTGCTGAGGAGGTGGAGGGTTCATTTGGGCATGGGTCGCTTGGTCTTGCCAGCGAACATTCCTCCCTCTGTATTGGCCTCGGTGTAAAAAACCCCTCCCATTGAATGGACGTTGGTTCGGTCTTCCCCTAAAGGGTCCTGGATTAGGCTGACCATAGTTCGTATCCTGGTAGTTGTCTCCATCAGAGCCCGAAGACCCTGTGTCGGAGAAGTTGGTGTATCGTCTCCTTTGATATCCATTGTAATTAGGATTATAGTTGCCTTGTGATGTCTCTTGGTAAAAGTTAGGGGTGAGGTAGGGATAGATTTTCTCTTTGGTAAACCACCTCACATCTTTTTTAAGTTTATCCATTTTTTTGTTAGTGAGGTAGGTTTCAAAGTCCTTCATCTCTGATATAATTTTTTCCAAGCAGATCTTGCCATCTTCCACAGCTGTGGATGTATTCAGTTTCTCTTCAAGGTCATTAATTTCCCGCAGGAGTGTAGATGCTACATCCTTCGCAGTTTCAATAATGAGCATCATCCAGTCCCTGGAGCAGCGGTTGGAAATAAGTGACCACCGCTCCAGGAACTTTTTGATGTCAATAAAGAGGGCTGGGGCGTTACGTACTCTCAAACCTGTGGGGATAACACCTGCTTTTAAGTATTCGAACATGTAGAAAGCGTGTGATTCAATTCGTTTAAGTCTCTTACGCATATTCAGGAGATTCTGCCATTCACTATTCCCTAGTTGTTGGGGAGGGGTAGGAGTGCTATCACCTGCTAGTTTTCCCATTAAGGTGTTAAAATCATCATCTGTGAAACCAAATGTCTGAAAAGAATCCATTGTAAGGAGGAGGAGCAGAGAAGTTCAGTAAAGCAAAAAAGTCAAATCTATATAAGGCAATGAAATCTCATAAACGACTCAAAACAAAGAGGAAATACCAAGGAAGAGTTCTCTAGACAGATAAGAACCAACCAGGAAAAACCACAACAGTGAAAATATTTTAAAACTAAAACAAAAAGAGTAATTCTCAAAGTTACAAATGCAAATCCCACGGTTGAAAAACCGCGAATATGTTAAACATGAGCAATGGGACCCCCTCAAACATGTAAATTATGGCCCTGGAACCGAGGGGAACAAGAATACATAAAGCTAGAAGGGTGTTCCTACAGTGGCCGTATCATTCAATAATGTGTGTACATCTCTAAATAATCAAAAAAATAGTGACAGAAGGAGATAAAGTGCAAACAAGGTTCATTCAAAAAAAATATATATTTATTTATTTATTCTTTTTTATTTTTATATGAATATAAATTCATATGAATTTTATTATTGATCAACGAATCTTCTTTCTTTTAAATTCATAGATAGTACATGGATTATTTGAAAAAATTAATAAAGAACACAAAACAGTTCTAAAATCAGTAACAAATTAGTAGTTCCCCTGAAAAACAATCATACACAGCAGCTCGCTCACGTGCTAACAGTCATTCTACATTCACACCACATACAAAGATGAAAAAGGAACTGGATTCCAATTAGCAAGATGACTACGCTAATGTGATCCAAGGGCACCAAGGTGTAGTTGTTGGCCCTTGTGGCGGGTCTACGCGCGTTTCGGTGGACAAGCCACCTTCATCAGGACCTTGTACATCAAATTGTGCAGATAGCAGGGGATCAGACAAAAGGGAAATTGGCCTAAAAAGAAAAAACAAATCTGTCACTGTCACATACACAAAAAAATCTATATACAAAAGAGCATTAGTACATTCACTGTTGGGTAAAACCCGGGGTTCATTACTGTAGTAAGAGTGAAAGTCTACCTTTTAGAGAAGAAAGCAGGAGAGTCTAGTAATGCGAGAGCAAAGTACTGACACAAGGTGACGAGTCACACTACCAATTAATGAGGGACTAATTGTACAATGAGATATCTATTCTGCAAAAGCTATTTAAGGGGGTACTCCATACAAAGACATATCCAATCATGTAGCAATACTTACAAGGTGATAGGTCAGCTATCATTAAAACAAGTTCTCTTTAAGAATTGGAAGGTAGAGTCACTTGAGTTGCACCGCATCTATAAAAGGGCCAGGGGAGACTGTTAGGGTAGGTTATGGTATAAAAGATTCGATGGTATGCATGCATAGTCCCTAATAAATAGGCTTACCCATAATGCCAAGTCAGATGTGCTAGGTGACCCTCAAAACTTCATCTTGATATCTTAGATACCAGATTCTGTGTAGGAAGCTACAAGAGAGAAGTATGAAAACCCCATGTCATAGTCATTCCTAAGGGGACCTTAATACTATGAGTTAGCTGGACTGCCTGTAAATAGCGTTTTAAGAAGACATACCGGAATGAACGAGTTGTTTCCGTTACAGTGTGGGTTCTGAGGAGATGCTCCTATTGTATAAAATCAAGGAGAGGGTCTCAGGATACTGTAGTCCGCGTAGTGAGTTAACTCCTGTGTTATTTCAGTCTCTAATGTCATAAAGAGATACCAACACGTCTATTCAAGGACAACATGGGTATTGTTGAACTGTCGAACAGATGAAAAACTAGAGATACTATATGGGAACTTACATTTATCAATGGTGATCATTTGTCGCAAAAGAAGGCATTCTGTGAAGTAATTTAGCACTGTTAAGCCACCGCGACCCTACAAGACAAAAGTAGTATGTATATATTCTGGTCCTGAGGTATGGTAGTGGTGCAGGATTATACGCACTGAATCAGTCATGTCAGAAAAAAGTTGAGAGGAGGACGCATATACCAGAAAATCTAGAGTTTGCTACTGAGAATGGGTGATATTTATAATAAGTCCGATAGTATAAAAACAACCGAGTGGGAATACAGCGAAGAAGCCCATGGGTTCAAACTCGCTGCGCAAATGGTCGGCGCCACCACGTCAAGAGAGTTACGTCTTTAAATCTAAGAAGGGAACTACTCTACAACCCTCTGACTAAGATCGATTTCTATTCAGTTTACCTGTGAATCCGGCGTGCAGCGTTCAGGTATCTACGCGTTCCCGAAACCCTCCGTGTGACATTGTTTGTGTCCGCCCGTTCTTATCCTCTGATGTCTGGGTTGAAATATCGCGGAAGAAAAGAGAAAGACCGCGAGAGTATTGTGGCATGGTAATAGACGAGGGACTACATAGTGGCGGCCATATTATGTGTACCCAGTCAACCTGACTCATACATTTACGATATCTAGGAAGTAAAATGGTATTTCCAAGTGTGATAAGAGAGAGGCCACGTTTAAGAGGTCGTGACTACAATAGGATTTCTTTAGCGGGTTGTATTTTTAAATTGAAAGCCCGGCAGAGATTTTATATAAATAAAGTAGTGCCAGCTGATGAAATAATGCCGTCTGAAAAAGACCGGCTAGATGATAATATGCGAAGTACAAAGAGCCACATACAAAAAGTCCAGAATGAGGTCGAAATTCTCATATAGACTGCAACACGGGATATAAGTCCAGAATAGGTCATATAAAGGCACAGTTTATGGGAGGTAGAACAAGGACAAGAGATCAAAATTCTTTACTTGGTAACATACCAAGATATCTCTTCGTTTAGTCCTCGCTTGACACTATCAAAAAGAAAAATCCAGAAAGTTTCACGTTTTTTCCGCGTGATTTCAATGGGCTGACCCATTTTAGGAGTGACCTTTTCCAGGATGGACCATCTGATCTCATCCTCCTTGTGTGACTTCTCAATGCAGTGTTCTACTAATGGGGCTGAGAGTTTCTTAGTCCTAATGGCGGACTTATGTTTGCTGAAACGGACGCGAAACTCGCGTCCTGTTTCGCCAACATAGGCTAAGCCACAATCACAGAACAAGATGTATACTATATTGCTGCTACGACAGTTGGTAAGGTGGCGTAGTTTGATCTTTTTTTCATTATAAATTACCATGTCAGAAATGAGGGCTGAGTCGCAAGCATGGCAGCCGCCACACCTGTGGTTCCCCACAACTGCAGGGAGACCAGTGATGGAAAGCTGGTTGTTGAAATGAGCGTTTCTGGTCAAGGGTCTCGCATGAACCAGCATGTCCCTTAGGTTTTTGTTTCTTCTGTAAGCTAACATGGGAAGAGGGAGCACAGTGCCACTTTCATCCACGTTCAGGATTTTCCAATTTTTATTAATGATATTTCTCAGTTTATGATTTAGGGTAGAGTGATTAATCACGCAGGTGATCCGTTCGTGTTTATTTTGGGGTTTGCCCTGTAGAAGTGCGGATCTATTGAAATATGTGGCCCGTTTGTAGGCTTGTCGCACTAGGCGGTGAGGGTAGCCTCTTTTGAGTAACCGTTCTTTCAGGGCATCTCCGTGTCGATGGAATGAACTAATATCCGTACAATTACGGCGAATCCGGAGGAATTCGCCGAAAGGTATGGATTCCCTTTGGCAATTGGGGTGGAAGCTTCCAAATTCCAGAATGGTATTTTTGGCAGTACTTTTTCTGAAGAGGCTAACCGATAGCTGTCCATTAGTGCCTGAAATGCTAATATCTAGAAAATCTACCTGCTGAGTGCTAAGATTCATCGTGAACCTCAAGTTCGTATCACTGGCATTGAGCCAAAGGTAGAAGGTCTGCAGTTCCTCTTCCGACCCTTTCCAAATAAAAAAAATATCATCAATAAAGCGCTTCCAGACAAAAATATTCTCAAAAAAAGGTGCTAATTCGTTGAAGATGTTTTTCAATTCCCACTCCCCCATGAAGGTATTAGCTACACTGGGGGCACAAGAAGCCCCCATAGATGTCCCTTTGATCTGCTTATAGGTTTTCCCATTATAATCAAAGTAGTTGTTCATTAGGACAATCTCCAAGCACTGGAGAATAAAGGCATCGGGGCGGTCAGAGGGGTATCTCCTGAGGAGGGTGGATACTGCCTGTAACGCTCGACATTGAGGGATATTGGTGTAAAGCGCCTCAATGTCGAGCGTCACCAAGATGTCTGTATCGGGGTTGAAGGGTAGGCCTTCTATTTTGTTAATGATATCCCCGGTGTCGCGGATATACGAAGTATATTTCTGGGTTAATGGACACAAAAATCGATCCACATATTTAGATAGTGGCTCAGTGCACGAGCCAATGGTCGAAATGATAGGACGCATGGGTGGATTATTCTCTGATTTATGTGTCTTCGGAAGACCATATAGAACAGAAGTAGTGGGGGTAGTTTTGTTGAGAAAGACAAGCTCGTCTTCGCAGATAAAGCCATCTGTGAAGGCCACTTGAGTTATTTCTTGAATATATTTATTCAAGCGATCTAATTCTTTACGTTGGGCAGGTCTATAATGTTCGGTCACAGCTAGCATTTCTAACATCTTCTCATCATACTTCGTTCTATCAAAGACCGCGATGCCCCCACCTTTATCGCAAGGTTTGATGACTATAGCGGGATTGGTTTTTAGCTCATTCAAGGAGTTTCTTTCTGAATGAGTGAGATTTGGAGGAGGAGTATAAGTGTGTTTAATGACCTTTGCAACATCTTGGAGGACGCTCTGTTCAAAAATGCGTACCTCTGCACCTACCATATCCAGGGTCGGTGTGAATGTAGATGCTGGTTTACAGCCCGAAAGGTTGTTTACTTCCTCACAGGGTGGACGGTCCTGGAAAAATTTGTTCAATCTAATTTTACGAAAAAAGGCAAACAGGTCTTCGTGCAATTTGAATTTATTGACATAACTACTAGGAACAAATGATAAACCTCTACTGAGTACCTTTATGTCCTCTGGTTGAAGATTGGCCGAGGACAGATTATACACGGGTAAGTCATTTGTAGCTTTAGGTTCGTTGTCTGCCTCTACCACCAGTACTGCTGGTTGCGAGTCCTTACGTATTGCTGAGGAGGTGGAGGGTTCATTTGGGCATGGGTCGCTTGGTCTTGCCAGCGAACATTCCTCCCTCTGTATTGGCCTCGGTGTAAAAAACCCCTCCCATTGAATGGACGTTGGTTCGGTCTTCCCCTAAAGGGTCCTGGATTAGGCTGACCATAGTTCGTATCCTGGTAGTTGTCTCCATCAGAGCCCGAAGACCCTGTGTCGGAGAAGTTGGTGTATCGTCTCCTTTGATATCCATTGTAATTAGGATTATAGTTGCCTTGTGATGTCTCTTGGTAAAAGTTAGGGGTGAGGTAGGGATAGATTTTCTCTTTGGTAAACCACCTCACATCTTTTTTAAGTTTATCCATTTTTTTGTTAGTGAGGTAGGTTTCAAAGTCCTTCATCTCTGATTTAATTTTTTCCAAGCAGATCTTGCCATCTTCCACAGCTGTGGATGTATTCAGTTTCTCTTCAAGGTCATTAATTTCCCGCAGGAGGGTAGATGCTACATCCTTCGCAGTTTCAATAATGAGCATCATCCAGTCCCTGGAGCAGCGGTTGGAAATAAGTGACCACCGCTCCAGGAACTTTTTGATGTCAATAAAGAGGGCTGGGGATTATTTAGAGATGTACACACATTATTGAATGATACGGCCACTGTAGGAACACCCTTCTAGCTTTATGTATTCTTGTTCCCCTCGGTTCCAGGGCCATAATTTACATGTTTGAGGGGGTCCCATTGCTCATGTTTAACTCTTTGCCAGTTGGGTCATGCCAACTGTGCGATTTCGTGTGAGAGGCGCCGTTCCATCCTTCTGAAATTAATTCCCAAGTTGGCTGAACTCTCCTCCTCTGAATCCGGTCCTGAAGCACAAGGTCTTCTTTTTGGTCAGCCCTTTTTGAAGGAACCTACTAAGTTTGTGGCCACGTTCAGTGGTTTGGATAAGGCGCAAGCTTCCTTGAGACACGCATTTCGTCTCGTTTTTGCCAAGGACGGATGAAATAGGGGACGCTCGTTTGGCCGTGGCTCTCAACAACCTTCACAGAGAGGGTACCAGTCCCAGCGAGGCAGTGGTCAGGATACCGGATACAATTCCTTATCCAAATTCTATCCCTCGCGCAAGGGGAGAGGACAGTATGGAAAAGGAGGTTCCGGTGGTAACCGAGGTGGCTATCAAGACTCCGGCACTTGAGGTGAGACTGATTCCAGCTTGTGATGTGGTTCTGGGGGGCAGGATACAATTTTTTCTCCACAATTGGCGTATGATCTCCAACGATGCTTGGGTGCTGAAAACTGTTCAAGGGTACAGGATAGATTTTAGCGCCCCCAGCATCAGTCCCAACCTCCCACTCCTCTTACTTTTTTCCTTCAACATCAAGCCTTCATTACAGCCAAGATAAATTCACTCCTCCAGAAGGGGGCAATAATTCAAACGGATCGCCATCCCCACGGGTTCGCCAGCACGGTGTTTCTGGTCGACAAGAAAGGGGGCGGGTCCCGCCTAGTTCTCAATCTGAGGGAGTTCAACGGAGGGGTCGTTTACAGACATTTCAAGATGGAGGGGATCCATCTGTTGCGCGATCTTCTGCAAGAAAGGGACTGGATGGTTCGTCTCGATCTCAAAGACGCGTATTTGTCAATCCCCATCTTCAGTCCTCATCGACGGTTCCTTCAGTTCCTGTGGCAAGGGACTTGGTTCGAGTATCAGGTTCTCCCATTCGGCCTCTCGTCAGCACCTTGGTGCTTCACGAAACTTCTGAGGCCAGTCGTGGAACACCTACGCGCTCGGGGTGTACGCCTGATTATTTATTTGGACGACATTCTGATTATGGCAGATTGTCCGATCAAACTCCTCTCTCATCTGGAGTGGTCCATCGACCTCTTACAATCTCTGGGGTTTCTGGTGAACGTTCAGAAATCTGTCTTGGCTCCGACACAGGTGATAGACTTTCTGGGCTTCAAGGTCGATTCACTTTCATGTCAACTTCTTTTACCCAATCAGAAGGTTTGGTATATCAAGAGGGAACTGACTTTGGTTATTTCCAAACAGATTGTGTCATTGAGATCGCTAGCACGAGTTGCGGGTCTCTTGGCGTCCTCCATTCAGGTGATATTCCCGGATCCCCTGCATTACAGGGTGCTTCAGCGATTGAAGATTTGTCATCTCCACAAAGGCCTTCGCTACTCGGATCAGATTCCTCTTTTGGAGGAAGCGAGGTGGGAGATGCAGTGGTGGTTGGACTACATGGAGGCCTGGAATGGACGAGCCCTATTCGGTGCGTCGCCGGAACTAGTGATGCCAGTCGGTGGGGTTGGGGAGCCCGGTGCGGTCCAGTCTCAACGGGGGGTCGTTGGTCTCCCCAGGAGTTATCTCTTTACATCAATTGCCTGGAGCTCCTGGCAGGGTCGTTTGCGATCCGTTGTTTCTCTACTCTCCAGTCCACTTGCTGCATTCTTCTCCGCATGGACTACATCTCGGCGGTCCGCTATGTCAACAAATTGGGCGGCACGAGGTCCAAGGTATTGGCGGAAATAGCCAAGGACTTTTGGCATTTTTGTCTGCAACGCAAGATCACGGTTATTGCAGAGTATCTTCCCGGCCGCAACAATCAGATTGCGGATTGGAACTCGCGACATCTGCGGGACTACAGCGATTGGAGGCTTCATCCTCATGTGTTCCGATCTCTCCTCCGACTCTGGGGCCAGTGTCAGATCGACCTATTTGCCTCTCGCCTGAATACTCAGCTCCCGTTGTTCTTCAGTTGGAGGCTGGATCCGGAAGCCCTGGCTACGGATGCCTTTCTGCAGCCCTGGCCGTCGAGCCTGTGCTATGCCTTTCCCCCGTTCATGATGATTCCCAGAGTCTTGGCATACACGAAACGTTATCACTCCGAGTTGATTCTGATTGCTCCTCTGTGGAGGGCTCAAGCGTGGTTCCCGGTTCTCCTGGAAATGTGTTGTGCAGTGCTGCTCCTTCTTCCCCAGAAGTGGAATCTCTTGCTGGATCCCCTCGGCACTCCGCATCCCCTGATTCTCTCCGACAATCTGCATCTGTTGGCATGGCGAATTTCGGGGACCGCTGGACGGTCCCAGGCCTTTCTCGAGACGCTTCCATGTTCATTAGTGAAGCCTGGTCGCCCAATACTCACAAACGATACAAGGGGTCCTGGAAGCGATGGTGTGACTGGTGTGCTCAACGGGAGGTTGATCCCGCTTCAGCGGATGTCTCCATGATCATTAACTTTTTGGCTTCTCTTGCTTCTTCCAGGTTAGCTTACTGGACTATCAACACCTTCCGTTCCGCTATTTCTGCAGGCCATGTTCATATTGATGGTAAACCTGCAGGGGAGCATCCTCTGCTTACTAAGCTGCTTAAGGGTATCCGTCTGTCGAAACCCCCTTGTCCTAAGTACGTTTCCATTATTTGCATTTTCTTGAAGCCTGGCCTTCCAATTCTTTATTGTCCCGTAAACAGCTGTCAGCCAAACTGACTATGTTGTTATGCCTAGTTTCCTGCAAACGGGTGTCTGATGTTCGGGCTTTGGATTTGGCAGGTCGCACCTTTACACCAGAGGGTGTTACGTTTCTCCTTTCCAAGCGTACCAAGACTAATACTACTTCGATTTCCTATCCTGCTTTTCCCACTCATCCCAACCTTTGTGTTGTTCAATGTCTCAAGGATTATGAAGTAAGTACGTTCAGATGTGCAAGGACAACTGTTGATTGCTTTGCAGAAACCTTTTCGCACAGTTACCCCAGCTACTTTAGCTCGCTGGGTTCGATGGCTCATGTCAGAGGCTGGCATTGATGTTTCCATTTTCGGTGCCCATTCCGCATGTGGGGCGATGGCTTCTAAAGCATTCTCCATGGGTGTCACTCTTTTTGACATTATGAAGGCCGCAGATTGGTCTTCGACTCTGTGTTCAAAACCTTTTATTATAAACCGATTGATCATATTGCTTCTGTAGTGGTGGATCAGCTTTAAACAAGCATAATCGGAGCCTCCTGTCCTGACATAGAATTCAAAATTTGCAAACATTCGTGACAAAATTTTCTAGTCTATTAAGGACAAGGAGGCGAGGATTATCCCACCCATTGTTGTTGTTGTGACTATATTGCTATTATGATATTTTTATATGGCTTTCTTCAATTGCCTTGTTTTTTCTACCCCCCCCCCCCCCCCCCCCCCCCCCCTGCCTTCTGCATACATGTTTTGCACTGGATGAGTATTACGGCACTGTGTCTCTTTTCAGGTTCTGACCCGAAGTAGAGTTTCTGTTACACATGGCTTCGCTTGATCTTCAAGGGACTTCTGGTTCCAGTATTCTTCACTTGCCTGTTTCCCAGTTCGGCTTGGACTTCTCCTGAGTTCGTGGACCTCCGTCCTGATGTTCTTCGTTTGAATTCCTGTTTTGATTTGAACTGTTTTTCCTCACCAAAGAAAGAGGAAGAGAGACTGTCTCTATGGCCTTTTATAATGTAGTCTCTATGGTTGTTACCCTGGTGTTCATGGGTACTGTAGGTTTTTACTGGTTTAGTGGCTGCTGAGCATTTCTGTAATAAAGAAATGAGAAAGCATAATCCTCGCCTCCTTGTCCTTAATAGAATTGAAAATTCTTGTCACAAATGTTTGCAAATTTTGAATTGTCCTCACAAGTCTAATAAGTAACATACTGAGTAACAACACATGTAAGAGGGGCAGTCCTCATGGGAGGTTACAACCAGTGGTCGAGGTGGGGAAAAAAAGTAGGGGAACTGTGGGTGGAGACTCAGGGGGCGGGAATAAGTAGATGATTGGATTAGTGGGCGGAGTCGGAAGTGTGGCTAGAAATAGCAAAACATAACAATTTTTAGTAAGTTTGGCATTTCACTGATCAGTTACAGCTTATAACGCTATTTAATTCAAACAATCGATAAACATGTTTATTTGAGTTTTATTATACAAGTTGTTTAATGGAGCTAAAGTTACAAAAAAACATGAATTGTGTTGCTGTGAAGTGGAAGGCTGTGTGGAAAGGTTGACTGGTCACCTTTCTCATTGCTGCATTTGCATGTTACACTGGGATTAATGAGGCGAAAGCTTTGCAGAGACTGTCAGTATGTGTAAAAATGTCAAAATAATAAAGTATCAGAAAATGTACTACATAACACTGCAGTCTTTTTTGCTGCATAGTTTAGTCAACACTGCAACATAATTTTGTCCTCTATTGCTGCATAATTGCAGTGGCCCCAAAGCAGGCAGCACATGCTAAAAGTGCTTGTGTATGAACCAGAGAGACAATGAGGTTTGTGAGCTTAGGAACATATTTATGGGAATGGTGTTGCAGGTCAGCGCAGCAAGTTACTTTGCAGCACTACCCGGTATCACAGGGAAAGGGCAAGAATACACAGTATTTATCCAATATGGTGCATTCCTGTCTTTTCCCCCTGCGCTGGCGCCATTTTGACAGCCTAGCGTCAAAGCAGGTACACTTGGCCTATGGCTCAAGGGTGCCTCCTTTGCATGCAGGATTGTTTTTATGCAGGAAGGGACACCTTCATGTACAAAAACAATCTTGAGAGGCTTTATCCTCTTTCTATGTGTGATGCAGAAAAAGCACACTTTGAAAGAGGAAAAAACAAGGAGAAATCAAGATATTTCTCCTTGTTATGCCTCCCAATGGGAGGCGCAAGATTTTGACGCATTCCCAGGATTACAAGTCCTTGCCAATCTGTGAATGCAACAAAAACCATGGGAGTTATGTGGGAGACTTTTATTGTTGCAGGAAAACCACTGGGTTTACAAGGAACTCTGCCGTGATTTATGCGTTTTTAAGAATGAGTCATTATGCTGCACAGTACTGCTGGTTTTGTTACTGGGGGCCGATTTTGCAGCACCTACCGCAAAACCTCCCTTGCACACAGAAAGGCAATGCAGCAGTTTGTGCTGCGTTGCACTACTCCATATCTATGAAGCCGTTCAAAGACATGCAAAGTGGCTTTACGTGGTTTTTAAATATGACTTGGAGCTTTGCATTGTGCATGTACCACATTGCAAGGTGCAAGCATGATGCAAGGCCCTTGAAACCTTGCTCCTTTGTCTGGTGTGCATGCAAATCATGCAATGCAAATCCCTGGTGAGTTGCATTAGTACTACTGGAACAAGGCCAATGGAGGCACCAATGGGTGAGGTGGACTGACCTCATGGGGTCCTGTGATCTCAGTGACAAAGTCACTGCCGCTCTAGGGTGCGCTGCTTTGTAGGTCTGCCCGCAAGACTGGAGGTGAACTTCAGTATGGATTATGGTGGACAGGGCTTCAAGGTTAACCAACACTGGCCACAGATTGTGTTCACCTGATGGTGTTAAGAGAGCAGGGCTTCTAAGTTCTAGTGGGGCCTTCTAAGGTATATCATGGGAATGTGCTCCCTCAGGAGTGGTCTGATGGACTAGGCATGAAAGCTGAACCAAGTTCCCCAGTTCCAAATTCGGTAGCTCTGGCCATAGTGTCGCATCCTATCCCCACCGAACACCCTTCTGCCCCACTGAGTGAAACTCGCATTGTCTTCAGCTACAACCCAATTCTGCCCCATTATAAACCTCTGGATGTGACTCATTTCAAATTATGCACTGCCTGAAAAAAAGTAACAACATTCTGGAAAAAGTAAAACTCATAGAGAATGAAGGATTATGTAAAGCATGCAAAATATAAGCAGGAACGACATGTTACCTTAACACTTTTACTCTCATTGTTCAGAAATCAATGAGTATTTTTTGACTCAAACATTGAGGACATGAATATAGGCTTCCTCCTGTACATGTGTTAAGCTGGGCTCAGAAGACAAAGGAACTCTTCATGAGAATGTGATCTGACTCACGGAAATCCACAAGGCCTCCTTCATATTCATGTCAGCCAGCTAGCTGCTCAAACATAGTATAGCACATATGTATTCAAGTGTCCTGCAAAGAAGAATGAGTATGAGTAAGTAAATGTGGGTGCGGATTATTGACTGCCTGAATGTAACTGAGCTTGAGTGAAAGAGTGTATGTGGATAAAAGTGAGAGAAAGTGAGTGAGAATGAGTCACGTAGAGTAAGGGAAACTGTAAGTTAGAATGAGGTAATCAGAGTAGGAAAAAGTGAGACTGAGTGAGAGTGAGAATGTGATATCGAATGTTGAAGAGTTAGTGCAAGATAGAACAAGCATTTACAATGCAGTAGGTCTCGCATTTGCAAAAGTTAGAGCTATTGGCATTGTAAATGACAAACCTTTTATTTATGTGTTGGTTTTGAAAACAGATAAATAAATGGCATTGTCATTTACAATGTCAATAGCTTAATCTCTTGCAAATGCGAGATCTATTGCATTTGCAAAGCAATAGGTCTCGTACTTACGCGAGTTTGAGCTATTGACATTGCAAATAACAATGCGTTTTATTTATGTTTCAAAAACCAAAACATAAATAAAAGGCATTGTCATTTACAATGCCAATAGCTCAAACTTGCTGCAAGGCATGTCTGCAAGGCATGTCTGTATCCTGTAGGAAGTATCTCACACAAATGTTTTACAAATAAAATGGTCTGGAGCCGATACGGTTATACTCTTATTTGAGCGTTTATTTGACGTGTTGGACATATTCTTGAAGTACAGCCAGTTATTAAGCAGGGCCACTAAATTCGAAATTAATATTTATGCCAAAAAAAACCCTGATGCACAGGACGACAGTCTGCCAGAATACCCCCCCCCCCCACCCCCCCCCCCTGTGATGCAAAGTTGCAAACAGTATTGTGGCGTGGTAGGTAAAACACCCCTTAAAAGCATCACATCACGCAGGGTTTTGAGTGGGCTGGGTCTTGCCAGTGCTCACCATCAGCAGTTGTTAACAGCAGGAGCCGAGACAGGTGGTTATTATGCTGCATATTTTGTCCTTAGTCTGACAAAATATTTTTTTTTAAAACTGTGCAGCAGTTAACTGTTTTTGGTGTAACTGTTATTTTTTGGGCAGTTAGGTGAGCCGAGACAGATCCGTATCTGCCTTCCCATTTTCGTGCTTAGCCTGAGAATAGAAAAAAAACCTTAACAGTGTTGCAGTTCAGTATTTTTTATGTAAGTTTTAATTGTTTTGCAGTTTTGTATTGCTAAACTGGAAGTGCTTTACATAAGCACCAACGGGGACATTCCCATTTAATTTTTGGTAGGCACAGAGGATTAACTAATTTGCCCAGAAACCTAATTTATTTAATTTTTAGTAGTTATGGAGGATTATGTGATTTTCTCAGAAATGCAGGATATTAAGCTCACGCTAAAACTGAAACCTGCTTCTTAAGCTCCAAATTTGGCAGCTGCAATTATTACGCCACAACCTGGGGGGGGGGGAGGGGGGGGTACTTTTATAAAAATCAAAATATCAGCCACACAACAGGTTTGTAGAAAGACCCTGTGTACAAGCACACCTGGGTTTATGCCCCCTTACATACAGGGCAGAAGCAGGCTGTTTTATTTCTCCAACTGTTTTTCTGTAGATAGATAATAATACTTTATTTGATTTGTAAAAATCATAAAAGGGTGGACCTTACCACCATGAGATAAACGTTAACATCTTTGAGTCAGCATAGAAACAGCGTAAAATCACATAAAAAAAAGCACAATGAAATGACACAAGTCATTTGCAACTTTGCACAAGTATGCAGCCAATGTGTAAAATGAAAAAAAATTATATTAAAAAACGCAAGCAAGGCTGTGCAAGGGGATAACTGTTTCATTAAGGCTTCGGGACAACAAATGAGTATTGTGACAAGGGATACAAATTGCTTGGGGGTTTAATTTAACTAGATATAACTTGAGACTTACTGACTCAGAATAAAGTGCATATGCCGGAAAAGTGGAAAAAAAGGGGGTATCTATTGGGAAAATATGGGAGAGTCCAGGGCCAGCCGTGGGGGGACCATTTGGCCCAGTTCGTCTTTAATTACTGCCTTGTTTTCCAGCTCTTGGGCAGCGAAAGCCAGGAATTTTATAGTTTTGCAGGAAAGTTGTATCAAAGACCCGCTGAGGCATTTTATCACTGCCGCCCTGCAAGTTCTGACTTGCGCTTCTCTTAAGAGTGGTATCAAGAGCATCTTCCTTAGATTTTGTAATACCGGGCAATACACAATAAGTGCAATAGTGACTCTGCACCCTTGCCACAGAGGCGACAATCTGAAGTTGACCAGGTCCGTAGCCATTTGGGGGTAAGGTCTTTGCTCGAGAACCAACCCAGCCTCAGAAGGCTTAGTTTCCTCTTGTAATAATCCCTGAAACTTTCTTGCAAATATGGCTGTTGTTTCAGTTGGTTATATGTTGGCATCACGATCCAGGCATGGCTTCAGCCAGCCACTGAATCTTTGTCCATTTGCAGCGATGCTTGTTTGATGGCTTTGTTTGTAATCTGTTTAAAAACATTATAAGACATGGGAGAAAACCAGGCTTCTTCCAGATTTAATGATAGAAGTGCTTGCCTGAGAGACTTACATGTTGAGTTGGAAAGCCTAGCCTGTTTTTCAACTTCTTCCCAGCAGAGGTGGGCAAGTGAGTTATCTTCGGCGTGCCTCATACGCCAATAGTATTTGACCAGGGCCCCTTGTCTTGCTGGAATCTGGTTTGTTAGCCCGTATTCCAGACGTATTTGGGCTTGTGAAATATGTCGCGGAATCGAGAAGAGGTTTTTAAACAATCTTGATTGGGCAAAGTTTAGCACTGTAGAGTCCCTGGTTGCCATCATTTACGAGCCGTATGTGAGGGAGGGCAGGAATTTTGCTGCTACAACCTTTAACATATGACCGGTTGAAATTCCACTTAGATGTTTTTGTATGGTTTTGAAAGCAAATTGAAGTTGTTTGGATTTTGATTTCCCCAGATCTAAGTGGTATTTGTATTTTAATTGATGGTCAAGTAGGATGCCCAAGTATTTGTATTTATCAACCTGTGTTAGAGTGGAAGATTTTATCCTCCAGACAAATTTTGGTTGTTTCTTTCGGGAACTGGAGAAACATAGAATATTTGATTTTTTAAGGTTTATTGTTAGTTGTGCTTTGGAGATGTACAGCTCAAGTTTAGAAATTAGCCGTTGTAAGCCAAGCGGAGTTTGCGAGAGAAGCACAATATCGTCTGCATATTGCAGACTCGCTATGGGTGTTTGTCCCAATTTCGGTGGATCTCCCTGAATTGTGAGTAGGTCTCTCTCTAGGTCTGTCTTGTAGATGTTACATAGGCTGGGGGCCAACACACATCCTTGCTTTAGCCCGTTGAGTGTTTGAAATTTCTTTGTTAGGCATCGTCCATCTCCTTTTTTTATTTGGACCCAGGTGTGCAAGTGTAATTCAATGATTGCTCCTAATAACTTTGGAGGAGAGCCCCAGGCTTTCATTTTGACCCAAAGTTTAGATCTAGGCACTTTATCAAAAGCCGCTTTCAAGTCTAAAAAACATGTGTATAAAGTGGTGGAGTTGTCATTTGTCTTTTTAGCAAGGAGAGTTAGCACTGATAAATTTGTTAGGGTTCCCATACCGGCCCGGAAACCTGTTTGTGTCAATGGGATTAACCCTTTGCTGCTAACCCAGGACTCCAGCTCTACCAGTAGATTGGATGCATAAATCTTGGCCTCCACATCTATTAAAGCTATTAACCTATAGTTGTTGGGATCTGAACGAGACCCTGATTTGTTAATCGGTTGTAGAATACTGCCCCTCCAAGAGTCTGGAATGTTCCCGGTCCTTAGGCTGTAACAGAACAAGGGGGATAAGTAACTAGCCCAAAACGTAGGATCTAGCCTAAATAGAGCGTTGGGTAGGCCATTTGGTCCAGGGGCACCGTCTGCTCTCAGATAGTTTATAGTCCTCGAAACCTGAAATGAAATGAAATGAAAATGGGTCTTATAAAGTACACGTAGCTGCCCGTAGGCGTCCAAGCGCTAAGACTAGAGTAGTTGTCTAGCAGGGCATGGGGCCAGGGGGGGGGAGCTAGTTGTGAGACAGATGATATCAATTGCTTTAGACACTGGGCCGAGGAGGGGCCTACTTGTTAAACAAAAACGTTTTCAATTGCTTTCGAAAGGAAGTCAATTGCGGATTGGACCTCAGGTGGAGAGGGAGGGTGTTCCATAACTTAGCCACATTAAGGGAAAAGGAACGGCCTCCTATTCTTGTTCTTCTGAACTTGGGCACCATGGCCAAAAAGGCATTGGCCGAGCGCAGTTGTCTGCTAGGCTGGTACTGAGTGATTAGGGGGCATTGATTACCGGGCCAGTTTCCCAAAATGCCTAGTGTGCAATACATAGGGACTTGAAACTAATTCTGTCCTTAACAGGAAGCCAGTGCAGGCAGCTTATTAGTCTGGGTTTGGCAGACTGCCTGGAAAGAATTTGCAGTAAAGTGCGGGCCGCACAGTTTTGAATGACTTGTAACTTTCGCAAAGTTGAGTCAGGGGCTCCCAAGTACAGAGCGTTACCAAAATCCAAACGAGATTGGATCAAGCCCTGTATCACCATTTGCCTGGCTTCGAAGGGTAGCAAAGGGAGGATCTTCCTGATGATTCTGAGAAGGCCGAAACAGGTAGCCGATAGCTTGGTTGCCTGACAATCAAATTTCAGGGACCTGTCTAGCCAAATACCCAAACTTTTGATGGCATCCTTGGGTACTGGAGGCGAGCCTAGACAGGAAGGCCAGATTGAGTCAATTGAGGCTGGAGCCGATCGGCCCAGCAGCATGAGCTCTGTCTTGTCCCCATTAAGTTTGAGAAAGGACTGGGTCATCCAGCCTTTTACCTTCTCCAGACATCCCGCTAGGTCCACCCTGATTGCAGAACCATCTTCCTGTGCCAAAGAGACCACCAGCTGAGTATCGTCAGCATAGGTAACGATCTTAATACCATATGGACGGACGATCTCAGCCAGCGGTCTCATATAGACTTTAAATAACGTCGGGCTCAGGGAGGAGCCGTGTGGCACTCCACAGCCCAGGGGTTTGCTAGAGGATATGGTGTTTACTTCAAAAACCTGAAAGATTCTGTCACTCAGGAAGGATTTGAGCCATTCCAGCGCTCTGCCCATTATTCTGATGTCACGGAGACGCTGCACTAAGATTTTATGGTTTACCGTATCAAAAGCAGTGCTGAGATCGAGGAGGATGACTGCCACTGATCCTCCCCGCTCCAAGATTGCTCTTGTTTCCTCCGTGACTGCCAACAGAGCGGATTCCGTTCCATGCTTGGGACGAAAGCCCGTCTGCGAGGGGTCAAGCAGCTGGTTGCTCTCAAGAAAACTTGTTAGGAGACCATTTAAATATTTCTCTAGAATTTTACTAGCCCAGAGAAGCAGGGAAATGGGGCAATAGTTATTGAAATTATTGAAGTCCAAATTGGGTTTTTCACCAGTGCCCGCACCATAGCCTGTTTCCACTCGGAAGGAACTATGCTGGTGGAGATTGAAGCATTAAGTACCTCCAGCATAGTGGGAAGGATGGTTCGAGTAACAGCAACCATGGTGCCTGGGGCGCAGGATCCCTAGGGGATCCTGATTTCACTTGCGTCATCAAAATAGCGAGTGAATCTGGGTTTAGCAAAGGAAACTCCTCTAACGAAGGTGATAGACTTACCATGACATCCTGCTTAGAAGTTGACGTGCTGTCCACAGGGATGTTTAGGTCAGTATTCGGAAATGAGGAGTAGATGAGATCACCTGGTTTGGTGTAATCTGATCTATTTCTCCTGTGTGCTCCAATACTGGTGGCTTGCGGGTTACTTTGGTTTGCGAAGACTTGGCTTTAGCCGTTGTTCTCAAGCTTGGAGTTGGAATGAACTCTATTGGGGTTACGAGTGTGTTGTCTGTGGATGTATCCTGCGTGAAGTTGTATAATAGATCAATATGTGTGCCCCAAATCTGGTCTGTCATGTCCGAATTGAACTGTCAATGTTTGCCGTTAAGCATAACATTTATTTTTGCCCAGAAGTCTTTAGAATTCCGCAGTTTGCTAGCATGGAGTATAGTGCACTCTAGTTTTTCCTTGTGCTTTAATAATAATAAAGAGCTTATAGAGCGCTCAGTAACGCCATCTCGGCGTGTCCCCGCGCTAAGAGCTACCAGCGATCACCATGAGAGCCCATGACCTACACAGTGTATAGTTGTGTTTTAAGCTTGGCCCTGAACAGCGCTTCACTGCTCTCCAGTCTCAGAGCAGGAGGAAGTTTGTTCCACTGTTGAGCTGCTTGGAACGCAAAAGATCGTCCACCCATTCTCGCCTTCCTTATCCTGGGGACTGTCAGCAGCCCGGCACCCTCCGACCGGAGGGTCCTTGTTGGTTCGTAGCGGCTGACTAAATCCCTAAGGTAGGAGGGCGACCTGCCCCAGACAATTCGGTGACAGAAGAGGAGGCACTTAAACAGCACACGTTTCTTCACAGGCAGCCAGTGAAGCGCATCCAGCGCCTTTTGAGAATTAGCTCTCCTGGGTCTTCTTAGCACCAATCTAGCGGCGGAATTCTGGATAACTTGCAGGCGGCCCAGGCAGCCCTCGGTGGCCCCTAGGAACAAGATGTTTCCATAGTCTATCCGAGAGGTCACCAGTGCCTGCGTCAGTGTCCTTCTGGCCGCTATGGGTAGGAGGTCTAAGGTTTTGTTTAGGGTCTTCAATACTCCAAAACATTTGCCCACAAGACGCCTTATGTGGCCATCATAGGAGAGAGAGGGGTTAATCCAGACTCCTAGATTCTTAGCCTCCTCACAAGGTATGGGGGTAGGGCCAAGGCATGGAGGCCACCACTCGGCTGACCAGTTTTTGCTTTTTCCCCCCACCACCAACACCTCTGTCTTAGAGCCATTGAGTTTTAGGCAGTGGGAGTCCATCCACTCAGCTAGTGCCTGCATACAGGACTTAAAGTTGGTGGGGGTGTTGGCGGTGTTCTGCGATAGGGAAATCAGCAGCTGGGTGTCGTCGGCGTAAGACACCAATTCCACCCCAAATGATTGTACCACCTTCGCCAGGGAGGCCATGTAAAGATTAAAAAGAGTAGGGCTCAAAGCTGAGCCCTGAGGCACTCCCTGATCTAGTGGCATCTCGACCGAACGACATGTCCCTTGCTGTACCTGGAAACATCTTTCAGTGAGAAACGACTGTAACCAGTACAGCGCAGGACCAACGACCCCAGCTTCGCTCAGACACCGTAGCAGGATGGAATGCGCTACGGTGTCAAAAGCCGCGCTGAGGTCGAGCATGATCAGGGCCATTGTATGTCCTGCATCCGCCCCTGCTCTTAAAGTCTCAGTGGCCCGTAGGAGAGCTGTCTCCGTAGAGTAGCCAGCCCTAAATCCTGATTGTGAGGGATGAAGTAGGTTCCCTCTCTCCAGGTGCTCAGTAAGCTGAGCATTGACCACCTTCTCAGCCACTTTCGCCACATACGGCAATAAGGAGATAGGTCTGAGGTTTTCCAGCACCTCAATGCTTACATTCGGTTTTTTCCTTATTGGCAGTACTATGGCCTTCTTCCACTCCTCAGGGACTCGTTGAGTGGAAAAGGAGGTCTGTAAGACGTGTCTGATGTATGGTTCCAAGGCTGCCAGGCCCTCTGAGATGACCCAGGCCGGTGCCGGGTCGTTAGGGGAACCGGACTTCACGCTGCGACAGATCTTTATTAGCCTGTCAGCGGCGGGTACCTCGAAAGTTTGCAACGAAGAGTCAGGGGCCACAGGCGAGCCGCCTGCTATAAAGTCTATGCCCTTATCTGGTTGTTGGGTGAAGGAGGCATAAATAGCTTTAACTTTGTTGGAAAAAAAGTTAGCGACTCTATTGCATCCCTCCACGGAGGCCCTTAGGGGGGTGTTAGAGCTGGAGACTAATGATATTTCCTTGTATATTTTAAACAGTTCGCGTGAGGAGCTCTCGGCAGCCTCAATGCGTGTCTGGAAATATTTAGCTTTAGCTCTGCGCACCGCATACTGGTAGCTTCTGTGTGCTAAGCTATAACTGTTTTTACCTTGTTCGCTCGGGTTCCTTCTCCAGCTCCTTTCAAGTTTTTTACAATTAGACTTGATTTGCTGGAGTTCTGGAGTGAACCATGGGGCAGTACGTTGTCTGCCTTCTCTGGCTTTACCCTTACTCATGGGAGCTAGCTCATCCAGGGTGGCAGTCACAAGCTGATTAAATTCATTATTCGCCTGATCACTGTCCATAGCAAGCGGTGGTTGCGCTTTCTGGATGGCGCATATGAAGTTTTCTTGAGAATATTGTCTCCATTTACGTCTCATAATATTTTCCATCCCATTCTCAATGGCCCTAACTGGCTGGTAAAAACATTGGAAAGGGACCAAGAAGTGGTCGGTCCAAGGGAGCTGACAGGGTGTAAGTGCCTTTATCATGTCCCAACTGGCGAAGATAGGGTCCAAACAGTGACCCCTCTGATGTGTGGCTGCAACACTTAGCAAGTCCAGTTGTAGTTCTTGTAGGACTAGACGGACGTCCTCTGCCTCCTTCTGTAGGGGATCCTCTAGATGTAAGTTCAGATCACCCAACACCAACACTTTATTGTGTTTGATCGCAATCTGAGTGACCCCTTCCAGTAAACTACTTCGGAAGTTGCCCAGAGAGCCAGGAGGTCTGTATATTAGGATGCCCGAGATTGCCTCGTGTTGGGTCAGTTTGATGTTAAATTCACCAGCTTCGCTGTTATCAATTTTTACTGGTTTTAGAACACACTCAAAAGGGTGTTTGACAATGATGGCAATGCCACCTCCCCTTCCCTTTTCTCTATCAAGTCTATGGAGGGTGTAACCTGGCGGAATAGTATCCACTATATCTGGATCAGAATGTTCTCCTAACCAGGTTTCAGTTAAAAATAATATATGCAGGTCCTCATCTAGTAAGAGACCCCACAGCTGGAGGGAATGTTTGCTGAAGGATCTACAATTTAAGAGCCCCCCTTTGGCAATAATCGCTTCAGGGCCAGGGACGGCGGGCGGTAGACACCTCCCTCTGAATGTACAATGAGGACATGGACCCAGGTCAAGTGGCTCCATCAAGTGGCGACAGGTCGTGAGTGAAGCGGGGCGAAGGTCCCTCAGCCTCTTACTTATGTAGGACGGCCCGCGGCACGCCCGAGATGTAGGGGTCTGTGCCCCTGGCCGCGGACGGGCGCGGACGGGCGCAGACGGGCGCAGACGGGCGCAGATGGGCGCAGACGGGCGTAGACGGGCTTGGCTTAGGCGTGGCTTCGGCGCGCGTCCGGCGCGCCCGCTGCGCCGTCTGAACCCTACACACATATTATAGGTGGAGAGGAGGGTGGGAGGCCGGCGCGACTAGAGCGCAGCCCCTGCCCACACCCAAGATGGCGCCCGCCGCCGCCTCAACCGGGAAGTAAAAAACGGCTGGGCGAGGCTGTCAGCGAAGAGAGTAGCGTGTGTAGGGGTGTCAGAGTACCTCAAAAACAATTCCCACTTAATTCTAAGAATAAAAGCCCCCCTCAGAATAAAATTGCATCAGTCACAAAACACGATCTAAAATCACAGTTAATAGGCCAATTTTGTCTCGCGTTTTAGCTCTTTTTTTAGATATTCTATTGTTTTCAGGGTTTGTTGTGATAGTTGAGGATCCTTTTTACGTAAAGACCTGAGATATGAGTTAAGTTGCTTTTTTAATAAACACAATTTTGGAGTGTACCATTTCCCTCCTCCATTTTTTGTTGTTTTATGTTCTCTGTGCTCGATTTGATATTTTTTATTAATATTCACTACAAGGGACTCCCAGGTCTTACCTATATCTTTTGATACTTCTAATGGTGAAAGCATTGAGCGGCATGTCTCCATTAAATTGGAAATGTTGTTTTCATTCCAATTTAATCTTTGCAGGTTAAAAAGTTGAGTATTCAATGTTAAAGGATGCGCTTGTTCGGACTCGTTTAGTTTGATTAATAGTGTGAATGTCTGCAGGTATTGATCGCTTTCACCCCGTTCCAGAATATGGAAGTCTTTGATATGAGGAAATAGACCGGGATCTACCAAAGTGTAATCTATTGTTGAGCCTGAATTCCTAGTGACCCTCGTTAGGGCGGCTGGTCTGTCCAAGTGGCCCCTTCCGTTTAATGTGTGGAAGTTGAGGGCTTCCAATTCTGCTGCACATTTCCTCCCCATTGCACATTGTCTGCTTTGATTGCCCTGTCGTGGCTCAATAGAGGTAGGTAGAGTTCCCTCCTGTCCTTGGATTAAGTTCATGTTGAAATCACCAGTTATTATCATGTTATCGCTTGGGTAGGTGGATTTCAATGTAGTTATTGCAGTTATTGGTTGCTTTATCCTTTTCCCTTTATTTTTTCCACCTGGGTGCATGTATAAGTTTAGAATCAATAGACCAATGGTAGGCGAAATTTCAATTTTGATGCATTGCATCCATGTGGAATCTAATTCGATACAACTATCTGTCCAAAGAAAATCGGTGGATATAAAGATTGATAGGCCTCCCTTTGCCCTGTCGGGCCTTGCCTGCTTATGTGCTGGTATAAAAAATTATTTATATCCCACAAGAGGCGAGTTTTTTGTCTGCCATGTTTCCTGAAACAAAAGTATGTTGTATTGAGTGATGAACTCTATGAAGTCGTCTTCCTCCAATTTTGTGTTTAATCCGTCGACGTTCCACGAACAGATCTTGCAGCCCTGCTCTTTTCCTGCTGTTGATCTTCCGTTAATTCATTCTACATTCCTTTGGGTTGATACCAGGGGAGCTTGTTGGTGCCTCTCAAATATCACTGCTTCCTGGTGGGTGATTGTGATTGTGACTTGCCTAGATGGATGACCTTCTTCTTCGATGTTACTTCTTTGGTCTGGGCCTTTGGCGCCTTTTAAAAGGCTCCGTTTAGGGCTTTGTTTCTGCAGCGGACTGGGGTATCGTGCGGGCTCCACCTTTTTTAACTGTATGCCCCATAATGCGAATTCCTCCCTATGCGTCAGGATTAGTTCTGTAAAGGTATGTTCGGTCCACGTTGTAATCGTGGATTCGGGCCTGGTTGGTGAGGGTTTGGTTTGAATTCAATTGACTCCAAATCGCCTGATTTTAGATGGCGCAAGCCTGGTAGTTCTTCTAAGAGTTTTAAAATGGACCCTCTATTCAAAATGTCATGAGACCCTCTTGAGCTATATTAGTTCAAGTTTTTTGCTTGGGATGAATCGTATTTGGTCTTTTGGTCGTCTTCTCTCTCCAACACGTGAGAAGACAGTTCCTACTCCGTCAGCCTCTAAATCAGGTGTGGCTGAGTTAAATATGTGTGGAAAGCTCGTGGTCTCTGGACCGTTGGAGATTGTGACTGATGGTACTTGTGTTTCTACCCTCGGCGTAGCCCTTGTCTTTCTTCCATTAGGCTTTTCAGATTAATCTTCATCTACTTGTCTGTTGTTTGCTGATGCTTGCATGGTAAAAGTGCTAAATTTGGCTTTATTTCCGTGCTCAGTGTCTGTGTTTTTTACTGACTCTGCGCTTGTTGATTTGGGTTCTACTTTCCCTCATGGGAAATTAAATATGCTATACACTTTCCTTATATTCTGGATTGGGCTAATGCATTCAGTTGTGCCGTCTGATGTAGTGGATTCCTTAGTTGGAGAGTTGACAGTTGGAATTGGCCCAGGCTCTGATGTTGTTTTGTTTTGGGACGGGTCACCCGCTGTCCGCACTTTATTTTTGGTGACATTGGAGTCGATGTTTATTTTTTGAGGCTGAGTTGCTAACAACCCTCGGATATGTGGTTTGGTTTTTCTTGCTTTTCTCAAGTGCTTCCTTTCTCTCTTTGTGAGAGTGGTTGCCAGTTCAGTGTGTTTGGGGCTTCTTAGGCCATTTGTTGGTGAAACATAGTTTTGTGGGGCTTCCTCTCTCATGTCAGACTGATTTTGTTCGTCTGAAATTGCTAACGTAGTGATGTCATCTGAAGTAGGAGAGTGCGATTTATCTCGGGTTTCAGAGCTCACTACACTACTACAGGCATCGATTGACCTACCAAATCCCTCCTTGGCGTCTTGTTGGGCATTTACTAGGCTGGTGGTTACCTTGGTCTCCGTTGATGGGGTCAGGTTGTCGCTGCCTCACAGTGACGGAGCAGACCGAGACTGACAGTGCTTGGGTGATGCGGCTCGCTATCAGTTTATCACTCACTTAGACTCAATTGGATGCTCAACGTTCAACTTCGTTCCCATAATAGATCATTCTCCTCTTTGTATCTACCTTGGGACTGCGAGCTGCTGTATTTCTCTGTGCTCTTTCCGCTACTGCTCGCGGAACCTGCTGCGCGGGTCCCGCTTCGTGTGGGGATTGTCTTACTGTTTCATCAGCGACGCTTGGGTGAGGAGGCAACCACTTGACGCCTGTGGCGGTGTTTCTGGACGTCATCTCGAGCAGGGCTGCGAGCGAGTTGCGGGCGCAGGACTACAAGTCCCAGGAGCGCCCGCCAGCCCCTATTGCCAGCACCTGGGCCGCTCTCCCTGCAGGCTCCTCCCCACCATTACCTCTGTAAAAACCCTGTGCGCCTGGACATTCGGTGGATCATTCTCCTCTTTGTATCTACGTTGGGACTGCGAGCTGCTGTATTTCTCTGTGCTCTTCCCGCTACTGCTCCCGGAACCCTCTGCGCGGGTCCCGCTTCGTGTGGGGATTGTCTTACTGTTTCATCAGCGACGCTTGGGTGAGGAGGCAACCACTTGACGCCTGTGGCAGTGTTTCTGGACGTCAGCTCGAGCAGGGCTGCGAGCGAGTTGCGGACGCAGGACTACAAGTCCCAGGAGCGCCCGCCAGCCCCTATTGCCAGCACCTGGGCCGCTCTCCCTGCAGGCTCCTCCCCTCTCACACTGACCTTATAAAAACAATAGTCAAGTCCCGCTGCGCGGGAGCGCGCTGGAGAAGCCCGGGACAAGGGCGGGACCATCTGTGGCCGTCAGGGGCCGAAGGAGGCCGGGCTGGGCCAGGTCCCTGACTCTTACTGTCTGTTTATTTCATTCTGTTGTAGTGCCCCTTTGGTGAAGTTAGATTGTGGCTACAGGAATAGTTTGTTACATTCTGTCCAGCTGGTGATATGTCTAGCTCTCTCCCATCTGGTGTGGGTGTTTCATTCCTTGGGCCTCTCGACAAATATTTTGAGAAGGCAAACAAGGAGATAGATAAAGAACTCCTTCTAGCTGAGAGACGCGCTGAGCGTCGTCGGTCTATTGAACATCTTAAAAAAATACCCTTGTCCACTCAACCAGATTTAAATAACACGCAGGAAATGGCTGCTCAAGGGAAGACGGCCAGCGAGGCGGATATGTTAAGTACTGACCAAATTCCCAGTATATTCCGGGCTCCCAACACTTCCCCCGCACGTTCTATAATCAATAGTGAGGGTCACATAAATAGCCCTTCTTCTGCCTCTATTAGCCTTATCGATCTTAATACTCCAGTCGTTCAGGTTACAGCTCCGAACCTGCACTCAACTCTTACTAATCGTTCTTTTGATAGTGCTGGTCCATGTGAGAACATTCTGTCACAAACTAATAGTGTCACCGGTTCTAAGCCTACTAAAACTAAAAGGGCTGTGTGTTCCCCACCTAGGAAAAAAAGAAAAAAGGGTGGTGTTAAAAGAAAAGGTACTAGTCAACAATTTCCCTCCCATTCTATAGTTAACCCAACTACCGACTTTACGGTACTTCCTGTGGTTGTGGCTCCCACAGGTACACCCCACTTTCCAACTCTACCCGAGGATGTTCCTATTGGATTTAACAAGGAGTGTTTCGAAATTTTTGAGAAACTTATAAAATCATATATGTTACCTCTTTTGGAGCGTGTAAGGATATTGGGAGAAAAAATGGATCACCTTCTGGCTCCCGTTGCTACACCCCACCCTTCGAGTTCTGATAGGCAGCCAGCTCCACCATCTAAGCCTAGCGTCACCATTATTGCTCCTAGTAATCATTCCAAAAATAACAGTAATACTGAAGGCAATACAAAATCTAAGGCCCCGGATTTGTCATCTAAACCCCCTCGTGTAACTAATCCTGCTAAAGAGAAGCCTACGTTGGCCTCTAATAAGCCCTCCTCTGAGGGAACAATGCCTTCTGTAAAACAAGGGGCTGTCAAATTTGACAATCCCACTCACAGTCAATCCCTAAATCGTAGGTACATTGTAGAACTCCCCCCTGATTCGGCCAATTTTGTTACTATCCTGACGGGTGTTCCCCCAATCTCTAATGGGAATCGGGAAAATAACGTAAACCTAAAAAATAAAGTCATCTTCTGGCTGAAAACTAATAGACCCCTTCCTGCCCACCTAAACAGGGATATTACTTCAGTTAGAAGATGCAAGTGGGTGGCACTTCGTCCAAAGGATATAGAGGGTGATACTGTGATCATTAACTTTAGGGATCATAGAGTCGTCTCCCACCTTACCGATTGGTATGTGGGAAACAACGAGGGGGGGATTTCTACGAGGAATCTAAGTTATTTTTACCCCGAAACCTTGCTCAAACCAAATGGCCAATATCGCTCCAAAAGTGATCACCATTCCCTTAAATGGACCAATTTTACTCCTAGTTTTCACGGTCCACCAATAAACCCGGAGGCCCTGTTTCGATCTTATGCACAATCTAGCTACAATAGCTCTTCACTTACACCAAACTGGGTTAATCCCAATCCCCAGTTCTCTGGTTATCCCTCTACATCAGTTTTTTCACATTTTCGCCAGCCCCAAAGTCTTTATCCTAACATAAACAAACAAAGTAAATATATCCAGCCTAATGAGTATTGGAACATCCCATTGAGGAACCTTTATGAGCCCTTATCGGGGCTGGAGCATAATGATTGACCAGCCAATCCATCTTGGGCTAAAGAGTGTAATATAGATTGTACGGGTATTACTGACGCCCTAGTTAACTCACCCTGTCATGTTAAAGATCCAAAGGGCCAATTAGCCCAAAATGCTAAGGGGGGCTCTGCTTATTTGTGCGGGACTGGTGATATGGATTCGGTACTCGAAACAGTGTTACCTGCTGATTTAACTGTTGAGAGTGATATAACGGCGCCAGACACCCAGGGTGTGCTTCCTTGTACTTGTACTGATGACATAATGAGGGTCAGTGGTTCTACACATGGAGTCGTCCCTTTGCAAGAAGAAGTCGCCCCTTTGTATGACATAGTTCATGCCTCCGCCAAAGATACAACCAGTGTTCTAGGAGTCAGAAATGGTACCATCCTGGGAAGTTGGAACATAGCTGGCCTCGAGTCGCGCATGTGCATCCCAGATTGGGTTAACTTTATACGTCAAGGTGACGTTTGGTCCTTTCAAGAAACCTGGGCACTTCTACCAATGTTCCTCAATGGCTACCTGAACTTTAGTAAACCAGCTATTAGAGGTCACAGAGGTCGAGCCATGGGTGGCTTGACAGTTTGGGTTCGGCAGTACGAGGGTGTGACAGCAGAGGAAGTTTTTATTGATAGCCCTGACATACTAATGGTTAGCATTAAATCTACCAGTGGGTTGAACATTCTGTTGATTAATATTTACGCTAGGGGCATCCAAGTTGGTAGGGTCTCACCAACCCTCCTCCGTTTGGATGACTTCTTAAGTGATGCTCCGGCAGTCGGACATAAGGTCGTAATGGGCGATTTAAATACTTGTTTTGAACCTTTGAGTTTGGATGATGGCCTTTTAACCGAGACTGAAAATCTGGCTTGGGGGATTCCTCAACTTGACCTAGCCCCGATTAAAAAATGGTCTCAGGTGGATATTTTTATTAAAGGTTTGTGTTTGGATCAGGGCTTGCGTGCCCTAAATGGTAGAGTGCGCTCCGACAGGTTGGGCAAACACACCTTTAGTAATGGCAGATATAGTAGCCGCATTGACTATGTATTACTGGATGTTAAACTGTGGCCTGTGGTAGAGGATATGGAGGTAAAGTCTCGCCCGGAAAGTGATCACGATCCATTGGTGGTGGATTTAAGGGATTTTAGTTTTTCTGGGCCAGTTAATTGCATGTCCAATTTAGTCCAGGATGAAGTTGTTCTCACTAATGACATGAGGAGGGTACGCTGGCCAAAAATCTCTGTCGATGCTGATGCACGTAAAATGATCAGATCTCTGGTTTCTAATTCTCTGGCAGAAATCTCCAAATGTGATTCACAGGAGGTGATTAACACAATCATTACCGACACCCATACCAGTTTGTTCACGTCTTTAAAAAAACTGTTTATAAAGTCTATTTCCAAAAGGGGTAATAGGGGGTATAAGAAAACCTCTAACTGGTTCAATGATGAGTGCCGTCGGACCCATGTAGAACTGTTTAAAGCTTTAAAACTCTTACTTTAATCAGGTCTTGTAGGAAGGCATTTAATGTTGCTAAACGTACTGCCAAGGCCAACTGGGATGAAGAACGGTGGTTAACACTAACAGAAGCATGTAGTTCCAGGAACATGCAACGGTTTTGGCACCTACTTAAATGGGGCTTGTCCCAGGATGACCGCCCAAGCCCATCCTCGGTGGATCAACAACAATGGGTTTGTTACTTTGAGGAACAATTTAGGTGCCTCAGTAGCGCGCAGGATAATATTTGCTGGCCACTGTCGGTTGATCCTCTAGAGTTTACGAGTAGAGATGTAAAATCAGTCTTGCAATCTATTCCAAGGGGAAAGGCACCTGGTCCCGACTGCATCCCCGCTGATTTATTCCAACAAGACCTTGACCTTTGGGTACCCTATCTAGTCCAGCTGGTTAATGCCCTGGCCACAGGTGCAAGGGTTCCTGAGTCCTGGGTAGGGGCTGAAATCTTGCCTATATATAAGAAAGGTGATCGGTCGGTTCCATCCAACTACCGGCCGATCAGCCTTATAGACGCGGTGCAAAAAATCACAGCCTGTCTTGTCCTTGCCAGGGTCCAGGAATGGATTGATGAGAATAATATCCTAACCCCACTTCAAGCTGGTTTTAGGTCTCACGTGAGTACCCTAGACCAGGCCTTCCGTTTTATGCTTCTTTATTGAAAGACGTTTTTTTTAGGTAAAGGTAACCTCTACGCAGCCTTCGTGGATTTGAGGTCTGCTTTCGACCTTGTCCCGAGGGCTGGGTTGTGGAAGTGTTTACTAGAACTGGGTATGCCAGCCCCTCTTGTACGCCTTCTGGTGAATTTACATGCACATACCTATGCCCAAGTACGCTGGGGCAAACCAGGGGAGGTGACGGATAGGTTTCCTGTTCCCAAAGGTGTTAGGCAAGGGTGAGTTCTAGCCCCTACCCTATTCTCCTTATTTATTAATAGGGTTACTAATTATTTTGTTAACCATCCCACAGACGCCCCGACTTTAGCTGGAATGAAAATGCCCTTGCTCATGTTCGCTGACGATACTCTCCTGATTGCTAAAACCAGACAGGGTCTCCAACAGGCCCTGTCGAGGTTTGAGTTATTCTGCAGCGAACATGAGCTTGAGGTGAATGTGTCTAAGACAAAATTTATGGTTTTAAGAGGACACAATCAGATCACTGCAAGGGTTACTATGGGGGGTACTCCTCTGGAACAAACCAAGTTATTTACCTACTTGGGAGTCACATTCAGTGAGACCCATGTTGGTCCCACCAGGTAGAGCTTATGGCTTTAAAGCACCTGCAGATAGGTGACGCTTTGATTAAAGAGCATAAAAGCTCTTATACTAGGCCAATTTCACCTCTAGTTAAGATTTATGGTTCTAAGGTGCTACCCTCCGTTTTATACGGGGCGGAATTATGGGGCTTTAGCAAATTGGACCCCTTGAGATCAGCCCAAAATAAATTCCCCAGGGTGGCAACGGGTCTGCCTCAGTCAACTCCGCGGATCCCGCTTTTGTACGATCTCGGGTGCCAACCTGTGGAGGACCAGGCGAGATTTCGTCCATTGGCATTCTGGTGACGTCTATGGACGACGCCGGAACTCTATCTATATGCTAGGGCTTGTTTGGAGGTTAGAGATCTTCCTGGTTCTTTAAACATAGGTTGGTTTAAAGACCTAAGATCAACCTTGTATGCCTTGGGGTATGGTGATCTGTGGTTAGATCCCGAATCTGTAATCTTTCCCTCTAAAAAAGACTTAAAATTGCATTATTGGGATTGGGTGATCCTTAATAGACACCTGAGACTGTGTTCTAGCAATCTTACTAGTCTATTTATCGTCTTTAAAGACGCCCAAGCTTGAAAAATACTGGGACATGATAACAAAGCCCTTGGATCGTAAATTATTCCACCAGTTCAGATGTGGTTCGTTGCCACTAAGGGATTCCACCAAAAAGTGGGGGTCTGGTGGGACTGGGCAATGCCCAAACTGCCATGGCCAGGGTGAAAGTTTAAACCATTTTATGTTTGCCTGTCCCCTGTATGTTGCCCCCAGATCCAAATGGTTAAGTCCGGTCTGTAGAAGCCTAGGTACCCGCTCGGCTGTTGATGCTAGCAGAATTTTAAAAACGAATCTGTCCCCATTAATTGTAGCGGGTGTAGCCAAATATTTAGGATGGGCTTGGATTCTTAGAACCAGGTTCATCAAAAACAAATAACTAGGGGTCTAACAATGTTTGTGATTCTCTGGTAATTTTTGTGCTATTGCTAATCTTGTATTCATTCATAAGAAGCCTGTATAAGTGATTTAATATGGTCTTAGATGTTTTTATCCTGTTTATATAAAATTTTTATTGTTGTATATATTGTAATATATGTCTTTTATGATGCACAAATCGAATAAAGACTTCTTTGAAATTGAATTGAATATGCTATACACTTTCCTTGCATTCTGGATTGGGCTAATGCATTCAGTTGGGCCGTCTGAGGTAGTGGATTCCTTAGTTGGAGAGTTGACAGTTGGAATTGGCCCAGGCTCTGATGTTGTTTTGTTTTGGGACGGGTCACCCGCTGTCCGCACTTTATTTTTTGTGACATTGGAGTCGATGTTTATTTTTTGAGGCTGAGTTGCTAACACCCCTCGGATATGTGGTTTGGTTTTTCTTGCTTTTCTCAAGCGCTTTCTTTCTCTCTTTGTGAGAGTAGTTGCCAGTTCAGTGTGTTTGGGGCTTCTTAGGCCATTTGTTGGTGAATCAGAGTTTTGTGGGGCTTCCTCTCTCATGTCAGACTGATTTTGTTTGTCTGAAATTGCTAACGTAGTGATGTCATCTGAAGTAGGAGAGTGCGATTTATCTCGGGTTTCAGAGCTCACTTCACTACTACAGGCATCGATTGACCTACCAAATCCCTCCTTGGCGTCTTGTTGGGCATTTACTAGGCTGGTGGTTACCTTGGTCTCCGTTGATGGTTCCTTAACGGCCCCCAGTATCTGTGTCATCAAACTGGGTACAGTTGCCAGTTTATCAATTATTTGGGAACAATGATTGTTTTTCTGTACTAACTGCTGCGGGCTCAGGCAATTATTATTTATGGCAAAAATCAACCTGATGCACAGCTTCACAGTTTTCCGGAATACCTGTGTCCTCCCTGCGATGCACACAATGTTAATATTAATATGTCAATATTTTAAAATAACACAATTATGCGATATCAAAAAACAAAGCAAGCTTTTTCAAAATGAACAAACTATGGGGCTCATTAGGATAGCGGATTTTCCGCATCCTCTGGGCCGGCGGAAGCCACCGCCGGCCCGGAGGATGCGGAAAATCCGCTGCGGACCCACCAAAGACCCACCGCCCCATTAGGATGGCTGGTGGGTCCTGGTTTCAGTCCGCTGCTTTTCCGCCGCGGTTGGCTTACAACCGCGGCGGAAAAGCTCTAATATGGTGGCGGTGTCTCTCAGGCACCGCCAGCCATATTAGGATGGGGTTTAAAACATGCTTTTCCGCGGCTGGTTTTCCGCCGTGGAAAAGCATGTGGAACTTCACTGCAGGGGCCCGTTGCGGGCCCCCTTGGTGAAGGGGGGGTGGGGGGTGCACACGGGGGGTACCTATGGTACCCCCTGAATTTGTATGCAGAAATCGGCAGGCACCGCACGGTGCCTGCCGCTTTCTGCATACAAATGCAATGTATGCATTTTTACCATTGCGGCGGGTGCAGCTTGAAGCCGCACCCGCCGCAATGGTAAAAATAGAGGATGTGACCGCCAGGGTGGCGGTCACATCCTAATTTCACAGGTGGGAACTCCGCAGGCCATGCAGCGGTTCCCTCCTACTCTGGGGTCACGGACGGACGCAAGTCCGTCTGCGATCCTAATGACCCCCTATATTTGGGAAACACCTTTTATGGCACTAGATTGCACAACTAAAGAAAAAGAAATATGCGTAAACGCTAAAAGTATGTTGTTGCATTTAAAACAACATATTAAAGTATTGGTGCACTTGTATGTGTGCTTGGGAAACTGTGTGACCTAGTATTTAAAACACATGGCAAAAGGGATGGAAGGAGAGGGGAAGAGGGGCTAAATTAATAATTTGCCCAGAAACACAGGATGTGAAGACCAAGCTAAGACTCAAATGTGCTTCCTCAGCTCCAAATTTGGCAGCTCTGACCATTACGCAACAACTTCGGGGTGGGGGGTCCTTTTATTAGAAACAGAAATATAAGCCACACAATACGTTTTTAGAAAGCCCCTGTGTAAAAACACGACTGGTTTATACCCTCTGTTATACAGGACAGGACAGGAGCTGGCTATTTTGTTTTTCCAACTGTTTATGTGTGCTAAGTGCTCAGGTAGCACGCGCACCATAACGCGTACTACCACTGTAATCCTAAAAAAAAAAAAGGCCGCAGGCACAGAGAATAATTTCCAGGAGAGGCTGGTGGGGCTGGGTCAGATTTTCAGTTCGGGCTGGCTGATTTACAGCAAGTCACAAAGTCCTCAGTAAAGCCCTTTTCTTCTTTCCCAGGTGGCGTCCAGCAGTCTGCGTGACACCAAAGTATCCTGATGTGACCATTGTATTGGTCACAGTGGGGGCAGGCAGGCAGAGTCCTCACAAAATGAGGTGTGAATCACTGGCTCACGACAGCAGCAGTGCCACCAAAGATAGCTGTTTTCGCGCTATGGTAGACTGATGGCCCTTTCAGTGTCACTTTGCAGGCCCCTAGACGCAGAGGGGAAGGGGAGGAGGTCGGGGACACTGCAGAAGCCTTCCTCAATGTGCACGGTGAAACACACAGGCAGAAAACAAAAGTTGACATTTTAAAGTAGGGCTATTCCTGCAGTCCCGGTACGCTTTATTAAAACCAAGAAGTAGGGGAACGGACTGACATAATTTTTAAAAGTAGGGGCACGCTGTGTCCTTCCGATCCCGTCCACTTCTAACACTGGTTACAACATGAGAAAAGGAGGTACTAAGGAGGGACTTTTAAGCCAATTAGCAAATGAAAAGCTAACATTGACATAAGACAGTAACTGGAGCCAATTGAAAGGTTGGGCAGGAAAATGGGCGGAGCTCAAAGTCTGTACCTTAATACAGCATGTTTCGAAGAGACAGTGCACGCATTGCCTAGGCAATACCTAAAAATGGGGCATACTTACCTGGAATGGAACCTTTGGTGGCAGCTGTGGTAAGTAAAAATGGTTTTAAATGTATATTGTGTCCGTGCTTGAGGGTGAGAGTGTGTTTAATGAGAGAGAGTGTGGGTTAGTATGACATAGTGTGTCAGTATGTGTAAGCATGAGTGTGTGAGTGAAAGGAAGGGAGAGTCAGTGACAGGTAGTGAGTGAGATTTTGTGAGATTGTGGTGCAGATTTACTGTTCTTTGGTGTTAAGGCAACGCTGCCCCGAAGATGCTGCACTGCTTTGCAGCAAAAGGAAAGAGAAAAAATTTGCCATATCTACTAAGATATGTCACATTTTTTCGCTGTGTGTGTGATAGTGCACTTTTGGCAACCATGCGCCAATGCACACACCTTTGTGTGATAGTGCAAGGATGAATGTGTTCACTAAAGCATAGGTTGTGTACTGGAAGGGGTCCCTTCTGGTACAAAAACTATGCTTTAAGGCTTTCCCCACTTTGCATGTGTGCTCTACAATGCAGCACACACGTAAAGTTGGAAAAATTAGGAAAAACGAAAACATTTCTCTGCATTAAGACTGTTCCACAGAGGCATAGGATTTTGGCGCCAATTAATCTCACCGATGTTTGCAGATAGGGATTTGCATCAAAACCCGTGGATGATTGCATGGAAACACCATTGCAACCGCCCATGGAACGCCCCTGATGCACAATAACACAAAGCGCAACTTTGATTTACTTTGGGACACTATCCAATGTAAATCCAGATTTGTGTTTTACAGTAAATTCCTCCCTAACACTTTGTGCAGGGTTTTGTGGTCACAAAAGTTGTGCAAACACTACACAAAGCATTAGTAAACCTGGGCCTGAGAGTCAGTAAGTATGATTGAGTGAGAATGAGTGAGATTAAGTGGAAATGCAGGTGAGTAAGAATGAATAGTGAAAAGTGTATGTCAGCGAGTGTGAGCAGGAAATAATGAGTGAGAGAATAGTGTGAGTGAGTGAATTTCAGCGAGAATGTGGTGTGATGCTTGAGAGTTTGTTGGTGGCAAGGTAAACATTGTCTTATACAGATACCCAGGGCAAAAAGCTGGTGCTGGCATACTTGCAGAATCATTTGCATGAAAGACACCTGTGACAGAATACTAGCAGTGGCATACCAGAGGTAATTGATAGCATATAGGGCACCAGGGACAATACTGGCATACTTGAGGAAATTCTTGGCAAGCGGACAACAGTGTCAGAATGCTGGTAATAGTAAAATAGAGGTAAATTTTTTGCATAAAGGTGGGCAGCCTGGCATTATAGGAGGGTGGCAACCATGACTAGATGCTGGTCCTATATGACTTGTTATGGTAGTCGGAATCGCACTCAATGTACTATTGGTAAACACGGTTCATCCTAGTGGGTGGTGCAGTCGAAGTGAAGCTCACTGTGCTCTGAGCTGAATAACATCCAAAGTGCGGCACTTCCCTCAGGAGTGTCGTCTCCTCGACGCACTCTTAAATAAAGTTTGCGTTGTTGATTCAATGATAGTCTTAACAGGTATTTGTAGAAATTTCAATCGTTTTTATTTTCTTTAGTTCATTTTATTCCTTCATAAAACGTTTCAAAGACATACGTTCATAATCATTCTGCCCAATGCATTTCGGGCTTTAGCCCTTCGTCAGGGGACTTGAAAGTCCTGCAAAATAATAAAAAGAGCATGTGGTTCCGGTTTCTAATGTTAACGTCAAACATTAATTGCCATGTCATTCGGTCATGCAGTTTTTATTCTGGGGTAACAAAAAGTGATTCAGGGGGATGATATCAGGAAGACGGCAAGGTTTAAAGAAAATGACCCATGTGTTTCACGGTTCGTGCCAGGTAGGTGAGTGGGTTGGTAAAGCTTCAATTGTGAAAAGTCATTAAAAAAAGTAATAAAAAAACGGGTTCTCGTGATTGATACCGTGACTTCGCAACTAAAGTGAAACTGCGTGCGTGCCGTACGTGTACGGTATAGGTGAGTTACCGCTTCTATGGGAATGTGCAACATGCAAGGGTGGGAGTAGTTATGACATTTGTTTCTGACCTGAAAGGAACGTTTACTCCATACGTAAAAGTGGAGCTGTACAAAGAGAAGTATAACAATGTTGAAGTATAACAATATTATAGTTAGCGTTCTCCACTATACTTAGTGAAACTGGCCGTGCAAAGTCGGGCTGTTAAAGCTTACCGTTAAGCGTATGAAAGTTGACGTGGGTCTCAAACTCTCTCGGGGTCGGTGAAAAATGGTTCCGGGAGGGCCTATGTATATGTGTGTCAGATTGGTGCTGAGTTAGTCACGTGTATACCGGTGTTAGTAACGTGAATCGTGATTCGCGGATCTGGCGTCTCGTGGCGTCAACGATGATTGGTGGTTGCTGAGCAACTAATGAGTTTACGCGTGTGCATCGAGGGTGAACGGGAATATGAGCCCGATGTGAATGTATGTAATGGTTCGGACATTTAAAAAAAAAATATGAAACAATATTAATAAACAATGAAGTTAACCAATTAGCAGTTACAATTTAGACACAAAGGTATACCACTGTACAATTGCTGATTTATCGTGAACACGAAATTTCAGAACTTGAAAATCTTTAAAGGTAACAACTAAATTCTAAACGTTCATTAAGTCCTTTGGGTTGGACCCTATTTAAACGGTCAATCCAGTGTAATTCACGTCTAAGCAGGTATTGGGTATTGTCTCTGCCTGGTAATGCGGAAATGATCTCTAGGATACAAAATTTCAGTTGGCTGGGATTGTGATTCAGTTCATTGAAATGTGTGGCCACTGTTGATTTGGTTGTTTTGGTGCGAATGTTACTTTTGTGCTCTGTGAGTCTTGTTTTGATTTTTCTGGATGTTTGACTGTAATGAAGAGGTTGGTTATTCAGAAAGAATGAATAACATGCGTAGGTATTAATCCAAAAGGAGTTTAATCCAATTCAATCAGCATCTTACGGGAGCGCCACTGGCAAGTAGCAAGCATAACAGTTGAATGAATCTTTAAACACACAGTTAAGCAAAGCAATGGTTAAACAGACATTGCATCCTCGAGAGATGCACCTTCAAACATAAACATGTTTGAAGGAACACTCTCTGCGAGGATGCAGGGCATGGAACATAGAAGGTTAAGAATACATGTCCTAAAAAGAGCAGTGATCATTGAAGGAAATAGAAGAAAGACAATACCTTACATTGACCCACGTAGCACAAGCCACATGGGCATTTCAACATGTAAATGAGGTTGGAACTGTCACATGTCCCATTTACTCTGAGTTTGATTTTGGTTCCTCTGGTTGGATGGTTTATTTAGTTCCCTTTGATAATTGCATTACAATTTCCGCAATTGTGACAGGGCAATGTGCCCTTGAATTCTTTGATGGGTGATGTTGTCCTCGGTTTCAATAGTGTATTATTTTGCAGGACTTTCAAGTCCCCTGACGAAGGGCTAAAGCCCGAAATGCATTGGGCAGAATGATTATGAACGTATGTCTTTGAAACGTTTTATGAAGGAATAAAATGAACTAAAGAAAATAAAAACGATTGAAATTTCTACAAATACCTGTTAAGACTATCATTGAATCAACAACGCAAACTTTATTTAAGAGTGCGTCGAGGAGACGACACTCCTGAGGGAAGTGCCGCACTTTGGATGTTATTCAGCTCAGAGCACAGTGAGCTTCACTTCGACTGCACCACCCACTAGGATGAACCGTGTTTACCAATAGTACATTGAGTGCGATTCCGACTACCATAACAAGTCATATAGGACCAGCATCTAGTCATGGTTGCCACCCTCCTATAATGCTAGGCTGCCCACCTTTATGCAAAAAATGTACCTATATTTTACTATTACCAGCATTCTGACACTGTTGTCCGCTTGCCAAGAATTTCCTCAAGTATGCCAGTATTGTCCCTGGTGCCCTATATGCTATCAATTACCTCTGGTATGCCACTGCTAGTATTTTGTCACAGGTGTCTTTCATGCAAATGATTCTGCAAGTATGCCAGCACCAGCTTTTTGCCCTGGGTATCTGTATAAGACAATGTTTACCTTGCCACCAACAAACTCTCAAGCATCACACCACATTCTCGCTGAAATTCACTCACTCACACTATTCTCTCACTCATTATTTCCTGCTCACACTCGCTGACATACACTTTTCCCTATTCATTCTTACTCACCGGCATTTCCACTTAATCCCCACTCATTCTCACTCAATCATACTTACTGACTCTCAGGCCCAGGTTTACTAATGCTTTGTGTAGTGTTTGCATAACTTTTGTGACCACAAAACCCTGCACAAAGTGTTAGGGAGGAATTTACTATAAAACACAAATCTGGATTTACATTGGATAGTGTCCCAAAGTAAATCAAAGTTGCGCTTTGTGTTATTGTGCATCCTGACGAAGGGCTAAAGCCCGAAATGCATTGGGCAGAAAATTATGAACGTATGTCTTTGAAACGTTTTATGAAGGAATAAAATGAACTAAAGAAAATAAAAACGATTGAAATTTCTACAAATACCTGTTAAGACTATCATTGAATCAACAACGCGAACTTTATTTAGGAGTGCGTCGAGGAGACAACACTCCTGAGGGAAGTGCCGCACTTTAGATGCTGGTCCTGACATACTGAGGTAATGTTTGACATAAGAGTCACCAATAGTATATAAATGGCATAAATTGCAGAATTCTGGCAAAGGCATATTTAGTGTCATTTTTGATATATGGAGGGACCCATGGAATATGGGGGCACCCATAACAAAATGTTAGCCCTGGTACAATGGAGGTAATTTTTGACATATGAGGGCACCTTTATTACATTTTGAAATCGGGGAACATATGTTTTCATTGGCTTGGCACACAAGGAAAGTATATTAATATTTAATGAGTGTCCTTTCCACATCTGTGGCATTTAATCAAATGTATGTGAAAACTGTGCTTTAAAATGTATGATTTCACCTCACTCTTTTCAAAGTTTTCTCAAAGGGGGATACCCCCTAGAAGAGGTCTGGTCGATTCTCATTGCTTGATTACTACAATTCAGGGCAATTATGTTGCCCCTCAACTTTCAAACATCAAGTCAGCACCATAATATTGGTGTATCTAAAATAGATATGCGTCTGTGTTATGCTGGTATACTAATTATGCAGTGATAATACATGGGATTCTGTAATCCCTGTATATACCGCAGTCTCTAATTTCTTTATAATCAGTGACTTGGACTCTCCCAGTTGCTGATTATAAAGAAAAGATATCAGAACTCAACTATTATAAGTTATTAGAGTCGAGTTCTGACATCACAATGGCTGCTGCCAGAGCCAGCAGCAGAAGTCTGGCCATGGAGTTTTATTGAAGCAGCTGTTTAAAGCAACATTCAAAACATTGCGTTTCTATCTTCTGCTATGTTTTTAACAGCTTACAATGGCAAGCAGAGGGAATGTTTATATTTTGTACTCCTTAGAGAAAAGCTAGAATCGTTCTGCATATTTCTACATATTCTGCACACTGCAGCTTTAAAAAAAATTAAAAACAGACTTGTACTGAACTGTTTCTAATATCTGTTTGCACCAAATATCTTACAGGCCTTTGATGTGTTTAATTTTGCACTAGAGGTGTATTTGTATTCTTCATGTTTGCAAACATACTTGCCCTTTCATGTGAAAGAGCTATGTACCGAGGCTTTAAGTGGTTTGTGGGAAAGGTGATAGTGTTATCATGTATTATAAAAGATAAAGTACCCTGTGCTGTACCTGATAAGGATACTGAAAGTCACTTCAGATTTCTATAACCTTACAAAGGAGCTTGTCCTTCGGCCTTGTTACTCTATAAGGTCATCTAACGCCTCAGTACTTTATCCCTAATATTATAGATCTTCAACAAAGTCAATTGTTGTGATGTTAGGGTTTTGTGACATGCCTCTGATGCAGTGCTACTCCGGAAATACTTTCTAAAACCATATCACCTTTCCCTGAAGTACTAAATCATGCATCTACTCATCAGTGGGGCCCATAACACTGCGAGTTATTCACAAAACCCTTCCATCCTACTTCATGGATCGGTGAAATTCAAAGGAGAGCTGCTGTATTATAGCAGAGTGTCTAAATTAAAATGAAATATTTATACTATTTACACCCGCAGTTTAAATGAATTTACCATGGTTTTTTATCAACAAGACATTTTATTCAGACACACCACCGTTAGGATCGATGAATCTGCTAGTAAAAAATTAGGCGTAGGAAAATACAAGACCAGCTTAATTCTCCATTTATCTCATTTTTATTAAAAGCAAAGTTTAGCATGTCTGACAGTTTATTCGCTTTATTTATTTTCTTTATTTAAAATTTTTACTTTAAAGAAGAAAGTTTTATCTCAAACAGTTATATTCATTTTATTTCAGAAATTGAGAAATAGACATTATTATTTAGATGTCAGAACACAAGTATTAGCAGAAGACAGATAGTTCCCAAAAATTAATTTTCTCCTAACTTCCCTAACTAATAACCTCATCTAAAGCTCAGTTCTCCATCAAAGAAATAAAACATTTATTCAAGAAAATCTTACATCTCAGGAAAATCAGCACACCGACAGCACCTCAGTAGGAAATCGGAAGAGAGTTTTTTCTTAAGGAAAATTTTGACTTTTTATACCTTTTTCACTAACTTTATCTATCAACAAAAGTAACTATCAGCACAAACTCAAGTTCTGATTGGCTCCTTTGAGGGTGGATGAGCATCACCTCATCATCCTAACATTCATTTTCCGTGGGATCGGCTGGATTTTAAAGAGTCCTTTGTTTGAGAAAGTCTTTGGCCTAGTCACATCCTCAACTAGCAACTACATGAACCTTTCCCATGATCAGTAGCTCAAATGTTCATTCTTTTGACACTCATCACGACTTCCAGGGCAAGTCGTCTTTGAACCATTTTTGTTCAGGCACAGGCAGCTCACATTCATTCTTGGTTCTGCCGCGCGTGCGCAGAATCTTTCACTGTCACAGTAATCGAAAGCCTCCATATTTTAGTAGGCCTCACGAGCCAGAATGGGAACACTCATAGAAACAAACAAAAATAAATGTTCATTATTGAACTATAGCCCTTCTATTTACCTCCCCTCATACTAAGGTTTCCCATTAGTTGTTACCTAGCAAAATAAGCAACACATATGCATGATATACTCACTTATCTTCATGTTTTTGCCACAAAACACATAAACAGAAAGCACATTTATGCCGCTTTTGATTAATTTAAAGCTTTGCATTAGCAAACAACATGACGTCATTACTGAATTAGTTAGTTATAATCCACCATGCAAGCAAATTACTATTCCCAAGTGTATTTGTGTGTTCATTCTATACTATGTTGTTTAATATTTTCCACACCACACAATTAATAAAGGTTACAGTTATGAGGAAATGACTTTACGAGGGGTATACAAAATTTTGTTTCTCCACCTCGCTCCATCAACTCCCTCCTTTGGTGATCTTATCACCAAATACCTCCCAAAATTTTGAAATTTTTTATCCCAACATGTTTCAAGTTCTTCAGATTAGTATGGTTTATACTCTAGTATCTTCTTCTCTGGTTTCTTTAAAGACCTTTTCTTGAAATTCCTCCATCTCTATACCACAGTTTTCTCTTTCTCTTTCTCTTTCTCGTTTTTCTTGAATTGCTTTCTTTATTGACTTTCTAACATTCCTTCTTTTTCTATATATGCAACATAATCTTATCATAAAAAACACTAATACTATTACTGTTACTGGAATTGGTATCTTACCTATAATTGAACTACCTATTTCTTGAAACCACTGTTTAACTGCTGAAAGACTTTTACCAAGTCGTTCAAGGACACCATCAACCTCCAGTGGTTCAATTTCCTTATGCAACTCTGTAATGTTTGTAATGTACTTTTCAATGTTTTGACTTTTATCTGGAATGTAGGTACAACAGAGCTGTACCATTCAAAATTCCACAAACTCCTCCTTCTTTTGCCAGTATTATATCAAGAGCAAGACGATTCTGCATCACCATAGCTCTCATAGCATCCATTTCAGTATTTACCATTAAGAATCCACCTGCTGTGTCTGTTGACAAACGATCTACTATCGTTGATAATCTTCGAATTCGGTTTGCATTAAAAGATATTCCCACTGCTGGTATCAGTGCTCCAAAAATGTCACCTATTATTTCTATTACACTCTCCCTTTTTCTACGACTTACAGGTTTACCTATCTCATGTATTCCATTAGTACCTCTATCTACATGAAAGATTTTAGGAAAGACCAAACCCACGTACCATGTCCCGTACCAGTGGTCAGGTAACCTATGATAAGCTTTGTTTCCACATATAAAATATATACCAGGGAAAACTGGATCTTTTCCACCTTTAAATCCCCAACTCCCTATGATTCTATAGTAGTCTTTACCTTTACTCACTCCCACAAAATAATTATCATATACAGTGTTGTCTCTTCTTATACAGAATTTCCCTAACAATGGAGTATCTATATTTATACCCACGTTCACATTTCTATCATCAATGTTTTCATCTTCAATGTCCAATATTTGGATTTCTCATGTTTTACTTTTTCACTACGCGTATAAGCAATTCTTCTCTCTTCAACCATATCTAAAAATGCTTTCTCCTCAACTCTCATTTTACATGTCAAATTATTTTTGAAGGCATACTCATGACTCAATTAATCTATTTCCAAAAAGAATTCTCCCATTACTCTAGCAGGCTTTATTTTATTCATGGCATTAACAACTTTTAACTTCGCAAAAACATCATCTGAATTTGAATAATGGTATTCTAATATTCTTGTTTGATAAAACAGGCTTGCAATCACACTACACGTGACACCATATGTAAGTGGAAGATGGTGATACGTCACCCCTTCTGAAACAGATGCAGGTAATTTCACACAAAGGTAACAGTCACTAGCATCCATAGTCTTAACATATTCAAATAACAATCTTGAAAATATATTCATAGTGTAATCACTAATGAACCTATCTTGATGCATTTCTGGTCTATATACATGTTTTTTATTAGACTTTGATTCAACATTTTGTTCAATTGAACTCACATTATGTTTCAACTTCACTAAGTTATCCTGAAGTTATCCTGAAAAAATAGCTAAAATTATCCATATCAATATTAATAATCCTGTACACACCAAACACATCCTACACCATTTTCTAAAGATAGAATATTCTGTTTTGTGATCATTATTAGCCATAATTGTTTTTCTTTTTTTTTTTTCACAGCGATCTACTTTACAATTCTTTCACCTTTAACACTTACAGGCTTTCACCATACACCTACAATGTCCTTCTTATATCAGGATTCCACTTTCTGTCTTTACCTTATACTTTTAAAAATGTATCACTTTTCTCTGTGATTCAGTCCTTTACTCACTTGACTTTGGGCAGCATAAGTTCTCTTGTCTACTGTTTACGTCTTCAATCGGAGGTAAAACTATGTATGTCTATTCAGGTGATTTGCACTTCTGATTTGGTCTATTCAGGTGATTTGCACTTCTGATTTGGTCTTCTCACTCTTTTTGGCCTTTGGACAACTTCTATTCTTTTCCCCAACAACTCCTTTTGACTGGTTATTTCATTTACTTGATCTTCTGGCTTTTTTACTTTATTAACCAGTTTAAATCTCAGTCCATCATTCCCTTTAGGCCAATTATCTCCTTTACAAACTCTTTTTGTTTTTGGCTCCGTGGTGTTATGTTCCACTCTCCAAGCTCTTTTCCTTGAACTCTTTCTCAATGGAATCTTATCTGCACTGTCGTCAGTTTCACTTCCAGTCTCTTTGACAGTTTCATTTATGACAAACTTTATAATGTCTTTTTCTTTTTCAACGTCAGTTTTCTCTTTTGACAGTTCTTTCACTCTGTTAGGAACATCTCCATAACTGGTACTTGGAATCTCCTCCTTATCGTGAGTTATTTCCTCTTTTCCAGTGTCAGGATTTTTGTTCCTGCTTTCAGAGCTTTCAGACTGTTCTTCAGTATTTTCTTGATCACCAGTTTTATCTTTACCTTGCCCAGTGTCCATACTGGTGTCAGTCTCTACCAAATCTCGATCTTCAGATTGATCTTCAGAATTCGTTACTTCGACAATTTCTCCTTCTCCTTCAGACGCAGAGCTAGCATCTCATATTTCCAGATGTCGACGTTCTTGTCGAGCTTCAGTATCTGGATTTCTCTCTGGTTCACCTTCAGAATCAGTTGTGCTTTCACCTTCTTCGTTTGGATTCTCAGGTTCAGGCACATGGATGGTGTGACTTGCATGCAGCCATCTCTTTACTCCGGCACATTTAACCAATATGACCTGTCTTGGTCTCTGCCAACGAGGCACCAAACAGTTTCTTCTGCGATGTACCTTTATCCGAACCCAATCTCCAGGAACTAGATCATGAGCTGGATTTTTCTCTTTCGTGTTTGATTCAGTTCCCACCTGATGGAACACATAAGTCACCACGTCAGACAGGTTTTTGCAGTAATCTAGTATGATGTCATCATTAATAGTTAACAGTTTATCAAGTGGTACAAATGCTTGCCTCATCACTCTGCCCATTAAAATCTCATGTGGACTTAATCCAGTCTTTCTGTCAGATTTGCTCCTTAAGGTCATCAAAACAAGTGGTAAGGCATCTGGCCACTTTAGTCCTGTTGCCAAACACATTTTTGCAATTCTGTTTTTTATTGTTCCATTCACTTGTTCAACCACTCCTGAAGCCTCAGGTCTGTAAGCACAGTGTAGTTTCTGACGAATGTCCAGTGCTTCACAGATCATTTGCATACGTTCATTCTGAAAGTGGGTTCCACCATCAGTTTTGATCGTTACTGGAAATCCGAATCTCTGGATTATTTCACGTAAAAGCAGCTTTGCAACAGTTAGTCCATCATTCCTCCTCGTGGGGAAAGCCTCCACCCATCGAGAGAACAGACAAATGATCACTAGAACATACCTGAGCCTGTTACATGGTGGAAGTTCTAAGAAATCCAACTGCATTCTTGTAAATGGACCTCCCTCCCGTCCTATGGTTCCCAGACTCACAATTGTTTTTCTGTTTGGATTAAACTGCGGACACACCAGACATCTCTGGCACAAGCTTTCAGCAATCATCCTGAATTTGGGATTGTACCACGTCTGTCTAAATAGACGAAGCATGGCATCTCTTCCAACATGAGCTTGAACATGATACATTTGTGCCATATTTGAGTTCATGCTATCGGGCATTACTGGTCTTTTATCTTTGTACACCCAAATTACATCTTCTTCTCTTTGTCTACATCCTGCCTTCAACCAGACATGTTTCTCTTCCTCATCAGCTTCTTCCTGCAACTACTGTGGTTAGCATTAAAGGACTCGAAACATGCTCTTCTTTTCTGTCCCGATTTATGGATGCAAGATTTTTGGCACAATATTTTGCAATGGAATCTACATACCTGTTACCTTGAGTTATGTAGTCATCTCCTCTCTTATGAGCTGCACACTTCACTACTGCAATCTTATCAGGCAATTGTATTGCGTCAATCAACATTCTCACAAATTCAGCATTACGTATGGGGGATCCTGCAGAAGTTAAATAACCTCTTTGGGACCACAGTTGTCCGTAGTCATGGACAATCCCAAAACCATACTGACTATCAGTCACTATGGTAACCTTAATTTCCTTTCCCAGTTCACATGCTCGTATCAAAGCAATCAACTCTGCTATTTGAGCAGAACGAATTCCTTTCAGACAAGATGCTTCCAGTACATCTGCCACTGTACAAACTGCATATACTGCACGCAAAACACCTTCATTTGTTCTCAGACACGAACCATCAACAAACATCACATAGTCGGATTCAGGCAATGGCTCATCTCTGATATCTGGTCTCGGTTTGGTACAGTATTCAAGAACATCTAGGCACTTCTGATCAACCTCATTTCTTACTTCAGTTTCCATGGTATCAGGCAATAACGTGGAAGGATTTATGTTGACACATCTAGAGATTGTCACATTTTCTGCTCCAAGAATTACCTTTTCATACTTTGTCATCCTATTGTTAGTCAGATACTGTGTTTTTGTCCTAGTGAGGAGAATCTCCACAGAATGAGGTACATACACCCTCACAGGAAATCCCATCACTATTCCTTCACTTTGTTCTAGACTTACGCTTGTAGCTGCTACTGCTTTCAAACAACCTGGCAATGCCTTTGCAACTGGATCCAAAACAGCTGAGAAATTTGCAATTGGCTTTCTCAGTTTTCCATGTCTCTGAATTAGTACTGACAATGCACATCCTTCTCGTTCACTGCAGTACAATTCAAACTCTTTGTCATAGTCAGGCATTCCTAAAGCTGGTGCTTCACATAAGCTCGTTGTTAGCTGCTCAAATGCTTCCATCTCAGTTTTGGTCAGAACTACAGGGTCTCTGATATCTGCTCTGGTTAATCTCTGTAATGGTTTCACTATCAGTGAAAATCCACTAATACATTGTCTACAGTAACCTACCTTCCTAGGAACATTCTTACTTGTCTTTGGGTCTTTGGTGGCTGCATTCCTTGTATCATTTTAATTCTTTCTGCAGTGACTTATTTAATTCCTTTTGCAATCTTATGACCTAAGTATTGCACCTCTTTCTGACAAAATTGTAATTTTGATGGAGACACTTTATGTTCCTCTTCTGCCAAATGATTTAACAATGCAACAGTATCTGTTACACATGCATCTTTTGTCTTTGATGCCACTAGAAGATCGTCAATGTATTGGACTAATACAGACTCTCTAGGCATGTTCAAACTTTCTAGTGCTTTCTTTAACAACTGATTATAGATAGATGGACTCTCAGTATACCCTTGAGGAATTCGGCACCATGCTAGAATACGATATCCGAACCGAAACGCAAATATTGGCTGTCTTTCAGGGTGCAATGGAACAGTAAAGAACGCATTACACAGATCAATCACAGTGTACCATTCTGCATCATGGGGAATTTGATATAAAATCACTGCTGGATTTGGTACAAGTGGACAACATGGGACAACGATTTTATTAACCTTTCTAAGGTCCTGTACAATCCTAAATATTCAGTTTGGCTTTTTCATTCCCATTATCGGTGAATTACAGGGACTACTTTCTATCTCTCTCAGTATGCCTTGCTTAATCATTTTGTTTATCCCTGGAGTTATTCCTTCCATTATTTCTGCTGTCATTTTGTATTGGGGAATGTTCGGGTAACTCACACCTTCTTTTATAGAGACTTTTACAGGATCTACGTCTTTCATTAATCCAATATCTTCTCCTCTGAAATCCCACACCTTCTCTTTCACTACCTTTTTCAATTCATAAGGTATCTTTTCTCGATCAAACACAGGAAACAACTTATTTTGTTCTGCCTCAATCATGAGCATGGTCATTTTATACAGGCTATCTTCATCTGGAGTTTGCAGTTCTATGCCATCTGGTGAACAGTATATGGCACAGTTCATTTTACACAAAATGTCTCGTCCTAAAAAATTTACGGGGCTACTATCAAACACCACAAATCGATGCATGTCTTTGAAATTTCCAATTTCTACTTCAACTGGTTGTGTTAAGGAGGTTTTAATCTGTCTATTGACTACACCTACAACTTGGATGCTCTCTCCCGAGAGAGGAAGATTTTGAACTTCTACTGATCTAACAGTAGAACGGGTAGCACCAGTGTCCACTAGGAAAGTTATTTCTACATCATTCACCTTTCCGTTCACATATGTGCCAGACTGATCTACCTCAAGAGTGGCTCCAAGCACACACTCTTCTCCCTCTCTCAGGCATCGTCAGAAACTTTCATCCGACTCATCCCCAACTTCCTCTTGTAAACAATACTGGGGACTTACATTCACTCTAGGCGATCGGTTTACCTGCTCGCCTCTGCTGAATCCTGTCTCTGCACTGTATTTCTGCGGATTTACATTGTGCGGAAGTGGTGGTTCTGGCACCTGACTTTGCTGAGTAACTATCTGCTGCTGTTGCGGTTGCTGTTGAATTACCTCAGGCTGCACCTGTGGATTCAATGATGTATTTTCTGAATTAACTCTTGGTGGATACTTACACTCCAATGCCCTATTCTGCCGCAATTATGACAAGGAAACTTTTTCTTAAGCTCCTCTATATTTCCTACCAATTTTGTTTTGTTAAAATTTCCTTTAAATTTTCCTTGACTATCTGTATTTTTATTCTCCAATTGTGCTACTTGGTGTACTGCTACCTTTACTTGTGCCCACATAGATTTTTCCTTTAGCTTCTTTTGTTTACCTTCAATTTCATCACTACAGTACTTAGCTTGTCTCAATACCTCATCCACTGTACTCGACTGCCATCCTATTAAACTATGCCTGATGTTATCTCCAATTTCTGGTCTTAAACCATATACAAATTGATATACAAAATGACTCATGTCTTTTTCGCTCAGCTCCTCATATCCACTGTATTGTTTAAACACCAACAACAGTCTTTCATAAAATGCATGTACAGATTCTTTCGATTCCTGTATAGTTCTGTCTATTTTAACCCAATCTGTTTCTTTCGGTGAAATTTTATTCTTCAAAAACATTATTAATTGTTCGTACTTTCGCATAACTTCAGGTGACGGGGCACCTGTCACTTTATCACAAGAGTATTCCTCTCTTGGCCAGTTTACAGTTATTTTGCACTCAGTCCACAGATCTGCTGGCACTACTATGTCAAATAATCCATCCAGATCAACCCACAGTACTTTTGAAACTTTCACAAATTGATCTACCCGTCGATACCATTCTACTGGTTTTTCTCTCAATCGGGGGAAATCATTTGTAAAAGATAATATGTCCTGTCTACTCCAAGGAACATGTACATACCCTCCTCCAGGTATTTCTCTCATCGGAAACTCATTTGCATCTATTTCCTTTTCTCTCACAGAGAAAGCTAATGTAGATTTATCACTGGTCTCTTCTTTCTTCTTTGCCCATTTTATTCTCCACTTATTCACATCTCCCCATCTCCTGAGCAGTACAATTAATTCTTTTATCTGGGTTAACCTTCCGGCAGTATTCATATTTTCAATATCTTTTTCTGAAAAGTTTACTCTGTAGGATTTCTGCAATATTTTATTCTTTGCGAATTCTATGTCAAATTCATTCGCTAATCCTTCCAACTGATCATGTACAGACTTTGCTTTCCATGTTATACTTTTGCACATGAACATGAGTTCATCACCTTGGTACTTTTTTAATCTGTCTGTTCCAATTGTTCCAATAATTAATTCTTCCATATCGACTTTTAATCTTGCCACATCTAATACTTTAGGTTCAAGTTCTTTTAATTTCAAAGTTTTAAGCCAATCACTTAAATCTTGTTCCGATGGTCCTATAGGAGTCTGTGTTAAATCTATTTTCTCTATGCTCTTTTCAGGTGTAGCAGAATCAGATTCTGCCCCAGTTGCATACTTATAGGGTAAACTCTGATTGAAAGTTAAGCCAGGCGGATTTACATTACTTGCTCGTCTAATTTCTGACAAATCTGGATAAATACTTTCTTTTACCTTTTGTAAACTTTGCTGTAAAGGGATTGTTAAACTTGGCTCTTTTATCTTTGGTTTTCGAACACTGGGATTACAGTTCCTGTGGTTACTGGGACTGTTTCTGCCTCTATGTTTTTCGTGAGCTCTTGTATCTTTTCCGTCAATTCATTTGTAGATCGTATATACTCAGCAGTACTTGTTTGTTCCTCAACTCATTTTTCTACTCTATTCTCGCTTCCTCTTTAGTTATTTTGTTTTGAAGTACCAGTAAGTCTTGTTTCTGTTATCAAGACATTTGGGTTATATCTCATTTCTACTCTTTCAGGTATATCTCTAAGATTTGAAAATTGCCTTGGAGTTTCATTAATTCTATCTTCTACTGGTGGAGCATTAGGTGTGGTCCATAAAGAACCTGGTTGACATGGTGGCGGTCTCCTATTTAATATTTCTTCCAGTACAGTATCCTCTGATTCACTATTACCATAACCTTCTTTCCTTGTTTCCACATTTTTCCTCTTCTCTGTACATTTCCGCCCTTCATATTCATCCACTAATCTGGCTGGATATATCCCATCGCACATGTCAGCATTTCTCCATCTGCGCATTCTACTCTCAAGTGTCTCTCCCCATAATCCACGCAGTCTACCTCTTGGTCTGATATGTTTTTCTGACCTTTCTTGTTCCATTTCGTGCATCTCATCTTCCCATTCAACTAGAGCTTCAAATTGAGTCGGTCTAGGTCTTAGCTCAAGCTTCATCATCCTCTCTCTCAAGTTTTGCAAAACTGCCCTATTTAATGATCCAACTTCTGGGAAAGCTAACGCACCATCATTCCTGGTATACCTTGCCCAATTCTCTAACCAAACACATGTATGGTAACCATATTTCGACAACATATAGGAAGCAGGCGTTTTCGGCAGAGGAAGTAATTTTCTCTCTTGTTACTATCGCCTTATCCTTTACAAACACATTTTTCAATTTCTTGATCTATAAAGGTGTCTTCTTTTCTTCTTCATAATAGTAATCCATTTTCTGTAGATTCCCTGTCTTTCAGAAGATCACGTACTTTTCTGTTGCTGTTCCGTAACACCAACCTATCACAGCGCGGTTTACACTAGGTTACCAATTAGAACAAGATACGTTTTCTTAGTGCTTAACCAATAGTTTCGCTGTTTTTCGTGATGCACCAATCAGCCCTTACTCTGTCTTGGTCACAAGAACCAATCCCTGCGCGACACTTTTGACGTCACCAGTGCTCCGGCTTCTGCAGCGCCGACTGACCCCTCCTTTACAAGGTTTATTGAGTAGCCGTATTTACAAGATATACAACTAATTCGGTTAGTAACTTACACAAAACAACTCCATTTGTCTGTTTCGCTAATCAAAGTGATAGAATTTTCAGTCGTACAAGTATTCTGTATTTTCAGTAGACAGCGCTTACCTCTTCTCTACCACAGAATTTTTACACTTGCCGATAAAGTAGCACCACTTCCTCCACTTTACCCTTCGCTCAAGCTCGGGTTAAGCTCTATTACTCTCCCAGCAGTAAGTTTTAAATCAGGATACGCAATGATCCCTGTACTTGAAGGCTAAGATTTTATAGACTGTCTAGCTATGCATTCATCCTTTCACACGTAAAGTCCCTAAACTTGTGATATGCGCAAATACCACTGTAGTATACGACAATACTACTTTTTGAAACAGACTATGCGATGTGCGACTTCACTTGCCACACTTCCTCTGCCTGCAGACAGAGTGACAAGCTTCACACAATCCTCGGAAGCCTTTTCAGGACTACATATAACGTAATATGAACTCAACAGATGTTAGTCATAATTCTATACATAAAAAACCCCTATATAACACTTTATACATAATCCTAGCTAATTCTATAGCAACCATCCTTTGCTACCAAGCTAATTACTGATGCAGCGCTACTCCGGAAATAATTTCTAAAACCATATCACCTTTCCCTGAAGTACTAAATCATGCATCTACTCATCAGTGGGGCCCATAACACTGCGAGTTACTCACAAAACACTTCCATCCTACTACATGGATCTGTGAAATTCAAAGGAGAGCTGCTGTATCATAGCGGAGTGTCTAAATTAAAACTAAATATTTATACTAACTACACCTGAAGTTTAAATGAATTTACCATGGTTTTTATCAACAAGACATTTTATTCAGACACACCACCGTTAGGATCGATGAATTTGCTAGTAAAAAAATTAGGCATAGGAAAATACAAGACCAGCTTAATTCTCCATTTATCTAATTTTTATTAAAAGCAAAGTTTAGCATGTTTGACAGTTTAATCGCTTTATTTATTTTTCTTATTCAAAATTTTTACTTTAAAGAAGAAAGTTTTATCTTAAACAGTTTTATTCATTTTATTTCAGAAATTCAGAAATAGACATTGGGCCAGATGTAGGCAATGTCGATTTACCTACTCTTAAATACCGAATCATACCGATTCGGTATTTAAGAGTAGGTAAATGGGATGTAGGTAATTTCACTTTTGAAATTACCGAATCGGAATGATTCGGTAATTACCGAATCGGTATTTACCGATTCGGTAATTGGCATTGATTCCTATGGGCCTTGAGGCCCATAGGAATCAATGCCAATTACTGAATCAGTAAATTACCGAATTTGCAAGGGGGACAGGGTGTCACTTTGACACCCTTTTGCACCCCTCAATTGTGCAAGGGTGCACATGTTGCTGACATACATGCCCTTAGGGCATGTATGTCTGCAACATGGCACGTTTTATACAGCAAAAAAAAATGCTTTTTGAAGGGTTTTCATTATTTACCACCAACTTCTAGTTGGTGGTAAATAACGAATTCTTAAACCCTTGTAGCACTGATTACAGTGCTACCTACATGTTGAATTACAGAATCGGTAATTTTACCAATTCGGTATTTTACCGAATCGGAAAAATTACAAATTCAGTAAAATTACTGTTTCTGTAATTAAACATGCCCCTACATCTCAATATCCAAATACCGGTCGGAAACAGACGAAAATCGGTATTTTCGGCCGTTTCCAACCGGTATTTGGATACCTACATCTGGCCCATGATAATTTAGATTTCAGAACACAAGTATTAGCAAAAGACAGATAGTTCCCAAAAATTCACTTTCTCCTAACTTTCCTAACTAATAACCTCATCTAAAGCTCAGTTCTCACTCAAAGAAATAAAACATGTATTCAAGAAAATCTTACATCTCAGGAAAATCAGCACACCGACAGCATCTAAGTAGGAAATCGGAAAAGAGTTTTTTCTTAAGGAAAATTTTGACTTTTTATACCTTTTTCACTAACTTTATCTATCTACAAAAGTAACTATCAGCACAAACTCAAGTTCTGATTGGCTCATTTGAGGGTGGATGAGCATCACCTCATCATCCTAACATTCATTTTCCGTGGGATCGACTGGATTTTAAAGACGCCGTTTTCGTTCAGGCACAGGCAGCTCACATTCATTCTTGGTTCTGCCGCGCGTGCGCAGTATCTTTCACTGTCACAGTAATCGAAAGCCTCCATATTTTAGTACGATTCAGAAAAGGTGGTGGTGATGAACAGAGTGTCTGAATTAAGCAGACCACTCTTACCCAGTCCACAGATCAGGGCTAGATCCATCACCGTTATTTAACTCACTGCCCCATCCCAGCTCAGAACCTGGCTGTATGCAAATCAGTCTGTCCCTGGCCCAGTGCATCATGGGAACAGGGCAGACCAAACTACCAAGCCAATTCTTCACCAGAAAGGAGACAAGCTTCCGGGGACCGGTTTCTGGCATTTCAGCCGTCGTCGGCCCGGCTTGCTTGAATCCTGATGGAGCAGTGAGTAAGGGACTCATGTCTGAGTATACCCTGCCACACCTATAGTGGCCAAAAACGATTCAGAAAAGGGGGTGGTGATGAACAGAGTGTCTGAATTAAGCAGACCACTCTTACCCAGTCCAAAGATCAGGGCTAGATCCATCACTGTTATTTAACTCACTGCCCCATCCCAGCTCAGAACCTGGCTATATGCAAATCAGTCTGTCCCTGGCCCAGTGCATCATGGGAACAGGGCAGACCAAACTACCAAGCCAATTCTTCACCAGAAAGGAGACAAGCTTCAATGCCAGAAACCGGTCCCCGGAAGCTTGTTTCCTTTCCAGTAAAAGAATTGGCTTGGTAGTTTGGTCTGCCCTGTTCCCATGATGCACTGGGCCAGGGACAGACTAATTTGCATGTAGCCAGGTTCTGAGCTGGGATGGTGCAGTGAGCTAAAAAACGGTAATGGATCAAGCCCGGCTCTCTTGACTGGGTAGGAGTGTTCTGCTTAATTCAGATACTCTGTCCATCACCACCCCCTTTTCTGAATCGTTTTGTCCACCACAAGCGTGGAAGGGTATGCTCAGATGTGAGTCCCTTGCTCACTGCACCATCAGGATTCAAGCAAGCCGGGCCGAAGACGGCTGTAATGCCAGAAACCGGTCCCCAGAAGCTTGTTTCCTTTCCAGTAAAAGAATTGGCTTGGTAGTTTGGTCTGCCCTGTTCCCATGATGCACTGGGCCAGGGACAGACTAATGTGCATGTAGCCAGGTTCTGAGCTGGGATGGTGCAGTGAGCTAAAAAACGGTGTGGATCAAGCCCGGATCTCTTGACTGGGTAGGAGTGTTCTGCTTAATTCAGATACTCTGTCCATCACCACCCCCTTTTCTGAATCGTTTTGGCCACCACAAGCGTGGAAGGGTATGCTCAGATGTGAGTCTCTTGCTCACTGCACCATCAGGATTCAAGCAAGCCGGGCCGAAGACGGCTGTAATGCCAGAAACCGGTCCCCGGAAGCTTGTTTCCTTTCCAGTAAAAGAATTGGCTTGGTAGTTTGGTCTGCCCTGTTCCCATGATGCACTGGGCCAGGGACAGACTAATTTGCATGTAGCCAGGTTCTGAGCTGGGATGGTGCAGTGAGCTAAAAAACGGTGATGGATCAAGCCCGGATCTCTTGACTGGGTAGGAGTGTTCTGCTTAATTCAGATACTCTGTCCATCACCACCCCCTTTTCTGAATCGTTTTGTCCACCACAAGCGTGGAAGGGTATGCTCAGATGTGAGTCCCTTGCTCACTGCACCATCAGGATTCAAGCAAGCCGGGCCGAAGACGGCTGTAATGCCAGAAACCGGTCCCCGGAAGCTTGTTTCCTTTCCAGTAAAAGAAGTGGCTTGGTAGTTTGGTCTGCCCTGTTCCCATGATGCACTGGGCCAGGGACAGACTAATTTGCATGTAGCCAGGTTCTGAGCTGGGATGGTGCAGTGAGCTAAAAAACGGTGATGGATCAAGCCCGATCTCTTGACTGGGTAGGAGTGTTCTGCTTAATTCAGATACTCTGTCCATCACCACCCCCTTTTCTGAATCATTTTGTCCACCACAAGCGTGGAAGGGTATGCTCAGATGTGAGTCCCTTGCTCACTGCACCATCAGGATTCAAGCAAGCCGGGCCGAAGACGGCTGTAATGCCAGAAACCGGTCCCCGGAAGCTTGTTTCCTTTCCAGTAAAAGAATTGGCTTGGTAGTTTGGTCTGCCCTGTTCCCATGATGCACTGGGCCAGGGACAGACTAATTTGCATGTAGCCAGGTTCTGAGCTGGGATGGTGCAGTGAGCTAAAAAACGGTGATGGATCAAGCCCGGATCTCTTGACTGGGTAGGAGTGTTCTGCTTAATTCAGATACTCTGTCCATCACCACCCCCTTTTCTGAATCCATATTTTAGTAGGCCTCATGAGCCAGAATGGGAGCAATCATAGAAACAAACACAAATAAATGTTCATTATTGAAATATAGCCCTTCTGTTTACCTCCCCTCATACTAAGGTTTCCCATTAGTTGTTACCTAGTAAAATAAGCAACACATATGCGTGATATACTCATTTATCTTCATGTTTTTGCCACAAAACACACAAACAGAAAGCACATTTATGACGCTTTTGATAAATTTGAAGCTTTGCATTAGCAAACAACATGACAACATTACTGAATTAGTTAGTTATAGTCCTCCATGCAAGCAAATTAGTATTCCCACGTGTATTTGTGTGTGCATTCTATACTATGTTGATTAATATTTTCCACACCACACAATTAATAAAGGTTACAGTTATGAGGAAATGACTTTACGAGGGGTATACAAAATGTTGTTTCTCTACCTCGCTCCATCAACTCCTGGGAAAAAATCAAGGTCAAAGGTCATATGTCACTTCCTGTGATGTTATTAAGATCAAAGTGTATATCATATTACTTTGGCTATCCCTTTTGCTGAATCAACACCTATGTTCATGGCCCCAGGTTAAAATCTTTCTGCGGCAGGAGTAGCAACACCCTGATCTGTCTTACTGGTACTGGAAACTGTGACCTTGAGGTTATATACACAGGGGCGTAACACAGGCACCCACAGCCCCAGCGGTGCGGGCACCCCAAGCTCCAGGGGAGCACCTAAGCACAGCACTCTGGCTGCTGGGATCCTGATTGAGCCCGGAGGGGGCTACTCCACGTGCCTTGCACGGAGGCCCCCTCAAGTTTTGTTATGCCAGTGTATATACAATTCACTGAAGCAGTTGCCATGACTTATGGAGCTATCTTAATGGAACTGGCGACTATGACCTGTGGGTTTTACACAGATCTTTGGATTAGGCAAGCGTTGTAGCTATCCTTCATGCAGCAAGTGCAGTGGCAGCATGGCCCAGAGTCCTGAGCCATTGAACCCTGAAAATTATGTATTTTACTACTTTCCTTACTTGCAAAGGAGCCATGGCATCTTTGCTACGTTACTGAAATAGGCAATTTAATTTTTAATATATATATATATATATATGTATTTATATATATATATATATATATATATATATATATATATGTATATTACCTACTGGCGGTCGCCAGTAGGTATATATAGTTAGGATTTTTTCCCTATGGCATTTTTGAAAATTCTATGTCTAATAACTTTGGCGTTTGTGGACGGAATCGGCTGAAATTTTCAGGAAAATGGCACATTTTGTTTCTTAGCAGCCCTTGAAAATTTGGGGGGGTTTTGTCGAGGGGGGGCCGAGAAAAAAGGGGGGTCCCAAAACGCGTTTTTCCCATGTTAATTTCCATAGGGCGGTTGGACTCACTTTTAGCTCGAACGGCTGAATGTATTTGCACGAAACTTGGCAAAATTGTAGGGACTGTTAGCCCGATGTGCCTTTGCTAGGTCTCAATATATGTGCTCCAGTAGTTTTTGAGAAATTAACGTTCAAAACAAGATATATATCTGTAACAGCGCTCCGGGCAGCGATCCGGTCCGCTTACTTTTCGCGAAACGGAACTTTGCGCGCAGAAAGCTGATTGGCTCTCCGGTGTCTGTCAATATTCTAAACAGTCCGGAGCGGCCGCCATCTTATCTCTCGGTAGGATCGAGAGAGAAGAAGAGGTGAAAAACGAAGGGGGAATTTATTGAAAGGGGGCAAGGTATACCCCTCTTGACCCCCTAGGAATGTTGTTGGGGTTATTAAAGGGTCCCGTGGGGAAAATAAAAAAAAAATGATTTTTCACGGTAGAAGCGCTTCACGGGCCGCGAACTGGGCCGCAAACTGGTAGCGAAACGGGAATTCGCCATTTTGTGCTTCGTTTTAATTGTTTAGAGACAAAAATTATCGCCGCACATCGGCCACAATGCATGAATATCGCTGAAAAGTCAGCGATATTCATGCATTATCCAGCAAATGCTCTTAGCCATGTTATCCACCTTCCATTGGATAACATGGCTAAAAACTGCTCTGTGCGTGAGCTTTTTTTTTTTTTTTTGCTGCGTGACGTTTGTTAACGTTCGATTCGATGGAAATCAGGAAGTGTTGACCACCATTTTGTCACTGCGAGTAAATATTTTGTTATAAATGAATCCTTATTGATAAACATTGTCTGCGCCATCTTGCGTTTTTGTCCAATGCCACAATTTTGTCGTGCACGGCAGCCATTTTAGATGCCTTGACCAGGGCCACTCTCTGCACGCCGCCGATCCTCAGCATGGCTCCCCACCCTCGCAAGCATCTCCCCCACGCACTGGTCACCCCCGCTCTTTCTCTCATGCATGGGCCATATACTTCCCCCCATCTGCGCTGCTCTTCTCTGAGAATCACACCCTGTGCCCGCCCGACACCTCCCTTTCACCCTATTCACTACCGCACCCTCTGACACTCCTCTTCCTCTGTGTCCGATTGTCCAGGCCGGACCTAGGCTATCACCTAGCCCTGCGGATGTAGTTTATGGCCCCAGCTGTAGAGTATCCAGACATGCCAACCCTCCCGATTCAGGCGTGAGACTACTGATTTCAGTGCTAGTCTCCCGCCTCCCGATTCCTGCAAGCAAAAACCCGGGGGCATATTATCAACAACTAGCGATAATTTTTGTCTCTAACTTGTTTAGAGACAAAAATTATCGCCGCACATCGGCGAATTTTATCGCACATAAACCTTGCTATTAGCAAGGTTTATCGCAAATGCGATAAAAAACGGCCGCAATGCATGAATATCGTTGAAAAGTCAGCGATATTCATGCATTATCCAGCAAATGCTCTTAGCCATGTTATCCACTTCCCATTGGATAACATGGCTAAAACTGCTCAGGGCAGGTGTTAGGTTTTGGAGATATTTGCGCTTAGCGCGAATATCTCCAAAAGTTGGTAATAGGAGATAGCGATGGTTAGGGACTGTTTCCAGTCGCTAAAATCTTGGCACGCCCACTTTGCATGTCATTAGTGATAAATATCACTGATATGCAAAGCGGGGCCCAAGATGGTCGCTATCTCCTTTTAGATGTCACTAACTGGTGTTAGCGACAGCTTGGTAATAGGGAGATAATTTTATCTCTTTTTTTTTGGCTTTTAAAGCCCAAAAAGCGGAAATAAACCCCCTTGATAATATGCCCCATGATTTCTCGGGGGTTTCAGCTGACAGGGCTTGGTATTGTGTTACGTGCTAATTCTTCCAGGAAACGTCAGAGGGTCGATGCAGGGGTTCTAGAAGGGGTGATAAACCATTTAAGCCTCATGAACAAGCGCATGGTCTTTTAAAGATTTGTGAAGTACTCGGGGCGGCGGTGTGTGTGTGCCCTCTTTCAGGAGCGGGCGGGGGGGGCACTGCCAGCAACTTGCCAGGCCAGGCAGTGTTCAACACGTGCATCACCCTTTCTCTGCCTGCTATTGCGCTCCATGCTTCGGAAAGGTAAGAAAAAGAACGTGCATTTGAGTTTGAAATGTCCGATCTTGTAGCAGTACACTTGCAAAGCCCACACATGACAATAACCCGATTCAAGGGCCCATTCACCCGATTTTTTAAACATATATAGCACTCCAACAAAGTTAGATTTTAAAACTTTATTAACTTTTAACTATAATGAACGGAACAAAAACTGTAAAAACATTTAAACATTTTTCACCCAAAAAAGCAACAATTGTCAGAAGCTGTCTTTTGTGCGAATAGTCCCAAGGCAGCACAACGTGCTGAGTTCTGGACGGCACCCAGGTGATGTCGCCTGGGTGCCGCACTGGTTTTGGTATCCTACAATGCTGCTCCGAAAATTGGCGTGGGGCGTCCCGGGTGGGGCGGGGGGAGGCCTCGTCAGTAGCGGTCTGTTGTGCGAATAGTCCCAAGGCAGCAGAACGCGCTGAGATGTTGATGGCACCCAGGTGATGTCCAGTAAACTGCTGCACTGGTTTTGGTATCCTACAATGCTGCTCCGAAAATTGGCGTGGGGCGGCCCGGAGGGGGGGGGGGGCGTGGGGGAGGCGGCGTGAACGGGCCTCCCCAGGTGGCGGCCATCCAGCTGAGTTGCGCCCGCTCTTGCGGCTACAGCGTCTCGCTCACCATGTTGTTGAGTTGCTCCCACTCTTGCAGTGCAGCGATAGGCGGCTGCCACATGACTCTTAAAATGGCGGACGGCTCTTCGGTTTTGGGCCTGGTCCACTGAAATGGCCCTGGGACACCTTGGAACTCGGACGCTTGCCTGCTAGGGCTTGGGCTCCATTCTCGAAAAGCGTCCCCTCAGCCGTGAAGATTCTACAAAAGTCTTGGGGGCCCCCGACTCCCGCAGGCTTCCGGTGGGGAGCGGCTGCCATGATTGCTCGCGGAATGACCACGACGGAGCTACGAGATGGTGGTGCTCTCATGCTGACGCCAGCTTTAGTCTGAAACATCCAGAAACAAGGTGGGGCTTTCATCGTTTGGGAAAAAAAAATGTTCTAAACCAATGAAAAGTGTTATTTTTAGGTCATATGACCAAGCCTTCCATCTTTAGGAAACCAAAAGTAAAATGAACCAATGAAAAGTTTTATAAACAAGTCACATGACCTGTTATGCGGCATAGGGCTACAAAAAGCGTAGAAAATCCGTTGGCACGTGAGGCGGCGTCAGTAGCGGACCGATGTGCGAATAGGCCGAAGGCAGCACAACGCGCTGAGATCCGGATGGCACCGAGGTGGTGTCCAGCAAATTGCCGCACTGGTGTGGCCATCCTACAATGCTGCGCCGAAAGACGGCGTGTCCAGCTGAGTTCCGGTCACTCTTGCGGTACAGTGAGTCGAACGCGCCGAGATCCGGATGGCACCGAGGTTGTGTCCAGCAAGTTGCCGCACTGGTGTGGCCATCCTACAATGCTGTGCCGAAAGTCGGCGTGGGGTGCCCCGTTGGCTTATGAGGTGATGTCAGTAGTGGACCGATGTGTGAATAGGTCGGAACCAGCACAAGGCGCCAAGATCCGAATGGCAAGTCCTGGATGTTGAGTGCCATAGTTGAGAGTTCTGAGCAGTGCTTGTAAGACTATCTGAAGCTTATTTGCACCTGCTGCAGCTTCACTGTTGCCCAAGGTGGTGTCCAGCAAATTGCTGCAGTGGTGTGGCCATCCTACAATGCTGCGCCGAAAGACGGCGTGTCCAGCTGAGTTCCGGTCACTCTTGCGGTACAGTGAGTCGAACGCGCCGAGATCCGGATGGCACCGAGGTTGTGTCCAGCAAGTTGCCGCACTGGTGTGGCCATCCTACAATGCTGCGCCGAAAGTCGGCGTGGGGTGCCCCGTTGGCTTATGAGGTGATGTCAGTAGTGGACCGATGTGTGAATAGGTCGGAACCAGCACAAGGCGCCAAGATCCGAATGGCAAGTCCTGGACGTTGAGTGCCTCAGTTGAGAGTTCTGAGCAGTGCTTGTAAGACTGTCTGAAGCTTATTTGCACCTGCTGCAGCTTCACTATTGCCCTGGTGTGGCCAAAGGTCGCACATGACATAGGCGGCCGGCTCCCGAGGTCCGGCGGAACTTTTTTCCTTTTCCTTTCTGCTTCTTTTCCTACAATCCGTTTCATCTGAAGACACGACCAGGTCCTTGAATGTGTGCAGGGGGACGCTATTGATTGAATGAAAATGGCGGCTTGACACAAAGCTGACTCAAGCGTTGCTGTTGATGCTATACAGACAAAAATTGGTTTTCAGTTTGTACATTCTTCAGGATTTTTTTTTCCATCCAAGTCTGATTGAGAGTTTGTAGAAAAATGGCTTCAGATTTTCCACATACTACTCTTCAACATTCTTCCTAAATGTAACAATGTGAAACTCACTAGGAGAACGGCTGTTTCTGTTTCCTTTCAAAATGCTGCCAACAATATTTTCTGAATGGAAGACACCATCTTGTAGCATAAAGGGCCGAAAGGGGTTCTGGTCTGGCCGATGGTTAGTGGAGACATTTTGACTATATCTTGGACCTGCCCGGCCTCGCCCAAAATGGCGCCGGTATAAATGGGACTCGTAACTCCTTGCCCGCAAATGTATATCTAGAAAATGTTATTGTAAGTGGCCCTGTCGTATTTTAATTACAAAATGTACGTCCACCGATTCCGCAACTGTTAGACACCTTTGTTCTTGCAACCTAATGGCCCGCTCGTTACGTTCCTCTACAGTGTAAATGTCTCCTCATCATATACGATTTCAGTTTGCTCCGTGGCCGGCCCACGTGGTTATAGGCCCGTATTTGTATACTGACATTTTCACAATAAAGGTTTTTAAAACAAAACACGGTAGTAGTATTTACATTGGTAAAGTTTTTACTTTTAGTCACTGTTTTCGAATCAGTAAAAGGCAAGTGAAATAAAGCAGTCCAATTACATGACGGATAAAAGGTATAATATGTAGGAACGCAGTAAAGATAAATGGTCAAGGGCAGTTGTGTTTTTCATTTCTGCAACATAAAGTGATCGATAAGAATCTGATAATCAGGCGTATCGGCGACTAAGACAGCAGGCCGAATCTCTTTTACTCAACGGCTCCGTCATGGAAGGAAGAAACGCCCTTTTTCTCGAAAAAGGAATATATTTTACTTGCAGGACAGTTGTAAATTTTCCGGGAAAGTACATTAGCCTGGAATATTATAACATATGTTTAAAAAAAAATAATGTTCGAAAACAATAAAAAGCGTAATTTTTAGGTCATATGACCAAGCTTTTCATCATTAAAATAACAAAAGTAAAATGAACCAATGAAAAGTTTTATTAACAAGTCACATGACCTGTTATGCTTACGTTACGCGCTGCGCGCCGCGCCTCGGATCACTTCCGGGTGCGCTAACGCGGCGTGTCATATAACGCATTACGCGACAACGTAGGTCAAGAATATAGTCAAAATGTCTCCACCAACCAGCGTTCGGAACACAACCCCTTTCAGCAGTCCAAAAAGTTCTGTTAAATGACAACAGAGGGGACAGGCAACAAGAACCATCAGTCAAAGAGGGGAGGGCAAGTTCTTCTCTTCCGGGTCATGTTGGGGCGCTACCGGAACTGATCGAATTGGTAGTCTACAGTGTTTCTGGATGTTTCAGACTAAAGCTGGCGTCAGCATGAGAGCACTACCATCTCGTAGCTCCGTCGTGGCCATTCCACGAGCAATCATGGCAGCCGCTCCCCACCAGAAGCCTGCGGGAGTCGGAGGCCCCCAAGACTTTTGTAGAATCTTCACGGCTGAGGGGACGCTTTTCGAGAATGGAGCCCAAGCCCTATCAGGCAAGCGTCCGAGTTCAAAGGTGTCCCAGGGCCATTTTAGTGGACCAGGCCCAAAACCGAAGAGCCGGACGCCATTTTGAGAGTCCTGTGGCAGCCGCCTATCGCTGCACCGCAAGAGCGGGAGCAACTCAACTACATGATGAGCGAGACGCTGTAGTCGCAAGAGCGGGCGGTAAACAGCTGAATGGCGGAAGAGGCACAGTGTAGCAAAAGCGGGCGGAATGGCAACTGAAACGGTAAAGGGGCGCCCCACTACAGCGTGTCTTCAGGTCAAACGGATTGTGGGACAAGGTCCAGAATTGAAGAGTCATCAAAAGGCAAAAAGTTCCGCCGGACCCCGGGAGCCGGCCGCCTATGTCGGGGGCGATCTCAGGCTACACCAGTGCTATAAGACTTGGGGAGGGTGTCGGAGCCAAGCGTCTTCTCCGAGTCCATGGCCATCACACCGCCCCTCAGGGGCCTCCGTCAAGCTGTTTAGGAAGGTAACATATCACATTGTTTTCTAATGCAGTCAGGTCCACAAACGACACTCACTTACTTTGAGAATAGTGAAGCTGCAGTAGGTGGAAATAAGCTTCAGACAGTGTTACAAGCACTGCTCAGAACTCTTAACTATGGCACCCAACATCCAGAACTTATGCCATTTGAGAATGGCAGTGACATTGAAGCAACTCAGGGACCAAAACCATTAACGTACTTTCACGTATGAAAATCTTACTTGGGGAGGGGGCAGGAGCGAAGCGCCCCCTCCCAGTCCGCGCCACCACACCGTATGTTGAAAATATGAAGCCATCGTTCTACAAAGTCAACCAACCTTGGATTGAAAAATCTAGAAAAATGTACAAACTGAAAACCAGTTTTGGTCTGCATAGCATCAGTAGCAACGCTTGCTATCAGAGTGCATGAGTTTCATGCTCGATCGATTGAGCTAGCCGGATCGGGCAATAAAAAGTATAAAATAGTTATGTAAATAGTTATTTAATAAAATGTTTTACCCTGTTTCTTTGCTGGTGTGTTGTCTATATTTTTAATATTTGCATAGGGTTTGTCGTTATTTTGGGCGGGGTGGGTGACGGAGTCGAGCTGTCTTGCAGCCCTCATGGTGTGGAGCTCAGTTCATCTCAATATTTTCGTATTTCTCATGAAGGGTTGTTCCTAATATTTCTATTTTAGCGAGGTCAAAAACAGATCCAATTAGTGGCCTACTGATTTTGCTCGATTACTTTTATTTTTTTACACGATTTTTCACTATCTGCAAAGACTAAACAGAGTATTGCGACTTTGTGCTTGTTTGTAAATAGAGAATGATCCAAAGAGAACCAATTCTAAAACAGTAAATGCTTGGATAACAATCAATCAAATGGAGAGACAAGCAGGCACGACGGATTACAACGGGGGCAAAGGCCTGCGTTAACTACCGTTCACTATCTGCAAAGAGAGAGTGCTACTAAGAGAAAAGAGGGGAGGGGGGGGGGCAGCGTTTAAAGCACATCAGCGTGCATAAATACGAAAATGTTTTTATCTATCACGTACTTGACATTTTAAAGCTTTTCATATTTGCTATTAAAAAACCAATGAAATTCACAGAAAAAACCATAGGTTATAGTGGATATATAGTTAGGAATTTGCATTTACAAAACCTTGAAAATTCAATGAAAAAACCATTGGTTTTAGGCCATATATAGTTAGGGATTTGCATTTACAAAACCTTATTTTACTCGCATAAAACCATTGAAATTCCATATATAGTTAGATGCGCTAACTATATATCGCGCACCCGCAATCCACTGCTGATGATGTCACATATTACATCATTCATGACATGGTCAGTGACATCACTGATGACATCACTGATCACAACTCAAATGACATCACTGATGACATCTTAAATGACATCACTGATGACAACTCAAATGACATCACTGACAACATCACAGATGACATCATTCATGTGTTAATACGATGAACCTCTACAGACTCTGATATATCCTTAGATACACTCAGTGAAAACAGACACTCACAGATTGTCACTCATCCATGGAGTTACTCATACACCTAGACAGTCATGCAAAGAATCAATCACACCTCCAATTCCTCAACTATACAGTTATACACACCTTACTTATTGAAACATTCTAACACATATTTACTCTCTTATATAATCCCTAATAAAAGTTCACAATGATCCATACAGCCACTCACACATTCACTGGCTCTAATGCACAGTTATTTATATATGTCAACTCTCACATGCAGTGTGTTTTACATATGTACTTACTTTGACATGTAGCACTGAGATATCCATTCACTCACCAATACACTCATGCACACAGTCAACCGCCCATACAGCTGTTTCCACATGCACTTTTGAAACCATACATCTAGTGAATCAACTGCTCACACATCTATGCACAGAGTCACACACCTCCCAGCCACCCCCACACACACACTTACTCTCCCATAGAAATACTTAGGCAACCAATCAATAACCCATATAGTTACTCATATAGCTACTGATTAACACATGCAGCACTTCATAGAACAACAGATATAATGATGCACAAATAATACAGTTTAATCACTAACCCATGCACTCAGTGAGACACATTTAATCACTCCCTCATACAATCAGTCATGCACCTACTAAATCCTTCATCCAGACATTTATACATCCACTCATTCTTCAATATGTAAGACATATTTTAACTTTACAGAAACATACAGTCACTGGATGTTGTGATCAGTGATGTCATCAGTGATGTCACTGACCATGTCATGAATGATGTAATATGTGACATCATCAGCAGTGGATTGCGGGTGCGCGATATATAGTTAGCGCATCTAACTATATATGGAATTTCAATGGTTTTATGCGAGTAAAATAAGGTTTTGTAAATGCAAATCCCTAACTATATATGGCCTAAAACCAATGGTTTTTTCATTGAATTTTCAAGGTTTTGTAAATGCAAATTCCTAACTATATATCCACTATAACCTATGGTTTTTTCTGTGAATATATATATATATATAATGTATGTATATATATATATATATATATATATATATATATATAATGTATAAATATATATATATGTATATATATATATATCGTGGAATCCTGTAAGTTTAGCTCACACGCCTTCAGTCGCGCATTAACAAAAAAGCAGGACACGGACCGAGATTACTTTGTCTCGATGTTTTATTTGCCCAAAGTCAGAGACGCGTTTCGCGGCTCCCGCCGCTTGTTCACTTCATCCAGACACTTATACATCCACTCATTCTTCAATATGTAAAACATATTTAAACTTTACAGAAACACACAGTCACTGGATGATGTCATCAGTGATGTCAAATGAGATGTCATCAGTGATGTCACTGACCATGTCATGAATGATGTAATATGTGACATCATCAGCAGTGGATTGCGGGTGCGCAAAATATAGTTAGTACAACTAACTATATAGGAGCAATTTCAATGGCTTTTTAAATGCTAATTCCTAACTATATAAGGCCTGAAACCTATGGTTTTTTAAGTGAATTTGCAAGGTTTTTAAAATGCTAATTCCTAACTATATAAGGCCTGAAACCTATGGTTTTTTAAGTGAATTTGCAAGGTTTATTAAATACTAATTCCTAACTATATAAGTCCTGAAACCTATGTTTTTTTCAGTGAATTTGCAAGATTTTTTAAATGCTAATTCCTAACTATATCAGGCGTGAAACCTATATTTTTTTTCAATAAATTTCAAAGGTTTTGTAAATGCTAATTCTATTAGAGGATAGCGTTTACATATGTTATTATCCTTCTGGGACCACCTGAACAGCCATCTTGTTTCTCAGGAGAAGTGAGGCACAAGAGAGCACAAAACAAGAGTGGAAAACGCAAAAAGGGGGCAGGGTTGAGGGGTACGCGCACGGTACGCGTACCCTACGCGTACGGTGCGCGTACCCCGCGATTTTATTTTTTTTTGCCCTTGGGGGTCCTTTTGGGACCCCCTGAGAAGGGCTAGAGGGTTGGGGGGGTCTCTACCCTGCCCCCTTTTCGTGTTTTACACTCTTGTTTTGGGCTCTCTTGTGCCTCAGTTCTCCTGAAAAACAAGATGGTGGCCAACACTTCCTGGTTTGGACAGTTTGGAATGTTGACAGTCGACTGGCAGCCAATCAGAAACTCGCTCGCGCACGTAAGGGTACGCGCACGTACGCGTACGGTATGCGTACCGTGCGCATACGGTGCGCGTACGGTGAGCGCATATAGATATATAATTTGATCAAATTCAATTTTCTCAACAACTACTGGAGGGATTTTCACCAAATATAGAAAAGGCACTACTGCATACCTGTCCCTACCATTTTGTCAAGTTTGGTGTAATTCCGTTCAGCCGTTCGGGCCGTAGCCGTGTCTGAAGGTCCCATAGAAAATGCCATTTGAAAAATTTCAAATTCAATTTTCTCAAGAACTACTGGAGAGATTTTCACCAAACATAGCAAAGGCACATCTGCATACCAGGCCCTACTATTTTGCCAAGTTTGGTGTAATTCCATTCAGCCGTTCGGGCTGTAGCCGTGTCTAAAGGTCCCTATGGAAATTAACATGGGGAAATCACGTTTTGGGACCCCCCTTTCGGCCCCCGCTTGACGAATCCCCCCGAAACTTTCAGGGAAGGAGCGGAGCGGAGATGGACAAAATTTGGAAAATTACACCCAGATTCCTCAATCGGCGCCAAAGTTATTCCCAATAGAATGTTGAGCGCATATAGATATATAATTTGCTCAAATTCATTTTCTCAACAACTACTGGAGGGATTTTCACCAAATATAGAAAAGGCACTACTGCATACCTGTCCCTACCATTTTGCCAAGTTTGGTGTAATTTCGTTCAGCCGTTCGGGCTGTAGCCGTGTCTAAAAGTCCCATAGAAAATGCCATTTGAAAAATTTCAAATTCAATTTTCTCAATAACTACAGGAGGGATTTACTCCAAATAATCAAAAGGCACTGCTGCATACCAGTCCCTACCATTTTGCCAAATCTGGTATAATTCCGTTCAGCCGTTCGAGCTGTAGCCTTGTCAGAATGTCCCTATGGAAATCAGCATGGGGAAAACACGTTTTGGGACCCCCTTTTTTCTCGGCCCCCGCTTGACGAATCCCCCCGAAACTTTCAGGGAAGGAGCGTAGCGCAGCGAGGCAAATTTAAGGAAAATTACAGGCAGACCCCTCAATCGGCGCCAAAGTTATCCCCAATAGAATGTTCGGAATTTCCTATGGTAACTAGGTCCTAACTATTTATACCTACTGGCGACTGCCAGTAGGTAATATAAAGTGTGTGTGTGTATATATATATATATATATATATATATATATATATATATATATATGCTACTTTAACACTCAGATCTCTGAAGTGCAAACATCAACTCACTGAATTATTTTTGGGGGATTGGACCACATGATCTGCAGGTAAACACAGATCTCTCAAGTGTGAGCCTTAACCCCGCAGCTGTTTTGCTGTAAGCGGTGGTTGGTTACACATTAAATCGGAGAGGCGCATAAAACAATCTACAAATAAAAGCAGTTTCACTTACCTTACACTGCTTGTCCTCGATGTCGTCCTTGATGTTCTGCAGTATGTCCTGGCTCCAGACTCAGTCCGAATGCGAGGTCCCACAGCCAACGCTCTTATCCAATCACAACGCTGCTCTCATGCTGTTAAGCAGCATGAGTGAAGCGTCTCAGTTGCCTGGCTCTCTGCTCTGAAAGGCAGTGGAGTCCTGTGACTGCTCTTCAACCCAGCTGTCCAAGATAGCTGGGTTGGAGTGGTTTGAATTGTGCATGCCTGGTTGGCCGTAGCTAGGTAGCAGGCCAAAGCAACATGTGCACTTCAAACTGAAGTGGCCCTTTCTCACTGCTGCAAATCAGCAGCAATGGCGCACTGACCTCGCCCCCAAACTCCATTTGCTGGCAGAGAGTAAAAAATCAACTGGTAATAAAATAATGTTATTATCATTTTATTTCTGAGCTGCAGTGTGTGTGTGTGGGGGTGTGTGTTTGGGGGGGGTGACTCTCCTGCGCACCTAAGGAGGAACCACTTCTTGCTGGAGATCAGTTTCGAAAAATGCAAGTTACAGACTGCTCTCTTCGGCAGGCACATTAACCCTCTAAGTTATTACGCTGGGAGTGGAATTTTTGATTCGCATGTTACACAGATGGATCTGAGTCTTAGGTGCATCATACTATTGAAGTATACTTCTCGGAATGACACCTGTAACAGCCACTATCTGAATTATGCACAGATCTGCCCTCTCTGCCCTTCACTGCTTTTATTCAAGAAAACCCTGAGGGCGCCATTTTTAATTAGTCTTCCGTTCGAATGATATTTTCTGTCAATAGTACCTTTGTTTTCTAGTTCTGGAAATGCTAATGCATTTGATATAAAATAATTTGCCGAAAGGGCTTAGTGTTTCACTGGGACCTCTATATTCCACATAAAGAGAAAAATATGTCAACACACTACGTACGCCTGTGTTTCATTTCACGCATAAAGGGTATGTATTCTGTGTAACTCAGAGCACCATTCTTTCGTACAACGTGATTGGGACTAAGGCAGGAAGCCGGTTGAGATTTGGTTATCTACAAAGTTGTAATTAAAAAAAAACATTATTCATATAAATATGATGAAAAACACTTTGCTTATTTTTACCGTCTTAAGCTGTGTAATTAGTTAAACATATACAAAGGTCTTAAATAAGACAATATGGGGCATATTCACAAGGCAATATCATCGCTTTAGCGGCACTTTTCTGCCGATATTTTTATCGCAAAATTCACAAGCTGTCGCTAACAGCAGTTAGTGACAGCTTTTAGGCGAAAACTACACTTTTAAACATCTCCACTTCTGTCAGCGTTAACTAACGCTAATAATATGCAAGTGAGGCATTCCCTTGCAAAATCTGACGTTAACCCAACATTACCCTATTCACAAGGGGACTCCTTATTTTAAGATGACCCAAAAAAGTGGCTGTAACTGCAACTAGATATGAAAAACAATTGGCCCTTCAAACATTACAATTCAATTAACAATAAATATAGACCAGAATCAGTACTATATTGTATAAATGATGTCCAGCCGGACACTTGATTTAATGGATCAAGGCAATTAGTAGTGATCAAACACAAAGTGATCGAGTGGGACACAGTCCTGTATCCTACAAGAACTAACAAAAGACATTCACAAATGAACATACATTTTTCAGGCAAAACAAGGAAAACCTTTTCGCCAATACAAATAATCTGGTCAAGCTTTTTGAGTCAACAACTGTTGCACTAGTTTTAACAAATCAGTTTAACGTGCAAGCTGTTTAAAAAGTCGACGAGGAGTTTCGATCCATAACTAGATACTTGGATCATCATCAGGACAGGGAAATTTGCAGGGCTGCCCCAGGCCCACGCAGGGGGCGCTCCTAAGAGGTCGGCCCCACTTAGTGCCACAGGATGGCACACTGTTAGCCTCCCAGTGTAGGCCTCACTGGCTCTCTGATATGATATTTTATCTCTGGTGACCCTTACACAGCACAGAATGATGGAACCAATGCGGATCTCCCCCTTGACCCTGCCCCTCAGCCGTCCAAACTTGACTGGCTCCACAGATTTCAAGCATTCTTTGTGAAACCCTTCTCCATTGAAAAGTCCATCCTTCTGCATCTAACCGCTCCTCGCCATGTTCCTCGGTTGTGGATACTCCAGACTTGCTCCCCTCCCCTGGGACTCATTGGGAATGAAGGGGCATATTACCAAGGCGGGCGATATGTGATTATCGCCGCTTTAGCGGCCGTTTTCGGCCGCTAAGCGGCGATAATTCTATCGCCCTATTAGCAAGCTGTCGCTAACAGCAGTTAGCGACAGCTTGTAGGCAATAGCGAGCGGTTTGGGGCCCGCTTTGCATGTCAGGGACACTTATCGCTAATGACATGCAAAGTGGGCGTACCCAACCTGTTAGCGACTGAAAGCAGTCGCTAGCGTCGCTATCGCCTATTAGCAAGGCAGGCGTAGCGATGGAAATATTCGCGCTAAGCGCGAATATCTCCAAAAACTAACACATGCTCAGACCAGTTCTTAGCCATTATATCCAATGAGAGGTGGATATAATGGCTAAGACCCTGTTAGCGATAATGCGTGAATATCGCTGTATTCTCAGTGATATTCACGGATTTCGCCGCTATCGCCGGAAATATTATTGCTTTTGAGATAAATGTTGCTAATAGCACGTTATCTCAGCGGTAATATCCGGCGATGCGCGGCGATAAAATAATTGCCGCTAAGCCTACTTAGCGATAAATATCGCTAGTTGTTGGTAATATGCCCCCAAATGCTGTTCTTCAGCACATCACAGAGCTGTAATGAGACATGACCACAGTTGCTACGAGCCGGCATCCCAAAGACAAACACTCTATTGTAAAGATTCTCTTGATTTTTATCATTTTATTTCATTCTATTTGGTCATTATGTAGTAACCCTGCTGATGAAACAACCCACAGCCATAAACTCACTGGGGCATTTTCACATGGCAATATCGCCAGGAGAGAAGATAGTACTTTTCTGGCGCTGATGTGCCGATCCCCAGGTATCGCTGGCTAACGCCGGAATGACTATTGCCATGGCGATAATATTAAAGGCTGTTTTCTCCGCCATTCCCTGTTATTATCGCCATGTGCGTGGGCTTGTTAATACCACGCTAATATGGCAATATTATTCAGAGTTAGGCGGCGTTAACTTTTCGGGCGATGACTGACGTTGGCGATAGAAATCGCACGTCATTGTGAACCTCCCCCTATGTTTTTTTATCACAAAGGTAAATATTTACCTCTGACGTAAAACAGATTCATCATAGAGCCTAACATCACTCTGTGGTAATGATCCCAAGTCTAAGAAAGTGGCAGTATTTGATGGTCTATGGCTGTGGCATTGCCAGACCAATTTGCGTAATCCTTCGCAGAAAAATGTTTCGGCACCTCTCCATTTTTGTGTCATATTTTGTGAGGACTGCTAAAGGAGAGGTCAATTTAAAGTGGAGGATTGCCAATGTGCTGACACGTATAGCCTCCATAGGTCCCCTGCTGTTTTTTTTTAGCCATGTATGATAAAAAATCCTAAATAAAAAATATATAAATATATACATTGATAGAGGAGCTGGTCTGTTGAGGTGTCATTCAAAATGTGCTACCGTCCACCACAGTGAAAAGCAGTGGATCGATCCACTTCACGTTGGCTCTTTTGAAATGAGAGATGCCATTTTGGGAGATCAGTGACATGTACACACCCATCTCAAAAGAAGTACACTTTTGTGCCAAGGTAGGTGTGCCAAAGCTTTATTTTCCGATGCATTTTTCTTTCCATTTTTATCCTTTTACATTTTTGTAGACATTCTTATGTGTTTAAACTATATCTTCAGGTTACAGTATTTAAAACCAATTGTACTTTTACTTCATGACGAGTCATGATTTCCTCTGATATACATTAAAATTCAAATAGTTTTGTTAGACCTGACATCCTTAGCATAGTATTCCCCCAAGTCTTTTTTGCCCCCACTCCATGGTTTTTGCTGAAACTATTTTTGTTGGCCTTAGGACTCTGTGCACTTCCCCCTGCTAACCAGTGCAATAGGGGTTGTGCTCTCTCCTTTAACCATGGTAAAATAGCCATTCGCCCAATTGCCACATTTAATTTACTATATGTTTCTACTAAATGGTACTACTTGTAGCCAGGGCCTCTACATTAAATGCTACTATTGGGCTGCAGCACTCATTGTGTCACCCGCTACCGTAGCTTTTTAAGTCTCAGGTCTGCCACTGCAGCTTGCAGTGCTTTTTTGACCTACCCTTCCTTTTTAGGTCTCGCCTACGCAGCACACATGCGCTGCTTTGGAGGGCCTTTAGCCATTGCTCTGCTCATTTTCAAGCACACACTCATGCTTGTGGCAGCCTCCACTTCCCGGGAGCGAGCTGCGGCGCACCACAAGCACGAGTGCAGTGCTTGAAAAGTGAAGACCGCGCGCACGCACCACTCCTGGAAACAGCTGCTGCTTGTTAATTAGTGCAGCGCGCGCGGCGCGTACCACTCGCGTGCTTTTTTTTGTGTGCCGGGTGAGTAGACAAATCACAGCGTTCTCCATCAAGTTCATTAATCACCAGAGTTATCACGCTCTTGTTATTATCCCCTGATAAATGCTGTGCACACAAAGATTCTTGAGGCTGCTCCTAACTCACCTCAGCCTGTCATGCTACGTGTGCCCCCTCGGAACCGGCCGCAACACCCAAAAGCTGGCACTAATGGGCCTCACTGTGGTAGAGCACTCTCCCTCCATCCTCCTGCGTTTCTAGACCGGGTGTTAACAATAGCCACTTTTACAAGTTCCGCCCGACTAACACTGCGGCTGGAGACGAGCATGGGTTGCAGGCAGAGATATGCCTAGCAACTGACAATGAAAAAAGTTTTTAAGGAGAAACCCTTTTATGAAAAGGGAGGGGTTTAGTGCTATGAAACAAATACAAAGATTCCCTTTTCATATGTTTTTTTTGATAAAGAGACTGGAGTCTCTGAGGGATCCAAGTCAAAGACAGTGGGTAAAACACTAGGTTGTATTTGAGGTTGTATCAGGATTAACAAATTTACAATTTTATTATTGCTGTTAGATCCCTATCTATTCAGAGATACAAATATATTTAATTTAGAGTGGTTTTAAATGAAAAATCCTCCTGAAGAAGGTGACGATCTATATCACCGAAACGCAGCGTCAACATATTTTTCTTTGTTTAAATGAATATTGTTTTTAGATTATGAAATGTTTTTTATGAATAAATGTGATGTTTTTAACCTATGATATTTGTATAAATAGATAATAAATCTCGGAGATACACCTGAAAAATCTTTTTGTCTCCACATTTTCATTGGTTCTACTTGATGTATGATATAAATATTTGAAATAGATTTACCTTGCTTAGTTGTAAATTTGTTAATCCTGATACAACCTCAAATACAACCTAGTGTTTTACCCACTGTCTTTGACTTGGATCCCTCAGAGACTCCAGTCTCTTTATCAAAAAAAACATATGAAAAGGGAATCTTTGCATTTGTTTCATGCCTAGCAACTGCCCTGTCTCTGCAGCGCGACGGGACGAGCATATACTTTTCCCCTACCATCTTTTCTGCCCTTCCATCTTTTTTGCCCTGCTCACTCCTCCAACACTGCCCCTGACCCACAGATCAAAGCAGCTGGTAAATGTCTGCGGAAATGACGTGTTATGATAAAGTGGCTTAGAAATGGTGGCCGAATCACATCGAAGCCGTATATCTGCAGATATATCATGTGGGAAAGCAGACGAGAGGGAAACTAATTTCATGGTCGCCTTATCCCTCTCAACATACAGGGCTCTTAAGAAGGTGGCGCGGAACATTAAAAATCGTAACGCTCAGGACCTGCACTCACTTCCGCTATCACTCGACAACTACTGGCTTCCCTTGATAGATAATTATCAATTACAATTTCTGCTCCGAAGCCAACACATAGCTCAGTAATACATGCAAAGCATTTACTATAAATACCTGTGATTGGGTAGTCCACGTAGCGCCTTGTTTTCCCATCGTAAAAGTCTGTCCCTTTCACTATTACCAAATGTGCTGGAAAATTCACACCCCAAGCAAATGTGCTTGTCGCAATTAGAACCTAATGTGGAAAAGAGGTTTGATGAGGTTTAGGTAACAAGATAACTGCTTTTCACACATGTTTCCACCTCATTATTTGACCCTCACGCCCTCCTGTATTTTACAGTTGACGAATAGCTCCTCCACGATCTTCCAGTCCCACTTGTGGAGCCCGGCAAGAGGCATGCCTATGCCGAAGGCATGCGTCAGCTTCAGGTTCAGGTTCGAGTCCCGCAAGGTCACGATGATATCGTTCATCTGGAACAACATAAGATTATCATTCTCACTAGAGAGCATCTTTGTAAATTTTTGGATTTAAAAAAAATGTGACTATTCATGCGTCTCGAGAGCCACGGTCTAATTCCTTATGAATTTTCATGCAGCCAGCTCCCGTCCTTCACCAGTGAGGTCAGGCTGACCTACAGAATGCGCTCTTCCAGCGAGTTCAAATTTTGAGAAATTAATTAATTTGGCTATTATTTCCAGAGTTTTTTTCAATTTCCCTCGAGTAAATCGGACACATTTCATTTGAGAATCGCCTTCAATTCAGATATTGGTTGCCGACAGAACACATCACCACTTATTATTCCAGATATCAATCAGAAATAACTGTTTATTTCAGAGAGGCGGTTCTTAAACATGCAATTCTGAAATACAGTCTTCTAGAATATTCGCACCTCCTGAGGATGCAATTTACGGCATATGCTTTGTCTGCCTCCCAAGATTCGCTTTGGCTAGAGAATGCCACATTTTCTCACTTTAATACTTTTTCTTCGAAATTTATTTTAGTTATGAAACAACCATACAGGGAATATTGACAAGTAATTCACTGGTGTGATACAGAGTAAGTGGACATGTCAAGTGTAAACATGTGAACGACAATACAATTAGTAAGGGTAACAAGTAGGCATGTAGCGCAGACAGCAGAATTGACAACATGTAAGTTCACCATTACATCAACTTGAGTGGGTGTCGCTCCCCAGTAGTGAGCCGGGTCTCCTGCAATTTGTCCAACCAATTGCAGAGGCAGACAGCCCACACATTGCCTACCCAGTGTGGGAGATATTAAGGTTTGAATTCACCCACTCACTTATCTATGCCAACAGACATCCTCACCTTTGCAAACCTTAAGCCATCAGTTTTCATTTTTCAAGCACTGCACTCGTGCTTGTGGCGGCATCCTCCTTGCGGGAGCGAGTAGCGGCGCACCACAAGCACGAGTGACTCCCAAAAGCAGCTGCTGCTTGTTAATTATTGCTACGTGCGCGGCGCACACCACTCACCTGTTGTTGTTGTTTTTCTGTGCCGGGTGTGGCATGTGACCAGCGATTGTTCTTTCTGTGTTGGCCTATTCCCTAGATTACCTCTTGCCACTGTTTTTTCAGCCATTCTTTCCTTTGTTTACGTCCATACATTTTCATGTGCCTGCAACTTTCTTTCTCCTTGTTGGTTTGTTCAAACTCACACTTTCGCCTCATCTCCCTTGAATTTCGACCTCCCTTCATGCATAAATCCAAGATAGCCACCTCTTTTGTGCATGTACACCGTTCTAAGATGGCCTCCTGTGTACTCCCCTTCTTTTGATTCCCTTTCTATTTCTGATTATGCATCCCATTTGGCAGCCTACCCTTCCTGCAAATCAGAGATCCTGCTGGGCTGATTCTCCACTGCCAGACTTCCTGCCTATGAAATAAGAATACATTATGGTCATTGGGGCATTTCCCCCCTGCTCACTCCTTGACCCCTGAACTCTACGTGGCACAGGCACGTGGTTATTACATGTTCTCATGTTTATTGCTCTGCCATCCATTCATATCTTACATCATTTCTTTCAGGCTGGTTCATGACCCCTGGTGCATTACACACACCGTTCTTCATGATCAACGTCTCCCAGCTGCTTATGCGTTTTTGTCACAGTTTGGGTGAGCTTTATATCCTTCTTTTCACCTCCGTTTTCCATTTTTGTAACTGGCACCTTACACAGAATTGTTTCTCTTTTCTATTACAGTGTGTATTGTGACTTGAGGAAGTGAGTAGCATACATCGCATTCTTCCTTCTCATATGTATGTTGCTCTTTACTTATATCTCGGAATAGGGTTCCTTTCTCTGTCATTTTACACTTGGGCTCCATATTTGACAGAGTTCTGATGATAATCCTATATTTACTAAAGGAACAAAATGTAATTGGCTCGCTTGTTCCACATCTTGTCCTACTTTTTAATGCAATTGCGACCGATGCTAGGGTCTCGGACTCCATGACCGGAGCAGTAATCTTGGTCATTCCCATGCCAGGGAAGGACCCCCAGCACTGTGCCTCGTATAGGCCAAAAGCCCTACTCAACTTTGACGCAAAACTATACTCGGCAATCCTGGCGGCCAGGCTGAATAATCTGATGCCCACACTAATCCACCCTGATCAATCCGGCTTTATAATGGGGCGACAAACCCACGATAACATCCGTACCATACACCTAATTGAGAAAGTCTCTAAATTTAACATCCCGGCAATACTAGTGGGCCTCAATGCCGAGAAGGCCTTTGACAGGGTGAATTGGTCGTTCCTCTTCCTGACCATGCGGAAGTTTGGCTTTGGAGATAAATTCCTCCATATGGTCCGTGCGAACTAACATCTTCCGAAGTCGCGCATACTGGTCAATGGGTACTCCTCTCTACCATTTGCCCTTAGCAGGGGCATTAGACAGGGCTGTCTACTCTCCCCCTTTTATTTGCCCTCAGTATCTTACCCCTGGCCGAGAGAATTTGAGCCAATGAGGAGATCTGGGGAATCCGCTTTGGTGGCACGGACCATAAAGCATCCCTCTTGGCGAATGATACTTTGCTTACCCTCCGGAACCCTGCCTCCTCCCGTCAGGCAGTTCAGGAGGAGCTGGCCCATTTTTAGCTGGTGGCAGGCTTTAAAGTTAACCTTACCAAATCCTCCATTTTCAACCTCACACTCTGTGACACGGAAGCAGCGAGTCTGAGGAGCCAAACACCCTTCCAATGGGCGACACACTCCCTCCTCTACCTGGGCGTCTATCTCACGCCTAAAATTGGGGACCTATACAAAGCTAACTATCCGGCCCTAGTGTCACAGATGGAACAAAATTTTAAGAGGTGGAAACCACTCTATATCTCTTGGCCTGGGCGAATCAATGCCGTCAAAATGACAGGCCTGCCAAAGTTTTTATATCTCTTTCAGGCTCTTCCCATCGAGCTTCCCCGGGACTTACTGTCCCGTTTAAGTTCATTGACCACTAATTTTATTTGGCAAGGAGGGAGGGCTCGTCTGCCATTTCATGTGCTGCGGCGACCTAAGAAAGAGGGGGCATGGCCCTACCGGACTTTACATTATAGTATCAAGCGGCTCAACTACGAGTAGTAAATGGAATGGTCGGCAAGGGAATCCGAGAAACACTAGCTCCATATGGACTGGGCCATAGTGGGGCAACTCTATCTGGGATGTCCTATGTAAGCCCAAGAAGGATAGGCCGGCAAACGCTTATTTGAGCTTCCCTACACGGACCACTCTCGTCGTCTGGGATCACATTACAAGTAGACAGGGATGGACCACTTTCCCCTCCCCATACACACCAATACACTTTAATCCAACCTTCCCCCGTGCCTTGCAAGAAGGACCATGTGATTGCTGGAAGGAGGGAGGCTGCCTTAAGCTCTCAGATCTCTTTCACAATTTTGATATCCTGACATTTGACAGCTGGAAAAGAAAATTCCAGATTCCTCACACTGAACACTACCATTACCTCCAGCTTAAACACTGGGTCACGCAACCACATATACGGGAGGCAGCCACTAGGGAACTGACGTCTTAAAGCCGGACAACATGAAAGGGGCCATTTCTCCACTCTATGCCCTGCTATTGAGTACCGTACAAGCTCCCCGAGCACTTTACATGTATTTTTGGGAACAGGTGCTCAGTCGGGATATCACAGGAGATGAATGGAAACATGTTTGGGGGGATATTACTAGCCACAATCACTCTGTTGCACTGCGCGAAGCCCACTATAAGACATTTCTAGATTGGTATCTCTACCCCACTAAACTCAAACAAATTTTCCCTGACACCTTAGATCTCTGCTGTGGCATGCAAGGAGACTTCCACCACATTTGGTGGGATTGCCCAGGCATTCGGCCATTCTGGGAAGAAATTCTCTCCCATATTAAAGAAATGTTGGGATAACCATTCTCAACGACCATAGAGGGGGCACTATTGGGTATCAGAGACCTGCGCTGGAACACAAAACAAATGCCAATAAGGCAATCATGTGGGCTGGACTGGGAGCGGCTAAACTTACAATAGCGGCTGCCTGGAAAAAGAAAGATGTGCCCGCCCTATTACTATGGCACTCCCATCTGTGGAGATTACTCTCCATGGAACGCCTGGCTGATATCTTCCAAGATGACTATAACAATTTTCAATATAAATGGGGTCCATTGGTTACCTACCTGTCCCGAGTCTTGCCATCAGCGGTTTGTCCACCTTCCAAAGGGCTATGCACCTCTTCCAATTCTAATCCCCATCAGGGGATCCTGCCCGCCATACGCCCTCCCCGTACATAGGTCAAGTCCATCCTTACCTAGCCGCCCACCCACAGCACATTCATACTACTCAACTCCTCACTAAGCGGAAATCACCACCACTGGGTTTGGGGGGGAGGGAGGGCTTTAAGGGGGCTTGGGGGGGTCTGAGTTTATGGTTTCTTGTCCGTACGTAAGGGTACACCCTTGCAAACTATGGACCTAAAATGAGCATCCTCTTCGCGGATATAGGGGTCATGCATGAACCCTGTGCTGTGAGCAACTGGACTGCAATTAGCTGACTTCTCTGCCCTAGGGGCTTGCATGCTCTACTACCCCAGTGTTGTTCTATTTGATTTTGATGCTGAATAATAAAAACGAATTTTGACAAAAATCCTCTTTAATAGTGAAGTTGGATTATAGGTTACAATTTTGAAATGTACACTATTAGAAATTTGGCATTTTCCTGTCCAAACTAACTGCACATTTCTGTCAATGTTCTGGGTTACATGACTGTAAATGGATCTCTTGTTGTGGGTTGTGTATCACTTCCAGTCATTGAGGCAAGAGAGGTTTAGGTGTGAGGAGAGAGGGTCTTCCTGGCTGGATGGCTGGGGAGGAGCTGTGCACTTCTCTAATTATACTTCAAAGGGCCCTGACTGTAGCACTCTTAAAGGAACCTGTCAGTAGGCCTGCCCTTCCCTTCGTCACCCTAGATAGTTTGGAGCCAGGGCTAGGTCAAGGAATTCCCCTACAAGAAAGGCTGGAACCAGGTATAAAAGTGGGAGCTTTATAACCCCTCATCAGAATACTCCTGGACCTGAGGAAGATTCAGAAGAAGGACTGCCATGCTATTTGAAGAAGGAAAATTGGACCCACTTGCTTTTAACCCAGGCTCTTCAGAGTGTCTTTAAGGGTCAGTTAGCTGACCTCATGTTTGAGCTACAGGACAAAAACAAGCTCCCAGAGGCCTCGCCACAACTACCCAGCTGACCAGTACCAACTGGACCTGGCTCGACCTGCCTGTGCCCTGCTGTTGGCCTCTGCTGGAGTGAGTCTGGATCCCCAAGAGGTGCCCCCGAATACCTGGACCCTTGGCTGGCATCAGTGTGAACTCTTTCTGAAGAAACGGTTAAGACACAGACGTTTTGGGGGCCTCACGGCCACAAAGTGATCTCTTTGCACCAAGAATCGACCACCTGCAACAACTGCCAATGCGAAGCTCCAGCGGGACCTGCTCTTCGTACTGATAGTATCAGCCCATGTTGACAGCAAACAGGATTCTTCAGTAACAACCGGGTCTTCATGCAATAACAGTGACCATCTGTGATGCCCCACCTGCTCTTAGTGTTAACAGCTTCCACCTTGCAGTCCCCGCCAACACAAATGGAGTTCTTGTTGTAAGACTTGTGAAGCTAACTCTTCAGCATGACTAACCTGGTCCACGTATCCGAGCCACGCTCCATCACGGTCAGCCTGAACTTGTGGCTTTCCCCAGTCCAAAGCAAGCCTATAACCGTGTTAGTTTCACGTAAAACTTTCAAAACTCTATCTCCGGTTCTACTGATTGAATTTTTGTCATTTTGGTTTCATTTTATTTATTAAAATGTACTGTATTTTTGTAAATTGCTTTCGGTTTTTTCTGGTGTTTTGTTTTCTCTTTGTTGCTGTTTACATGCTGCATAAATATTTTACACATTGCCTCTAAGTTAAGTCTCATTGCTTTTGTGCCAAGCTACCAGAGGGGTAAACACCGTTTTTTAGTGACTATTGTGGTTCACCCTAACAAGAATTGTGTTTTTTACTTGGGTAGAGCTTTCACCTCTCTGAACTAATGGCCCAATTTCTTGCTAGATTCTATTCCTGTTCTTAGTACACCTATTTGCTAGGAAACAATATTTTTTGTCATTGTGTGTTGCAAGCATAGGGCTGCTACATTCAATCAGGGGAATGTTTCCTTTTTTCTATTCCTTTTTTCATTTCATAGACATTTGTTAGCAGTATTTCTTCATTTGTTTTAAAGGAATTATATCACTAACTTGCCATGGTCACGCTAATTGGTTTTGCCAAGTCCTGTTGACACTTGTTAGCTCAGAAAAATCGTGAGCGAAAATTCATCCAACTTAGAAGACAGATGGTGACACTTAGTTGAATTTGTAGCTCTCATGCTTCTGGTTGAAAATGTGTTTAGCTGCTAACCAGAGGTTTTACATAAATGACCTTACAAATCACATACAAAGGAGCAACTAGCTGTCAGCAGTAATGATTGTCACCAGAAGGTAGCAGTAACATTTTATAAAATTGAAATGGGAGCATAGCCTCACAAACCCTATGGAATTTACCGAAAAAGGAGGCTTTAAGATTTCAAACCCTCAGGATTCACAAATGTAACCAGTTGATGCAGGCAAGAAGCTTTTTCAATTATTCATTAGTGTGTGGGCAAGATAGTTTATTTTACGCTATATTGGGTCCCCGGCAATTCTGCTTAAATTGTCTGCAATACCTCACCACAATCTTTGATTCTAGTGGAGGAAATGACAGATGTTTAGAGCATGTGCATACAAGTGCTCTCCAAAAGGTTGTTTATTTGAGCTAGCCTGCACGATAGAACAGGGATTGAGCTACTTGGCGATTGCTAAAAAGTTTTTATATTTTTTAATTACTCCTTGAGATTACTTGGGAGTAAGAGCCCTGTTCTCCTGGCAGTGGCAGGGAACTATGCTTAAATATGTGTTTCCTGGTATCAAAGCTATGTAGACGGTCTCATGCTGGACAGTGACATAAATAAATCACTAAAACTTTGCTTAATTTAAATCCATGTGTAAACCTGTGTTATGAATAATGGGGAGTGGCAAGGGGTTCAAACAGACTGTCATTTCAAAAGATAAAGAAAATTACCAACTATTAGTAGACATAAGGCTGGTGAATGTTTCATGTAATAGGAAAAGTGCCAGGTGCCAACAGGATAGTGTATGAGTGGAAGGTCATAGGTTTAAATCAGTGGCAGGCGACCTGATTTAGAGTTTGGCGGAGAGGGTACAAACCCTTGTTCCACCCACCTGGTATACAGGCGGGCAGGCCTACTCTGGCGGTGAGGTAGTACTCCCATGGCCGTTGGACTACAGGCCGCCAGCGTATCAGTGATTGTACCGCCTGCCCGATTTAGAGGAGCGGTCCAATGGCCAGTTCTTACAGACCATCACCATTGGGTGAAACCTAGCATAAGGGGCAGTGAAACCATTTAAATAATCCCTTCACCATGGGAGATAACTCCAATGGTATGTACTCCCATTGTGTAGAGGTCATTTGTTTTTGATTTTTCAGAAACCAACTCACACTTTGGGAGTTTTGATTTTGAAAAAACATGTTAAAACTTTGAGGAACATCCATCAATTTTAGGTTATCAATCTCCAAGCTTTTTTTTTTTGGTTTAAATTTGTTTATTGAATTCTTAACATTTTGGTACAATTTAACAAGCATCTTCACATGCCACATGCATGCACCCACTGAATAAGAAAGACATAGGACAGTTGACCTGCGTAGTGAGGGCATGTATGCCATATTGTTTGTGCGCCGCATAATGTGTATCGCATGTGATAATGGAGTGATCTGGTTATGTACGTGAGGTGCATGGCGCTTGAGACAACATGAATCCCCTTATTGTAGTGCACCTAGCCACGTCTGACTTACTCTATACTAACCACTGGGCCGTGCATGTCAGCTGCGTCATGGGGGGATCTGGGTGGCTCTGGGCCATCTTGCCAAGAGTTCAGACGTTCCAGCAGTAGTGCATCCCAAGCCGCTGCTAGGGGGAGCGCTCACAGCCCTAGGGTGTCCTCCCGGTGCAGTGCCACACTCTCCGCTTGTGCCCAGCACGTCAACGATTGCAGCCAGGATTTTGTACTCGGCGACCCTGGCGACTTCCAGCTCCTAGTGATTAGGCGCTTGGCCACAATGAGCCCAAGGTCTATAAATCGGGATGTTACTTTATGCTTCTTGGCTCTCTGGAGTAGGCCCAGCTGGCAGGTTTCCCAAGATCACTCTATACTGCGACCCGTACATTAGGTTAGATGTGTTGTGACTGCTCCCCGATAGGGGGTGAGAGCTGTGCAGGCCCACAGTATATGCAAAAGGTCTGCATCTATCAAACTACATCTCGGGCATCAAACATCTGCCCGGCCAAAGTATCTGTTGATTTTGGCTGGCATCATTTACGTCCTTTGAAGAATATAATATTGTATTAAACGGAACCGGGCATTCCTTCGGATACGCTTGGGTCCTTCTAGGATGGCCGTCCATTCACGTTCGGTGCGCTGCCTCCGCAGGTCTGCGTCCCAGCGCTGCCTGGGCGATGTTAGTAGATGTGCAGTGTGTGCTCGCATGGACTCAGCGAACCATTTAGGAAGGTGCCTGCCAGTGCCCAACTCATGAAGATATTGAATGGTAAGATGTGTCGTGGGTTCTTGAGCCATGTCTCCCCTCAAGGCTTGCAGCACCAGTTTCAACTTGGCTTATAGGAGGAATTGACCTTGCGGTAGGCCACTGTCTTCAGCTAATGTGTTGAATGGCACTAATTGCTGGTCCTGATACAGGTCTCCCACGGTCTGTAACTCTGCAGTCTCCCAGGCAGTGAGCTCTGCAGCGGAGACTGCACAAAGTTGTCTTGGCGTTCCAAGTATGGTTAGGGGAGGAGCATACGGGATAGTCCCCTTCATGAACTGGTACCCGACTCGAGCCCTGCTTGTAAGTAACTGATGCCCATGACGATGAGGTACTGTGTGCTGAGGTGTTTCCTAATTCATGGGTAAGACTTTTAAAAACGTTAAGGTTGCTTTAGGCTTTGTCTGCTGGCATATCCATCCAACTGTGTGGCAGAACTATACAATCCATCACACTGTGCTGGAAATTCTGCCATTGTAGGTGATTTCCACAAAAGTTGAGGGTTCTTGGAAGGTGAAATTTCCACCGAAAATGTAATCCCTCTTACATGCTACAGCATTCATACAAGTAACACAAAACTCACCTAGAGAGTTTGCCAAACCTCCTGTGGCAGCCTTTTAATCAATCAATCATTTGTAAAGCGCACTATACACCCGCAAGGGTCTCAAGGCGCTGGGGGAGGGGCGCTACTGATCGAACAGCCAGGTCTTGAGTATCCTCCTGAAGGTCATCAGGTCTTGGGTCTGTGGTAGGCTCAGTGGGAGGGTGTTCCACGTCTTGGCGGCGAGGTGGGAGAAGGATCTCCCACCGATGGTTGTTCTTCAGATGTGCGGGACGGTGGCGAGTGAGAGGTCGGCGCAGAGCAGCTGGCGGTTGGGGATGTAGAAGGAGAGCTGTCTGTTGAGGTAGGCTGGGCCGGTCTTGTGGAGTGCCTTGTGTACGTGGGTGAGGAGCTTGAAGGATATCCTCTTGTTGACGGGGAGCCAGTGCAGGTTTCTCAGGTGGGGGGTGATGTGGCCGTGGCGTGGTATGTCGAGGATCAGTCGTGCCGAGGCGTTTTGGATGCTTTGTAGTCGTTTGATGAGCCTGGTTGGGGCTCCCGCGTAGAGGGCATTTCCGTAGTCGAGTCTGCTGCTGACGAGGGCCTGGTTGACTGTCTTTCTTGTATCTGTCCGGATCCATCTGTAGATCTTACGGAGCATGCTGAGGGCGTTGAAGCAGGAGGTGGAGACGGCGTTGACTTGCTTGGTCATTGAGGGCGTTGAGTCGAGGATGATTTCCAGGTTGTGTGCGTGGTCTGTGGGTGTCGGGGCTGCCCCCAGTGCCATCGGCCACCAGGAGTCGTCCCAGGCTGAAGGGTTGGAGCCGAGGATGAGGACCTCCGTCTTGTCCGAGTTCAGCTTCAGACGGCTGGTCTTCATCCAGTCGGCGACGGCCTTCATTTCTTCGTGAAGGTTGGCTTTGGCGATGATGGGTTCCTTGGTGAGGGAGAGGATCAGCTGAGTGTCTTCAGCGTAGGAGATTATGCTGAGGTGGTGCTGTCGGACAACGTGCGCGAGCGGGCCATGTAAATGTTGAACAGCATCGGGCTGAGGGAGGATCCCTGGGGTACGCCGCAGATGATCTCAGCCTTTTACTCACTAACTCCGTTACTGAGATACAGATTACTTTTATGGATTCAGAGACCACAATTTTTTTAAGCCGCTCTGTTCCAAGGAACAGCTTGCAGTAATAAAGAAGACAGGTAGGTTAGGGAAAGAGAATTAACAGTATTTGAACTCACAAAGTGGTATTATTGGTTATCTGCATCAAGAAGGAAGAGATCGGACCTTCTATTTTATTTTTTAATAAACAGTTGTAAGACGAGGGCGGGCTCATGTTTTTGAACCATTATCTTTCATACAATATGGGAGCTTCAGACAAACTTACCACTGGTAACTAGCTCTCTCCTGTATGGTTGGTAATTTACGCACAGATGGCGTCCTCTGAGGCTTCAGCTTTAGCAACCTCCTCTTGGTCATGGCTGTGCCGAATGCCTCAGTGGCACTCTCTCAATCCGCTCTGGTCTGACTCTTAGTTCAGGGTGTAGCCAAGTGTGCAGGTCGACAACCTTTGAGATACTTTGTCGATGAGAAGCCATCTTAGAATTACTTGATTCAAGTAAATTTAATTCTAGTAAATTTATTGAATTCGGATGCATAACGATTTGAAAATCCATAATCCAGTCCTCATTTTCAGTTAGGATTCTGTTCTGGATACTATGGGAATTAGTTCTTCTTCCCAAACAACTACGGGGGGAAATTGCTCACTGTTTTATTTCGTTTCACATCCAGGTTAAGATTTCTTTAGCATATATCTAGAGGTGCGCGTATCAATAGGATATGCCACAACTTTGCTTGTTCCTGATTGTAGCTCACTCATGTGGATTCGTCCACCACTATTTGTTCTGTTTTCTTCTTCAATTCCAGCACTTTTAGGATTCCCTTTCCACCTGAAGCTTTGATGAGGTTCTAACTCTTCAATATTTCTCCTCTGACGTACTGAAAACTTTTTTAGTCTGCCTTGCATAATCACTCTTGAATCTGTTCTCAATCTGGATTCAGAGAAGTTTGTTGAAGGCAGAAGGCCATATCTGCGCTACAAGAAGAACCAAACTGCATTGCCTAAGAGACTGACCCACGACACAAAAAGCACGGGGTCAGGGGCAAACAGTGCAAATTGCCCTTCCCATGTGATGGCCCTGCAGATTGAACAGCAGATCCGCTGTTGTCTTTGGCGCCGTTAGTGACGCATATTAGGTGGGGCTGATGGCCGCCACAGTAGAGGAGGCGTGAAGTACAGTGATTCAAGGGCCAGAAGTGCAGAAGAAGGGTTCACTGTTTTTAGTGGATCCTTCAGTACCGCCCTCCTCTATATACCTGGAGTCCTTTAGGGATCATTTGAATATTAATGGGGTTACATGGGTTTAGAGAGACAGGAGAACTGCTGTGCCCACCAAACTCTAAATTCCTAAACTTTATTTAGAGATAGGAAATCACCATGTTACCAGGGCCAGAACCACAGAGCTGCCGAGTTACAGTGGTGCCAGCCACCAAGCTCGAGCCATTAAGTCTTTTGAAATTTTTAATATAAGTGGATTGTTTACTTACCATAGTCTGTGTGCATAAAGAGCGCCCTTGTTGTTCTCCTTGTTGTATGTCAGATTGGACAAAGCTGGGCTGATCAAGCCTGCCAACAGCATCAAAATACCACTACATAGAAATCACTTCGTTGAAATTACCACCGCTGAGAATATCCCAACATTGAACAGGCAAAGCACAAGGGGAGGTGTACTGATCTTGAGCCGAGCCCAGAACCTTAAAGCTAATAATACCCCAATCTCAATGGCAGCTGCCGACTACAGAGAGTCGTGAGGCGGGCAAATGGGTGGTGGGTACCTGAACGTGGTGAAAAATTACATGAAATTGCTGATATGCATTACATTATCTTTTAAAGTTAAAATGTTTAACTTTAAAATGGTAATGTAATGCATGTCGGCGATTTAGCGCACATTACCACATAAAAATAAAATACATTTGAAAAAAGGAAGTAAAATTCCTTTAGCTTGCTGCACCTCCTCGCTATAATGTCCCGGGGTCCTTCTCTCCTACAGCGGGGGCCCCAGCCAACTCCCCATACCAATCCTGGTGCTGCTCTCATGCTGTTAACCAGCATGAGAGAAGTGCCAGGATCGATAGAGAGGGCTCTCTCAGTGCTCCCAAGAGCACTGGAGGCCTGTGCCTGCTCTCAGGCCAGATGCCTAAAACAGCTGGGTTGAGAGGTTTGAAGTGCGCATGTCTGGCTGGCCAAAGAGACATGCGCATTTTAAACTTAAGTGCCCAGGCCACCACTCCTCCCTGCTGCTGCCATTCATCAGCGGCCACGCCACTCGGCTTGGGATGCGGGTTATTGAAAAATAAAAGGTCAATACGTTTACTTTATTACCATCTTATTTTTCAATTGGGGGATGGGGGCATTTTAATTGGCGGGGCGACGCTCCACCACCCTAACGGAGGAGCCACTCATAACCCTAAACCTTAGGCCAAGCCTACCACAATTCCTCCTAAACTCAGTCCAACACCTAACCCTACCAATAACCACTGCTATAAACCTAAGGCTAAGCCCTTTGCCTTACCCAAAACCAAAACCTAATCAAAACCATAATCCTACCCTTTCCCTAAACCTAATGCTTAACCTCAATTTAACAATACCACTTACTCTAGCATTTATACTTATCTTTATACTTACCTCATTTGATGAACTGTTATGCCCAGTAATAGTAATTTAATACTTGTGGTATCTATGTAATGCTACATCGATGTAGTAGATTATCGGTTGTGGGGGGGGGGGTGCACAGTGTCAAGGTCTTAAGGAAGAAACACAACAGGAAACACTCCTATACTTTAGTGTTATTTCGCAAAGGCCCTGCTGGGGTGATCTAGTTCAAGATTTTATCAAATGCCAAGCCACCACTGGGTCCACCGCACCTTACACAAGGGGTAAAGGCCCTCTCTCTACATGAAGGATACTTCACCCACATCCAACGTTTCGTTGACTTTGTACATGATAGTGTGTTGCGTGAATGTCCTATCCATCCTTCCCGCTCCTCTGAGGCAAAACGTATACCTGCACTGTGGATCTGGTACCAGTCATTCTACATTTGTTACAACTAGCACTAAATAGGCCTTGATTTTGGGTGCTGAGTAAAATTCCAAAAGGGGCCAAACTAAGTTTTTGGATTATAACCACATCCAAATTTTTCTCCGATTAAATGGCGGCAGGTCAAATTGTAGAGATATCAGGATGATGTTGTGTTGGCCTTATTTATTACAACTACTAAATTAATTAATCTCGGGGATATTGTAATTTATTGTGTGTGATCAACAGCCCATCTTTGCATATATCAATCCTTTTCATGTTTCCCTGATCTGTCAGGGATGGAGATTGCAGCTAGGTAGCGGACAGCTCCAACGAATATGTGTTAGTTCTTTACCAAAGGGACAAGCGGAGAAGTGGCATGTGCTTTGAAACGGGAGTGGACAAAACATAGCAGGACTAACCCCTTTTCCAGCTGGAAGCATGAGTATACTGAGTGAGTAAGGGCCCCTAATGATTTATTCATTTAGATTATTCAAAAACTCTTTTTAAATAATACAAGGTTCATACATCTGATGTATTTATACAAAAAAATCAACAATTCAGCGCAATGTGACACCTATGATGAGTAATTAAACATTATATGATATAATTGCACACAAGGACCACCTCAGTATTATTCAAAAGGTCTTGTATATTCACGATTATTAGACATTAATATAACCAAACAAGAGGTATTCCACCTAAATACTGACTGAAAATCAAAAATATTGTCTGACCATAATATCCTTTTCAAAATATCTTGACTAAAAAAATATAGTTGAACAAAATATTGAGGGTAAGTGTATTTCTACTAGTTAACTGTACAATCAAAATGTAAAATATTGCTTACATTAACATTTTTATTATGATTTTTTGTATTATGTTCTATTATATCAGGTATGTTATTATGCAATTTACTTTCATTTTTTAATCATATGTTATAATAATGTATATATTATAATAATGTATTTGATTTTATGTTGTGCTTTTATGAGAAGTTATCTCGAATAAAGCTTGTACTACTAATAATGTATATTTTTTGAGGTTGTTTGATTTATTGGGGGATTGGGTGGGTGGATAGTATCTTTTCAATTATATATTAATTATTGATAATTGATGAATATGCTCGTTCTAAGCAAAATACATTTTCAAATCTTTATAAATTCTTTAATGATGTGTGACATTTACATTTCGGGTTATGGGGATTAGGTAGTGCTTTTTAAATATATATATATTACTGTTGCTTAAGGTTATTATTTAATATTTTTTAAAGGGTTCATTTATTAAAATTATGTATTAAATATTAATTTACGGTTGTGGGGTTTACTGGTCGATTGAGTGGCTATTTGTTTACATTATATCTGTATCTATATATACATATATATGTAATATATTAGATAGATTGACTAATGCAATAATTATGCACTTAGTTACAATTAGAAAATAAGTAAAATGGGACCTTAATTAGTATTAAGATATGAACTTTTTAATGTAGTTTTATAGGCATTTTTATCATTCTTTTAATGAGCATTGGGGTATTTCACGGGAATGGGTGGGTAGCTTTTAAATTAATTGACCCGTAATTTATATTTTTATAACTGTATTTTACAAAACCATGTTGTCTCATAAGGACGATTTCATTGACTGTTATTTTTTATCATGCCTAAATGCCTTTGTATATTATGAATTGTTCAGTTTAAACCTTGATCTGTATCGATATTTGTTGAATATGATTGTGCTTTTATGGCTATATCTAGCCGCAATAAAGTTTTGAACTGAACTGAATAATATATTAGTCTGTATTTTTCAAAAAACATTTTTGCTTATGTATTTCATGTGTGAGTTTGAGGGATCTGTTTTATTAAATACTTTTGAATGGGTACTCATGTTATTATTTGTTGCAGGGAACTTGACACCCCTCAAATATATGTACTTTGTCCAATGTTTGTTAGACTAGAGTTAGAATAGTAAATTAACCCCTAACCACTCCACCCATTGTTTATTAGAGCAAGTGCCTCCACACTTGTGTGTGAGGCAGTTCCTGCGCCTTCCACCTCTTGGTTAGTAGCCGCTTGGCGACCCCTAGTCCTAGGTCAAGGATCCGGTATGTTACTTTTGTGGCTGGAGTTCTACGAAAGTGGTGTAGTAAGTAAACGGTCCATTCAAAGGGTATGTCGTGGCCTCTGCATGCACGTAATAACTCACTGATTGTGTGCCAATAGGTGTACAGTCTGTGGCAGTTCCACAGCATGTGTATCAGCCCAGCCCCTGGTTCGGCACATCTAGGACATACTGCATCCGCACAATGGAAGTACCTGTTGATCGTCTCGGGTGTGAGATATGCTCTGTGGACAATGAACAATTGTATTTGTCTGAATCTCATGTTTCTGGGCATACGTACTGGACTCTTCAATACCCTTTCCCACTCTCTGTCCTCCAGTTGTCGCCCTAGATCTAGTTCCCATTTGCGGCGAAGGGGATCCATTCTTATCACTGCATGCGTTCAGAATGAAGTCGCAAACCAGCGAACCAAATGTCTACCTCTCCCCATGACGTTGAGGTACTGTGTGGTGAGGTGTTGACTTGGTTCTGTGGTAATTCCCCCCCCATTTAGCAGTCAGTTTTGCAATCAGTGCGCGATGCATTAGGAATTACCCCAGCGGTTGTCTCTCGCCTTCGACCAAGGACTCATGGTATTGTGTGCCTTCCCGGTATAAATCTCCGTGGGTCTGTATGTCGGCTTCTCGCCATTCTGTGAGTGCAAGAGATGTGAGCACCCCGGGCCTGCTAGGGGAACCCTCCAATCGTATTGCCGGTGCGTAGGGGATCAGAGCTCTGGTGAGATATAGGCTCCTGCAATAGCATTTCTACGCCACTGCCAGTAGAGGCGGTGTCGGCATTGCGGCTTCAGTGGCTGGGTGAAAGAGTCTGATTATCTGCCCCAGGGAGCGTGGAGGTAGTGTGGATGCCATGTCATCACGGCCCTTATCCGCAAGCCAGCGGGCTATCCACTGCAGTTGTGCAGCCAAACAGTAGTGCTCAAAACAAGGCTCAGCAAGCCCCCCCTGGTCGGTAGGCAGGTATAGTTTTGTTAGTGCCATTCTGTGTCGAGTGTTCCCCCAGAGAAAGTCCCTGAGTAGTTTAGTGAGTGTGACAAAGAAGGCGGCAGGAACATATATAGGTAAGTTAGCAAAGTAGTACAGGATTCTGGGGAGGATCACCATCTTGTATAGTGCTACCCTGCCAGTGACTGATAGCAGTAGTGTGTTCCAAAAGTATACTTGCGACTTGATTGCAGTTAAGGCCTTTCCCAGGTTTCCGTCAAAGAGGTCTGTCAGTGGACGGTATATTTAAATTCCCAGGTACCGGAAGGTGCCCTCTCTCCACTGTACCCTTGTACCATTAAGGGTGTATCCCGGGTCTTGACTCCCCTCCCCAAATGCCTAAATACAGGTCTTGCTGGCACTCACACAAAGTTCCGAGATGGCGGCAAAGTCGTGCAAAGTGTGAGCCAGCTGAGCCGATATATTTTCTATGTCTCTCATGTAGACCAATAGGTCATCCGCATATATCAACACTTGGTGCACTGCATCCCCTAGGGGTATTCCATCTCCCAGTGCTGCACGCAATGCTGCCACTAGGGGTTTGATCGCCAACGCAAACAGGAGGGGTAACAACGGGCACCCCTGTCTGGTACCCCTGCATATTGGTGTGGCCCCAACCGTACCCAAACTGTGGGATTTTTGTATAAGAGGTCAACCATCTGCAGAAATCCGAAACCCAGCTCATATCGCAGAAACACTGCTGACAGGTAGCTCCATTCCAAGCAATTAAATGCTTTTACCAGCTCCAACATGAGGCATCCCGCTCTGGGCCATACCTGCACTGTCTGAAGCCACCCTGAAAAACTTTCACAAGTTCAGTGACGTGCTCCGCTTGGGCACAAATCCATTTTGGTCACCGTGGACCAATTCAGGGCCCACCAATACCAAACGTTCTGTTAGCACTTCAGCAAGTATCTTATAATCCGCGATGAGTAGCGTCAGGAGTCTATAAGATCCCAGGGCTGTGGGGTCTCTGTCTGGTTTTAGCAGGGACACCAGTTACGCCTCACGCATCAAGGGGAGCTATGTGCATTCCTCCTGTGCTGTTGTGTAAAGTGTGTGTAGGTGTTGCACCAAAGACTCTCAGTAAGGCTTGTAGCATTCGGCAGGCAGACCGTCCGGCCCCGGCGTTTTCCCAGATGCCAGGGACCCAATCAGCTCCCCAAATTCTTCCAAGGTGAGAGGGCTATTAAGTGTCTCTTGATGTGCTTCTGAGGCTATGGGCAGTTGGACAGGTTCTAGAAATCTCCCCAGATCCTCACCTGAGCAGCGGACCCTGGCTTGGTACATTTGTGGGTAGTGATCTATCATTACCTTGTGAATCTCTCGCTGTGTGTACACTAGGGTTCTCTCCGTTGTGCGTATAGCTCCAGTCGGGGCGTGGTTACTCTCTTGCTTTAGTAGCCAGGCAAGCAGGCGGCCCGCTTTATCCACTGTGGCATGTGTGTGAGCTCTGTAGTTCTGGCACCGCAAGCGCTCCAGAAGTTTTGAATGTTGTGCACAAAGGTTTTCCAGACGGCTCGAATGTCTGCCTCCTCCTTCCCCTTTGCGTATGTTCAATGTGGCCCCTAGACAGTGACCCCTAACCGCTGTTTTGAGGGCGTCTCATTTCATCAGCACATTGCCCGCTGTACCTTCGTTGACGTCGAAATATGTAAGAATAGCCGTCCCTAGTTATGAGCGGAATTTGGGTTTTCCAGCGCAGATGGTTGAAGGCGCCATATAGGTTTGGGGGGGCCGATTAGTTTCCCAGCTGAGCTGGAACCACAGAGGGTTATAATCGAAGTGTGTCCGCCCTAGGTATTCCGATTTCTCTACCAGTGGGAGCAGGGATTGGGAGCCCACCACCCTATCCAGTCGTACGTGTAAGTCATGCATTGCAGAATAATAGGAGTAAATACGTTCATTGGGGTGAAGAACACGCCACATGTCTATCAATGCCCAGTGTGAGAGCCAGTCTGTGAGCATCTGTGCATTTGACACAGCTGATGTCCTACTGAGAAGGGGCAAAGACCTGTCTACGTGTACATCAAGCACCAAATTGAAATCCCCCCCAGCAACCAGGGAAACCCAGCGTAAGGGGTCAGTGCCAGTGACAACTTTGTTAGGAATGATGGCTGGTCTACATTCAGGACGTATATTGAGCCTAGTAATATGGATTGACCATTAAGTGTCCCATGCACTAAGGTGTATCTGCCTTCGGGGTCTATTACCACACCTGCACAAACGAACGGGGTGCCTGCTCTCACCCAGATTAGCATGCCCCTCGCATGCACTGAATATACAGGGCCATACACCTTCCCTCTCCAGCACCTGCGTAGTGTATCCAGTTACCGCTACGTCATGTGTGTTTCTTGCAACAGGGCAATTCCGACCAAGTGTTTCTGGAGGTAAGCAAAAATGGAATAGCGCTGTGTGGGCATGTGCATGCCACGTATGTTCCATATGATTATGTTAGCTCGTGCCATTACTAGAGTGTTTAGTCGACGGGGGTGTCAGGGGTGGGGTACGTCTTGGCGTTTTCGGAACGTGGGCAGGTATCAGTGCACCGGTGTGCTGCAACAAAAATGATAGTTGAACTGAGAACAACATTACATCTGGGGCGAACTTTGTGGGATTGTCCGTCCAAACTTCTGTAACAACTTAGAGGTATAAACTAAGTCAGTGTGTTGCCTGAAGGAATGAGGTCCACACAGATTGCTAACAACGGGGGCACCCATAATAGACACAACGCCTTACCGTTGAGAAGAGCCATAGACTGCCACTCTGCTACACGCTCAGGTGTCCCCGTCATCGCCGAACCGCAGATAAAGTGCCGTTGTGACGCGGGCCCACCTTTGGGGAAGAGCTGCCATACAATGTGAAACACCACCTCTGGTGCACAAACTCTGACTCTCAAACTGTGAACATGCCAGGCTAGATACTGAATCATATGCAGAGTCTCTATACCTGACAAGTTCATTACAGCTATCAGCAGGCAGCGGACTCGAACCACACAGTAATAGGCAAGTCAGAAAGCTTGGCGACAACAGGCGCGGGCGAAGCTCTGGAGGCACCACAACTGGAAAGCACAATACTGGAGAAGGAAACACCCTGCGACTGACAAAGCTGATCCTATAGAGGTGGTCCTTAAGATCGGCACCAGCAGCTCCATCAAGCTAGAATATATACATGAAGGCAAACACGCGCTACGAGAAGTGCGGGCAGAGATAGTGAGAACAGGTGGACCACACTGGACTCAACCCCGGCAAAATTGTCACGCCTTATAGGAGTATCGACGCCATCAGGGGCCCTAACATTGAGGGTTGCTGCCGGCTGTCGCCCTACTGGAAGCCCAGACATCCTGTATTGCTGGGAGGCTGACAGGATAGAGACAGCATGTAGGGCCCACAAGCCGCGGCACCCGCCCTCGTGCCCAGACAGCCACGCATGATGTGACTGTCACTAGTGCCTCAGCCTGAACACCTCGCTTAAGTGGCCCACACCTGCCAGGCAGTCAGACATCTACCCTGAGTTCCCGACGTGGCCATACCGCAAATGTACCAGTCCACCAGTTACTAGCTGCGAATGCCCACAGTGCAACGACTTGGAATGGGCTGTATGCTTGCTAAGATACAGCAAGGGCCACTATGTGCAGGCAGCCTCGATCCTTCACGCATGAGAGACGAAGGGGAGCTGGAGCCAACGACCACAGCCCTGGCGGCCAAAATGAACTTGGTGCTCGCAGCAGTGGAGAAAATTGGCGCTGCACTAGAACATACCAGAACATCCTTGGAAACCTGGATCGATAAGGTTACCTCGGACTTCACACTCCTACATGCAGATCACTGTAAACTGGCCAAAAAAGTTACTGCCCAGGGCCAAATGCTCAAGGAACTCCAACCTGTCACTCACAACCACGCTGCCGCGCTTCAAGACATGATAGATCGTATACATGCCCTGGAGGACTGAGCAGAAGATGCGGAAGGACGCTCCCAACGCAACAATATTCGGGTGGTGGGCTTGCCAGAATGAGAGGAAGGAAGGAACTAAGCATGGGCGGAAAATCCGTTCCACTCGCGGATTTTGCGGATTTTCGGTAAATTCGCAATCCGCAAACTCTCGGGAATTTACCGAAAATCCGCAAATTCGCACGCAGCGGATTTTTTTTCTTGGTGATACAATATTGCGGCGTGCGGCGTTCACTTACCGTCATCCAGCGTTTGCCGAGTTGTTTTTCTCGATATTTTGCGAGTGCTGCGCCATTTTGGATCTTGCTGCGGGATCCCGCAGGAGTTTGGCGACGCATCGCGAGAGTTCGCAATTGCGAACATGTAGGTGCGGCGGGCAGCAACAATCTCGCACTCGCGAAATTATAAAATTTGCAATTCTGCACAAGAAATCCACTAGCAAGCAGCATAGACCTTCTGAAAATGATGATTTTTATCAGAATAACTCCTCAGGTTGACATTTGCCTGCACTTTTTTGGATTTGAGGCCTTTTGACTTTCTTTGGATCACTTTTGGATTAGAAATCAACTTTCACAAGTAAGTTTGTTTGGGGCATTACAGTTGCTGTTCTGCAGAAAAACGAGTTTTGCAAAACTGAAAGCACTCAGCAGGTGCAAAAGTTCACTCATCATTAGTAACCTTCCCTGTAGTACTTCCTGAGGGGCCCCTCCAGAGTTCAGTTGCCTATGTTTGTTTGGGGCATTACAGTTTCTGTTCTGCAGAAAAACAAGTTTTGCAAAACTGAAAGCACTCAGCAGGTGCAAAAGTTCAAACTCATCATTAGTAACCATTCCCTGTAGTGCTTCCTGACTGGGGCCCCTCCAGAGTTCAGTTGCTAGTTGCAACAATTCTATGACCCTGCTCTGACCCACACAGCAGGCTCATAGAATAGCTACAAGTAGGCCACAAAGGTCCTGGAAAAAATTGCTCTGCAACAGAAAGCAAATTACAGATAAGGAAGCAGGTGCCAGACTGGAATTTTAAAACAGTGACACATTAATAAATCAACCCCAAATTAATTCATGTCAGTTGAAGCAGGGCAGGTGTGCTTGCTTTTCCCCCCCATAATCTACAGTGATGAACCAGAGGGTGGCATTGATGTACCAGAGGGTGGCATGGGTGAAACAGGGTGGCAGTGGTGAAACAGAGGGTGCTGTGAACCTGTGATGATGAACCAGACGTAGAAACAACATAGTCGCGACCGTTGCGAGCCGACAAGTAAGTTCGCAATTGCGAACGGGTACAAAACCCTCGCGATCTGGCAGAAACCCTTGCAAACACAAAAAAAATCCGCAAATTCGCGAGAATTCGCGGATTTTGCGGATTGTGAGTTCGCAAATACGCAAATTCGCGAACGGCAGATTCGCAAAATTCGCCCATGCTTAGAAGGAACCCAGAACAATACACAGAGTGCTGGCTGTGCGACCTCTTGCCCCAGGGAACACTGTTGAAGCAGTTTGCAGTAGAAAGAGCCTATCGTGTGCCAGCACAGAAGCCCCAGCCAGGAGCCAGACCACGCCCATTCCTTTTTAAAATCCTCAACTACAGGGATGGGGATGCGGTGCTGCGCATCCCTATCCCTGTAGTTGAGTAGCTGGGGTAGCTCAGAGTGGGCGGCAGTCGGGTCATGCTCTTCCCAGACTACACCGCCCTTGTACAGCGCTGCAGAAGCAACTATATTGGAAATGAAGCGCCAACTCCGGGAACAAGAAGTACCATTCTCGCTGTTATTTCCTGCCAGGTTGAGAGTGGTTGTGAAAGGAGGGACCCACTTCTTTAACTCACCTGCGAAGGCATGGGACTGGTTGGAAGAGTTGGGGCTGTGGACTTCAACAAGACAACCAGATCCGGATGGCGACACCTCAACAGGCAGGAGGAATAGACGACATGGGCAACGAAGGGCATTGCGAAATGCAAAATCAGGGGCTGCAGCCCTGAGTCCGGAGAAAATATGAATGAATGTTCTGGAAGCGGTTACAACCCTCGTAACCCCACGCACTAAAGAACGCTTGGAATCCTACATGCAGGACAGGGCGGTGGCCAGCGGCTCATCATCACCATCAACTGAAATATCTGATGACCTCTGCCTGCCAGAGGTCACCCCGCAGACTGCTGATGGTATCATAGGATAGAACACTATTGTGCTGAACTCTGTCGCAGACAGCCCACGCAAGTACTACATTGTTTGCTAACTTATGTGTACGTATGCTGTGCTAGGGGTGAAGGTAGGTCTGGGGTTTTAATAACTGCAGGCACCCCATTAGGCGACGAGTAGGAGACCACTTAGCTCACGACTAGATACTTTATGCATATTACCACAGGGAGTAAGTATTTACGAGATGGCACGTAACCCTGAACCCTGCTGGCCTCACAGATTAATCTGGCTGAATATCTAGATGGCACACCACATACGTAGGGGAAGGGGGGGACTGCCACAGCAGAATGTTAACTGTGTGCGGCCACAAAGGTCGAAACGGCTCGTTTAAGTGCTCCATGGCTTCAGCAACTCCCTGGCTGTCTGATACCACTTGTTTCTAGTGCGGATCGCTCACTGCAAGGATAATTGTGCCAGATTAGAGGGGATGTCGGCCGGAGCGTTTGGGACTCGAGTCCACAACGTTGGCTGGATAGCCACGCCCCCTTAGCTAGACTTGACTGATTACAGTTTATGACTAGAGAACAGCAGATTTAAGGTCATGCCAGCAAAGAGTTTAAAGAGTTATTGCCATCCAATCCACAATATTGAGCAAGCAACTTTGAAAGGTGAAAAGAGACTCAGTAGAATTGTAATTGATGGAAAGCACTATCTGGATGACATCTACTTAGCTCAAAAATTGAAGACCAAAAGATCAAATATGCTGGGCACTTCGCAAGACGTAAAGATTAAAAAGCATTGGACTACTAGTCGACCCCCTGTGGTACCTCGATTTAAGAGAATTTTAAATTCCCATACAAAAGGGGTCAAATACACAGCATGTGCTGCTTTATAAGAAATGTTGAAACTAGGCGAGAGCTTGGCCTAAAATTTCTGCACCTGCTGGATGAGCAATAAGAGGCTACACAGGTCTTGTAAAACTACAGCCCAAGGTGTTCCTTGGTCCTCCAACATATGAAGATTATCAAAAACCGATACAAAGGCACCTTCTGTATTATGAAAAGGTCAGAATTTCAACTGGTAAGAGTAAAAAATGTCATTAGCCTCAAAAAAGAAGAAAATCTGTTTATTAATGAACTTTCTCAATAGTTTATAACAGAAGGAAAAATATTGAACTGAGATTGGGGATAACTAATGTCTCTTTCCAGGTAACAGGAAGAGTAGCCAGAGATATTTATTTATGTATGCACTTTACCCAACATTTGTCTGACTACGGTTGGAACAGTAGGGGCCATATTACGAGTAAGGCGGTCCACAGGAGTGCTGTACTCGAGGTGGCGGTCCAATCACCGCTGGTCAGCCCACCGCATTCACAGTGTGGTGGTTGGACTGCCACGTTAGCAAGGAATCCAGGATCCCTCAGTGGTCACGCAGCAGATGGGGGCAGCAGTATGCTGGTTGTGCCGCTGCAGCACCACAGTGCATATTACGAGTTGCCTATCTACCGCTCCTATCGTGAGCCCGCCATGAAAAGGGTGATGGAGATGCAACTACCCTTAGATACTAAACACAAAGATCCACCCTTAGATAGATTCAAAAGAGCCATGCCCTCCCAGATTAAGTATGTTTCCTACAGTGGTGGGAAAAACACACAGTTTGTTTAAATACCCCTCACACATCAAAAGGGCCCTTGGTGTCATGCTTCATCATAGGGGTCTTCCCGCCCCTCTACCGGACGGGGCGTGCTACGACCTACAGTTACGCGGGAGCACTGTTGTTGTAAGACAACTATGTGTCGTGTAGGAGTGTGAGCGGAAGGGTCAGGAATGAATGGAAAGGTGAGGTTAAAAAATACCTGGCTCGTTGGTCTAAAAACTTTAATATACCTTTGAGCTGGTATTATTAAAATATGGGGAAGGAGGTGTATTGCCTCAATGAGCTGTGCCTCCTATTACAGTCAACATGTTTCGAAGCCTTCCCCTGGTTTCTTCATCAGGACCAAAAGGATCCCTTCCACACTCACTTATCAATGTGGTGCGTGATTCCTTAATCTTTTTATGAAAATGTGTTTGTGCAAATAAATATACAGTGCATGTGAATTTTAACTGCACTTATACAATACTTAAATAGGTATCTTTCATCGTTATCTGGAAAAAAAACGGCATAGTATTAAAATGCAGGACAAAGACATCATCCATCATGATACATAGGGACCTGGAAAAGAAGTGTAATGTGTGACCATATACTCCTTATGGTTATTCATAGTGAAGATTGATGACGGTGTGTCCCACTGTTGTTGGTGGAAAACAATGACATTTACAAAGATAAACACACATAGAACATAAAGCACACACTCTATATCAAAAGGACTCAGTTTGCTTAGTCTGAAGAGTATTATTACTTCTATTCGATACCACACATATTTAAAGTGCATATCAGAGAAAAATATCCAGGAGGGATAAATGTCAACCTACTTGATTTTAAATGTAAGAATGCCCCATAAGCTTGTATCGGGTGGGAGGGGTACCTATAGTTGCATTCTAAAAGAAAAAAAGGGTCGGCAATTAATTTTTAAAGTAATCCTTTCACCCCAAGGAACATTCGGTTGCATAACAGATCCACGGCTATGCCGTACTCACTGCTTCTGGGACACTGCCTCGCAGTGTCCGGCCTCCCCGCGACTCGGCTTAACAATGGAGGTCGTTCGGGGTGGTTCTTAAGTATGGTTGTTAATTGTAGTTCATGCTCAAAGGTAAGGGCGTGAGAAGTTGTACCTGTACCTCGCCAGAAAAGGAACCTATAATCTCTAGGCACCTTCATGCTAGAGCGCCAACCTCGGGTGTCACCTGGAAGCGATACGGGTGAAGTGGGTTGGACTCTGTGCTCGTTTGTGTTGCAGCAGCTTTAGACGAGTTTGTCTGTAATGGTAACCGGAAGTGGTGCAGACAAGGAAAGTGGAGGTTGAAATTAGACCGCCAACCTCCATCTTGTATAGTTTCGGGATCCAGAATATCCAGAGCAATTTACTATGTGGGCAATGGGCCATTGATTATGTATTTGGGTACCTTGATTAGGTCCCCCCTGAGTGTAAATAAACAAAGTTATGACATGAAAGGTATGTTAACGTAAAAGAATATGCATATATATGCATACACGGTGGGGGCCAATGTTGAAAGGCTGATAATAAACTCTTGCATAGTGACACGTGCGTGGTCACGCATCCCGTAAGCCCCCTTGTCTCTATCAGTTGCCGATGGGGTACTGATCATGTGCATTGAAAACAATACCCTAGTGTCCAGGGGTAGTCACTATCATTGGGGGTTATTCATATAACTCGTACATGCATTAAGTAATGCCAGAGAAACCAAAAGGGTCAACAGCCCAGCTGTTTGGCTATTACGAGCCGAGTAGCTAGGTTTATAGCCGGGCCCTATTTCAGGACTGATGGTTGTGTCTCAGTACACCTAAGGAGTTATTTGACGTAAACTGGTTCCATGTTGAAAGGCTGGGATTAACCTCCCGTATAGTGACATGTGCGTAGACATGCATCCCGTAAGCCCCCCCTTCACTCTATCAGTAGCTGACGGGGTACTGATCGTGTGCATTGAAAACTATACCCTAGTGTCCAGAGCTAATCACTATCATTGGGGGTTATTCATATAACTCGTACGTGCATTAAGTAAAGCCAGGAAAACCCAAAGGGTCAACAGCCCAGCTGTTGTGGTTATTACAAACCGAGTAGCCAAGTTGATAGCCGGGGCTCTATTTCAGGATTGATGGTTGTGTCTCAGTACACCTCAGGAGTTATTTTACATAAACTGGTTCCATGGTATTTCATCATTTAGCCCATTGGTGTGCGTCCCTAGACGGAACATCCACCGTTCTTTTTCAAACAGTCCATTCTCCCCCTCCAGTTGTTCAATCACGGTCCACCTCAGGTCCCCCACCCCGTGATTGTCGGTCAGGTAGTGGGTTGACATCTTGGTTGTGCTCCTTCAGCAACGGATGTTGCTCCTACGTTCCCCATTGCAGACCTTGATGGGTATGGTGGTCATTCCTATGTATTCCAGGCCACATAGGCAGGTGATCATGTATACAACAAGCCTGCTGTTGTAATTTGTAAAACCTCTTTGTTCCCACTCGTTGCCATTGCTAAATGTTATGTGCCTGCTCCTGCAGGTCAGGTTGTATGTGCTATGATTTCCACACGGGTGATGCCTCTGTACTGGTGGTAGTAGGCCCATTGGTCTTGTTGGTGGAGATTTCCTAGGTCTAGTGTGGACAAGCATGTCCTTCAAATTCCTTCCTCTCCTGTGGGCGAACATGGGTTTTGGAAGTTCAGTTGGCAGCTGTTGCGGAGTATCCAGTGTTTATTGACAATCTTCGTGATCTGGTTTGAATGTGTGGTAAAAGTGGTAGCACAGATTGTAGTGTAGTTCCTATTTTCCCAACAGGCTCTGCGCATTGGAATAACATAAACAGCAGTGTAGACGTAGGACTGAGGTCTTCTAGGTCTCTACTGACTATGTTAGACTTAATTTAGGTTTGCGCCAGCTAGCTCAGAGGTCACTGGAAACTTTCTTGAATGAATAGGAAGGGATCAGCTTCCCTGGCTCAGACAAGAAGGGATTCAGCTTCCGACAACCATATAACATGACAACTTTGCTCCCTCAGAATAAGAGTAAATCTCTAGAGTCGTGTGAAAACAATAGACAGCTATTTCACTCAGTCAGATGTGCGTTCTTAGTTTCACCAGAGTGCAGAGAATAGAGAGACAGGCGTTTTCAATAAAAGGTATTATTTATTGAGCAGTCTTCCTTCTCATGCAAGAGAAAAGAATTGCCACAATTGCAATACTTAATATAAAGTAAAGTACGTACAGTAAAAGGAGTATTATGAAATAATACTGTAAAAGCATTGATATGGTTTCTTAGCCATAAGACACTTTAAAATGGATAAAATCGATAAAATATATACATACATATATACATTGGCTAACGTGCTCAACTGGTGCTTCTAAAATACGCCTACCCCGGTGTACCTGACCTAAGCCTAATACGTGGGAAGGAGTAAGTAAGTAGCAGTTTAAGTTAAGTTGATTTTGCCAAGAATCTGACTCAAGAATTCTCTATAAGGGTTTAGTCAGCACTGTACCTTGGGAATAGAATGTAGGAGGTCTGGTATCTCTCTCTCAGGACTCATTATCCCAGTCACCCGCAAGGGTACGCTGGAAACGCCGGAGCTGGATTTTCTCGGCAGGAGAAAAGACAGCGTCTTTCTCAGCGCGTCAAAGAGGAGGGGCAGCGTCCGTGGGCTTTTCGCATCTGCTGGGCTCTCGGCAAGTCGATAGCTGCTCTGCTCCAAAACCACCACTGTGTGTTTGCTTAAGGCAACGTTGGTATATTTATACCTGAAAGGTGCCGCGTTTGACGTAAGGTTTGGACATAAGACGTCAATAAAGATGTCACTAAGAACTGGCCGTTCATACAGTGCTCGCAGGAGTTCTATTACAAATCAAAACAAAGCACATGGGGATTTCCCAGGTTGCTGGAGGTTTGGTGTGTTGAAAGAACTCCTTGTGCTTTCTAGGAATATAAGGAAGTAGCTTTTGCCGTGCCATGGACTGTAAGGGCGATTTACTGAAATATGGATCTGATTCTTATGCCATTATAGGGATATTATTGATTATAGCCGTACAAGGGCATAGAATAGCAATATTGATTCAGGTTCCTAGATAAAAACACAATAAGATAGGTCTATCTTCTTGTTCAACTGTAACGCTGTCCTCCAACAGGGACTCCCTGTCATTGTTTCTTGCCCTCTTCATAGCCTTGTCGATGACTCTTTTGGGACAATTCCGTTTCAAAAGTTTAGTTTGCAGGTCAGATGCCTGACTCCTGAAATCTTGTATTTTTGTGCAATTCCTCCGGAGACTGAGGAATTGTCCGTAGGGAAGGTTCTCTCTAAGATGGCGAGGATGAAAGCTATTATAAAGGAGTAAGCAGTTTTTTGCTGTCGCATTGAAATGTGTCATTGTTTTCAGTGTTCCTTCATCTGGATATATGTTGAGGTCCAGGAACACCAAGTTATCTTGTGAGGTGGTACTTGTGAATTTCAGAAAATTGTTCTCGTAGAGACCAGCTAGACTGGGAGCAAAAGTGCTCCCCATGCTGGTCCGGCTCTTCTGTAAATAGTAGGTGTCCTCGTACATGAAGCAATTTCTCGTGAGTGCTAACGATACACACTCCATCACTACATTGATTGGTGTTTGATATTCCTATTCTGTGGAAAACAATACTTCCTCAATAATGGTCAATGACTCATCGTGTGGGAGGCTCATATGCAGTCTCTCCACATCAAGTCCAATAAGGAGGTTCTTCTCGGGTGAAACTCAATATCCTTGAGTAGTTGCAGTACCGCCTTGGTTTCTATAAGGTAGGTTCCTGTTGCTTGAACCAGGGGGCAGAGAAACCCATCGGCGAACTTGGACAGCAGTTCTAAAATGGAGTCTATCCCTGAAACAATTGTGCGCCCTGGTGGTTTCCCAAGATTCTTGTGAATCTTGGGTATGGTGTAGAAGTATGGGACTCTCTGGGATTTCTTTGTAAGTAATTCCGCCTCTTTCTTGAATATCCAATTTTTAGCCCCTGCCTCTTCCACCATAGTGGCTATCTGAATTCTGATGGATTCAGTGGGGTTGTCGCTGATGATCTCATAGTTCCTGCGGTCATCGAGGAGTTTCCTGCATTCGTTATCGTAGGCGGTAGCTGTCTCTATAACGATCTCCCCGCCTTTGTCGGCTGGTTTTATAATGATGTCTGCATTGAGTGACAGTGGCGTATTGCTTCTTTCTCTTCCCATGAGGTAATCTGGAAGGTCGTGTTCTCTGCTACGGAGAGGTTCTGCATTTCCTCCATCACTGCTTTTTCAAAAGCCAGTAGTTCTACGGGGAGTGTGGAGTCTGGGGGAACAAAGGTTGATTTTACCCGTAGGCATGTATCCTGGTCCTCTCCCTTTGGTTTTTCTTTGTCTTTGAAAAATGCTTTTAATTTCAGTTTTCATATGAATTCTTTAATCTCTGCTCATCTTTTGAATTTATCCATCTGGTTTGTGGGTACAAATCCCAGTCCTCTCTCCAGGACTCTACCTTGTGTCGGTCGGTGTTAGGCGGTAGCCTGTCAAATTTACCACTACGTTTATCTCTTGCTGGTTGATAGCTGGGGGTTCGTTGCACCGGTCATGCTCCTTGTTGAGACTCGTGGTGTTACGCCCTCTGGGGTGGGCCAATGGACATTGTTGCCTGTCCGGTTCCTGCCTCTCCGTGGACCCTGGCGTGACCCTAACAAAGGCAGTGACCATAATAGTTGTAGTTGTACTCCTGTGGTGGGGGTACCCAGTGTTGATATGGTCCCGCCATAGGTGGCGGGGGAGAGGGGTAAGATGGAAAAGATGGTGGTCCTTGGTAATAACCCCATCCTCCTCTACTTGGGTTGAATGGTCACTGGTATTGACCGCCCCCTCCTTGGTTGTAACGGCGGCCGCTCCCTTTGCTGAAGTTAGAATTGTCCAACCCTGTGTCTGATGATTCACCGTCAGAACTCTGGTCTTGGTTCTTTGGTATATAACCATCCCGTATATACGGGTATACCCATTCATGACTGAAGCGCGCAGTATCTTTTTTCAATGTATTGAATTTGCTCTGCTTCCGTGTCATTTCAAAATCAGTTATCTCTTGGTTGAGTTCCTCCAGGCATCTTTTGAGGACGTTCGGGGGTATGAAGGTCTTAAGTTGTACCTCTAATTACTGGATTTCGTTTTTGAGCTCTTGGGTGAGTCTAGTGGCCGTCTTGATTATCAGGACCAGCCAGTCCCGCGTGCAGTGCCATGATATTAGTGACCAGTCTCGTTTGAACCCTTTGTCTTGTTGTAATATGTATGGATCATTTTGGACAATTAAGCCCTGTGGGGCTGCATTGGCCCTGAGGTACTCAGCCATTAGTAGGCCATGGAGAGCCGTTCTAATCTGTGTCCTCCTTAGATTGGCCAGTTTGTCCCAGTCTGCATTGTTAGGGCCAGGTTCTGTACTGCTCAACCCCTCGAAAGGGTTGATGGCTGCTAGGATCCGGTCTACCTCCTCCTCAGCAAAAGTGAGGCCAATGTTTTCAGACATCTCGAGGTGTTTGTTAAGCTCTCAGTACTAATAGTGTGTGTAGTGTATATGATGTGTATGTGTGCTAATGATCAGTGGTGTGTGTGTTTTTTTTTTTAAGTCAGTGGTCGATTGACTTACTACAATTCTTGGTACTCCCGATGAAGTAACCAGATAGGAATTCTGGAAAACTCCCCCACCTGCGCGCTGTCTATAAATCAAAGAAACAAAAGGGGGGAGTAAAGAGGTACTGCTGGACAAGAGCAGTGGAGGTGGATACGCCCTCCTTCAGTCTATAGACACTACACACAAAGATCCACCTTTAGATAGATTCAAAAGCCATGTCTTCCCATATTAAGTATGTTTCCTACAGTGGTGGGAAAAACACACAGTTTGTTTAAATACCCCTCACACACCAAAAGGGCCCTTGGTGTCATGCTTCATCATAGGGGTCTTCCCGTCCCTCTACGGGACGAAGCGTGCTACGACCTATGGTTACGCGGGAGCACTGTTGTTGTAAGACAACTATTTGTCGTGTAGGAGTGTGAGTGGAAGGGTCAGGAGTGAATGGAAAGGTGAAGTTAAAAAATATCTTGCTCGTTGGTAAAAAAAAACTTTAATATACCTTTGAGCTGGTATTTTTAGAAATATGGGGAAGGAGGTGTATTGCCTCAATGAGCTGTGCCTCCTATGTCAGTCAACATGGTTCGAAGCCTTCCCCTGGCTTCTTCATCAGGACCAAAAGGATCCCTTCTACACTCATGTATCAATGTGGTGCGTGATTCCCTAATCTTACTCTTCAGACTAAGCAGACTGAGTCCTTTGATATAGAGTGTGTGCTTTATGTTCTATGTGTGTTTGTCTTTGTAAATGTCATTTTTTTTTACTACTATGCCATTTTCCTTTCAGACAACGATGACAGATACCTTTTTAGGTATCGTATAAGTGCAGTGAAAAGTCACATGCTCTGTATATTTATTTGCACAAACACACTTTCATAAAAAGATTAGGGAATCACGCACCACATTGATAAGTGAGTGTAGATATCATAGTGACTACCCCTGGACACTAGAGTATAGTTTTCAATGCGCACGATCAGTACTCCGTTAGCTACTGATAGAGAGAGGGGGGCTTACAGGATGCATGACCACACACATATCACTATGCGAGAGGTTAATCTCAGCCATTCAACATGGAACCAGTTTACGTCAAATAACTCCCTAGGTGTACTGAGACACAACCATCAATCCTGAAATAGGGCCCGGGCTATCAGCCTAGCTACTCGGCTCGTAATAACCACAACAGCTGGGCCGCTGACCCTTTTGGTTTTCCTGGCATTACTTAATGCACGTACGAGTTACCCACAATGATAGTGACTACCCCTGGACACTAGGGTATTGTTTTCAATGCACCCGATCAGTACCCCATCGGCAACTGATGGAGAGAGGGGGGCTTACAGGATGCGTGGCCACACTCGTGTCACTATGCAAGAGTTTAATCTCAGCCTTTCAACATGGGCCCCCACCGTTTATGCATATAAATATATATATTTTTTTAACGTTAAGATACCTTTCACGTCATAACTTTGTTTATTCACACTCAGAGGGGACCTAATCAAGGTACCCGAATACATAATCAATGGGGCCGCACATCGCCCACATAGTAAATTGCTCTGGATATTCTAGATCCTGGAACTATACAAGATGGAGGTTGGCGGTCTACTTTCAGCCTCCACTTTCCTTGTCTACACCACTTCCGGTTACCATTACAGACAAACTCATCTAAAGTGAGTGGGCAGACATCATGGCCTGGCGCTGCAACACAGACAAGCACAGTGTCCAACCCACTCCACCAGTATAACTTCCAGGTGACACCCGAGGTTGGTGCTCTAACATGAAGGTGCCTAGGGATTCCAGGTTAAACTCCTCACGCCCTTAACTTTGAGTGGGAACTACAATTAACAGCCATACTTATAAACCTCCCCGAACGAGCTCCATTGTTCAGTGGAGCCACGTGGAGGCCAGACACGGTGAGGCACTGTCCCAGGAGCAGTGAGTACGGCATAGCCAGGGATCTGTTATGCAACCGAGTGTTCCTTGGGGTGATAGGATTACTTTAGAAAGGAATTCTCGACCCGTTTTTTCTTTTAGGTTGCAACTACAGGCACCCCTCCCACCCGACTTTCTGTGTATCGTTCCGGTCATTCAGAAATGCTTCGTTTTTCCCCTATATTTTTTTCTTCTCATTTAATGATAACACATGTCACATGTCACATGAGCATATTTTATCTCTTTTCAGTTGCTTCTTTTGGTATCTTGCCATTATTCTACTAATACTGAGTATTAGCGGACCCACATAGCGTCACTCTAACCATCATCACAGACATTTATCGGACTGTTCAGGTAATTGTTATAACCTGTTTACGTTTTATCTGTGACACATACAAATGTTGGATCTATTTTGCTCATTTCATTTTCCGTCTATATTCGTAGATCCTTTAGAATTTCCGACTCATCGTGCAAGTATACATATTGCTGCTTACCGTTTTATCCTCATGTCCTTTGGAGTGTATGCCGGCACCTGAATATATTTTTAAAGGTAAACAGCGAAGCACACCAGTGTTAGCTACATGGATGCTAGCACCTTTACTCACCACGTGAATCTGTTCACTTTTTCCAACTTATAGACGCCCCTTTATTTTTCAGAACCTCTGCTGGTATAGCTACAGGATTTCCATTCATCCATACGCCCCGTCTTTTTAAATCACTTCGAGTAGAGGAATCCTTTCCTAGTTACACAGGTATGATAGATAGGAATCTGTTAATTCCATCTAATTCTGTGAATTAAGACATTGCTTCTATAGTGAGTTCTGTAATCTTACATCAATGTAATTTTTACCTGTAGAGATGACATTTTTCATGGGTTTTGCATCTATATGGAATCAGTGTGTTCATTTAATTAATGACTTGCCTTACTATGATATATTATTGGTTTGGTATTTTCTATATGTTTATTTTATATCACACATTATTGCTTGTGTATTAGGTACCTTGTTTCCGTGTCATCCATCTGAAGACAACACTATCCTGTTTGTTTTGTCGAGTAAGTTATGAACATATCTATGATATATCATTACCCATGTTAAATAATGCCATTTTGTCATCTACCAGAGAACAACATTGGCTTGGCAAATTATAATCACCTCATGTCAGTATCTTAGTTAATCAATACATCAATGCCAAGTTATCAATATGTGATTCTGAGAGAAACCATCCATATCCGTATGTGTTCTCTATATCTTTTGGTATCTTAACTTCTACAATGCTGTTGCTTTGATCATGTCATATATAGAGAGGTCTATCATTCTATCTCTCTATATACTACCGTAGGAGAAGGAGTACTGCACAATTTTCCTTTTCTATTTATATGTCTATCATATGACAAGCCGGACACAAGATATATTAATTGGACCTTTTACTTCTAGGTTATAGGCTACATTTTAATATACAGATATATATGTAGTGTATTATATAAATGTAATGTGATAAATAAATTTCATGTATATGTAATTCTATAACGCTAATATGTACATTCTCTAGAGCCATATGTGTAATAAATCTTCTTTTTATATGTAATTACAGATTGTAACTTGCGGCTCCTGATGAAGGCGTTTTCGCCGAAACGCGCGTCGAGTAATTTGCCATTATATTTTATCTTGTAGACACCATTAGGTCCATGTTGGTGTCTTTTTATTTATGAAGATTGTATATTGTGTTATTTTATGTAATTGTGTGTCATATAACTTGAACCAATTGTTCTTTATATGATTTTTAACATGTCGATTAAAATCATGATTCATTTTTATTAATGTTTTTTTCTTGTATTGTTTGCCTACTCCTAGTCCTAATTGGTCCCATTATCTGTAGTCTGTCATTTAGATTGCCTAGGAAGTTTTTGTACACATACCCCTCCCACCCGTTACAGGCTCATGGGGCATTCTTTTTTTTTTTAAACATCTTTTTATTGAAAAAAACAAAGAAAAATAATAACAGGTGACTTACGTCGCGGCATGAAAGGTTGAGCAATATACATACAGGGCATAATGGATGGAGAACTATCAAAAAAGCCTACTTACAAGCTACATCGGGTAAGCGGCCGCACGACATTTAGGATTATCAAACAAATGCCAACCACCAACCCCACCTCCCCTGGTGGAAAACAGGATATACATTGAACAGCAGTCCAAAGTAGAAGGGAGGGGGTGGGGGGCCGCAGCAGTAAAAAGGTTACAAGACTACAGCCGCATCCCGAATTCACTAACGGCTGACGCAACAGTTGGCTAATTTATGCTAATAATACCCCCACCAGAGCCCACCCACCCAAAACACAAATTCGCGCATCAATAAGACTACCGATATCAGGATTCGAAAGGATTTCAAACATAAAAACTACAACCACTAACAAGACGAACACCCCTCCCCCCACCCTGCACCCCTGCATGGCTTGCGCCTGTCCCCAACTAGCAGTGTGCCTGTCGCCCCATCTAACTAGGTACTAAAAGTAGAAAAAGTGGAGAAGGACACCTCAGTACGGGCCCCCGGTCCCCCCTCCCCCTCGCCAGAACCAGAATCCCCCAGGATAAAAGCCACAACTATTAGAGCAATATAAAACGAAACAGGGGAAACAGTAAACACCACCCGACCTCCCGTAAATGCAATAGTAGCGAATCCCACTTCAGCAAGCCCACGGTGCCAAGCCCCAACAATCAGTCTCATCCTTGACCCTTCCGATCAGTCGTGCAAGCCCCTTCCGGACGGACTGTCGCCTCCGCAGGATAGTCAAAATGACGAAACAGTTCAGTAAAGTTCCTTCCGAGGCGAGGCAAAGTTTTAAAATCACTGGGAACTCCATCGACATCGACGATATCCCACCGTCGTTGTCTCTGCGATCGTAATGAAGGTGTCGGAGAGGGGAAAAACGCTGTTTCATCCCGTAGACAGTTCCCACCAAGAGTATCCGGAGAGGAAGCAGCAATTAATCCACACACAGTAGGCAATGATGGTGGGCTTGACAATCCGTAGAGAGCACCGAGTTCACGGTCGTCGGCCATCACACTGCCATGAAGCTCCGACACCCCTCGTGGCACAGGGCCCACCGCAGTCACAAGGACCTCCGTGGGTGATATAGGCCAATCAGGATATTGCACCGGATCAGGGTCTGGTCCCTCATGCCCATGTCCGTATGTGACTGCTATCATTTTCTGGACAAAGGACTCCACATGGGAAGTAATGCCCCGATAGCTACCAGTACAATCCGCATCGACGGTTCAGACTCAGTCCGTCCCACCACATTTCGTTCCGAGTTGACCATAATCGCGTCCCCCAGGGGCACCGGACTTCCCCGGGGGAACCGGCAAACTTGGGACGGACTGTCACGGAGGGAGAGTCAGGGCGTACCAAGGCCACAATCCACGCTCCTCTGCCACAAGCGAAGACCCCGACCCAGCGAACACCGGCGGCAGCAAACCGGGTCTCCGGGTCAGGGACCTCCACCCACAGCCACAATCGTGCCTCGTCAACGCTCTGTCGATGTTTAGGCCAGAGCAACAACCGCCGTCAAAATCGGCCTTAGAAAGTTCTCCACATCAAAGGACTGGACCCTGTCGATCACCCACGGCCGATGTTATTCAACTGGAGCCCGGCTGGGCCAGTACTCGAGTCCCCGGCTCACAAGCTGGTGTAGGCCCCAAACTGAAACTCGACATAACTCCGTCCACCAAGCTTGTAAAAGTCCCGGGATCGCTCTAAAGTACAGCACACAAGTTCACACGCCCGGAAGCATGGTGTAAATTCAGGATTAGTAGCAGGATCCTCTGGCGGGGGACGGAGGTCGGCGGAGCCAGGAGCCTAAGCGGCCATCATGGTTGCTAGCGTAGCTCCTCCCCCTCATGGGGCATTCTTAAATTTAAAATCAAGTAGGTTGACATTTATCCCTCCTGGATCTTTTTCCCTGATATGCACTTTAAATACATGTGATTTTGAATAGAAGTAATAATACTCTGCAGATTAAGCAGACTAAGTCCTTTTGATATAGAGTGTGTGCTTTATGTTCTATGTGTGTTTGTCTTTGTAAATGTCATTTTTTTCCACCAATAACAGCAGGACACATTACCATTGATCCAGCGCGGCTCTCAAACAACCCTCACAGCTCATCTCACTTAACCCAGGAGCTGACTTAATGTACTCATCGGTGGGGCCCATAGCACCGCGAGTCACACATTCACACACCACACTGCTCCTGAATCAGTGAGAACAGAAGGCGAGCTGCTGGACAGCGGAGTACCTTATTAATCTAGATCCAAAATGTTATACATTATATGCATATAAGTATATATTCCCTTTCTCTAAAATATTAGGAAATAACATCAAGGCACCCCACTGTTTTGGACGATGGACCAGCTAGTAAACGTTAGTTGATGGAGATTAAGACCAGCTCAATCACAATATTCCCATTATTTTATTATTTACTTTGCCATGACTTTTATTTTGAAGGAACACAAACTCAGATATTTTTATAGAAGTGTTTATCTAAATTCAGTCAGAAAAGAAAATAGCATTTCAAAAAGAAAATTCTTAGCATTTATTAAAACATTCAAGAAATAGAAAATTTAGAAAACATATTACCAGTCTGCCAAAGACGATCACAGAACTACAGCGAAACAGGTTCCCAAGCTGACTATCTTTCTAACCTCCTCGATGTCTACCTCCCAACAGGACTCTGCATTCAATCTTTTGCCCCATCAAATTTTAAAGTCCAAAAACAATTCATAGTCTTTCTGCACCAAAAATCGTTCAAACCGACAGCATGTTGTGGTGCGCAATCAAATTCACGGAACCAACTTTTTCCCTCTTTCATACAGGCTCTTTTATACCCTTTTTCCCTAACTATCTAACTCAAAATTTAAACTTTTAGGATCCACACTCATTTCTCATTGGTCCATTAGAGGGGTGGTGATGATCACCTCATGTCCTCCTTGTCCAAACCAGTTCATAATTTCGCTATGTCATCCTTGCATACTCTCTCACATCCAAAATTGTCCACTTTGCAATTTGTCATCCTGTCCTTGTATCTGTCGTACATCATGAAGTTACAGCACGCTTGTTTCCCAGGCTTTTAAATTCAAGCATCCTTTTTGGCACATCTCTGTTGTCCTAAGCCAAGCTGACCTTGACATCTTTCACTCCGAGCAAAGGCCATTCAAACATCTCTAGCACAGTCACGCATGCGTAGAGGCCATGTTTCTCGAAGTCTCGCATAAACAGCCATTTTCAAACTAGGCCGCACAGGCCTCAATGGGAACTAATATGAAAACAAACACAGCAGACGTTAGTTTCAGAATTCTAGCCCTTCTGTTTACCTCCCACCATTCTAATTTTCCCTGTTAGAGGTTACCTAGCAAAAAGCGTGCACATATGCGTCATTTACTTACCAATTTCATTGTTTTTGCCAAGCAAACATTTAATATAAGTACAAATATACACTTTTATCCAATTAATTTTAAAATATCATAGCTCTATATTAGTATGACTTCTTCAAATGTATTAGTAAATTAGTTTTTGCAAAGCAGCAAGTTAGTTTTCCCACATGTAATTTTATTCTATGTATGCTTGGTTGATTAATTCTCATGCTCCACACGTTTAATGCATGTTACTGTTATGAGAGTTTGACTTTTAAAAGGGGTACACAACATTTTTTGTCTCTCCTCTGCTCCATTAACCCTCTGGTGATTTTACCACCACCAATCACCCCTACTAAATTTCAATAAAAAGATGTTTCAGGTTCTTTCATTTGTTTTAGCTTAAACTTTAGTATATTTTATACTTTGTTTTTCGTATCATTATACATCTTCTCTTTATATTCCTCCAACTCTATTTCACCCATTTCCCATTCTCTTTCCTTACTTTTTTCTATTTTCTCTTTAAACAATTTTTCAGGTTTTCTTTTTCTAACACACGTGCACACTAATCTTAATACTAATGCTATAAGAATTACTATTGTCAGTGGAATTAATACTTTTCCTATTATTGACCTACCTATTTCTACAAACCACTTCTTTACAGCAGAAAAACTTTTACCACGATTCTCTAGAACACCATCAACCTCCAGTGGAGTAATTTCTTTATGTAATTCAGTGATATTCTTAATGTATCTTTGAATGTTCTGACTTTTGTCAGGGATATACATACAACAGTGTTGCACTTTTAAAACTCCAAAACTCCACCTTCTTTTGCCAATAAAATATCAAGAGCAAGTCGATTTTGCATTACCATAGCTCTCATAGCAACCATTTCTGTATTTACCATTAAAAATCCTCTGGCAGTATTTGTTGACAAACGATCTACTATTGTTGACATTTTCCGAATTTTATTTGCATTAAAAGATATACCTACTGCTGGTATCAATACTCCAAAAATATCACCTACAATTTCTAAAAAACCTTCCCTTCTTCTACGTGTTAATGGTTTACCTATCTCATGAATTCCATTAGTTCCTCTATCTACATGAAATATTTTTGGAAAGACCAAACTTATGTAGCAAGTCCCGTACCAGTGGTCTGGTAACCTATAATAAGCTTTGTTTCCAGATATAAAATTAATTCCAGGAAAAACAGGATCATTTCCACCTTTAAATACCCATCCTCCTGTGATTATTTACGTGTCTTTACATTCACTAGCACCTACAAAATAATTGTCATACATAGTATTGTCTCTACGAATATACAGTTTCCCTTGTTGTGGCGTATCTATACCTATTGCTACATTTACATTACTCTTATCAAGATTTTTATCTTCAAAGTTCCACATTGTCAATTTTGATTTACTTTCAGTTGCTTTTCTTTGATATCGGATTATCTTTTCTTCTACCATGTTCAGAAAGACCTTTTCCTCCTTATGCATTCTACATGTTAAATTGTTCTTAAAATCATATTCTAAAGTTAGTTCTTGTGTTTCCAGAAAACATTCACCAAAAACTTTACCCATTTTCATTTTGTTCAGTCCATGTGGAATTGACAATGTTGCAAAAGTATCATCTGAATCAGAATAATAATATTCTAATTTACCTGTTTTGTAAAATAAACTAGTTAATACACTACATGTAATTCCATAAGTCAAAGGAAGGTGATGGTACGTTACTCCCTCTGATACAGATGCTGGTAACTGCATGCAGACGTAGCAGTCCCTAATTTCCATAGTTTCTACATACTCATACAAAAGTCTAGTAACAGCATGCTTTGAAAAATCATTAAAAGATCTATCTTTATGCAATTCAGTGTTATCCACAAGTTTCACCTCATTCTTTAAATCTTGAATCTTTTTGCTTCTACTATTATTCTGTTCTCCATGTTCAAAATTTGGTCTAAAAGGAATCACTATTGCTAAAATAAGCCATACAAGCATTAATAAACCTGTACAAATTAACCACATTCTACGCCATTTACGAAAAATAGCACATTTTGATCTTTTACTATCGTTAGCAGACATATATATTTGCGCATTCGTAACTCCATGTGCCTCTGTTGAATTATATAATTTTATTTCGTTCTTTTTAATCTGTAAGCTATATGTATTCTAATGAATTTTGCTCTCTTTTTATCATCTTGTGTATTGTATCACGGGAGGACCAATTTTAATTGGATATTTTAACTGTCCCCTTGTCGTTGGAATTTTCATTGCATTTGTTGTTGTCTGTCTGTACTTTTATGGATATGTATTTGTATCTGAACAAAGTTTATATTGATGGATTTTTTTTATAGGATTGCTCTCCGCACTATATCAAATGTCCTTCTTTCTAATGTCTCTTTTACCTCTTGCACATGAAAAATATGTGTTCTCAAAATCTTTCTTTTCTGTGATGTCACTTTCCTTTTCAAATTTCCCAACTTTCTTTAATTTGTCATCTTTCAGTTTCCAGTTTAAATACAATCTGTCTTTATTCACCTTTTTCACAAACCCAAAGTGTCTTGGTTCTCTTGACTACTTTCTACTTCCTCTATATTAGGCAAGGAAATGTAAGTCCATTCAGGTGATTTGTATTTCTGATTTGGTCTCCTTACTCTTTTTGGCCTTTGCACAGTTTCTTTATTGTCTTTTAATTGATCCTTTTGACTTGTTATTTCATTCACTTGTTCCTCTTGATTTCGGTTTATTTTTATCAATTTGAACTTCAGTCCTTCAATATCTTTAAGCCAATTGTCTCCTTTTCTTGGCTTTTTTATTTCAGGCTCTATGATTCCATATTCAATTCTCCAAGCTCTTTTCCTGGAGCTTCCTCGTGGTTTTGTCTCTCCTTCACTGTCATCAGACTCTGTTTCAGACTTTACTTGGCTTCCCCTTATTTTGAATTTTATGATTTCCGGTTCATCAACTGAATCTGGTTTTTCTTTCGTCAGTTCAGTTATTTTGCAAGGAGTTTCTCCATGGCTGGTACTTGGAACCTCATCCTCATCGTGAGTTATTTCCTCTTCACCAGTTTCAAGATTTATGTTCCTTTCCTCGGAATTCTCTGTTTGATCATCAGAGCTTTTACCTTTACCAGTTTTATTTTGCCCTTTGTCAGTGTCCAAACTGATACTTGGTACTTCCAGATGTCGACTTTCAGGTCGATCTTCAAGAGCTGGAATTTCAATTATCTCATTCTCTGCTTCAGATGCTGAACTTGTGTCTGATATCTCCAGATGTCGACGTACAGGTCGAGCTTCAGGATTTGGAGTTTGGTCTGTTTCACCCTCTGTGTCAGAGTCTGAACTAGTATTTGTCTCTTCCAGATGCTGATTTTTAGGTTCTACTGCTCAAATGGTGTGGCCAGTGTGTACCCAACTCTTTACACCGGCACATTTCACTGCTGGGGTGATGACCAGGATTACTTGTCATGGTCTATCCCAGCGTGGAACTAAGCAGTTTCTCCTTGTGTGCACTTTTATCCGAACCCAGTCTCCAGGACTCAGGTCGTGAGATGGATGCTTTTCCTTTGTTCTTGCATCAATCCCAACCTGATGAAATACAGAAGTCACCACGTCAGATTGACTCTTGCAGTAATCCAGTATAATATCATCATTTATAGTTAACAGTTTGTCAACCGGTACAAATGCTTGTCTCATTACTCGTCCCATCAGTATTTCATGAGGACTCAACCCTGTCTTTCTATCTGGTATGCCCCTTAAGGTCATTAGAACAAGTGGCAAAGTATCAGGCCATTTCAGTCCTGTGGCCAAACACATTTTTCCCAGCCTGTTTTTGATTGTTCCCTTTACTTGTTCGACTACCCCAGAAGCCTCTGGTCTGTAGGCGCAATGCAATTTCTGACGAATGTCCAGTGCTTCATATATCAATTGTATCTGTTCATTTTGGAAATTACTTCCTCTGTCTGTTTCAATGGTCACTATAAAACCGAATTGAGGAATGATTTCTCTTAAAAGAAGCTTTGCAACAGTAACTCCATCATTCCTTCTTGTGGGAAATGGCTCAACCCATCGTGAAAACAAACAAATGATTACCAGTACATATCTCAAATGGTTGCATGGTGGCATCTCTATGAAGTCTAACTGCATTCTGGTGAAAGGACCTCCCTCCCGTCCTATGGTTCCCAGACTTACAACAGTTTTTCATCCTGGATTCAATTGTTGACACACCAAGCATCTTTGACATAAGCTTTCTGCAATCATACGGAACTTGGGATCATACCAAGTTTGTCTAAAAAGTCTAATGATTGCATCTCGATCAATGTGTGCTTGACCATGGTACATTCGGGCCATGTTAGAGATCATGATATCAGGCATTGCTGGTCTTTCATCTCTGTACACCCAAATTTTGTATTCTTCTCTTTGCCTGCAACCTGCTTTTATCCACATATCTTTTTCCTCATCACTTGCCCCTTCTTGCAACTGTCTCACTTCCTGCCAAGTCCCAACTATGTTTGGAAGCATCAAAGGACTTGATACATGTTCTTTTTCTCTGTCCTGATTTATAGAGGCTGTGTTTTTAGCACAGTACTGAGCAATTGCATCTGCAAACCTGTTACCTTCAGTGACATAGTCATCTCCATTTTTGTGAACTGCACATTTCACTACAGCAATCTTCTTAGGCAGCTGTATTGCCTCAAGTAACATTCTCACAAACTCAGCATTTCTGATAGGTGATCCCGCAGAAGTCATATATCCTGTTTGAGACCACATAATTATGGACAACTCTGAATCCATATTGACTGTCAGTCACTACGGTAATTCGGACATCTTTTTCCAGTTTGCATGCTCAAATCAAAGCAATCAGCTCAGCCACTTGGGTGGAACGTATTCCTTTCAAACAAGATGCTTCCATGACATCTGCCACTGTACATGCAGCACTCAAAACACCTTCATCTGTTCTCAGGCATGAACCATCCACAAACATCCTGTGCTCACTAGGCCATTGGAGTCAAGCTATCCTGGCTGAAGACGGCTGATAGCCAGAAACCGGTCCTAGGATGCTTGATTCCGGTCCAGGAAAGACATGGCTTGGCAGTTCAGGCCAGACTGTTCCCATGAGGCACAGTTTTAAGACTGATTTGCATATGGCCATGTGAACTGGGGTGGATTGGTGAGCAAAATAACAATGGATTAAACCCAGATCTGTGACTGGGGGTGAATATTTTGCCATTGTACAACATTCCGTCCATCATCTTGTGTGTTTTGCCATCCACAAACATCGCATAGTCTGATTCTTCCAAAGGTTCATCCTTAATGTCAGGTCTTGGTTTGGTACAATACTCAAGCACATCCAAACATTTGTGATCAACATTTTGCCTTTCACATCCAATGTATCAGGAAACAAAGTGGAAGAATTTACATTTACACATCTTGCAACTGTCACATTGTCTGCACCCAGAATTACTTTTTTGTATCTGGTCCACCTACTGTTTGTCATGTATTGTTTTTTTGTCCTAGTGAGGAGGATTTCAACTGAGTGTGGCACATATACCTTCACTGGGTACCCCATCAATATACCTTCACTCTGTTCCAAACCCACACTTGTGGCAGCAACTGCTTTCAAACATCCAGGCAACACTCTAGCTCCTGGATCTAAAACTGCATAAAAATAGGCAATTGGTCTTCTCATTCTTCCATGCCTCTGAATCAGAACTGATAATGCACACCCATCTCTTTCACTGCAATATAATTCAAACTATTTTTCATAATCAGGCATGCCTAATGCTGGTGCTTCACACAAGCTAGTTTTCAACTGCTCAAATTCGTCCATCTACTTTTCATTCAGCACTATCGGGTCTTTCAAATCTCCTTTTGTTAAGCGCTGTAAGGGTTTTGCAATTAAAGAAAATTTACTTATCCACTGTCGACAATAATCAACCATTCCCAGAAACATTCTCACCTGCTTCTGTGTTTTTGGGGAATTCATTCCTCTAATAATTTTGATTCTTTCTGAGGTCACTTGTATCGTCCCTTTTCTAATCTTATGACCTAGATATTGTACTTCTTGTGGGCAAAACTGTAATTTTGAAGGAGACACTTTATGTCCTCCTTCTGCCAAATGATTCAGCAATGCAATGGTGTCAGAAATACAAGCATCTTTGGTCCTTGATGCCACTAATAGGTCATCAATATATTGAACCAAAGCAGATTTATCAGGCATTTTTAGACTTTTCAATGATTTCTTCAACATTTGATTAAAAATGGAGGGACTTTCAGTATACCCTTGGGGAATTCGGCACCGTGCCACAATACGCTCACCAAACCTGAACGCAAAAATTAGCTGACTTTCAGGATGTAATGGAACTGTAAAGAATGCATTACACAAATCAATGACTGTATACCATTCTACATCATGTGGAATCTGATACAATATCACAGCTGGATTTAGCACAATTGGACAACATGGGACAACAATTCTATTCATTTTTCGTAAATCCTGCACTATCCTAAAAGTTCGGTTTGGCTTTTTCAGTATAGGTGAATTAATGGGCTACTCATTATTTCTTTCAGGATTCCTTGCTCAATCATTTTGTCAATTACAGGGGGTTACTCCTTCAATTATCTCTGGTGTTAATTTATACTGTGGTTATTCCGATAAATAGTTCCTTCTTTTACAGAAATGTTTACAGGACTCACACCTTTCATTAGACCTATCTCTTCACCTGTATTGTCCCACATCTTTTCTTTGACTGTTTCTTTTGATTAATTTGGGATATTCTCTTTGTCAAACACAGGAAACATTTCACTCTTTTCTGAATCTATTATCAACATGGTCATTTTATACAGAATATTATCATCTGCTGTCTGGAAAGCAATGCCATCTGGTGAACAGTAAATGGCACAGTTCATTTTGCAAAGTATGTTGCGTCCAAGCAAATTAACAGGACTGCTGTCACATACTACAACGCAATGCATCTCTTTAAAATTTCCAATTTACACCTCCACGGGTTGTGTGAGAGGGGTTTTAATCTGCCTGTTTGTCATACCTACAACTTGGATATGCTCACCTGAGAGAGGAAGGTTTTGAATTTCTACTTATCTAACTGTAGAACGGGTAGCACCTGTGTCCACTAGGAAAGTAATATTCACACCATTCACCTTTCCATTCACAAAAGGACCAGACTGATCTACCTCCAGAGTTGCGCCAAGCACGCACTCCACTTCTTCTCCTAGGCACCGTCAATAACTCTCATCGGACTCATTTCCATCTGACCTCACCCAAAACTGCGGAGTTGCAGCTGCACACGGCGATCTTTTTACCTGCTCTCCTCCGTAGAATCCTGTCTCTGCACTGTATTTCTGAAGATTAACACTCTGTGGAAGAGGTGGTACTGGCACCTGACTTTGTTAAGTAACTACCTGTTGCTTTGGCGATGACTGTGGATTTACCTAATTCTACACCTGTGGATTCAATTATTTATTTTCAGGATTAAACTTTGGGGATAACTTACACTTGTTCCTCCAATGCCCAATCTTGACGCAATTATGACATGGCCATTTCTTTTTAGCTTCATCTATATTCATTTGTCCTTTCCCTTTGTTCATTTTGCCCTTCATGTTTGCTTGACTCACTTCATTGTTTTGATTATTTAACTGCGCTTCCTGTTGTTCTGCAACTTTCACTTGTGTCCACATAGTCTTTTCTTTAAGTTTTCACTGTTTGGCGTCAATTTCATCACTACAATACTTTGCATATCTTAGCATGTCATCCACTGAACTGGGCTGCCAACACAACATATGGTGCTTTATCATTTCACCTATTTCCGGTCTTAAACCAACCACAAACCTATATATACAAAATGACTCGTATCCTTATCACTCAAAGTTTCATATCCACTGTATAGTTTAAAAACAGGAAGCAATATTTCATAGTACGCATGTACAGATTCTTTAGGTTCTTGAAGAGTTCCATCAATTTTTACCCAATCTGTTTCTTTTGGAGGAATTTTATTTTTCAAAAATGTTATAACTTGATCATATTTCCTCATTACCTCCGGACCTGGAGCACTTGTTTTAGCACCTCTTGGATATTCTTCTTTTGGCCAATCAACTGTAATTTAACTTTCTGTCCACAAATCTGCAGGTACAACTATGTCAAATAATCCATCTAAATCTTCCCACAACACTTATGAAACTTTCACAAACCCATCTACCTGTCTAAACCATTCTACAGGTTTTTTTTCGTAATCTTGGGAATTCATTTGTAAATGACAATATATCCTGTCTAGTCCAAGGTACATGTAAATAACCTCCTCCTGGTATTTCTCTCATGGGAAATGTGGTTACTACTGATTCCCTTTCTTTAACAGGGAATGCTAAGGATGTTTTATCACTGGCCTCTTCCTTTTTCTTTATCCATCTGCTTATCCATTGATCCTCATCTCCCCATTTTCTCAGTAATACAATTAATTATTTCATTTGGGTCAATCTTCCTGTTGTATTCAAATTATCTATATCCTTTTCAGTAAAATCTACTCTGTAGGGTTTCTGTAACATTTTTATTTTTGCAAATTCTATTCCTAATTTGTTCGCTGTTTCTTCTAATTTATCATGTAAATTTTTAGCTCTCCAAGTTATACTTTTACACATGAACATGAGCTTTTCATCCTGACTTTTTTTTAGTCTCTCAGTTCTAATAGTTCCAAAAATCAGTTCTTCCATATCTATTTTTAATCTAACCACGTCTAAAAGTTTAGGTTCCAAATCTTTTTGTTGTAGGGTTTTAACCCAATCATTTAATTCTTCTGCTGTTGGCCCTATCAGAGTTTTTGTCAAATCTATTTTATCTATACTTCTCTCTGGAGTCTCAGATGCTAATTCTGCTCCCATAAGAATTCTATATATTGGACTTTGTTTATAGTTAAATCAGGTATTGTCATTCTAATTGTATTCCTAGTTTCATTTAAATCTGTATAAATCTTTTCCTTTACTTTTTGCAATCTGAGATTCAATGGAATGGTTAACAAAGGCTCATTTATTCTTTCATTTTCAAAAACCGGTATTACAGGACCTATAGTTACTGGCACAGTTACAGCTTCTATATTTCTTGTTCATTCTTGGATTTTCTCAGCTAATTGATTTGTTGATCTCGCTAATTCAGAAGTACTAGGATTTTCAACTTGTTTTAACTCTTGGTTTTCCGGGGTACTTTTTATTTCAGAATATCATTTTGGGGTTCCTGTCAATCCAATCTCCATTGGCGGTGCATTTGGTGTCACCACTGCAGAAGTTGGCTGATACGGAGGGGGTCTTCTATTTAGAATCTCCTCCAGCACCTCGTCCTCAGTGTCACTAATTTCACAACTTCTCTTTTCTGATGCTAGATTTTTCCTCTCCTCTGTGCTTTTTTCTCCCTACAGACTCATCAACTGTTTGCATTGGATACATTCCATCCCACATATCCGCATTTCTTCATCTTTTCATTCTAATCTCATGTGTAGTTCCGTACAATCCTCCTTTCATGCATCTCATCTTCCCATTCTATTAAAGCTTCAAATGGTGTAGGTCTAGGTCTTGGTTCAAGCCTTACCATTTTCTCTCTCAAATTTCATAACACTGCTGTGCTAAACGAACCTACTTCTGGAAATGCCAGTACTCCATAATTTTTAGTATATTTCGCCCAATTATCTTTTCAAATGCAGGAATGGTAGCCATATTTCGCCATCATGTATGATGCAGGCATTTTCGGTGAAGGAAGTACTTTTCCCTCTCTGGTAACTATTTCCTTGTTCTTTTTAGATAAATTCTTACGTTTCTTAACCCATGAAGGTTTCTCCCTGTCATGCTCATAATAATAATAAATTTTTCCACGTATTCTTCTACTTTAAAACAATTGTACGCTATTTCTCAGACTTTTCTGATATTCTGACCTATCCCAACGCTGTTCACACTAACGCACCAATCTGAATAAAACCCGTCACAATCACATCGACCTATTCCTGCGCAGTTCTCGCTAAAGCACCAATCAGAATTTCAAACGTCTTAGTCACGTGAACCTATCCCAGCGTGACTCATGCTGATGTCAGCTCTACTCCTGCTTCTGCTGACCCCTTCTCTACAAAATTTATCGGCACTGTATTTATATATTATATACAACTTAAATCAGTTAGTTATGACACAAAAAACATTTCCATTGTCTATTTCACTAAAACCAAAGGAATAGTTTACTCAAATACACAAGTTTTCTGTATTTCCAGTAGGCAGCGCTTACCTCTTCCCTACCACAGAATTTTGTTTCGCCGATAAATTAGCACTTCCCTCTACTTTACCCTTCTATCATGCAAAAAGCAAGCCCATTTCTCTGGGGATAAAACACATGTAGAGGCTACTGCTCCTGAGAATTAAGGCCAGAGTTTCACGAGGATACCTAATACGACTCACTCAACGCAACTCATACAAGAATTCCCTAACATAACACCTTCCTGTGTTATCAACTTTGAAACTAGACAATGTACAATTCCATGTAACTACCTTGTTACACGTTTCCCCTGCCTGCATACAGGGCAACTAACTTCCTACTTCCCCGAAGCTTCAAAATTCCGACTACACATAACGTAATACAAACTCAACAGAAAGTGTTAGACATAAACCTTGAATATATATGTTTTATATACACTCAACTAGTCAAACCAACCATTACTAATCCAAACCAACCTTCATAGCAACCAGACCTCGGCTACCAAGAAATCTGATCCAACCTTCACAACTCATCTCACTTAACCCAGGAGCTGACTTAATTTACTCATCGGTGGGGCTCATAGCACCGCAAGTCACACATTCACACACCACACTGCTCCTGTATCAGTGAGAACGGAAGGCAAGCTGCTGGACAGCAGAGTACCTTATTAATCTAGATATAAAATTGTATACATTATATGCATATATTTACATATTTCCTTTCTCTAAAATATTAGGAAATAACATCAAGGCACCCCACTGTTTTGGTCGATGGACCAGCTAGTAGAAGTTAGTTGATGGAGATTAAGACCAGCTCAACCACAATATTCCCATTATTTTATTATTTACTTTGTCATTCATTTTATTTTAAAGGAACACAAACTCAGATATTTTTAATGAAGCTTTTATCTAAATTCAGTCAAAAAGAAAATTCTTAGCATTTATCAAAACATTCAAGAAATAGAAAATTTAGAAAACATATTACCAGTCTGCCATAGACGATGACAGAACTACAGCGAAACAGGTTCCCAAGCTGACTGTCTTTCTAACCTCCTCGATGTCTACCTCCCAACAGGACTCTGCATTCGATCTTTTGCCCCATCAAAATTTAAAGTCCAAAAACAATTCAAAGTCTTTCTGCACCAAAAATCATTCAAACCGACAGCATGTCCTGGTGCACAATAAAATTCAAGGAACCAACTTTTTCCCTCTTTCATACGGACTCTTTTATACCCTTTTTCCCTAACTATCTAACTAAAAATGGAAACTTTTAGGGTCCACACTCATTTCTCATTGGTCCATTAGAGGGGTGGTGATGATCACCTCATGTCCTCCTTGTCCAAACCAGTTCATAATTTCGCTATGTCATCCTTGCATACTCTCTCACAGCCAAAATTGACCACTTTGCAATTTGTCATCCTGTCCTTGTATCTGTCGTACATCATGAAGTTACAGCACGCTTGTTTTCCAGGCTTTTAAATTCAAGCATCCTTTTTGACACATCTCCAGTATCCTAAGCCAAGCTGAACTTGACATCTTTCACTGAAGCTAACAAAATCTTTCTACTTGAAATGATGCATTTTGCACTATACCACAGCTATTTTGAATGGCAAAACACTTTCTACAACCAGTGCAACGGCACTTCAATGGGCTTTGGGGGGCCCCCTCATATGCAAACCTGTTCATGACAAAATTCGAACACGATCACATCCTGAATAACCACAATTGGATTGAAAATTTGATAACATTCAAAAGGTATATTGACGACCTATTTTTAATCTGGAATGGAGACAAAGAAAAACTACTTACAAACATTGGTACCCTAAACCAACTGAACCCCAGAATCAAATTCACACATACCATCAACAAAAACACCATATAATTTCTTGATGTACAAATCATGATTACTAACCATCAGATTCAAACCCAGGTATATAAAAAAAAGCACGAATCGCAATTCCTGCCTACTTTACCAAAGCTTCCATCCTGAAACCTTAAAAAAACACTTACCAACATCCCAATTCATTCGTTTGAAACGAATCACTTCTGATGCTCAAACACTTGAAAATGCACTTATGGAACAACAACAACAATATCTCACAAGAGGTTATCCGAAGGAGATTCTTAACAAATCCATCAAAAAAGAGGCCAAACTACCAAGAGAAAATTTACTGACAACAGTTCAAAAAACTGTTAACCAAAAAACAGTATGTGTGTTGAAATTCTCCACAGATACCAAAAAGATTAAAAAGATCATCAATCGACATTGGTCATTAATAAAATCTGAACCGGATTTACAAAATCTCTACAGCGATCGTATAACTTTTGCTCACAGAAGGTCACAAAACCTAAAGGAAATTTTGAACACTAAAAAACTAATTAATGTACAACACAAAGGAATGGCCAAATGCTTAAATTGCATACACTGCAATAATGTAATAATCGGCAAAACCTTCATGCATCCGACCCAAGGATACAAAATCAATCTACAGTACACAGGTACCTGTGATTCAAAAAACGTCATTTATGCCATCAAATGCCCATGTGGCAAGATATATGTTGGGCAGACTGAACGAAAAATAAAAATAAGGATATCAGAACACAAGAGTAATATCCGGACTAAGAATATGAAATCAGCAGTAGCCACTCATTGGCTGCACTGCAATCACCAAATTGCTCAAATGAAATTCACTATACTTGAGATACTCCCGCAACGCTGTGACATGGACCCAACTAAACAACGCCTGCAAGCTGAATTCTTCTGGATTAAAAAACTTAATGCCCTCCAACCAACGGGAATTAATGACAGAATTGAAATGTCTTGTTTTCTATAAAACTGTGATGTATATAACACAACATTAGACTGCTATAGCTGATTCTACCCCCCATATAAATATTTGTTCCTTTAGTAATTCAATATTAATTTCATGGAATTGTGATTTTTCACACCTTTACCATACTCTTAATTTGTTTTGATTTATTTATTTAATTTCATTTAACTTAACATTTTCATACCAGATGCATGTTTCAACATTTATACACATTGCACTCCTTGCATGTAGTCTTTTATTTGCACTCCTACGTAGTTAGTACACCTTCTTTGTTTACTTATGGCTTTCGAACTTCGGACCTATCACCGTTCACCACTTTTTGCGCGTGATCGGAACTATTCACCTATCCACATTATGCTTTTGCTCAACACGTGATTGGAACCTCCAGCTCCGCTGGTTCACTATAGTACCTTTATTGACTTTTTCGTCAATTCGTTTTAACATGTTTTACCCCTCCGACAGCAACACGATGCAAAATCTTTTCTTTCATCTAATTCTACTCCTTCTGTTCGTAAGCATTCACATTCACGTTCGATCACCTCATCACGTGACTCCGTCACATTGCTATAAACACGCACCAGATAGGTAGACTATCCATTCCTTCGCTTCCGCGTTCGGATCGCATGCTGTATACCACATTTCTGTTACTAACAGTAAGTCTTCGCTGTGCACGATATTTTTCCTGAGTAATGTTCACACGCTTTGTTAAGTGTTGCGTTTGGTTAATTTTCTGAGTCCCGAGAGTTAACTATTTATTTACTTTAGATTCGTAAAGATCACGAACTTTGTTTGATTCAATGCTGACACCTACTTTAACAGCATAGACAACACTAATGCTATACATTTATCTTGCCAAAATGTGACGAATAGTCATTTTTGAATGCTTAAGTGTTTTCCTTTTGGATGCTAAGGTCTTGTATGTCTCCATTTTCTAATAGGCCCCTGACGAAGGGTTTTTCTACTCATAACCCGAAATGCATTGGGCTTCATGTAACGTTGTGAAAGGTGCACGAACACAATGAATTATTTACTGGAATTAAATTCATTCTTCAAAGAAATTGTTGATGATTAAATACAACCATTATGAACTAATTGCTTTGGAAAGCCTTTCTTCATGAACAAAGTTTAAATTGTTTGACCCATGAAAAAACCATCCTGGTTTAAAGTTGAAAGAGCGCGCCCTTTGTGATCAAGCGATCACACTTTCTACACATATCACTAAGGCACTGACAGACACAGTGTTACAAGGACTGCGCCAACACAAAGAACATTAGATATCCTCAAAATAAGGAGCGCACGGAGATACAATCTTATTCATCTTTCACTCCGAGCACAGGCCATTCAATCTCTAGCACAGTCGCACATGCGTAGAGGCCAACTTTTTCCCTCGTTCATATGGGCTCTTTTATACCCTTTTTAGGCTGAAGCCTAGCGACTGCGCACATGCGCAGTTTTGCTGGCGAGATCTAGTGTCATCAGGAGGGTTCACTAGCGGGCTTTAAGCCCCGCCCCTCTTTTCCATTGGCTGGCATCACCGTTTAGGCTAAACGGTGGCCAGCCATTGGAAAAGAGCTTCCAGTGACGTACACTTTACTCTGTTAGAGCCGTCCCATTTGGACTGGCTCACTTGACTTACTCCTGTGGCAAAAGGATTTTTATCTTTATGGGGACATGGGTTTCAAACACATGGCCCCATAAAGATAAGGTCCGGCGCAAACCTCTTTTTTTTTTCATTTTCGGGACGCGCTTGTTTCCAGGTAGCACTGTAGACCCGCTGGTACGAAGGCTTGTTTCTCCTTTCACTGTGTGCAGTAAGGTGTGTGTCCCTCCCTCGGTTTTGCAGTATGGAGCCCACCTCTATTCCCCTGAAGTAAGAGCCATCTGCCTGTAGTCCAACACTTGGTTAAGCGGGCATTAATGTGAGTGTAAGGCCGCGGCTCGTATGTTAGGAGCGTCGCTTCATATTATGTGGATGGCCCGTGAGTCACATCAGAGCCTGACACCGAGTCATCAGAGGCAGGCGGCCTGCGGGCCCTGCCTGGGGTCCGACTCCACTGAAAGAGGCGTCAGGAACCGGATCCGTGCAGCGCTGCAGGCAGCGGACGACGCGAGTGCCCCTGTGGCCCCCACACCGGGTCCTGCTGCTCCTCTAGTGGTCCCAACTCCCCGGAATGCGAGTGCTCCCGCCTCCGTTACTCCTTCTTCTAGGAGGAGGTGGAAGAAGAGTGCTACAGCGCTTGGCAGCCCCCCACGTACACGAAGCAGAAGTGCCCGTCCCTCTCCGATTACTCTCTCGACCCAGGACGCACTAGCCCCTCCGGGTCCTCACTTGACCCAGGGTGCTCCTGGCTCTCCTCCACAAAGCCAGAGTCCCGTTCACCCTCTGGTTAATCTTGCCCCATCTATCCAGAGTGCCCCCGCCCCTCTGGTTCCTCCTACCCCTTCTCCCAGTAGGCCAGAGTGCCTCTGCCCACGTTCTTGCCCCCTCTGTCCAGAGTGCACCAGCCCCTCTGGTCCTCCCTCTACCCAGAGTACCCCCTCCCATTCTCTTCGAAACCAGCATGCCACTGCCCCTCTGTTGCTTCCCTCTACCCAGCGCTTCAGTGCCCTTGTCCGTCCTGACTTAAACAATAATTCAACTGACTCTTTGGTTCGCCCCTCTACCCAGACCACAAGAGGCCCGCCCCTCTGGTTGCCTCCTCTGGACGCTACAGGAGTGCCCTCAGTCCGCAGGGACCCACCTCTTCCCTAATCCCGCGTGCGGCGTCTTCTCTGACACCCTCTTATCTCCAGACCAGCAGTTTGCCTACACCCGTGATTCCCCTCTCAACCGACAGTAAAAGTGTGCCTGCCCCTCTGGTGCCCCCTCTACCCACAGCCAGACAGCTCCTGTCCCTCTGGCACCCTGTTCTCACCGCAGGAAGAGTCACTCTGCCCTGCCTGACTGAAAGGCCTTATGGAGAAGGTCGGCATACCTGGACCGGCTGCACGGACATGCCTACAAACACCACACGGGGTCAGTGGTTATGTTTTCTCTTGCAGGATGCCACCTACCTGTATTCCAATAAAACACATGCTTCCGGCTGGCACATTCAAGGCGGCCCGAAAATAATGGTTGAAGCAGACACTAAAGAAACAAGGGAATTGGCAACGCATCTTCTTTATGACAGGGTGAAAAGAGACAGAAATCCTAGCCAGCACAGAGCCCTCACCAGATTCACCAGAAAGAGGTGTTGCTGTTTTAGCACAAAGAGAGTGAAAAAATATAGAGCAGAGTCAGCGTTTCGAGGCACACAGCCTTTCCCTAGGGTTTTGCATCTCACGCCATAGAAGGCCTCACGGTGGAACACGTCACAAAACTTGGAAAGAAAGCCTTATGGGGTCACCCATGTGATAAACACGCCCTCTGTAAACTGGAGATGGCGGTACAGCTGGTCAGATATAAGGTAGTCAGGGCATTACCTACATAGGTTGACACCTCAGGAGGCATCTCCTTTCCAGCATCACTCCAGTGTGTTGCATTTTTGTATCTTTGTTGTTGGTTTCCGTCTAATTAATTGTGCACGTTTGCAAAGGAGGCATTTGAATTATGGTCTCACAACATTATTGTGACACAGAGTCACCTCCACCCCAGTGACTACGTCACACGATTCCTACACTACCGTGTAACTCACATCTAACTGGCCATCTTATTGCGCACCGACTATAGTCCTCAACTGACGAGCCGCAGTCACCGACCTCTGGTTTTAGGACTTGTGTCCTGTTAATATCCCTACTTTGTAGACCAGACACAAACAGAGTGGAGCGCACGGAGATTAAGTCAGCATTTATTCTGGCTGTGGTACCTCCCGTGTACTGTCATCAGCGCTGCAAGGTGAGCACGCGCCCTTGAAGCAGGTAGTGACAACTCCACTAGAGGGCTGTGAAGCGGGCACTAGCACTCCCGACGGAGGTGGTTGTGGGCTGCCGCAGCACACTTCTTAATTTGTGCCGTAGCGAAAACATGGTGGGCATCGCCTCTCTGTGTGGAGACCAGGACCTATTTTTCACCATTGACTTGGAGCCAGAACAAAAGAGAACAAGCACTATCAAAGCCAATATTCTCGCCTATGCAAGAGTTATTGACTATGTCAATGTCTTAGTCATTTTGTACAACAGTGTGGCTGCTGTGCAGCATGTCTGAAAGTTTTGTAAATATAGTGAGTGCTGCATTCTATCCCTATGAAACAACCATTGAAAATGCAACAGGTCTCGCCTTTTATTAAGTTAAAGCCATTTGCTTTGCTACACAATACCATTAGCAAAGCAAATGGCTTTAACTTAATCAAAGGCAAGATCTATTGCATTTTCAATGCTTGTTCCCTAACTATCTAACTCAAAATTGAAACTTTTCTCATTGGTCCATTAGAGGGGTGGTGATGATCACCTCATGTCCTCCTTGTACAAACCAGTTCATAATTTCGCTATGTCATCCTTGCATACTCTCTCACTGCCAAAATTGTCCAATTTGCAATTTGTCATCCTGTCCTTGTATCTTTCGTACATCATGAAGTTACATCACGCTTGTTTCCCAGGCTTTAAAATTCAAGCATCCTTTTTGGCACATCTCCGGTGTCCTAGGCCAAGCTGACCTTGACATCTTTCACTCCAAGCACAGGCCATTCAAACATCTATAGCAGAGTCGCTCATTCGTGGAGGTCATGTTTCCCGAAGTCTCGCATAAACAGCCATTTTCGAACTAGGCCGCACGGGCCTCAATGGGAACTAATATGAAAACAAACACAACAGACGTTAGATTTAGAATTCTAGCCCTTCTGTTTACCTCCCACCATTCTAATTTCCCCTGTTAGAGGTTACCTAGCAAAAAGCGTACACATATGCTTCATTTACTTACCAATTTCATTGTTTTTGCCACACAAGCATTTAATATAAGCAGAAATACACACTTTTATCCAATTAATTTTAAAATATCACAGCTCTATATTAGTATGACTTCTTCAAATGTATTAGTAAATTAGTTTTTGCAAATCAACAATTTAGTTTTCCCACGTGTAATTTTATTCTATGTATGCTTGGTCGATTAATTCTCATGCTCCACACGTTTAATGCATGTTACTGTTATGAGAGATTGACTTTACAAGGGGTACACAAACAATTTTGTCTCTCCCCTGCTCCATCACCATCAATCTTCACTATGAATAACGATAAAGAGTACATGATCACACATTACACTTCTTTTCCAGGTCACTGTGTATCACGATGGATGATGTCTTTGTCCTGCATTTTAATACTCTGACTTTTTTCTTCCAGATAACGATGACAGATACCTATGTAGGTATAGTATGAGTGCAGTGAAAATTCACATGCACTGTATATTTATTTGCACAAACACATTTTCATAAAAACATTAGGGCATCATGCACCACATTGATAAGTGAGTGTAGAAGGGATCCTTTTGGTCCTGATGAAGAAGCCAGGGGAAGGCTTCGAAACATGTTGACTGACATAGGAGGCATAGCTCATTGAGGCAATACACCTCCTTCTCCATATTTTAATAATACCAGCTCAAAGGTATATTAAAGTTTTTTTGCCCACGAGCCAAGTATTTTTTAACCTCACCTTTCCATTCACTGCTGACCCTTCCACTCACACTCCTACACGACACATAGTTGTCTTACAATAACAGTGCTCCTGCGTAACCGTAGGTCGTAGCACGCCCCGTCCTGTAGAGGGGCGGGAAGACCCCTATGATGAAGCATGACACCAAGGGCTCTTTTGGTGTATGTGGGGTATTTAAACAAACTGTGTGTTTTCCCACCACTGTAGAAAACATACTTAATCTGGGAGGACATGGCTTTGGAATCTAAGGGTGGATCTTTGTGTTTAGTATCTATAGACTGAAGGAGGGCGTACCCACCTCCACTGCTCTTGTCCAGCAGTACCTCTTTACTACCCCCTTTTGTTTCTTTGATGCAACTACCCTGCCACTCCTGGGGGTGCATGGGGGGGCACATGTTGTGCACCCCTGGAATTGCAAATAAGTTCCTGAAGAGTGTGGCATGCATGCCACACCGTGCAGGAACATGCAGCAGGAGATGTCACTGTGGCATCTGCAGTTGAGGCACACCTATGAGCCTTATACAGCCACCACCACGAGAATGCCGCAGCACCGCCCGTCTACCATGGATTACTTTTGTAATCTGGTGGGCGGGCGATCGACTGGCTTGGCGGTCCTCCTGTTGGCACGGCATTGGCGGGCCGACAGGAAGACTGCCAAACTTGTAATAAGGCCCTAAAACATCCCCCCTCCTAATGTACGCGATTTCAACAATGTTTGTTAGACTGGAGTTAGAATAGTAAATCTGCCCCACTGCTCTCTAATGAATGCAATTTCCTCAGTGTTTGTTAAACAGGGGTTAGATAATAAATCTGACTTCCCCCTATATGCACTTTTGTACTAGAGTTAGAATAGAAAATCGAACCTTCTTCACACCCCCATGTATGCACTTTTCCAGGTAGCACATGGGGGCGATGACTATTAAAACGGAAACTAAATACGACTACCTGGTGGGTTGTTTTTCAGAGACCTACAAACCCTCGACCCACTTAAGCTTGCTAAAAAAGAAAGCCGCAGCCATCACATAAGGGGTCACTAGCCTCAATAAGAAATTAAAAAGCGTCTCTACTGCTTCATTCCTGAAAGTCATAAAGGTCTGTCTCCTTCTGGCACTGCACTATTGGCACCAGGCTTTTCCTGGGTCCTGTGCTCCAAGTCTAGAAAATGCACTGTGTTCAGGTCTAAAGAAAGCTTTTCAACTGCCCAGGTATCTTCGTAGGTCTACGACCTGCCTGGAATTTGGCCTGCCAAACCAAACGCTAACCTGTGAGGCCGACATCTTCAAATACTATATATGTATACTAAAAGCACCAGCACATTCACTTAAGACCTGCCTGAAAAACACCTTTGAGAACCCAGTGAGTCCAGGGCATTGTCAACTACAGAATGCAATTATATCTTTACAAATCGTAGCTCCTGCATTAACATCCAACACCATCTCTTTCCTGACCTGGATGAAGGCAATCAACAGGTAGCAGCGCTTAGCCTCAGTTCAGCAAGACATTGCTACTTTGTAGGGAGACGCCAACCATATCTCTCAGAAACCATCAATCACTGAGTGTGTAGAGACATTTTCTGTATGGGGTTCCTTGGTCTTCTGATAGCAGACTTCAACCCAGCGTGGGTCAACTCACAAAAGGAGGGGGCATGCCGACTATGTAATTTTAAGTACAAATTATGGTTACATCTCCTGTGCTGCTGACCCTCTCTTGGTGCTGATAGAAGGGGCTTGCAGAAATCAATCTTCTTGATGAAGAGGGTCAGTACTTGCCAGGAGGCCCCCTCAATAGGCTTTTCTCAATCAGACGCAAGATCTTTTTTTTTAAATTTATTTTATTGATATTCTAACAAGCAACAGTGAGACTCAACTGCCATAATTTTACACCACACGTATTTCTCTTTTTTAACATGTATCAAGTGACAACAGGTGTTGACAATACAGAGTTCCAATATACACACTTATGAGCATAACAGTTCTTCTGGTGCATCCATGTTCCAGCTTACTCTCCTTGTATTCCTGCATACTGTGACCATAACTTACACACAGACGAAAGATCTTTATCATGGTTTCGCAAATTTCTCAAAGTGCTTAGAGCTCATCTCCAAACACAAACTAATGACTCTCAACCTGTCAATTACCCACAAAGGCTCATAACTTACTACTGTATTCAGAAACCCAAACAAGTGTTTGTAGGATTGAAGTTTGAGTAGTGTATTTGAATTGTTTTTTAATTGCTTATTTTTTAATGTAAAGTGAGCTAAAGAATGATGATGAATTCAACCCAGATCTGTGACAGGGGGTGAATGTCTCAAATGTTTCAGTGCTCCTCTCATCATCTCATTGTGTTTGCTTTGTTCAGCCTAAGTTGGCAGGGAATGCCCAGACGTGGGTCCCTTGATCACTTTGCCACTGGATCCAAGCTAATCTGACTGATGAGGGGTGTTAATACGAAACCCGTCCCATGAGGCTTGTTTCTGGTCCACGGAAGATATGGCTTGGCAATTCGGGCTGGACTGTTCCCATGAGGTACACGGTCTAGACTGATTTGCATATATCTGTGTCTGAACTGGGGTTGCGAAGTGAGCTAAAGAATGATTTCTATTTTCTATTTCTAGGTTTGGTGAAGCGCAGCAGCTACCCCAGCAATGGGGCGTCCCGGCGCTATGAGACAAGTACACACCAGAAAACAGAAAAGGAAGAATGGGAGGGGGGAGGGGGCTTAGGGAGCAGGGAAGAGGTAGGTCTTGATAGCTTTACGGAAGGCTGAGAGGCAATCTAAGGAACGAATGCTGAGGGGGAGATCGTTCCATAGTTTGGGACCAAGGACGCTAAAGGAGCGGCCTCCAGTTCGGCAAAGCCTAATCCTGGGGACGGTCAGAAGGAGTTGATTGGAAGAACGGAGTGCACGACCTGGGACATACGGTCGGGCCAGATTCCGTAACAGAGGGGGATTTCCTTGTTTAACGATCTTAAAGATTGTGGTAAGAGCCTTAAATTTGACTCGGTGTTCCACGGGCAGCCAGTGGAGCTTACGGATGGTGGCTCTAGCCGAGCATCTACGTGGTAGGCCCACCAACGTTCTGGCCGCCGCATTCTGGATACGTTGGAACCTTGCTGTTTCCGCTTTGTTTGCTCCCAGAAGGAGGACGTTAGCGTAATCCAGGCGTGATAGGATAGTAGCCTGGATAATTAGCTGGCGAGCTTTAGAGTCGAAGAGCCCAAGTATAGGTCTGAGGTTCCTTAGGAGACCTATGCAGGTGGCTGCCACCTTTTTAGTGTGGGACTGGAAGCTGAGGTTGGCATCCATCCAGACTCCCAGATTTTTAACACAATTTTTAGGGAGTGGAGTGGCGCCCAGAGATGACGGCCACCAGTGCTCGTTCCATAGGCTGGTGTTTCGGCCAAGGAGGAGTACCTCGGTTTTCCCGGCGTTAAGTTGGAGGTAATTGTCCGTCATCCATTGTGCCACTGCTGCCATACCCTCTTTAAACTTGGATGCCGCGATGGACGGGCTTTCCGAGAGGGTGACAACCAGCTGGGTGTCATCGGCGTATGAGACCAGCGTGAGCCCCCACTCTTTAGCCACGTCAGTAAGTGGCTGGACGTAGAGATTAAAGAGGGATGGGCTCAACGCTGAACCCTGGGGGACACCTTGAGCTATGGGATGGGCTTTGGAGAGAAATGGAGGGGCCAAGACCTTGAAGGATCTATCCTTGAGAAAGGATTGAAACCAAGCAAGAGCGAGGCCAGTCACACCGGCCATCTCCAGACGTTTCAGAAGGATATCATGGGATACCGTGTCAAAGGCTGCGCTGAGATCTAGGAGAATCAGCGCAGCACTTTGACCGGAGTCTAAAATCGTCCGGAGATGTTCAGTGGTGGCCAGTAGGGCAGACTCAGTGCTATGGCCTGCGCGAAAGCCGTTTTGGGAAGGGTCTAAAATTCCGTGATAATCCACATGTTTCGAGAGGATACCATTGACATGGGCCTCTGCTATCTTGGAAATCCAGGGGAGGAGGGATATTGGCCGGAAGTTTTCCGGTTTAGAAGGGTCGAGGGTGGGTTTTTTAATTATTGGTGATACCCACGCTTGCTTCCAAGCTATGGGTACAGATCCAGAGGTAAAAGAAAGATTAAGGATGTTCAGCATAGGGGATAGAAAAAAATCAATTGAGTCCAGGAAATGAGAGGGGCTCATGGGGTCAGCTGGGGAGCCGGACTTCACTTTCTTACACAGGATGGTCAAGTCAGCAGCAGCGATGGCAGGAATTTTGGAAAGTGGAGTGAACTTAGAGGCTGGGGTCTTAGGTAATCCAGAGGGGGGAGAGATCTGTGGAAAGGTCGCGTAGATTTTTTGGACCTTTTCAACGAAATATGTTGCAAGCTGCTCACATTGTTCGTTGGAAGAAATTTTAGGTGGGGGCGCCCTAGGGTTTTGGAGTTCTTTAACTAGTTTGAAGATGGTTTTAGTTGGATTCGGGTTGGAGCCAATTTTGTTGGCATAAAAAGAGGCACGAGCAGATCTGATGGCTTTGTGATAGGTTTTAAGCCTGGATAGGTAGTATGCCTTATCCTGGTTGTTGTAGTTTTTTCTCCATTGGCGCTCGGCTTTTTTACACTCCTTACGCATTGATTTAAGGGTATCGTCAAACCATGGATTGGAAGGAGTATTACGTCCTTTGGTCAGTTTAGCCGGAATGAGAGTGTCAAGGCCATTGCTGATCCATGTAGTGAACGAGGTGTAGATTGCGTTGATCTCCTGGTTATCTTCGAATTGGAACTCTCCAAGGGTTTCATGAAGAGCAGGGGAGGAGAGTTTATGCCATGGTCTTTTTAATCGCTGGTTGGATTCAGTTTTATGCTGACGTTGGGGCGTCGGAACCATCAGTTTAATGAGGTGGTGATCTGTCCATCCCATCGGAGTGGGGGTATCTGTAACTGCATCCAGAATGTTAGTAAAGATTGGATCTAGGGTATGGCCAGCTATGTGGGTAGAGGCATGGACTAAAGAGTTAAGTTGTAATGCCGCGAGGTCTGCAAGAAGGTTAGTGATTGTATGGTCACCGGTCGCGTCAAAGTGTAGGTTTAGATCACCTAAAATGGTGAAGTTAGCGTATTTGGTGGTAAGCGCTATGGCCGTTTCGAGGAGGGCGTCAATAAACCTAGTGGCCTGGCCTGGTGGGCGATAGATGTATAGGCCGGATAGCGTAAATTGAGGGGTCACGCTGATTTTAAATTGGGCGCATTCGCAGTCTAGGAGCGGTTCTTTGGTGAAAGAGCAGGTCAGGTGCTTTTTATAGATAATTGCTATGCCACCACCACGAGAATCGCGGTTAATGGCGACCATTTGGAACTCGTCTGGGAGCGTTAGGTTAGGGATGGTAGTTATGCCATCTCGGAGCCATGTTTCACACAGAAACAGGACGTCGGGATTTTCCTCCTGAAGAAGCGAGTTCACCTCTAGGTGGTGTTTAGTGAGGGATCTGCAGTTAAGTTGTAGTATCTTCAGCGGCGGGGTTGTTGTATTGAGACGGTCACCCCACACGCGGGTAGGCGTGTTGGTGGAGAAATGGCAGCGGTTGCAGTTGAGTTGCGTGAGACCTAAGATGCCAGTAGCATCAGAACATCTTTGGGTAGGGTTCAGGTGTAAAAGTTCCTTACCGTCATTGCGTATGAGTGGGTCTGGCCTGGAAGGACCAGGGGGACTGGCGAGAGGCGATGGTCTGGCGATGACGGGCGCAGACGGGCTTGCCTTAGGTGCGCCTTCGGCGCGCAATCGGCGCTCCCGCTGCGCTCGTCCGCTGCGCTTCCGGTGACAGCACATGATGTAGGCGGTAAAGGGGGCGTGGCCTGTGAGGTGGGCGTGGCCCAAGGAGTCGCCGCTTGGCGTCTGTCAGGTCGAGCGTTGCAGCCGGCGCTGAGAGCGTCCCTCGGCTGTTTAGGTGAGCAAATTACAGGTTTACACAGAATAAAGCACAAAGGAATTCAAAAGTTTTTAAAAGAAGCTAAAACGCTCCCGGCGAGATTGCCTGCGGAGTGTGGTACAGGTCTGTGTGGCGCTTGTATTTTGGCGCTTTTATGCGTTCACGAGTGAAGGGGGCGTGGCCTGCGAGGTGGGCGTGGCCCAAGGAGTCGCCGCTTGGCGACTGTCAGGTCGAGCGTTGCAGCCGACGCTGAGAGCGTCCCTCGGCTGTTTAGGTGAGCAAATTACAGGTTTACACAGAATATGATGAATGATTCAGCCCAGATCTGTGACTGGGAGTGAGTGTCTGAAAAGTTTCAGTGCTCCGTCCTTCATCTCCTTGTGTTTGCTTTGTTCGGTCTAAGTTGGCAGGGTATGCCCAGACATGGGTCCCTTTCTCACTTTGTCACTGGATTCAAGCTAGCCTGGCTTATGAGGGGTGTTGCCCTGAAATCGGTCCCAGGGTTTCTTGTTTCCGGTCCAGGGAAGACCTGGTTTGGCAGTTTGGGCTTGACTGTTCCCATGAGGCACAGGGTCAAGACTGATTTGCATATAGCTGTGTCTGAACTGGGGTAGCGAAGCGAGCTAAAGAATGATGATGGATTCAACCCAGATCTGTTACTGGGGGTGACTGTCAGAAAAATGTTCAGTGTCCGTCCACATCTTGTTGTGTTTGCTTTGTTCGCCCTAAGTTGGCAGGGTATGCCCAGACGTGGGTCCCTTGCTCACTTTGTCCCTGTATTCAAGCTAGCCTGGCTGATGAGGGGTGTTACCCCGAAACTGGTCCCAGGATGTTTGGTTCCGGTCCAGGGAAGACATGGCTTGACAGTTCGGGCTGGACTGTTCCCATGAGGCACAGGGTCAAGGCTGATTTGCATATAGATGTGCCTGAACTGGGGTGGTGAAGTGAGCTAAAGAATGATGATGGATTCAACCCAGATCTGTGACTGGGGGTGAGTGTCTGAAATGTTTCAGTGCTCCTTCCATCATCACCTTGTGTTTGCTCTGTATATACTGTACCAAAGTAAGGTATATTGTGTACAGAGTCGAGTGGATCTCCAGAGGCTTTGCAGAGGCTAAAATAGATAATACTAATGCTCTCTTTTGTGGTAGTGTGGGCGAGCAGTTAGGCTTCTCAGAGGGTTCTGTTCAGCATTTGTAATGCACACTCTAGCAAGAAATGATTAAACACACTCAATGACGTAATACAAGACCTATGGTTTTGTGAAAATATTACTTTGTTACTTTTTTACTTGACTCAAAGAAACGTAGTTGCAGGTAAGTACAGTTTTTAAACTGGCAATACTTTCAATGCAGTAAAGGTACACTTAGTGCAGCACGTCAGTTCAGCAAGATATTTATCGTTTTTAGAAAATAGCAAAGCTTTGAAGGTCAAGAGAAATACACACGTAGTGCAATGGTTCAAATGAGCAATGTTAGGCTATAGGAGGAAAACAGAAATGCAATTTCACAGGTAAGTATTTTACTTACAAACCAGGTCTTCATGGGTTAAAGTAAACACAGGGCAAGGTTCAAGTGAGCACCAAGACTGCACCACCAGCGGCACTGGGGCGGTTGGGTGCAGAGTTCAGATTTGGATGTGTATGCTCAATGTTAACCAATGGAGCTGGGGGACACTCAAAATTGTGCCAATTACAGGTAAGTAAAGCTAATTTGGAGGGCAACCTCCAGCGGGTAGGACAAGCACTGGGGGGGCTATGAGGTAGCACCAAACACCCTTAGCGGCACAGGGGCAGCCGGGTACAGATTGCCAACACAGAGTTGGGTGCCCAATGCAAATCAATGGAGGATGACAGTCTCAAACAAAGAGTGCAGACTTGGACCTCGAAGCTGGACGAAGGAAAACAGTGGCTGGGCAGGTAAATTTGGATGTTGAGGGTCACCTGGATACTGTTGGCTTGGCTCCCTAAGGCCAGGAGGCTGCGGATGCAGGGGTATTTTTGGACGTCAGAAAATCCTTACAGTGGCCAGTCACGGTCAGGGGGTCCTTCGTGTTGAGGCTGCAGGCGTTGACGTGGATCCATGAGGGGTCAACCCAAGATGGACTCGGGCTCTGGATCTGCCTTATTGCTGTAAGTCCTACTGTAGGGGCGACATATCTATACCTCTTGCAGTGCTGGCAGGCCTGGCACAGAGGGATGTGTGCCAGGTCGACTCTAAACTTTAGCCACACCATTACACACAGGCTACAGTGGGAGTGTTCATGTGTTTGGTGAGGGGTCTCTTAGGGGGGCATAATACATGCTACAGCCTTAGAGACTCTCTCTGGTCAGAAGGCCCTTCGTACCATTGGTACCTTTTACAGGGGCCTTACATGTGAGCCAGTGGTATGCCAACAGTGGACACAAAGGTACAGTTTTGGGAAAGAACACAGGCACTGGGAACCTGGCCAGCAGGAACCCAGTGCACATTCAGTCAAAGTGTATCAGAATCAGGCACAAAGTGGGGGGTAACCATGCAAAAAGGGCACTTTCTTACAGCCTGTTCTTAGGAAAACTGAGGAAGAAAATCAACTTTGAGACAAAAAACTGGATATCTCACTGGGAGATTCACTGAATCTGCTCTGCTAACCCGAAGTCTACTGTAGACAGGAATGAAGTCAAGATGCTAATACTACTTGACCTTTCTGTCTTTATAGACCTTAGCCATTACCATTCTGTTCTACTGATATTAGGGGAACTTGGCATTAAAGGAAACATCATTGACTGCATCTCTTCCTACAGCTCTGGCAGATCCAGCATCATCTCGCTGCTCCATTGACATGGCCATATTTGAGAACCATCGCTGGCTTACATCAGGGCTCAATCATCTTACCACTCCTATTCAAAGCCAAACTTAGCCCCTACTGGATCTCATAAAGTACTTTATCATAACTGTCATGGAGTCTCATGATTAGGGTGCGGTGGGAAACGGTATTGAAGGTGGCCGAGAGGTCCAATAGGATGAGGGCTGCGGTTTCGCCCTGGTCAATGAGGGACCGTATGTCAACTGTGACAGCAAGGAGTGTGGTCTTGGTGCTGTGGTTACTTCGGAACCTGGATTGAGAGATGTCCAGGACGTAGTTCTCTTTGATGAACTCTGAGACTTGGGCATTGATGGCCTTCTCAATGACATTGGCTGGGAAGAAGAGGAGGGAGATGGGTCTGAAGTTCTTGAGGCCTGTTGGGTCGACGGATGGCTTCTTCAGTAGGGGGTTGATCTTGATGTGTTTCCAGTCGTTGGGGAAGGTGGCGGTTTCGATGGAGCAGTTGATGGTGCAGCGAACCTCTGGGGCGATGGAGGTGGCTGCTCTATGGAAGATGTGATACGGGCAAGGGTCTGCTGGGGCTCAGGAGTGGATGCTCTTTATGGTGTTGAGTACATCGTCTGTGGTAAGCGGAGTCCAGTTGACCAGGGTCGGTTGGGGTGCGGTAAGGTTGTGTGCGGTGGAGACGGGTGTTGTGGCAGGGTCTTGGGTGCCGAAGCGGTCGTAAATTTGCTTGATCTTGTGGTGGAAGAAGGTGCTGAGTTTGTTGCAGAGGTCTTGGGAGGGTGGGACTTCTGTGGTCTCGCTGTTGGGCCTGGCGAACTCCTTGACGATAGCGAAGAGTTCTTTGCTGTTGTGTGCGTTGGCATTGATTCTGTCTTGGAGGGCTGTTTTCTTTATAGTTTTTAGGAGGAGGTGGTGTGTGTTGACGGCGATTTTGAAGGTTGCTCAGGTTTTTGGGGTTCTGTTGTACCTCCATCTCTTCTCGAGTCGTTTGCAGGTGCGTCTGGATTTGTGGTGGGCAGGAGTGAACCAGCTGGCTTTCTTGGGTTGCTTGTCTGGTGACTTCTTGATGGGTGCCGGACTGTCAGCGCATTTGGAGATCAATTGGTGAAAGTTGCGTGCTGAGGGTGTTGGCGTCTGATGATGTTGACAGTATGGTAGTGCTGAGGAAGATGATGAGATGTTCTTCGGGCCTTGTTCCAGCTACGACGGGGGGTGAGGGTGGTGGTGAATGGTGGAAGTGGCAAAGGTGAAGTGCACGCAGTGGTGGTCAATCCAGAGTAGTTTGGTGGTGTGGCGCTGTAGATGATATTCCCACTGTCAGAGAAGACGGGTTCGAGCATGTGTCCGGCTGTGTGGGTTGGATCAGTGACTAGCTGCTTGAGTCCGATGTTGCCGAGGTTCTCCAGAAGGGATGCGGTGTTCTGGTCCCTGGGATTGTCCAGGTGGAAGTTGAGGTCGCCGAGTAGGATGTAATCGGTGGATGCTAGAGCCTGGGGTGCTATAAGGTCTCCAGTGGTGTAGGTGAAAGACAGACGGGCCCGGGAGGCCTGTAGATGAGGGTGCCATGGAGGGTGGTGTTGGGGTTGGTCCAGATCTGAAAATGGATGTGTTCCATGGTTTTCATTGGGTCATTCAAGTGAGTGGTCAGGCAGAGGGTGGATGATGGCGATGCCTCCTCCCGGTTGGTCGGTGCGGTCCTTGCGAGTGATTTTGTAGCCGTCGGGGATGGCAGTGGCGATGTTAGGACCAGAGCAGAGGCTGGGCCAGGTTTCCTAGAAGAAGGCGATGTCAGGAGTGGCGGCATTGAGGAGGTCCCAGATTTATGTGGCGTGTTTGTGGAGGGTAGGGGCCTGCAGGCAAAAAATTTGTGCTGGACTTTAGATGCGCACTACTTATATGGGTTTTCTGACCCTGCTGATATTTACCAGTCTTTGACCAAATTAAATAGTTTCTATTTGCAATTTATTTTCAATCATATTCTTTCTTTTTTTGCAAAGTTCAAAAAATGAAATATATTCATAACAAATTAAATAGTTCAGTTTACATATATTGTGTGTCTTTCCAATTTACAACAAATTCTTTCAATAGTGGATGTCTTTGGCCCAATGCCTTTCGGGACTTTTAGACGTAGTCCCTTCGTCATGGGCAACACTGAAAAAAATATATACAAAACAAGAATGTGAATCCATATCTTTCGTTTCAATATTTTAATATACAACTTTTATCAAAGAATGAGGTTTTTAGGGGATAAAATAGTGTGAAGATTATAAAAATAGAGTAGCCCTTTCCCATAGAACACCCTTCTGTGAAAAACAACACATCTATAATCCTAATGAATTTACTCCAATGTGACGCTCTATTCCAGTATGGATGATAGACACAAGCAATCCTTATCCTGTAATTGTAAATATACGTCATAAGTAACCTACTCCTGCTATGTAAACAAATCATGATCACAGCATATTGCCAAATACTCACGTTTCTATAGGAAAGAACCGTGAACGAGTGGGAGATTTTGTGTAAAAACAACTTCCTGCACTGCCGTTTCTTCGTGATAGCCAAGTCTCAAGAGTACTGCTACCCTCATGGTTCACAGCTCCCTATTAATAAACAATGTTCAATCACTCGTTTTTATCACGAAAAGATATTCCATATTCCAACGTAATGACAAAACTCCGCAGTTTGTTCTTACCCGAACGCGAGTGATGACTTCCGCGTGGTGATATAATAAAAATATAGATAAATAGGTGTGCATAGAATCACCCAAACAGTGTTTGTGGAGGAAGCATGTGTTGAGGAGGATGCAGTTGAGCCGGTGAGGTGCGCAGTTGGTCGGCTGGGCGGTGAGAGGAGCTGGCATGTTGGCGTGGGCGAAGCTGTGGCTGCAGTTCCGACAGGAGAAAGGTTTTTCGGTGATGTGAGGTGGCAGGTGACGTGATGTCCTGTGTTGAGGGTGAGGATGGGCCAGGCGTCGTATCAGTGGAAGGTTTGAGAACCAGGCTTTGTGGCGCTGGGCGCAGTCCAGGTGCAGACGGGTGCAGACACGTTTGCCTATCGTGCGCCTTTGGCATGCCAGCAGCGCGCCTGCAGTGCAGCCACCATTGAGTAGTGTCCGGGGGGGAGCTGGACAGCTGGGATTCAGGAAACGCAGAAAGAGTCACTGGAGGGGGGTGGGCCGTGGGGGTTCTCAGGGGCTAGGGCGGTGGAGCAAGAGAGTGAAAAAAGTGCAGAAGGGATAGAAAAAGGCAAAAGTAAAGAAAGGCAAAAAGCAGAAAAGAGCAGAAAAAAGTGAGAGACAGAAGGGCAGCCCAGTAGTAGAGCAGTGACGCTCTGCCACTAGACCACCACGGATGAGGCACAGGCAGGAGCCTGCGGGTGCAGGAGGGCCTCGAACTCCTGACCAGAGGGTCAGCAGCACCAGCGGAGGCAACAGCTACTCGGCGGAGCTGTGTGAGGGAAGGGAGCAGTCCTCTATAAGGTTAGTGGACTGCACCTTCACCGTGCAGCGGCCACCATTAAGTAGTATGCGGGGGCTGGACAGCTGGGAGTCAAAAAACACGGGAGCGGGAAAAGTCACTGGAGGGGGATGGGCCACGGGAGATGGCAAGGGCAGCAAAGCAAGAAAGCAAAGAAAGTGCAAAAGGGACACAAAAAGACAAAAGCAGAGAAAAGGGCAAAAAGAAGAAAAGAAGAGAAGAGAGAGAGACAGAAGGGCAGCCCAGCAGTAGAGCAGTGACGCTCCGCCACCAGACCACCAGGGATGGGGCGCAGGCAGGAGCATGCGGGTGGAGGAGGACCTCGAACTCCTGACCAGAGGGTTAGCAGCACCAGTGGGGGCAGCAGCTATTCGGGTGGAGCTGTGCAAGGGAAGGGAGCAGTCCACTCTAAGGTTAGTGGACTCTTGCTACACCACTGATTTATTGTATTCTAGTTTAATTGCATTTATATAGTGCTTACTACCTCTGACGAGGCGTTGAAGCGCTTTTTCGGCGAGTTGCACGCTACTTCGGAACCCATAAGGGATTAGTGGTGAATTAGTATAGTGAAATATGAAGGTAATTTGAGTGTTGGATATGTTAGTCAGTTATTTGGATTCAGAAAGATAGTGGAGGGATAGAAGAGGGAAAAAGGTTTGCATTTATATAGCGCTTGCTATCCCTGATGGGGGTTTGAAGCACTTTTTCGGTGAGTAGCACGCTACTCCGGAACCCATAAAGGATTAGTGTTGAATTAGTATATTGAAATATGAAATTATATAGGTGTTTCGTAAAACGTTTGTTGTTATCTTACAATAACTTTGCAGTGCTTTTATCCTGTCCTTGGAAGATCTTGCTCTAGTACTCGCACCTTCACCTCTCACACTTGTTTTTTTCAGATACCAGTGTGTGAATCTCAGGACACCTTTTCTGGCATTACGGCCTGTAGGCCCTTTTCTGGGCGACTGATTTATTTAAGTATTTTGAATTTCATCAGTTGCCATCTTGCAATAACTTCATAGCTTTAAGGCCCTCATTATGAGTGTGCTGAAATTTGTTGCAGGGTTACCAGGGGACCGCTATCCCTGCACCAAATCCCAGCAAAGCACATGTTTTCACCCCGAGTGGGGAATAACTACAGGGACCCAGTAATACCGGTAGATTCAGCATTTACAGGCTCAATAATTCTATGCCCAGAGACACTGGGACACTCATAATTTATGAATGGCATAATTCCACTGGAAGAGATTGTTCTGGGTGAATTCTGCAACTTGTAATGAGGACCTTAAAGTCCATCCTTGGGAGATCACTGCTCTGGTAGATACAGTGGCGTAGCAAGGGTGGGTTTGAGGGGGAGGCAGTCCGCCCCGGGTGATACGAGTTTTGAGGACAGTGGAAATTGCCAACACCCACCCTACTCTTACCTGCGGCCGTTGCGGTACGGCCATCAAGGAAATCGCCAGCACCCCTCCCCCACTCTTACACACGACCACGGGCGGCAAATGCAGGGTTGCCATGGCCGACCATAGGTCTAGCTAAGCAAAACCAAAGGGGATGATGGACGGAGTGTTGAACATTGCAAGCACTCACCCCCATTCAACTGAACTGGGTTTAATCCATCATCATTCTATAGGTCTAGCTACGCCTGTGTAGACATGTGAGGAACTCTCACACTCAGTTACATCAACTGACGCAGGTGTACCGGTTCCTGGTCACCCTTGCTTACTATAGACCCTTTAGGTCCCTTGGCACGACACTGATTTATTTAGGTGTGTTGTAAAGCAACGGTGGTCATCTTGGTGTGGTATCCTACTTGGAAAATTCCTGCTCTGATAGTCACGATAGCCCCCCCTGATGTACGTTTTCCACCTTCAGCACACTCTTTTGTATTGCGTGCAGCAAGCATAAATCCACGCAGTGTTCCATCACTTGCAATACTGCGCGTCTTTACAAGTTCAAAACGGTCCCAATCTACAAATATGGGCCACTTTTCAAGCTATCTAATTCACTAATGGTAGCCACCTTTATTTTGGTGCCTTGGCCAATTTTCTGTCCCATGGGACAACACTGCCCTATTTAGTAGTTTCATTCAGCGCTAGTTGTCTCGTGATTGCAGCATAGCGCTGCTTGGTGGCTGCCCTTGGGATATCCCTGCTCAGGCAGCAACAGGAGGCCCTCTGACGCAGGTGTGCCACCCCCGGGCTCACGAGCCTCGGTGCGTCCGGAGCGTACATCAGCTGACGCGCGCCAGCCAGGCCTTGAACTACAGCTGAAATTTCAGCAGGGCCCTCGAGGCGGCCTCGTCGCCAGTGCAGCCACGAGGGCCGCAGAGCGGGCCCGGCTGTGGGTGTGCGCCGGGATCGGATCAGGTGTCCTGTGCGCGGACCGCCATGACTTTGTGTCTGCACATTTATGGTATGAGTTACTTGGGTTTTCTTTTTACAGTCAAGGGCATTGCTAAATGCGGACGGTGTTATGTCGCCGCCGCGTGCGCTGCCAGGCCCTCCCCGGAGGATCCCGCCCCACGCGGGCAAGTCATCTGACAGAGGCCTCGTGAGCCCGGGCGAGGGCTTTCCCGTTCTTTCCGACAATGTGGCCTTCCAGAAAGAGCTGCCAGGTGCAGCTGCCGCCGGGGCCGGAGTGCAGCCAATTTTGGGGAGCTCCAACTCCCAGACTGCAGCCGGTGTGCAGCCAGGTCTCGGGGCGAATGAGTCTGGCGATCATTAGCACCAGGCTGCAAGCTGGTATTTGCGGCCCAAATTCACTTTATGCCCAGAGGTCACGCAGTGTTTGGTGCAGGCACAGGGCTCTCACGTTTTCTAGGTCTGTGAATGAGTAGTTCATTCAGTCAAGGAGTTTAATATACGTTCCGGGACTTGTAGTTCTTATTTAGTAAGTAGATGCGAATCGAAATCCCATAATGCCAAGAAAAATTCAAGTTAGGATGGCCTTCTTAAGCATGGTCCTCCGAAACCTGAGAACTCGGCAAGATGCACATAAAAACCACTCGTGTCCAATCACTGACTGGCTTAATGGATGCCCACTGGTCACCAGGGGCGGCTCCCCACTGCAGCCACCCAGCATAAACAAGCATGAAAAATAAAATGATAATAAAATAATTTTCTTTTTCACCGTTGCCTCTGCTGAATAGCTGAGTCGCGAGGCAGAGCCAGGCTATCCTGAGCTTCAGGAGGAGGCGGTGTGGGCACTGCTAAGTGCACATGTCGGTTTGGCCGGCAATATTGGGCCAGCCAAAGCAACATGCGCAGTTAGCATTTCTCCACCCGGCTGTGTTGCACAGCCCAGTGGGGAACAGTCCTAGGCGCGGTCTGAGCGGCAAACCAGGCCACTCAGACCTATCCCAGGGTTTCGCATCTGGGAACCTGCGCATTGCGCACCAGTCGAGGTTCTGGAGAGGAGCAAGACGGCGCAGATGCAGCGTCAGTTATGTCTTTATTTGTTATTTTTAAATGTTTACTTTTTTTGTATTTATGTATCCCCCCCCACGCTGCTGTCCTACCACGTTGCATCAGGAGCAACCGCCAATGCTGACTGACCAAATGACTTACCGACTGATTACTGCCTGAACGACTGGCAGACTAATTTACTGAATGACTGGATTATTTATAACACAACTAACTCAATGACTAAATGACTGACAAAGTAATTGACTTGTAAATGGTTGACTTGGCTTACTGACTGACTGACGTATGGGCTCACACGATTGCTCACTCGCTCACATTAAAAGTAATTCACTTCCGTTCACTTAATTACTCACACACTCCTTAATGCACTGATACCACCTGTCCCCCACCTAGTCATTCACTTGCTCCCTCCTAAAAGTGAGAATTAGGGTGGTTGCCACCTCTGTTGTATGTGGTGTCGTGCAGATGAGGGTTGAGATTGAAGTCTTCTCTGCTTGATGAATGAGCGCTGGAGGGGTGCTAGTTGCCTCCTGTATGATGTGATCTCCCAGAGGTGACAACTCAGCAGGTTGCATCCTCTAACATACGTCGTTTTTTAGGTAGGGCAGTCCATCTTAATGCATACTCCTGGCATTGGAGACTGGACGCTTGCTACCACTGTGGCTTTTCTCCCATGATTCCTAGAGTTGAACAGGAAGAGCTCTGTTCCCAGCTCCTATACCACACATCTGACCTTCTCCCGGTACAACCACAGTACTCACCGGCCTAGACAAAAGAGCCCTCACCAGAGCACTCGCATCACCAGCCTAGGGTCAGGCTTAAAGTGCTTTCAGGCGAAGCCCTGCGTTCCTGGAGAGAAGAGTGGCAAGTCGTATCTCATAACACCTGCTGAGGGGTATCTCTCGAATCCTGATATTCATGGTTTCCCATAAGCCAGAGCATTCAGGAAACTGAACGAGTAGTCTCTCTTCTTCCAACTCTGGACTCTGCAGACAAATGCATCAACTACAAACAGGGAGAAGGAAGGGACTCTATATCTCTAAGTAGCCGTCATAAGCAAGATTCTTGTGCTTCATCAACTGTGAGATAGAGACTAGAATGTCTCCGGGCAGAGAAAGGTCCCAATAAATCAAAGTTTCAATGCACAATACCATCTGTACAGTGCCACAGAGACCACAATTTAGCCACCAATCCGAGGAGTGATGCTACAGACATTCCTGCATCAAGACTGAGTTATTGGGCATGTTGTTATATACAGAAAAACACACTACGAAAACTGCCCTAATCTGCTCCTCGAACCTCAACTATGCTCATAGCAGAAAAATCATACAAAGTTAAGAAAAAATATCCCAAAATCAACTCCTCTGGCAACAGCCTTAAATTGAGTGTTTGAGTGGTTAACAACTGGATACTAACAAACGCCCTTAAATTAAACAACAAACAAGCATTTACAATGCAATGGTCTCGGCATTATTAAAGGTAGAGCTATTGGCATTGCTCATGACATTTTTTTTCTTTTTTTTTTAAACCTAAATACATGGTATTGTCATTTACAATGGCAATAGGTGAGCATTAGAGAGTAGTAGAGAGTATTCGCAGACACAGAGGAACACACCACACAGTGGATGCTTACGTCAGTAAACCCACACTGTCCAACTCCATACTGCCAAGATGCTCTTAATTCGTATCTTTTTCCAGGCAGGAGACCCAAGGCCCAAACAATTCTGACTCATATCGACTTGTTGAGTGGGGATGAGCTAAACTATATTATAAACATATAGACTTGGCATGCTGCGCGTGGGTGGCACACCTGGGGCCCCGTATGTATCACCAGGGAGTGCCAGGCACCCCTGTCGGAATCAGCTTTGGGCCGTGGCCTTAGGGACCTGGGCTCAGCTCCTGTGAAGCTCTTCATCTGCACTGAATGTGGTGGGCAGCGTCTGCCCGTCCTGTGCCACGTACTCAATGCCTTGCATGGACACTACTGCAAAAGGGGTCAGTACATCAGCAACCTGCCGCCACCAGTCTTTCCAAATATGACATTCCTTCATGCTAAAGATGCCACGTGCACAAGGTCAAACCTGTTGTACCCGCTCACCACAGAGGTCAAGGGCTCGGCATTCCGGTGGGAATTCACTTTACTGGAAATTGTTCATATTCATCCCTCTCTAGTGCAATTTATCTTTTGTCAAATAATTGCAATCCAACACTTTAGGCAAGTTGTGGAGAAGCAGGACTACATCTCCCAGAGTGCATTGTGTTGTTAAATGAATGGTAAACTCTGGTAAACACACTTAAGGTTGCTCCCGCCTGGAGTTTTGCTCCAGGTAGCATTGTGGAAGTAAGCAGATCACTTGGGCTACTGAGGCATTCACTACTCAAAGCTATTTTCATAATGTCTCTCTGGTTTATTCCCCCCCCCCCTCCAATGCTTGGACCCTTTTGTTAAATGGTCCTTCCCCGGGTCAACTCTGTTGGCCTCAATCTCTGTGCCACCATTGTGTCACATTGGATTGGCCCAGAGCAGCTTGACACCAACTGGTCAACAAAATCTTTCATAGATTTCGTGGTCGTTTGAGGAAGAGACTTTTCAAGTCTGAGCTCTGGGGAGGGCCAACGCTTCTAACAAGGCAGGTACGGAACCAGTCGTACCGCGCCACATAATGGGGGTGATCAATAATTGCATGTGACTTATAAATGTGACTTTTTAGGTGTTTGAGGCGCGCTCTGGAGATAAAATAATCTTTTAGTTGGAGCACAGAAAGTCCCCACACCATTCCTGACTCAGGTTTTCACCAATCCACTCAAAAGTCACCCCGGAGTTGCTGGTTTCTGCGACACTACCTCCTGCAGTGTCACTAGTGGAGGCTTCGCTTTTTGTTGCCTCAACAGGATTAGTTGCACCTCGAGGAAATGGAGGTGTGAGGACTGAGGGGGAGGGGCTGGGGATAGAGGGGGGACTAATGAAAAGAATTGAAGGGAGAAGAAGAGTGCAGATCAAACACGGAGCAGCAAGAGAGACGAGGTAAGGAGAGAAACAGGCATGAAAGAGGGAAATGGAGGAGTGAGGGGCACGGGATAGGGGAGGTCTGATTAAAATAAGTGGAGGGAGAAGAAGAGTGCAGATCACACCTGGAGATGCAAGAGAGACGACAATCGGATCTGGAGACTCAGCGGCTTTACCGCATCCATGTTGGTAAAAAGTCTGTTAGTATGTGTTCTTATATCATTTATAATGATTCCGGTGAGTGGCGCTTGTCCGGGTGGTGCAGGGGATGCCCCTATTCTTGCGCAAGCACGAGCTCTCGTGGAACACCCGGGTGTGTGCTCGTGCGTGCCTGACTGAACACAGCATGATTTAAAGCATCGACCCCGCAGGGGCAGCAGCCTCTGGCCGGTTTTGGTTTATTTATTTATTTTATTTATGCGTTTTTATATAGCGCGGACTTTACCCGAAGGTGTCGGAGCGTGAAGCACGGTGCCACCAAGTGTCTGCTTCACGCAGTGCCGTAGGGTGGATCAAAGGGTGTCTGGAGACCCCCTGCAGAGCGGGAGGCAGCTCTGCAGCCCGCGTCCATTAACTAGTGTGAATACAGCCCAGGGCGCCGGCGGCGGGCTCACAAGTGTGGGGACGGACGTGGCCCCACCTCTCTCGCTACCAGCCTGGCACCTAGTATCCTTCAGCCACAGGCTCGGATGCGTGGGCAGTCCACCCATCCAGACGCAGTGGGATGGTGGAGGGGAGGGCGGGCCAGGACATCAGTCCTGAGTGAAAAGTTGGGGGGGGGGGGGGCGGAGGTGGCGTTGTGGCGGGGTGCCAGAAGATGTGGCTGCTGAGAGGGCAGGAAGGCCTAATGCCGGTTCTGCAGGGAGAGGGCACCTGGAGAGGGCGGTGCCAGGAGGCGCCTCTTGTGGTGGACCGAGTCCATTTACTAGAAGGCAGAGAGAGAGAGGGCGGAGAGCTGGGAGCTGGGAGCGAGTGGAGAGCTGCAGGTTGGACAGCAATGGGTAGATCTGAGAGAGACTGCTGGGGACGGGAGGGTAGAGGGAGGAGGGAGACTGGATGGAGGCGAGCTGGGAGTGAGAGTGCAGGGAGGTGGGAGGTTACAGGGCAGAGGAGCGCGCAGGACGAGAAGCGCCGAGAGGAAGCCTGCCTGTCACAAGAAAAACGTATATCTTTTATTCCAGCTTACGAAACGTAATTGAATGATTTCGCGTGAAGTAGCGATAGATGTTGGCCAGACGTGCCCCGTAAGTTTGCTTCCCATGTAAAGAGTGTGTAGTGTAAACCTAACACCCGTCTGTTTTGAAACCATCATTATGTTCCTTATCGATTGCTTTTCCACTTCTGTGCTGCCTTTTGTCAGACCACTGTCCCTTTAAATCATCATTTGTTGCAAAGAGGCAGACAAATTAAACATTCAGAAATCACGTTGGCACTTCCAGATGCCTACCTATTAGAACACAACGGTCAACGTGCGGATTTACGACAAAAATGTAGTTTGTTTTCGTCTTTATTCTGTTTCGAATTCCGACCATCGGCCATAAATTTCCAATTATTATTTCCGAGGTCTGTGTCTAAATGCGGGGCACTGAAGGGGGCTCCTGTCCGGGGTCTGTAGTGGAGTCCAGTGCTGGCTGTACAACGGCGGTACTCCTGTCCCAATCAAGTACTTGCTTTTGCTTTCGAAAGCTCCTCGGGCGGTATGCCTTGATACTTCTACGCGCTAGAGAGAACGCTCGAACCAGCATGTGACAACGTAATACGCAAGAAGTATGCAGTAAATAAAGAGGAAAATACTAGGTTTGCATCAGACAATAAACAATAAATGCCAGAAGTCTGCTGAAAGGGGGAGCCACTGATTGAAGGGCAGATGGTGGGGTTTTGTAATATCGGTCCCTCCTTTGCCCGGGCGTGATTACGTGTGGAGTAAAAAAAAAAAAGGAAAGAAAAAAGGACGAAAATAAGCCAAGAAGAAAGAAAGGCGGCAAGAAAGTAATAAACGAAAGGAAAAACAGTAAAGTTAGGAGGAAAAGAAGAACGGTTTCACAGTTTAATGTACGAAAATATGAAAGAAATATACATGGCTTTGTGAGAGCGCACGCTTTATTTGGCATGGATGCAAACCGCTCGGCTAGATGTCAGGTGAACTTTACTGTCATTAATGCCCGCACGGTGCTTCACCAGATCACCCGGCTTGTGCAACGCGCAGCGGGGACCCGGACCTGCAAAAGATAAGAGCGGCAGGGGGGCTTTGCAGAGTGCGCTCCGCGGCTCCCTGTGGTGCCCCCAATGCCTGTCTGCCCACAGAAAACGAGACGGCCCGATGTGTACACACAGAGACTGCCAGGTGGAGAAGGCTGCGACTTCTTGGGGCGGCTGTTGTTGAGAAATGGCCTAAAGAAAAGCGCCGCCATTTTCAGATTCGGGGGCGTGTTTTTTGCGCCCTGAGTGACAGGCGATGTCACAGGGCTAAAGAATGCAAAAAATCACGCCCCCGAATCCGAAAAAGACGGAGCTTCTTTGGAGGGACGGCTCTCTCCTCCAATGGCTGGCCTCCTTTTAGGAAGCCAGCCAATGGTGGAGAGACAGAGCAGGGAGGCGGTTCTGAAGCCCCACTAGAGGACATTAATTCTCCGGACCGGAAGCTGCTTCGCAGCTTAACGGTCCCGAGACCTAAAAACGGCAGTACTCTCATACAGGATTTAGACCATTCCTCACCCCACTATCATTACCTCAAAAGAACTTGGTCCATCACTATTTCACACAGTACAAGTGAGGAATTTATGGGGATTGTGAACACCAAACCCACCCTCATAGCACATGTAAATACATTTTACCAATGAACATTCTGACTCATGAAATCGCCGTATCAAATACTCCCTTATCAGGATTTGCCTCAATGTGTACAAACTACCTTTGCTTAATCGTCCCCATTCTTGATTATGGCAGCAGTTTATGCCTAGAAATATCGGTGTTTTTAAGAATTTGATGGTGGCTATGACTTCAAACACTCTTTTATCCCTATCAGCCACATGTATATATTTTTGTACATAGCACATATGCACTTTTCTCACTATTGATCACTCTTACTGCGCCGTCACTTTAAAGGAGCACCTTATATTTTGTATGATATATGCAATGTATAATAAACACAAAATGTATGTATATATATATATATATATTCACTGAAAAAACCATAGGTTTCACACCAGTTATAGTTAGGAAGTAGCATTTAAAAAACCTATTAAATTCACTGAAAAAAACCATAGGTTTCACACCAGTTATAGTTACCTGGAAATTTTACTGACATAAAACCATTGAAATTCCACGGTATAGTTAGTTGGACTCACTATAACTTGCACGTGTAATGCACTGCTGATGACATCACATATTACATCACTCATGACATGGTCAGTGACATTACTCATGACATCACTGATGACACCATCCAATGAATGTGTATCTTTCTGAAAAATAAATATTTTTTATATATGTATATGTAAAGGTCGATGGAAGAATAAATGTTTAAATAAATGTTTTAATGAATGTTTTTTTTAAAAAGAATTGATTGGTTAACTGGCTTATTAAGTGTATCTTAGTGAATACATATATTAGCGAGTAATTTTTAAATATTTAAATATATGTATCAGTGTTTCACTTTGTGTATAATTGGCTACATGGGTTGGTGAGTAGCTGCATGTGTGTGTATATGGGTTATTAGATGTTTTTTTAGTATCTTTATAATTGTCTGTTTGATTTCGGGGGTGTTACTTAGCACATAGATGCATCAATGACTGACTCACTGTTTGTATGTGTTTTGAAGACAGCATATGTGCCGGACTGTATGGGTGAATGAGTGTGTATATGTATGTGTTAGTAAGTGAATGACTGTCTCACTAGTGTCTTTATCAGTAACTACATATGTTTTAATCTAGTATATGTGAGTATTGATGTATATAAGTGAGTATATGTGAGAGTGAGAGATTGAAAGAGTTCTTGTTTTAATAAGGAGTAGTTTCTGTCCTGTAACTCCAGTTCTGTAGTAGGGGTATCTCTGTTATAGTCATAATCTAGTGAATAGTCCCGCCCATGTGCGTGGACCCCGGCAATCAAAAATAATCTCTTAAGTTGTCAAAATAATGCAGAAACTGCAAAGACACTTAAGAGAGAATTTAAAGACAAATAATGCAGCCTATATCCACAGGCTACACTGTCCAGTACTTCAACTAGAAATTCCACCAAAAGACACCACACACAGCACAGCCTGCCAGTTTCTACCATAGAGAAACTTGCCTCCCCCAGTCAAAGACTCTGGAATGATAGAGAGGAAGGTAGGGACAGACAAGCCCCATAGGCTGCCATTATGTGGCTTAAATAGGATACTGTGCCTTTAAGAGAACTTTCCAGAACTTCTCCCAGTATCCCAGAATGCATAGCAGGTCCCTCTACTTTCAGTTCTTTTTGAAGGCGAAGCACGCCAGACCTGTCGCATTCTTTACATGATGAAAAATCTCCACCGGGATACCCCTACTACAGAACTGGAGTTACAGGACAGAAACTACTCCTTCTGTAGTAGGGGATCTCTGTGTATAGTCATAATCTAGTGACTAGAATGGCAAGCCCATCCCCACACCAAAGCGGCGGTGGAGAATAATACATAACGCCACTACTGTGCGAACAAATTCCGCAGCGAAGCCCGCCCAACCTGAGCGTCTGCCCTGGCGTCAGTGTCCAGGCAGTAATGCTTAGCAAAGGTATGAACCGACTTCCAAGTGGCTGCCTTGCAGATTTCAGCAATCGGCACGTTACGGAGCAGAGCCGTTGTGGCAGCTTTGCCCCTGGTGGAATGAGCCTTAGGCTTACCTCCTAAGGTCTTATTAGCCTTCTGATAACACAATTGTATGCAGGACACAATCCACCTAGAGATGGACTGCTTAGAGGTCGCAAGACCCGTCCTGACCGATCCATAATTGATAAACAACTGGTCAGACCTACGAATGTCTTTGGTTTTATCCAGATAAAATTTCAACACCCTCCGAACATCCAGGGAATGGAGAGACCTCTCCGCTGGGGACGAAGGGTTCTGAAAAAACGTAGGCAAAGTTATAGTCTGGTTGACATGAAAATCAGAAATAACCTTGGGAAGAAATTTAGGGTGAGTATGCATAACAACCTTAGCAGCATGAAATACAGTATAAGGTTCATTACAACACAACGCCTGAATTTCACTCACCCTGCGGGCCGATGTAATGGCCACGAGGAACGCCGCCTTCCAGGACAGGTGCTGCAACGAAGCCTTATGAATAGGTTCAAAAGGCTCCTACATCAATCTGGACAGCACCACATTCAATTCCCATGAAGGCGAGGGAAGCCTGACAGGAGGGAATACTTTCTTCAATCCTTCCAGAAAATCTTTGATCACGGGGATCTGGAAAAAGGAAGTCTGTGAAGGGCATTTCCTGTAGGCAGTCAATGCAGCCAGATGAACCTTAATGGAATGCACATTAAGGCCAGACTGCGCCAAATGTAAAAGGTAAGGAAGGATGACATCTTCCTTGCAGGTCGTAGGATCATGGTTCTTAGACTGGCACCAGATACAAAACCTCTTCCACTTGTAAGCATATGAAGTCCGAGTGGAAGGTCTCTTAGACTCCTTCAGTATGTTCATGCAATCATCGGGCAGATTCAGATGGCCATATTGCACTATCTCAAGAGCCATGCCGCCAAACTCAAAGACAAGAGGTTGGGGTGTAACATCCGTCCCCCGAACTTCGTGAGAAGGTCCGGCCTGCACGGCAACCGAATGTGAGGAAGGAGAGACCGGTGAAGTAGGTTCGTGAACCACCACTGCCTGGGCAACTCCGGGGCGATGAGTATCATCCGAGCTCTGGACCGGGCCAGCTTGATGAGCACCGCCGGAATCAGGGGAATGGGAGGAAAGGCGTACAGAAAGCTGTTCGTCCAGTTGATCCATAACGCATTCCCCAGCGTCCCTTGCTGGAAGTACCTGGAGGCGAAGTCTCTGCACTTGCTGTTTTCGGCGGTGGCGAACAAATCTACGTCTGGAGTTCCCCACCTTGCGAAGACTTCTCCTAGAACTTCGTCGTTTATGACCCATTCGTGGTTTTCCTGAACCAGTCTGCTCAGTGCGTCTGCCTGAACATTCTGCACACCTGGTAGATGGGTGGCCGTTATCGTCCTCTGGCTAGGAGCCAGTGCCAGATCGTCTGCGCCTCCTGTGACAGGGTGCGCGATCTCGAGCCCCCCTGCTTGTGAGGTAATACATCGTGGTGGTATTGTCCGTCTGTACAAGCAGAGAGTTGGTCTGGAAGGACGGAAGAAAGGCCTTCAGCGCCAAGTGAACAGCCCTGAGTTCCAGGAAATTGATGTGATACGTGGCCTCCATCGGTGACCACGTGCCTTGAATCTGTAGAGTCCCGGAGTGCGCTCCCCATCCCAGAAGAGACGCATCCGTCACGACAGTCTGCGTGGGAATGTCCTTGTGAAAGGGAACCCCTCTGAGGAGATTCTCCGCCGAACACCACCACTTCAGAGACTGAAGAGCATGCAGCGACAGTCGAATCTTGTCGTCCCAAGATCCTTTCCTCTGATCCCACTGGTCCTCCAAGCACTCCTGCAGTGGTCTCATGTGCAGCCGTGCGTGTGGCGTCAGGAAGATACAAGAGGCCATCGATCCCAGTAGAGAAGACACCGTCCTCACTGTTGTAGATGGAGTCGTCATAAGAGCCTGAGCCTTCCGAAGGGGTGATAATCGTCGCTCTTCCGAAGGAGACACGCTTGCTGACAGCGTATTGATGGAGGCTCCCAAGTACTGTATGCATTGGACCGGAGTCGGGACAGACTTGGCCATGTTGATGTGCAGCCCCAGCTTGTTCAAGAGAACGCACGTCTTCTGGAAGTGTGCTCGCGCTTCCGAGAAGGAGGATGCCTTGATCAACCAATCGTCCAAGTACGGGTAGACGAACACCTTGTTCTTCCTCAGGTGTGCTGCTACCTCCGCCATGCACTTCAAGAACGTTCTTGGCGCAGACTTCAGTCCGAATGGGAGTACTGTGTATTGATAGTGATTGGTGCCGACTTGGAACCGCAGGAACTTCCTGTGTTTGTGTGCAATGGGCACATGGAAGTAAGCATCCTGTAGGTCTATAGCGCAAAGCCAGTCTCCCTGTTGCAACTGAGGGTAAATCTGATGCAACAACAGCATGCGAAACTTTTCTCTGCGAATCCATTTGTTTGCCTGTCGCAAATCCAGAATGTGCCTGAACTCGTTCTTGTCCTTCTTGCGAACCAGAAAGAACCGGGAGTACAGACCTCTTCCTCTCTGAGACAGAGGTACGTCTTCTATCGCCCTTTTCCTCAACAGGATATCCGCTTCCGCCTGAAGCTCACGCAGCTGAAACTGCGAGCTGACCTGGGGAATTGCTGGAGGAGGGATGGTGAACCGAAGACTGTATCCATTGCAAACAATATTCAGCACCCACTTGTCCTGAGTAATTTTTCTCCACTCTGCCAGAAAAAATTGAATGCTTCCCCCTACCGGAGTGGGTAACAGATCCGGGGGAAGTAGGTTCCTAGGGCCTAGACCCAGCCTTGCCCTTGGGCGCTGGGGTCGATTGCTGGCCACCTCTGTCCTTCTGGCGCTTCTGGAACGGCTTACGGAACTGGTGTTGCTGTTGCGATTGCCCCGAAGCCTGTCCCCGTCCTCGGCCTTGCCCGCCAACCGCCGTTGGAAAGGGCGGTACTGCTTCTTGGTCTCTTTAGGCTTCTCTAGGCCCACAGCCGTTAGCGTCTCGGCCTCCGCCTTCATGCGGGCCATCTCATCTTCCGCATGCTTCCCGAAGAGGGTCTCACTGGAGAACGGTAGATTGGCCACCCTCTGCTGTGCGTCCGGTTTCAGGGACGTAAGCCGGAGCCATGCGTGGCGCCGTTGGTTGACTCCGTGGCAAAATCCGTGAGCAGCCAACAGGGAGGAGTCCGCTGCCGCGCTGATAATCTGGTTGGCCACCAGCATCCCCTCACTCAGTACTTCCACGAAGTCTCCACGCTTCTCCCGAGGTAAATGCTCCGCAAATCGCTCGAGGGAGTCCCAGAGGGCGCGGTCGTATCGGCCCAACAACGCCGTGGCACTCGCAGCTTTCATGGAGGTAGCGGAAGTGCCACAGACTTTCCTCCCCGCCGAATCCATCCACCTTGACTCCTTATCCGGGGGAACCGTGGAGGAAGGAGTGGTGGCATGCTGCTTGCGGGCCACCGTCACAATGACAGAGTCAGGAGGAGGTTCCGTTCTCAAAAAGGCCGGATCCGAATCGGGGGCCCGGTACTTCTTCAGTAATCGTGATGGAGCCGCCTTCGTCACCGCAGGGGTGATAAACAGGGCCATAGCCGGTTCTTCCAGGCCCGGCACCAGAGGCAGGAGAGGACGAGACAGGTGTTTTTGATGTAAAGTCTCAAAAATGACTGACGTTTTCGGAGTAGGCACCGTCAGGGATATGCCCAACTTCGCAGCACCCCTTAAAAGGACGTCATGGAACGCCACCAGGTCATCTATCGGGGACACTCTCGTGTCCGGTGACCCCGATAGGGTAGGAGAATAGTCCCTGGTCCCAGAGGACCTTGTGTGTGAGCGAGATTCGCGCCTCCTATGGCGGTGTCTCGACCTCGTGGATGATCTGCGTCGCGATCTCTCCTTCCTCCCAGAGCGAGAGCGAGACCTGCCTGCTCGTGGCCGCTCCTTCGGTTTTCGTGGAGGGGTCTTCCTCGGTTCCTCACGGGGTTTCGGTTTTGGGGTCCCCTTAGGAGGAACAGGCAGGGACGGCAGGGAAGTGGACCTCGGAGGAGGAACCTTCGGCTGCGGGGTGGGCCCATGCGGAGGGACCGGAGGTGGAGGAGGGTCTCCTGAAGGCAGTGGAGGTTTGGGTGGAGGGTCCTCCTTAGGAACAGGAGGAGGAATCAGAGTCCTGGGCCGAGATGGTGTGTACACCTCTGAGTACACCGAGCCCGGTGACCCTTTAGGCGAAGGGTACGGAGAGCCAGCCCCATCAGCGGGTGACCGCTTCCTCTTGCGTCCTCCACTTGAAGCAGCGTGACTTCTGGGACTAGAATCCCTCTTGCGCCGTTTTGGAGAGGCTGACCGACTCCTAGACGCTGACCGCTGTCTGCTGGACGCAGAGCGACGCTTTTCCTGCGTCGAACAACGCTTCCTCGACTCCGGCGTCGACCGCCGTCTCCTCGGCGTCGAACGTCGACTCCTCGACGTTGACCTCCTCTTCCGCGACGCCGTACGCCGCCGTTTCGACGTCGAGCATTCCGCCTTCGACGACGAACGTTGCCGTCTTCTTGATGCTCTCGACGTCGATGAGCCCCTCGACATCGACCGGTGCCTCGACACCGATCGACGGTGTCGCCTCGACGGCGATCGACGGTGTCGCCTCGACGGCGAGCGTCGACGGCGAGGGTCGATGCTTGTCACTACGCCTCCGGCGTCGGTAGGAAGACCTCGACGTCGACGAAGACGATGACGTCGACGGTGGCTTCGACGGCGACTTCTCCATGATCTTCGACGTCAAGCCATCACGCCGTCTCGACCCGGAGCCCCGGGGAGAAGGGGAGCACACCGCCGTCATCCCTCTCGACGTCGTCGTCGATGCAATCGACGTCGACGGAGACCGGGACCGTTTGCTGGACTTCCTGCCTCCGGGGAGCCCCCCAGAGGCCTCAGCAGGGGCAGAGGGAGCCTTCCCAGCCTGCCCAGACCCACCTGCAGTCTGCAGACGCCTCTCCTCAAGGCCAGAAAGCCTGATCTTCATCCTGTCCCTCAGGGTCCGAGCAGTAAACTGCTGGCAGATGGTACAATCCTCAGGGACATGATCTTCAGGGAGGCACACGATGCAGACATCATGGGGATCACTCTTGGCCTTCTTCCTCCCACATGCTGGGCACTTGTCAAAAAGGCCAGGCATTTTAGAGCCCTAAAATGCCTAAAACAGCACAAAAAAGGAGAATAGAACACCAAGAAGTAAACTGCAACACTTTTAGAATTCAAAAGTGTCAAAAAAATCCAATAAACCCTTGAAAAAGGGAGAGCTCAATGCCAGGGTCCTGTAAGCAGGAGCCGGAAAAAAGAACTGAAAGTAGAGGGACATGCTATGCATTCTGGGATACTGGGAGAAGTTCTGGAAAGTTCTCTTAAAGGCACAGTATCCTATTTAAGCCACATAATGGCAGCCTACGGGGCTTGTCTGTCCCTACCTTCCTCTCTATCATTCCAGAGTCTTTGACTGGGGGAGGCAAGTTTCTCTATGGTAGAAACTGGCAGGCTGTGCTGTGTGTGGTGTTTTTTGGTAGAATTTCTAGTTGAAGTACTGGACAGTGTAGCCTGTGGATATAGGCTGCATTATTTGTCTTTAAATTCTCTCTTAAGTGTCTTTGCAGTTTCTGCATTATTTTGACAACTTAAGAGATTATTTTTGATTGCCGGGGTCCACGCACATGGGCGGGACTATTCACTAGATTATGACTATACACAGAGATCCCCTACTACAGAAGTATGTGTTTCTATAAGTGATTGTTTAAGAGAGTAAGTATGTGTAAGTTTCCTTAGAAGTAAGGTGGTAGTGTGTGTATAGCTGTATATGTAAAAAAAATGATGTTTAATAGTTTATTTGCATGTGTGAGTATGTGTGTGAGCAAGTTTTGGAATACTGTCAGTGTGTTAACGAATGTAAAGGTGTCTCACTACATATGATAAGTGAGTATATGTATGAATGACTATATAGAACTGTTGGTGAATGAGTGGATGTGTATATAGATGGTGGAATTATTGAATTGGTTGTTGTAACTGGTATAGGTATCTTCACTTTTTTGTAAATGTTAGTTTCTATTTTTGAATATGTGTTTCAAGGGTTACTTTACAGTCAAAGGAGGTCAGTCACTCTGTCACAAGGATGGTGTCATCAGTGATGTCATGAGTGATGTCACTGACCATGTCATGAGTGATGTAATATGTGATGTCATCAGCAGTGCATTACACGCGCAAGTTATAGTGAGTCCAACTAACTATAACGTGGAACTTCAATGGTTTTATGTCAGTAAAATTTCCAGGTAACTATAACTGGTGTGAAACCTATGGTTTTTTCAGTGAATTTAATAGGTTTTTTAAATGCTAATTCCTAACTATAACTGGTGTGAAACCTATGGTTTTTTCAGTGAATTTCATAGGTTTTTTAAATGCTAATTCCTAACTATAAGTCTCACTTTATAAGTAAGACTGTTAACGCTCTAGTTGTTCTTTAGAACACTCTGGTACATTCTATCATTGGGCTATAGTTGGGCTACATATGGCTGATATTTGGGCTACATTTGTTTTTTTTTGTCTCTGGTGGCCATCTTTGGGCTACATTGGGCTACATTTGGGCTACATTTGGGCTCTAACATATATATAGCCCAATGTAGCACAATATATATTTTTTTCAAAGTTAATTTTCGTAAAAACCACTTGAGTATAGCAAAGGCACATCAGGCTACCAGTCCCTACAATTTTTCCAATTTTTTTTTTTTTGCCTTGGAGCGCCCCGGAGAGCGTACTCATTTGAAGCGCCCCGGTGCGCGAACCGGGAAGCGTCCCGTTAGCGCCAATGTCGCGGACGAAAACATGATCGTGACGTATCGCGTAGCCGCGTCCGCGTAATACGCACGGCGTAAACGCACCCGGAAGCTTTTGACGCGCCCCTGGGCTCGCCCCGGGGCGCGTAGCGTAAGCGCGTTGGGTCATGTGACCTGAAAATAACACTTTTGATTGGTTCACAACAGTTTTGTTTTCCAAATGATGAAAGACCCCACCTTTTTTCCTCATTTTCACTTTGTTGTTTGAGTGAAGAAGACTGTGAAAAATGGCTTCAGTAGTAGCTGCTGCAGGTGCATCTGGACCACCACCACCTCCACCACCACCACAAAGACCACCACAAGACCACATTGGTGGTCATGAAGAAGAGGAGGACGAAGAGGAGCAGGAGGAGAGGCAATATCTGCCTGAGGACACTCCCCCATACAAACCCAAAGAACATTTTATTTGGGAGTTTTTCAAAATGCCAAGGGGTGCCAAAAAAGTTAATGCAGCAAAGGTCACTTGCCTCATCTGTGACCAAGAACTGTCAAGAGGAAACCCAAACAGCAAATATTTGTTTGGGAACCACACGATGATAAGGCACATGCAGAGGAAGCACCCAAACAATTATTCAAGAGCTGAAGTCAGGCAACTGAGCAAGAACCCTCGCCATCCTTCAACTTCAGGCACCTCCAACCAACCCACTCCATCGGGTGCAGAGGCTAGGGAGATGGTCCCTAATGTTCAAAAAAAGTTTTCCAAATTTAAATTTGTTTGCATATATTGCAACAAAACTATATCTTATGGTGAGCAGAGCATCACTTTACTTAATCGAGCTGCAGACAACCATCACTGCAGCAAGCAACCTTAATTTTTTTCTATTTTTTTACTCCAGTTGAGCTGTTTGCAATTCCCTGTCTTTTGTTTCACCCCAGAAAAACTACAAAAAAATATAAAATTGTTCTGAAAATCCAAAAAAAAGAAATGTTTCAAAAATCAAAAAAAAATATAAAACATAAAAAGAAAAAAAAACAGTTCTTTTCAGAACTACCTCCCATTTATATAAAATGACTTAAATTTTTAAACTCTGCCATTCTCTTTTTTCCCTGGTGCGCTCCCCGGTGCACGTACCGGGCGCTCCCCCCCCGCAAATCGAAAAAAAAAGAATATTTTTTTTTGCACAGCGGGACCCTTTTAAAGCCCCCACATCAAACCTAGGGAGTCAGGAGGGGTCTACCCTGCCCCCTTATGGTCAATTCCCCCTTTGTTTTGGCCACCTCTTGTGTCTCGATCCTACCGAGACACAAGATGGCGGCCGCTCCGGACTGTTTCGAATGTTTACAGACACCCAAGAACCAATCAGCTTTCTGTGCGCAAGTCGCGTGTCGCGCCCGAAGCGCTCCCCGGAACGCGCTCCGGGGCGCGCTTATAGATATATATATTTTTTAACCTAAATTACTCAAAATCCACTGTAGCACATATCTTGAGACATAGCAAAGGTACATCGGGCTACCAGTCCCTACAATTTTGCTAAATTTGGTGTAAATCCATTCAGCCGTTCAGGCTAAAAGTGAGGTTGACCGCTCTATGGAAATTAACATGGGGAAAACGCGTTTTGGGACCCCCCTTTTATCTCGGCCCCCGCTTGACGTATCCCCCCCAAACTTTCAGGGAAGGACCCGAGCTCGACGAGGCCATTTTGAGGAAATTTTCAGGCAGATTCGTCAACCGGCGCCAAAGTTATTCCAAAAAGAATTTTGAGATTTAACATTGAAAAAAATCCTAACTATAACTACCTACTGGCGACCGCCAGTAGGTAATATATATATATATTTCACTAAGTGGCTGGCTGCCATTCTGGTTCCTGCATCTGCAGTTCCCTGTTCGTCCAAGGTATTGGATCGGTGCCAGCCCACCTCGACGTGTGAGTACAGCAAGGGGCCGCCGCCAGGGGCGGCTTGTGACTTCACAAGGAGCTGTGATTAACTTTAATTGGAGCTCACGGCCTGGCATGCTCACTGCCAAGGGGTGGAAAACGGATGCGGGGACCCGAGGAGGCTTTTTGGGACTGTGATTTAATCAGGCACACAGCGCCTTGCCCTGCAGGACTCCTGCCCACATGGACTGAATTTTCGTTGTCTCCACGCAATACCTGCCCAGCACTGATGCAATCTGGGAGATGCAGTGCTCACAGTGCTCCATCTGAAGGGCGTCCACGTGATTGGAGAGGGATTTCTGTTTCTCCAATGAGGGAACAGCAGGAGCATTATGAGGCGCAAAGTTGGTGGTGCTGTTTGATTAGCAGAGGGCGTCTGAGGAAGGCCGTTGGCCGAAATGCATTATGCCTGCATGCTGTCTACATTAAAGCCTCCTAAATTGGATTCCCCGTGTGGCCTCTTCCTTTTGCTGTTTTGCTGAAGGGTTCCTGTGCATATATATATATATATATATATAGCATACAACTTGTCCTGTCGCAGCGGGAGCGCTCTTCAGTCGGTGCCGGCGAAGGGACCAGGGCAGTGTCCCGTTTTGATGAAATACCAATAATTCACCGCACACGCCTTGATGTCAAATTGCAGTTTCTTTTAAATAAAAGAAACTGCAATTTGACATCAAGGCGTGTGCGGTGAATTATTGGTATTTTATATATATATATATATATATATATATATATATATATATATATATATATATATATATATATATATATATATATAGATATATATATACACAAACACCTCCTTTACAAGAAAAGAGTGGAAGCCACGGCAGGGGAGCATCAAGGAGGCCACTTTATTTCAGAAAGTTACACACATGGCCAGTCACCGTGGAAGTATGTCCCGCACTGCGCTGATTTGTTAACACCATATCACACCCCCTCCAAGTGGAAACACCGCCCTAACTGCTGCCCATTATGTGGTAACGGACTGCAGGTCCCAGAATGCACTGTTCCAGTGCTAGGCGATGCTGGGGCAGGCGAGTCACAGAGATGGATATGATATATATTGAGTGAACAAGGACACAGCCTAGTGTCCGAATCGCGTCTGAGGCAAGCACCGTTCCATCACAGCAAATTAAATTAAACTTTTAATCTGGCATCAGCTAATTTTGTGTCCGTGAGCCTGTTTGTGCGAGGAGGCACTAGGGAAAAGAGGGAAAAGAGGAGTGGATATATGTATATATGCTGTTCTCTGTTATACGCAATAAACAACATCTTGCTGTACCTGGTGGTTTGTCTCCCCCGTTTGCGGGCGTGTGCGTTTGCTTGCCTGCTGCGAGACGCTATGAGAGCCGAGAGGAGCTGATGTATATATTTTCAATGGTTTTGTGTGAGTAAAATAAGGTTTTGTAAATGCGAATTCCTAACTATATACGGTCTATAACCTATGGTTTTTTCAGTGATTTTTCAAGGTTTTGTAAATGCTAATTCCTAACTATATATGGTCTATAACCTATGGTTTTTTCAGTGAATTTTCAAGGTTTTGTAAATGCTAATTCCTAGCTATATATGGTCTATAACCTATGTTTTTTTCAGTGAATATATATATACATACATATATAAACATATATCATCTGTATATCTATATAAATACAAACATAAATGCATGCATACATATACTTATATGCATACAGATGCATGTTATTTACATGAAAGTTGAAAAAACACTAATAAAAGCAAAGCTAAAAAGCCACCTCATTACAAACAGAATGGCTTTAACTTAAACGAGGGCGAGATCTATTGCATTTTCAATACTTGTTTACTTTGGTTCCATCAAGAAGGCATTCAGATGTGTCACACATTTGCCATAAATTCTGAATGTTAGCACTCTAGTTGCACATTTGATCACTGTAGTAAAGCTACTGCTCACCAGGGACGTCTGCTGCTGGTATTCAAAGTGCATGTTTCAGTCTGCATGTCAGAATTTTTTTAATGAAATAGAAGAGGATTTGAGAAGTCACTCAAAATGATCCCTAATTTTTCTTTCTGAAGCACTAATCATACTTTCTATGGCAAAATGAACCCCCTCATGTTGTTCCTTTTTAAATTGAGTGCTTTCCGACTTACCACTTCATTCCAATCAAGATGGCTTCTGGTGTGCCATACTTTTGTCATAAGTAAGACTGTTCGCGCTCTAGTTGTTCTTTAGAACACTCTGGGACATTCTGTCATTGGGCTATACTTGGGGTACATCTGGGTGATATTTGGGCTACATTTGGGCTCTTTTGTCTCTGGTGGCCATTTTGGGAGACTGTATGTCAGAATTTTTTAATGAAATTGAAGAGGGTTTGAGAAGTCACTCAAAATGTGCCCTAATTTTTCATTCTGCAGCACTAATCATAATTCATATGGCAAAATATACCCCCTCATTTTGTTCCTTTTTAAATTAAATGTTTTAAGAGTTACCACTTTATTCCAATCAAGATGGCTTCAGGTGTGCCATACCTTTGTAATAAGTAGGACTGTTAGCGCTCTAGTTGTTCTTTAGAACACTCTGGGACATTCTGTCATTGGGCTATACTTGGGCTACATCTGGGTGATATTTGGGCTACATTTGGGCTCTTTTGTCTCTGGTGGCCATTTTGGGAGACTGCATGTCAGAATTTTTTAACGAAATAGAAGAGGATTAGAAAAGTCACTCAAAATGTGCCCTAATTTTTCTTTCTGCAGCACTAATAATACCTTCTATTGCATAATATACCCCCTCATTTTGTTCCTTTTTAAATTAAATGTTTTAAGAGTTACCACTTTATTCCCATCACGATGGCTCCAGGTGTGCTATACCTTTGTAATAAGTAGGACTGTTAGCGCTCTAGTTGTTCTTTAGAACACTCTGGGACATTCTGTCATTGGGCTATACTTGGGCTACATCTGGGTGATATTTGGGCTACATTTGGGCTCTTTTGTCTCTGGTGGCCATTTTGGGAGACTGCTGTCAGAATGTTTTAATGAAATAGAAAAGGATTTGAGAAGTCACTCAAAATGTGCCCTAATTTTTCATTCTGCTGCACTAATCATACTTTCTATGGCAAAATATACCCCTTCATGTTGTTTCTTTTTAAATTAAATGTTTTAAGAGTTACCACTTTATTCCAATCAAGATGGCTTCAGGTGTGCCATACCTTTGTAATAAGTAGGACTGTTAGCGCTCTAGTTGTTCTTTAGAACACTCTGGGACATTCTGTCATTGGGCTATACTTGGGCTACATCTGGGTGATATTTGGGCTACATTTGGGCTCTTTTGTCTCTGGTGGCCATTTTGGGAGACTGCATGTCAGAATGTTTTAATGAAATAGAAAAGGATTTGAGAAGTCACTCAAAATGTGCCCTAATTTTTCATTCTGCAGCACTAATCATACTTTCTATGGCAAAATATACCCCCTCATGTTGTTTCTTTTTAAATTAAATGTTTTAAGAGTTACCACTTTATTCCAATCAAGATGGCTTCAGGTGTGCCATACCTTTGTAATAAGTAGGACTGTTAGCGCTCTAGTTGTTCTTTAGAACACTCTAGGAGGCTGCAGTAGAACACAAAGGAATCAACTGACAGTCTCTGTCCTTGTTGGATGTACATGTTTTACTGAGAATGTCAGACTTCATTTTCACATGACTGAGAAAGATAATGTGAATTTACAGAAAATATGCTTTCAGTTTAGCTTATAGATCCCCTTCCAAACCACTGTGGGAAAGTCATGAGATATTAGTTTTCTTTCAAACAATATTCATGATATCACAGCAGAAGGTTTTTTCACATGGTAAAATCACCTTAGAACCCACCACAATTCCTAAAACGAGTATGGTACCATCAACAAATGATTTATAATGTAACTAAAGTCCTAAAACCCTCTATTAACTACAATGCTTTTTAATGAGGTGCTATCATGTATATTGGTCCCAAGATGGCTGCCAACACTTCTTGGATGAAGTGCTGACAGCCAATCAGATCAGATGTGTGGTTAGGCTCCGCCCCGATATATATATTTCTTTGAACCTAAATTACTCAAAATCCACTGGAGCACATATATTGAGACCTAGCAAAGGCACATCGGGCTAACAGTCCCTACAATTTTGCCAAGTTTTGTGCAAATCCATTCAGCCGTTCGAGCTAAAAGTGAGGCCAACCGCCCTATGGAAATTAACATGGGAAAAACGCGTTTTGGGACCCCCCTTTTTTCTCGGCCCCGCCTTGATGAAACCCCCCCAAATTGTCAGGGGCTGCTCAGAAACAAAATGTTCCATTTTCCTGAAAATTTCAGCCAATTCCGTCCACAAACGCCAAAGTTATTAGACATAGAATTTTCAAAAATCCCATAGAGAAAAAATCCTAACTATATATACCTACTGGCGACCGCCAGTAGGTAATATATATATATATAATATTCACACAACATCCCAAGCACAGAATCAAGCCCTCCAACCAGATGTCAGGTAAGAAATTTTAATTTTTCACAGGCACAGCATTACGCGTTACGACCTCCAAGTGGGTCTTAATCATATGCAAAAACGAGGGGCACTGACATTGGGTTTTAAATACACGGGGATCGTCAACAGTGAAAAGGGACTACGAGTGCATCACATATCCTTTTCGTTAAAGAATGTTTTTTATCACATATCAGGAGCCAGGAAACATTTTCACTGAAGTAATATTCTTACAATAACTCGGCTAATGCCCAATATTATATAATATTCAAGTTTTTATAGTCCTCGTTAATAATCCTGTCTCTTAAAGGACTCCCATGTCCATAATGCACTGCAACTCACTTATGATGCCTCGTAATGTCCTTCATGCTTCAAAATCCTTGTTAGCCTTAATAAGCCTCAATGAAAACACACTGACAAAAGCTGGCTTTAAAAAGAACAGTGCCACGTTGTGCCAAATGTCAGTTAATCTCATTTCACCTTTAAGGCACTGTCCCTCGTGTGCTCATTGTTCCAATGTTGCGTGAATATTGTATTGATTTGCCAAGAAGCCCCGGCCCGCTTGGATGGGCTACCCTTCGCCGCTTTTGCATTTGTAATATATATATGTAGTGAGCAAGGCGGATTCGTCCGTCGAAACGCGTCTTGATCTGTATCGAATGGAGTAGGAGTAAATCATTCTCTTTGATTCATATCCCACGGAGTCGTTGCCTGTTTCTTTGATCAATGGAATAGGATTGGAAAGAATATATATATATATATATATATATATATATATATATATATATATATATATATATATATATATATATATATACACACATTTTTATATATATATAATAAATTTTTATATATATATATATTTATATAGGGGGTAGTGCTGGGTGAACTTACCAAATAAAGAACCTTGCACAAAGTCTTTTGGGTCTGTGTTTGTCTTTCCGAAGCATTTGGAGTATTGGGCGAAGTTCTTGTGTGTGTATATATATATATATATATATATATATATATATATATATATATATATATATATATATATATATTACCTACTGGCGATAGCCAGTAGGTATATATAGTTAGGATTTTTTCTCTATGGGATTTTTGAAAATTCTATGTCTAATAACTTTGGCGTTTGTGGACGGAATTGGCTGAAATTTTCAGGAAAATGGCACATTTTGTTTCTGAGCAGCCCCTGAAAATTTGGGGGGGGTTCGTCAAGGGGGGGCCGAGAAAAAAGGGGGTCCCAAAACGCGTTTTTCCCATGTTAATTTCCATAGGGCGGTTGGCCTCACTTTTAGCTCGAACGGCTGAATGGATTTGCACGAAACTTGGCAAAATTGTAGGGACTGTTAGCCCGATGTGCCTTTGCTAGGTCTCAATATATGTGCTCCAGTGGATTTTGAGAAATTAACGTTTAAAAAAAGATATATATCTGTAACAGCGCTCCGGGCAGCGCTCCGGTTCGCGTACTTTTCGCGTAACAGAGCTTTGCGAAGAGAAGCTGATTGGCTCTCCGGTGTCTGTCAACATTCTAAACAGTCCGGAGCGGCCGCCATCTTCTCTCTCGGTAGGATCGAGAGACAAGAGGAGGCCAAAACAAAGGGGGAAATGAAGGAAAGGGGGCAAGGTAGACCCCTTCTGACCCCCTAGGATTGATGAGGGGGATAAAAAAAAAAAAATCCGATTTTTTCGCCGTAGAGACGCGTCTTGGTACGCGAACCGGGCAGCTAACCGGGCAGCTAACCGGGCAGCTAACCGGCAGCGTAACGGGAGTCTGAGGAGTAGCTGATTGGCTGTCAACATTGTAAACAGTCCGGAGCGGCTGCCATCTTGTCTCTCTGTAGGATCGAGAGACAAGAGGTGGTGAAAAACGAAGAGGAAATGAAGGAAAGGGGGCAAGGTAGACCCCTCCTGACCCCCTAGGATTGATGAGGGGGATATTAAAGTGCCCCGCGGGGCAAAAAAAACCCCCCAAAAAAATGCGATTTTTTGCCGTAGAGGCCCGTCCCGGTACGCGAACCGGGCAGCTAACTGGGCAGCTAACCGGCAGCGTAACGGGAGTATGAGGAGAAGCTGATTGGCTGTTAACATTGTAAACAGTCCGGAGCGGCCGCCATCTTGTCTCTCGGAGGGATCGAGAGACAAGAGGTGGAAAAAAAAAAGGTTTAAATGAAGGAAAGGGGTAAGGTAGACCCCTCCTGAACCCCTAGGATTGATGAGGGGGCTATTAAAGTTCCCCGCGGGGCAAAAAAAACGGGCAGCTAACCGGCAGCGTAACGGGAGTCCGACATCTTGTGTTTTTGGAGCGTTTGTTTGCATACCGGGTAGCGTTCCGGTAAGCGTAACAAGGGGAAAATCAAGAGAAACAGTAAAATAAAATTTAAAGGAGTAGTTTTCCACCAAACTTGACAAAATTGTAGGGACTGTTTGTTTGATGTGCCTTTGCAAGGCCTCAAGATATGTGCATGTGTGGATTTTCTCTAACTAAGGTTAAAAAAATATATATATGTCATTTGAGATGTCATCAGTGATGTCATCAGTGATGTCACTGACCATGTCATGAATGATGTAATATGTGACATCATCAGCAGTGGATTGCGGGTGCGCGATATATAGTTAGGGCAACTAACTATATATGAAATTTCAATGGTTTTGTGTGAGTAAAATATGGTTTTGTAAATGCTAATTCCTAACTATATATGGTCTATAACCTATGTTTTTTTCAGTGAATTATCAAGGTTTTGTAAATGCAAATTCCTAACTATATATGGTCTATAACCTATGGTTTTTTCAGTGAATATATATATATATATATATATATATATATATATATATATATATATATATATGCAATACCTCGCAGCGCTCCACCACTCGGGTGAAAAACAAGGCATGGACCACTTCGTTGGAGCATACAGTTTATTTGCCCAATAAACAGCCAGTCTGACTGAGAATATATACACAAATAAATGCACTAAAATCATTATTGAAAACCGACACTTGTAAGGGGTATACTCTATCTCTGTTTTGATACTGATGGAGTGAGGTTGGAGACAAAACTTTTTGTATACCCTCATAAAATCGCTTCTCCATAACAGTAACATGAATTAATCGTGTGGTTTTGAAATTAACCAACATAGAATAGAGATGCACATACACAAACACACGTGGAATATTAATTTGCATATATTGTGAACCATAATCTACTAATTAAGTAATGTTGTTTTGTTAATCTGTGTGCGTTTGTCATAATCTAATCGAAATTTGCGTGAATATGCTTTTTGTCTGTCTTATTGTGGCATAAATGATGGAGAAAGGTGAGTAAATCATGCTTATATGTTGCTTAAACTGCTAGGTAATAACGAATTGGGATACCTTGGAATGGGGAGAGGTAAACAGAAGGGCTATATTTCCAAAATTAACGTTTATTTGTGTTTGTTTCTATAATAGGTCCCAATTGTGGCCTATGTGGAACCTCAATAATGGAAGCTGTCTGCGACTCCGAGTTGCGATGATGTACACATGCGTGACAGAACTTGAGGAGAGTACGAGCAGCCTGTGCCTGTGCAGAATGGGTCAAGGACAGTGTGGCCTGGCTACCGGAATGGGTGCCAACTTTTTTGAATGTCAGCATCGTGAACATGGGAAAGTTTGCCCGAATAACCATTTAAAGGACACAAGCGGAAGAGGACTGCTAAGGACAATAGTAAGGAGTAGTTTCTGTCCTGTAACTCCAGTTCTGTAGTAGGGGTATCTCTGTTATAGTCATAATCTAGTGAATAGTCCCGCCCATGTGCGTGGACCCCGGCAATCAGAAATAATCTCTTAAGTTGTCAAAATAATGCAGAAACTGCAAATACACTTAAGAGAGAATTTAAAGACAAATAATGCAGCCTATATCCACAGGCTACACTGTCTAGTACTTCAACTAGAAATTCCACCAAAAAAACACCACACATAAAACAGCCTGCAGTTTCTACCATAGAGAAACTTGCCTCCCCCAGTCAAAGACTCTGTAATGATAGAGAGGAAGGTAGGGACAGACAAGCCCCATAGGCTGCCATTATGTGGCTTAAATAGGATACTGTGCCTTTAAGAGAACTTTCCAGAACTTCTCCCAGTATGCCAGAATGCATAGCAGGTCCCTCTACTTTCAGTTCTTTTTGAAGGCGAAGCACGCCAGACCTGTTGCATTCTCGTATGATGAAAAAATCTCCACCGGGGAGGAGGGCGGGCGCTTATGACTATAACAGAGATACCCCTACTACAGAACTGGAGTTACAGGACAGAAACTACTCCTTCTGTAGTAGGGGATCTCTGTGTATAGTCATAATCTAGTGAATAGAATGGCAAGCCCATCCCCACACCAAAGCGGCGGTGGAGAATAAATACATAACGCCACTACTGTGCGAACAAATTCCGCAGCGAAGCCTGGCCAACCTGAGCGTCTGCCCTGGCGTCAGTGTCCAGGCAGTAATGCTTAGCAAAGGTATGAACCGACTTCCAAGTGGCTGCCTTGCAGATTTCAGCAATCGGCACGTTACGGAGCAGAGCCGTTGTGGCAGCTTTGCCCCTGGTGGAATGAGCCTTAGGCTTACCTCCTAAGGTCTTATTAGCCTTCTGATAACACAATTGTATGCAGGACACAATCCACCTAGAGATGGACTGCTTAGAGGTCGCAAGACCCGTCCTGACTGATCCATAATTGACAAACAACTGGTCAGACCTACGAATATCTTTGGTTTTATCCAGATAAAATTTCAACACCCTCCTCACATCCAGGGAATGGAGAGACCTCTCCGCTGGGGATGAAGGGTTCTGAAAAAACGTAGGCAAAGTTATAGTCTGGTTGACATGAAAATCAGAAATAACCTTGGGAAGAAATTTAGGGTGAGTACGCATAACAACCTTAGCAGCATGAAATACAGTATAAGGTTCATTACAACATAACGCCTGAATTTCACTCACCCTGCGGGCCGATGTAATGGCCACGAGGAACGCCGCCTTCCAGGACAGGTGCTGCAACAAAGCCTTATGAATAGGTTCAAAAGGCTCCTTCATCAATCTGGACAGCACCACATTCAATTCCCATGAAGGCGAGGGAAGCCTGACAGGAGGGAATACTTTCTTCAAACCTTCCAGAAAATCTTTGATCACAGGGATCTGGAAAAAGGAAGTCTGTGAAGGGCATTTCCTATAGGCAGTCAATGCAGCAAGATGTACCTTCATGGAATGGACATTAAGGCCAGACTGCGCCAAATGTAAAAGGTAAGGAAGGATGACATCTTCCTTGCAGGTCGTAGGATCATGGTTCTTAGACTGGCACCAGATACAAAACCTCTTCCACTTGTAAGCATATGAAGTCCGAGTGGAAGGTCTCTTAGACTCCTTCAGTATGTCCATGCAAACATCGGGCAGATTCAGATGGCCATATTGCACTATCTCAGGAGCCATGCCGCCAAACTCAAAGACGAGAGGTTGGGGTGTAACATCCGTCCCCCAAATTTCGTGAGAAGGTCCGGCCTGCACGGCAACCGAATGTGAGGAAGGAGAGACCGGTGAAGTAGGTCCGTGAACCACCACTGCCTGGGCCACTCCGGGGCGATGAGTATCATCCGAGCTCTGGACCGGGCCAGCTTGATGAGCACCGCCGGAATCAGGGGAATGGGAGGAAAGGCGTACAGAAAGCTGTTCGTCCAGTTGATCCATAACGCATTCCCCAGAGTCCCTTGTTGGAAGTATTTGGAGGCGAAGTCTCTGCACTTGCTGTTTTCGGCGGTGGCGAACAAATCTACGTCTGGAGTTCCCCACCTTGCGAAGACTTCTCCTAGTACTTCGTCGTTTATGACCCATTCGTGGTTTTCCTGGAGCTGTCTGCTCAGTGCGTCTGCCTGAACATTCTGCACACCTGGTAGATGGGTGGCCGTTATCGTCAGTCCTCTGGCCAGGAGCCAGTGCCAGATCGTCTGCGCCTCCTGCGACAGAGTGCGCGATCTCGAGCCCCCCTGCTTGTTGAGGTAATACATCGTGGTGGTATTGTCCGTCTGTACAAGCAGAGAGTTGGTCTGGAAGGACGGAAGAAAGGCCTTCAGCGCCAAGTGAACAGCCCTGAGTTCCAGGAAATTGATGTGATACGTGGCCTCCATCGGTGACCACGTGCCTTGAATCTGTAGAGTCCCGGAGTGCGCTCCCCATCCCAGAAGAGACGCATCCGTCACGACAGTCTGCGTGGGAATGTCCTTGTGAAAGGGAACCCCTCTGAGGAGATTCTCCGCCGAACACCACCACTTCAGAGACTGAAGAGCATGCAGTGACAGGCGAATCTTGTAGTCCCAAGATCCTTTCCTCTGCTCCCACTGGTCCTCCAAGCACTCTTGCAGCGGTCTCATGTGCAGCCGTGCGTGTGGCGTCAGGAAGATACAAGAGGCCATCGATCCCAGTAGAGAAGACACCGTCCTCACTGTTGTAGATGGAGTCATCATAAGAGCCTGAGCCTTCCGAAGGAGTGATAATCGTCGCATTTCCGAAGGAGACACGCTTGCTGACAGCGTATTGATGGAGGCTCCCAAGTACTGTATGCATTGGACCGGAGTCGGGACAGACTTGGCCATGTTGATGTGCAGCCCCAGCTTGTTCAAGAGAACGCACGTCTTCTGGAAGTGTGCTCGCGCTTCCGCGAAGGAGGATGCCTTGATCAACCAATCGTCCAAGTACGGGTAGACGAACACCTTGTTCTTCCTCAGGTGCGCTGCTACCACCGCCATGCACTTCGAGAACGTCCTCGGTGCCGACTTCAGTCCGAACGGGAGTACTGTGTATTGATAGTGATTGGTGCCGACTTGGAACCGCAGGAACTTCCTGTGTTTGTGTGCAATGGGCACATGGAAGTAAGCATCCTGTAGGTCTATGGCGCATAGCCAGTCTCCCTGTTGCAACTGAGGGTAAATCTGCAGCATGCGAAACCTTTCTCTGCGAATCCATTTGTTTGCCTGTCGCAAATCCAGAATGGGCCTGAACTCGTTCTTGTCCTTCTTGCGAACCAGAAAGAACCGGGAGTACAGACCTCTTCCTCTCTGAGACAGAGGTACGTCCTCTATCGCCCTTTTCCTCAACAGGATATCCGCTTCCGCCTGAAGCTCGCGCAGCTGAAACCGCGAGCTGACCGGGGGAATAGCTGGAGGAGGGCTGGTGAACCGAAGACTGTATCCATTGCAAACAATATTCAGCACCCACTTGTCCTGAGTAATTTTTCTCCACTCTGCCAGAAAAAATTGAATGCTTCCCCCTACTGGAGTGGGTAACAGATCCGGGGGAAGTAGGTTCCTAGGGCCTAGACCCAGCCTGGCCCTTGGGGGCCGGAGCCGACTGCTGGCCTCCCCTGCCCTTCTGGCGCTTCTGGAACGGCTTACGGAACTGGTGTTGCTGTTGCGATTGTCCCGAAGCCTGTCCCCGTCCACGGCCTTGTCCGCCGAACCGCCGTTGGAAAGGGCGGTACTGCTTCTTGGTCTCTTTGGGCTTTTCCAGGCCCACAGCCGTCAGCGTCACAGCCTCCGCCTTCATGCGGGCCATTTCATCGTCCGCATGCTTCCCGAAGAGGGTCTCACCGGAGAACGGCAGATTGGCCACCCTCTGCTGTGCGTCCGGTTTCAGGGACGTAAGCCGGAGCCATGCGCGGCGCCGTTGGTTGACTCCGTGGCAAAATCCGTGCGCCGCCAACAGGGAAGAGTCCGCTGCCGCACTGATTATCTGGTTGGCCACCAGCATCCCCTCACTTAGTACTTCCATGAAGTCTTCACGCTGCTCCCGAGGTAGATGCTCCGCAAAGCGCTCGAGGGAGTCCCAAAGGGCGCGGTCGTATCGGCCCAACAGAGCCGTGGCACTCGCCGCTTTCATGGAGGTAGCGGAAGTTCCACAGACTTTTCTCCCCGCCGAATCAATCCACCTTGACTCCTTATCCGGGGGAACCGTGGAGGAAGGAGTGGTGGCATACTGCTTGCGAGCCGCCGTGACGATGACAGAGTCAGGCGGAGGCTCCGCTCTCAAAAAGGCCGGATCCGAGTCGGGAGCCCGGTACTTCTTTAGTAATCTTGATGGAGCCGCCTTCGTCACCGCAGGGGTGAGAAACAGAGCCATAGCCGGTTCTTCCAGGCCCGGCACCAGAGGCAGGAGAGGACGAGACAGGTGCTTTTGATGTAGAGTCTCGAAAATGACCGACGTCTTCGGAGTGGGCACCGTCAGAGATATGCCCAACTTCGCAGCACCTCTCAACAGGACGTCCTGAAACGCCACCAGGTCATCTATCGGGGACACTCTCGTGTCCGGTGACCCCGATAGGGTAGGGGAATAATCCCTGGTCCCAGAGGACCTCGTGTGTGAGCGAGATTCGCGCCTCCTACGGCGGTGTCTTGATCTCGTGGATGATCTGCCTCGCGATCTCTCCTTCCTCCTGGAGCGAGAGCGAGACCTGCCTGCCCGTGGGCGCTCCTTTGGTTTACGTGGAGGGGTCTTCCTTGGTTCCTCACAGGGTTTCGTCGGTTCCTCCCGGGGTTTCGGTTTTGGAGGGAAGGGAAGTGGACCTCGGCGGAGGAACCTTCGGCTGCGGGGTGGGCCCATGCGGAGGGACCGGAGGTGGAAGAGGGTCTCCTGAAGGCAGTGGCGGTTTGGGTGGAGGGTCCTCCTTAGGAACAGGAGGAGGAGGCGGAGTCCTGGGCCGAGATGGCGTGTAGACTTCCGAGTACACCGAGCCCGGTGACCCTTTAGGCGAAGGATGCGGAGAGCCAGTCCCATCAGCGGGCGACCGCTTCCTCTTGCGCCCTCCACTGGAAGCAGCGTGACTTCTGGGACTAGAATCCCTCCTGCGCCGTTTAGGAGAGGGTGACCGACTCCTAGACGCTGACCGCTGTCTGCTGGACGCAGAGCGACGCTTCTCTGGCGTAGAACGACGCCTCCTGGGCTCCGGCGTCGATCGCCGCCTCCTCGATGTCGACCCTCTGCTCCTCGGCGTCGCCCGTCGACTCCTCGACGTCGACCTCCTCTTCCGCGACGTCGCACGGTGCCGTCTCAACGTCGAGCGTTCCTTCGACGACGAACGTCGCCGTCGTCTTGATGTTCCCGACGTCGAGGAGCCCCTCGACGTCGATCGGCGGTGTCGCCTCGACGGCGATCGACGGTGTCGCCTCGACGGCGAGCGTCGGTGCCGCTTCGACGGCAAGCGCCGATGCACGTCACTCCGCCTTCGGCGTCGATAAGAAGATCTCGACGTCGACGAAGACGATGACGTCGACGGTGGCTTCTCCTTCGACGTCGAGCCGTCACGCCGTCTCGACCCGGAGCCCCGGGGAGAAGGGGAGCACGCCGCCGTCATCCCTCTCGACGTCGTCGTCGATGCAATCAACGTCGACGGAGAATGGGACCGTTTGCTGGACTTCCTGCCCCCGGGGAGCCCCCCAGGGGCCTCAGCAGAGGCAGAGGGAACCTTCCCAGCCTGCCCAGACCCACCGGCAGCCCGCAGACGCCTATCCTCCAGGCCAGCCAGCCTGATCTTCAATCTGTCCCTCAGAGTCCGAGCAGAAATCTGCTGGCAGATGACGCAATCCTCAGGGACATGATCTTCTGGAAGGCACACGATGCAGACATCATGGGGGTCACTCTTGGCCTTCTTCCTCTCACATGCTGGGCACTTAACAAAAAGGCCAGGCATTTTAGATCCCTAAAACGCCAAAAACAGCACAAACAGGAGAAGAGAACACCAACAAGTAAAACTGCAACATTTTTAAAAGTCAAAAGTGTCAAAAAATTCCAATAAACCCTTGAAAAAGGGAGAGCTCAATGCCAGGGTCCTGTAAGCAGGAGCCGGAAAAAAGAACTGAAAGTAGAGGGACCTGCTATGCACTCTGGGATACTGGGAGAAGTTCCGGAAAGTTCTCTTAAAGGCACAGTATCCTATTTAAGCCACATAATGGCAGCCTATGGGGCTTGTCTGTCCCTACCTTCCTCTCTATCATTCCAGAGTCTTTGACTGGGGGAGGCAAGTTTCTCTATGGTAGAAACTGCAGGCTGTTTTATGTGTGGTGTTTTTTTGGTGGAATTTCTAGTTGAAGTACTGGACAGTGTAGCCTGTGGATATAGGCTGCATTATTTGTCTTTAAATTCTCTCTTAAGTGTCTTTGCAGTTTCTGCATTATTTTGACAATTTAAGAGATTATTTTTGATTGCCGGGGTCCACGCACATGGGCGGGACTATTCACTAGATTATGACTATACACAGAGATCCCCTACTACAGAACTTTATTTTCTAAATTCTAACAATGACTCTAGAAAATGAACAATAAGGTGATGAGGTTATGCTCATCCACCCCTTGAATGGACCAATCTGAACAGTCTAAGACCCCAAAAGTTACAACTTTTAGATAGATAAGTTAGTGAAAAAGGGTATAAAAGAGGATGTTTAGAAGTATGAAAAAAGCTTGCTTTTCGATTTTATCTTTGCACCCCGACATGCTGCCGGACTGCCAAATCTTTTCCTATGGCGAAAGAACTTTTACATTTTTTTGAACTTTAACTTTTGAATGGGTGCAGAGTCATATGGGAGATGAACATCGAGAGAGATAGTGAGGTGTTTTTGAGGAACTATTCTGTCCTTATGCTGATGTCCGTGTTCTGAAATCTTGGTAATATGAGTTTTTGTTTATTTCTTAAACTTCTATGCTAATAAATATAAATGTTTTGAATTTTAAAAAAATTCTTTTTAGGCTATTGACGCTTAAATGAATAATAATTAGAGTTAATAAAATAGAGGTCATGCTAGGAGATTTAATCTCTAAATAAAAATTAAATAAATGGAGAATTAAGCTGGTCTTATTGTCCTTAAGTTAACTTTTACTAGGAGATCCATTGACAAATAATGGTGGTGTGTTTAAATGTTTTCTTACATTTAAACCATGGTAATAGAAATAAACTGCAGATGTATATAATGTACAAAATTTAGTGTTAATTTAGACACCCCGCTATAATCCAGCAGCTCTCTTTGGTCTTCACCGAATCCTCGGAGCAGGGAAAATGTGTGTATTCAGTGACTCGCAGTGTTATGGGCCCCACTGATGAGTAATGTATGAATAGCTCTCTGAGATAAGGTGATGGTTTTACAGAAAATTTCTGGAGCCGCGCTGCATCAGTTAATTACTTGGTAGCAGAGCATAGGTTGCTAAAGGTTAACTAGGATATATAATGTATAGGGCAAAGTATATGGAATTTTGATATACAGAATTTATGACTAACATATGTTGAGTTTGATTTGCGTTATATGTAGTCCGCAAAAAGGCTTCTGGGAAGTAGGAAGCTGGTTACTCTGTCTACAGGCGGAGGAAGTGTGGCAAGTGAAGTCGCACATCACATAGTCTGTTTCAAAGTAGTGACATCGTCGTATGTTACAAGTTTAGGGACCTTTACCGCCCAATCTCGCTCCTCCCTTTTCCTGCCAAAGTCATTGAGAAGACCGTCAACAAACAGCTTGCGGCCTTCCTCGAGACAAACGGATCCCTCGACCCTTCGCAGTCCAGTTTCCGAGCCAACCACAGCACCGAGACCGCCCTCATCGCAGCCACGGATGACATCAGATCCCTGCTCGACAACGGGGAAACAGCGGCCCTCATCCTCCTGGACCTCTCTGCAGCGTTCAACACTATCTGCCACTGCACCCTAGTACAGCGCCTCAGCAACATCGGAATCCGAGAGAAGGCACTGGAGTGGATCTTCTCGTGCCTCGCCAGAAGATCCCAGAGAGTCCGCCTCCCCCCGTTCAGATCCGAAGCCACCAAAATCATCTGCGGCGTACCACAAGGATCATCACTTAGCCCAACCCTCTTCAACGTCTACATGAGCCCTCTCGCAGCCATCGCACGCAAACACAACCTCAACATCATCTCCTACGCCGACGACACCCAGCTAATCCTCTCCCTCGCCAACGACCCCGCCACCGCCAGAACCAGCCTACACGAAGGGATGAAAGACGTCGCCGAATGGATGAAGAACAGCCGCCTGAAACTGAACTCAGACAAGACGGAAGTCCTCATTCTGGGACCATCGCCCTCCGCCTGGGACGACTCCTGGTGGCCCCCTGCCCTGAGCACCACCCCCAAACCAACGGACCATGCTCGCAACCTGGGCTTCATCCTGGACTCCTCCCTATCAATGACCAGACAAGTCAACGCCGTCTCGTCATCATGCTTCAACACCCTGCGCATGCTCCGTAAGATCTTCCGATGGATCCCCACCGAAACCAGGAAGACGGTCACCCAGGCACTCGTCAACAGCCGACTGGACTACGAAAACACGCTCTACGCCGGAATCACAGCCAAACTTCAGAAAAGACTCCGGCGCATCCAGAACGCCTCCGCACGACTCGTCCTGGACATCCCCCGACACAGCCACATCTCCGGCCATCAGAGAAACCTGCACTGGCTCCCCGTCAGCAAGAGGATCACGTTCAGGCTCCTCACCCACGAACACAAGGCCCTCCACGACCTGGGCCCCAAGTACCTCAACAACCGTCTGACCTTCTAGGCACCCACCCGCCAGCTACGATCGACCAGCCTCGCCCTCGCCGCCGTACCACGCATCTGCAAAGCCACCGCCGGGGGAAGATCCTTCTCCTACCTGGCAGCCAAGACATGGAACTCCCTTCCCATTCACCTCCGGCTGACCCAGGATCATCTCTCCTTCAGGAAGCTCCTCGAGACCTGGCTCTTCGAGCAGTAGCGAACCCCTCCACCCCAGCGCCTTGAGACCCTTCCGGGTGAGTAACGTGCTATACAAATGCCCATGATTGATTGATTGATTGATTGATTTACGTGTAAAAGTTGTGAATGTATAGCGAAGGCAACCTGTAAAATCTTGGGCTTGAACACAGGGATCATTGCGTATTCTGTCTTAAAACTTAACCCTGAGAGAATAATAGAGTTTAACCTAAGCTTCAGGGAAGGGTAAGGTAGAGGGAAGTGCTACTTTATCGACAAAACTAAAATTCTGTGGTAGAGAAGAGGTAAGCGCTGTCTACTGGAAATACGATTAAAAAAAGGGGGTGGTGATGAACAGAGTGTCTGAATTAAGCAGACCACTCTTACCCAGTCCAAAGATCCGGGCTTGATCCATCACCGTTATTTAGCTCACTGCACCATCCCAGCTCAGAACCTGGCTATATGCAAATTAGTCTGTCCCTGGCCCAGTGCATCATGGGAACAGGGCAGACCAAACTACCAAGCCAATTCTTCACCGGAAAGGAGACAAGCTTCCGGGGACCGGTTTCTGGCATTTCAGCCGTCTTCGGCCCGGCTTGCTTGAATCCTGATGGTGCAGTGAGCAAGGGACTCATGTCTGAGTATACCCTGCCACACCTATAGTGGCCAAAAACAGTCTACTGGAAATACAGCATACTTGTGTGATTGAGGAAACTATCACTTTGTTTTTAGCAAAACAGACACATTTAGTTTTTTTATGTGGTTACTAACTGGTTTTATTTGTATAACAGTGTAAATACAGTGTACCAATAACATTTTGTAAAGGAGGGGTCAGTCGAAGCTGCAGAAACCGGAGCAGGGCTGACGTCAAAAGTGTCACACTGGGATTGGTCCGCGTGACTAAGACAGAGTGAGGGCTGATTCGTGCATCAGTCAAAGCAGCAAAATCATTGGTTGAGCACTGTGAAACATACCTTGTTCTGATTGGTGCGTTAGTGTGAACCGCGCTGTGATAGGCTGGTGTAACGAAGCAGTTTTTGGAAGAGTTCGCGATTGTTTGAAAGTCAGGAAATTATCAGAAAAATTGAGTTTTATTATGGAGCGGAGAAAGAAAAATCTACATGGTTTAAAAAATTTAAAAATGTGTTCAAAAAGGATAAGACAATAGTGACAAGAGAGGGAAAATTGCTTCCTCCGCCTAAAACGCCTGCATCGTACATGACAAAATATGGCTACCATACATGTATATGGTTAGAAAATTGGGCTAGATATACCAAGAATGATGGTGCACTAGCTTTCCCGGAAGAATGATTTTTTAGTCTTGCAGTACTAAGAAATTTGAGAGACAAAATGATGAAGCTTGAACCAAGACATAGACCGACTCAATTTGAAGCATTGGCTGAGTGGGAAGATGAGCTGCATGATTTGGAACGAGAAAGGATTGAGGATTATATAGGACCAAAGAATAGATTCTGTGGATTTTGGAGAGAAACTCATGAGAATAGAATGTGGAGATGGAGAAATGCTAATATGTGTGATGGGATGTATCCGGTTAGAATGGTTGATGAAGGGGTAGGACGGAAATGCATGGAGAAAAGAAATAATGTGGAGACAGAAAGGAAAGGTTATGAGGATTGTGAATCAGAGGATGCAGTGCTGGAGGAGATATTAAACAGAAGACCACCACCATATCAACCGAGTTCTATAAGTACAACTCCAAATGCTCCACCAATGGAGGATAGGTTTGCTGAAACCCCAAGGCGATTTTCAAAGTTCAGAGATCTTCCAGAAAGAGTAGAAATGAGATATGATTCTAATGCCCCATTAATAGAAACTAGACTTACTGGTACACCTAAACAAAATAATGAAAATAGAGGAAATGTGGTTAGAGTAGAGAGGCAAATTGAAGAACAACCAAGTACTTCTGAATATATATGTTCTCCAAATGAATTAACTGAAAAGATACAAGAACTCACTAAAAATATAGAAGCTGTAACTGTCCCCGTAACAATAGGTCCTGTAACCCTGGTGTTTAAAAATCAGAAAGTAAAAGAACCATCTTTGACAATTCCTTTAAATCAAATCAATTCTGCAAAAAGTAAGAGAAAAGGTTTATCCAGATTTGTCTGAGGTTAGGCGTACTAGCCACATGACACCGCCTGACTTGACTTTTAACCAAAGTCTTCCGTATAAGTTTCCAACTGGTGCGGAATCTGATTCTGTGACTCCTGAGAAAAGTATACAGAAAATTGATTTGCCACAAACCCCAGTAGGACCAACAGAACAGGAATTAAGTGAGTGGATTAAAACTTTGAAAGTAAAAGAACACAAACCAAAAATATTAGATGTGACTAGACTAAAAATCAATATGGAAGAACTGATAATTGGAACAGATAGAGTAAAAACATACCAAGATGATGAATTAATGTTTATGTGTAAAAGAATTACTTGGAAAGCCAAAAATATGGATGACCGATTAGAAGGATTGGCAAGTGAGCTGAATATAGATAAGTATAACGTGTTACAGAAACCCTACAGAGTAGATTTTACTGAAAAATACATTGATAATATGAATACCACAGGAAGAATAACTAAAATAAAATAATTAATTGTGTTACTGAGAAAATGGGGAGACGTTGATAAGTGGAAAGTGATATGGGTAAAGAAAAGAGAAGAAAGTAATGATAAATCAACATATTAGCATTCCCAGTGAGAGAAAAAGAGCCTGTAGTGAATGAATTCCCTACGCGAGAAATACCAGGAGAATATGTACATGTTCCTTGGTCTAGACAGGATATATTATCATTTACAAATGATTTCCCCAGATTAAGAGAAAAACCAGTAGAGTGGTATCGACAGGTGGATTGATTTGTGAAAGTTTCAAAGGTTCTATGGGAGGATTTAGATGGATTGTTTGACATAGTGGTGCCAGCAGATGTATGGTCTGAGTGCAAGATTATCGTGGATTGGCCTAAAACTGAATATCCACAAGATAAAGTAACAGGTGCTCCTGGACCTGAAGTAATGCGAAAGTATGAACAAGTGATAGTGTTTCTGAAAAATAAAATCCCACCAAAAGAGACAGATTGGGTAAAGATTGACAGAACATTGCAAGAGAAAGCCCTATTCAGCCTGCATGGTTAGATTCTCAAAATCCCTGTAACTACTAGGGCCACACCTCTTATTGGCTCACCAAGACGAGTTTAGTCACTGTTGTGTTACAGGTCAGACCATACCTTAAAAAATTGATAATATCTGTGTACAGATTCACCCACATAGAAATAATATGTGAGAAAGCAAGGAAAGTACCTCACGGACGTGACACCCGAGGGGCTTCCCGGTATGTTAATCACCGGTATACCCACTTATCATCATCGGTTACTTTCCTTGCTGAGAGGATGAAACGTGTGCTCGATGGTACGACCACCACAGTCGAGCATAAGGTAAATACAGCGCCGTGTTGCAACCTGCGCTGGTTGGGTGGTGTGTGCTGTGGCTACCAATAAGCCTCTTTCATTGACTTACCGAGTTACCACTGCTGTGCTCTGTCTTTTAATGTTTGTATGTGTACAGGTCCTCACGACAAAAAACGGAGGATTGAGAATAGAGACCCAACTGTGTGCCCTGACGAAGTTGCCAATGACAAGGCAATGAAACATGTCGGTCCAGTTATAAAAATCAATGGTATTGACTTAACCATTTTTTACTGGTGGAGTTTGGCAGCATCAGAATAAAATCGACTCAGCCAGCCAAACCTCACTTATTTTATATTTGTTGGTTATTGGGTGTAGGTACTTGTTATTCTTTTCTAAGCACTTTTTTCTGTCCTACTAGGCAGTGTATCTGTACACTCCTTGTTTGTATTTATCAATTCTCACTTGTGCACATCTCCTCTGCACACGTTTCATCCTCTCAGCAAGGAAAGTAACCGATGATGATAAGTGGGTATACCGGGGATCAACAAACCGGGAACCCCCTCGGGTGTCACGTCCGTGAGGTACTTTCCTTGCTTTCTCACATATTTTTTCTATGTGGGTGAATCTGTACACAGCTATTATCAATTTTTTAAGGTATGGTCTGACCTGTAACACAACAGTGACTAAACTCGTCTTGGTGAGCCAATAAGAGGTGTGGCCCTAGTAGTTACAGGGATTTTGAGAATCTAACCATGCAGGCTGAATAGGGCTTTCTGTTTCATATTTGCTGAGTGGGGGGCTGCCCTATATTGCCTTTCTTCCCCCTGTCATCCCTATTTGAATGATAGAACATTGCAAGAACCAAAGGAATCAGTACATGCATTTTTTTTTACAATACATTTTATTGAATTTTTACATCCTATGGGGTGTGCCCCCAACAAGCAATATTCAAACATAGCAATGATTATCGGTATACAAGTCGCTGCTGAGGGTATCCTTTGAGGATCTATAAAACATTCAAACCAACAACCCCTGCCTCCCGCCACCCCCACCCCTGCACCGCCCTACCCGCTTGAAACACTATACAGGCATATACAAATATGATCGTATCTCTGCGCCGGCTAATCCGCAAATTAGAATGGAAAGTCATGCAGCGGTGAGTCTGTCTATGAGATCTTGATTCGTGGGAAAGATAAAAAGGTCAATGCCCGGGACTTGGCCCATGCAGTCCAGATCTTCCCGTGCTTCTGCGGGCAACCCCGGGCCTGAAACACCGCCACTTCGGCGGACATACATTTATCCAATGCGGATTTCCAGGTCGCCACCCCCGGGAGAGAAGAGAGCTTCCATTGTTGGGCTATGTCACGCTTGGCCAGTGAGAGCCCCAGAAAAAGTAGGTGTCTTTTGTATATGTTCCCCCCTATGTCATCAGTACTGTGGAGGAGGGTCAGGCGTGGATCTGCTGGAAGGTCCCACCACAGTACCTGCACCAGACAGGACAGTACTCCAGACCAAAAATGTCGTAACGCCGTGCAGCCCCAGACTATGTGTAAAAAGGATCCGTCATCCGACTGGCATCTAGTACATGCATTTTATGAGAGACTGTTATTAGTGTTTAAACAGTACAGAGGATATAAGGAGTTGAATGAAAAAGATATGAGTCATTTTGTAAATCGCTTTGTTTTTGGATTAAGAGCAGAAATAGGGGACATGATCAAGCATAATCTGATGGGATGGCAATCCTGTTCCGTCGATGAAGTCTTGAGACATGCAAAATACTGTAATGATGAGATTGAGGTAAAACAGAGAAAGCTTAAAGAGAAAGCAATGTGGGCACAAGTAAGATTAGCCGAACATAAAGTAGCTCAATTAGAAAATAAAAATGTAGAAGGAAATCAGGGAAGAAAAAAGGGTAATTTCAATAAAACAAAATTAACAGGGAATTTGGATGAGCTAAAGAAAAAATATCCTTGTCATAATTGCGGCAGGATAGGGCATTGGAAGAAAGAGTGTAAGTATCCACCAAAGGTTAATTACCAAAATACATCATTGAATCCGCAGGTGCAGAATGAGATATTTCAACAGCCATCGCCACAACCACAGGTAGTTACTCAACAAAGTCAGGTGCCACAACCTCCACTTCCGCACAGTGTAAACCTACAGAAATACAGTGCAGAGACAGGATTTTGCGGAGGAGAACAGGTAATAAGAACACCAAGAGTGAGTGTGAGTCCGCAGTATTGGTTGAAAGAAGATGGGGATGAGTCGGATGACATCTTCTGACGGTGCCTGAGAGAGGGAGAAGAGTGCGTACTTGGCGCTACTCTAGAGGTAGATCAATCAGGTCCTATTGTGAATGGAAAGGTGAATGATGTAAATGTTACTTTCTTAGTGGACACAGGTGCTACCCGTTCTACTGTCAGAGCAGTAGAAGTTCAAAATCTTCCTCTCTCTGGAGAACACATCCAAGTTGTAGGTGTAGCAAACAGGTAGATCAAAACATCCCTAACGAAACCAGTTGAAGTATAAATTGGAAATTTCAAAGACATGCACCGATTTGTGGTGTGTAACAGCAGTCCTGTTAACCTTCTTGGTAGGGACATTCTGTGCAAGATGAACTGTGCCATTTATTGTTCACCAGAATGCATTGAACTTCAAACCCCAGATGAAGATAGCTTGTATAAAATGACCATGTCACTGATAGAATCAGAGAAGAATAGTATGTTTCCTGTGTTTGATCTAGAAAAGATACCTGTTGAATTGAAAGAGGTAGTCAAAGAACGAGTGTGGGATTTCACAGGAGAAGAGATTGGATTAATGAAAAATGTAGATCCTGTGAAAGTTTCTATAAAAGAATGAGTGAGTTATCAAACATCCCTCAGTACAAAATGACAGCTGAAATACTTGAAGGAATAACCCCTGTGATAAATAAAATGATTGAACAAGGAATTTTGAAAGAAATAGAAAGTAGTCCTTGTAATTCACCTATAATGGGACTGAAAAAGCCTAATGGAACGTTCAGAATAGTGCAGGATTTGAGAAAAGTTAATAAAATTGTTGTTCCATGTTGTCCAATAGTGCCAAACCCAGCGGTAATTCTTTACCAGATTCCACATGATGCAGAATGGTATACAGTCATTGACTTATGTAATGCGTTCTTTACTGTTCCACTACATCCTGAGAGCCAACCAATATTTGCATTCCGGTTTGGAGACTGTATTTTGGCATGGTGCCGAATTCCTCAGGGGTATACTGAGAGTCGATCTATCTTTAATCAATTGCTAAAGAAATCATTAGAGAGTCTAAGCATGCCTGGAGAATCTGTTCTTGTTCAATACATTGATGACCTGTTAGTGGCATCAAAAACAAAGGATGCATGTGTTTCAGACACTGTTTCATTGCTAAATCATTTGACAGAAGAAGGACATAAGGTGTCCCCATCAAAACTACAGTTTTGTCAGAAAGAAGTACAATATTTAGGTCACAAAATTGCTGAAGGAATTAGACAAGTCACTATAGAAAGAATTAAAATGATACAAGGAATGCAGCCTCCAAAACCACAGACAAATGAGAATGTTTTTAGGAATGGTAGATTACTGTCGACAATGGATTAGTGGATTATCACTAATAGCAAAACCCTTAAAGAGATTGACAAAGGCAGATATAAAAGATCCTATAGTGCTGAATAAAGCTGAAATGGAAGCTTATGAGCAACTAAAAAACAGTTAATGTGAAGCACCCGCATTAGGAATGCCTGATTATGAAAAGGAGTTTGAACTGTATTGCAGTTAGAGAGAAGGATGTGCATTATCAGTTCTAATTCAAAGACATGGAAGATTGAGAAAGCCAATAGCATATTTCTCAGCTGTCTTAGATCCAGTTGCAAGGGCATTGCCTGGATGTTTAAAAAGTAGCTGCCACAAGTGTGAGTCTGGAACAAAGTGAAGGTATAGTAATAGGATTTCCTTTGAGAGTATATGTACCTCGTTCGGTGGAGATTCTCCTTCCTAGGACAAAGACACAGTACTTTACCAATAACAGAATGACAAAATATGAAAAAACAATCCTAGGTGCAGATAATGAAACTATTTCACGATGTGTGAGTGTGAATCCATCTACACTGCTACCTGATGTTATGGATGTTGAAGTGAGAAATGAAGTTGATCACAAATGCTTGGATGTTCTTGAATACTGTACCAAACCAAGGCCTGGCATCAAGGATGTACCATTGCCGGAATCTGATTATGTAATGTTTGTTGATGTATGTACCATAGCAGATGTCCTAGAAGCATCTTGTCTGAAAGGAATCCGTTCTGCTCAAATAGCAGAGTTGATTGCTTTGATTCGAGCATGTGAACTAGGAAAAGAGATACGGGTCACCATAGTGACTGACAGTCAGTATGGATTTGGGGTTGTCCATGATTATGGTCAACTGTGGCGCCAAATAGGTTATATGACTTCTGCAGGATCCCCCATTAGAAATGCTGAATTTGTGAGAATGTTGATTGATGCAATTCAATTACCTGATAGAATTGCTGTTGTGAAATGTGCAGCTCACAAGAAGGGAGATGACTATATCACCAGAGGTAATAGGTATGTGGATTCAATTGCAAAATACTGGGCCAAAAATCTTGCATCTATAAATCGGGACAGACAAACTGAACATGTTTCAAGTCCTTTAATGCTAACCACAGTAGTTGAGACATGGCAGGAAGTGAGGCAGATGCAGGAAGAAGCTAGTGAGAAAGAGAAAAACATCTGGTTAAAAGCAGAATGTAGGCAGAGTGAGGAGAATGAAATCTGGGTTTATAAAGATGAAAGACCAGTAATGCCTGATAACAAGATTTCAAATATGGCCCAAATGTACCATGGTCAAGCTCATATTGGAAGGGACGCCATGATAAGGATGTTCAGACAGACATGGTATAATCCTAAATTTAGGATGATTGCTAAAAGTCTGTGCCAGAGGTGTCTTGTTTTTTTTTGTTTTTTTTAAATCCTCATATTGCGAACTTCTATGTAATTGGAGTTTCAGGTTTCTACCTCTGATTCTCTTTACCGGAGCTGCCCCTTGGTCTCTCATATTTGGGGAGCTTACCATCTTGTCGAATGTTTTCAGAGGAGTACCCTTAAGCCATTACATAGTAACAGATCTGATTTAGAGATGCGGGGGAGCTAGCCACCTTGGCTACTCGACGAGTATCATACTCGTCCACCAGCTGTTAGTTCGCATTAATCATGGGACTGTGTGTGCCAACCCTATACTGGGATTTAGGTGATTTTCGAAGATTTCCCAATATATGAATCTCTTACAGGTATTTCCCCTCCTGTCTAGTTTATTATTCCTTAAGACAGAGTTCATCTTATCTCCATGTGTTAGAGGGGATGTCCCAACCCAGTTGATGCAGATCTCCCTCCTTGCCAGTACAATTACCACAATGAGTAGATTTGCTTGACATTTAGTTAATCCCCCTCCATCTCTTGTGTCTTCAATCCCAAAAAGAGTAAGGGTTGTACTTACAGTCAATTAGCTGTTTGTACATGATCATGCTCATGGTCTTACCAACTTCTTTCCAGTATTCTTCTAATAGGGGGCAGTTTCTGAACATGTGGACATCCTCTGCCTTTTCTTCCCCAGGGAGGGTAACGACAAAGCACAAAAAAGAAAACACAAAAAATGCACGAAACAGAAAAAGGGTGCGGAGCAAAATAGGGAAAAAATCAAGAAAAAAATCCTCAAAAGTCGGAGAAGATGGAAAAACGAAAAGGAGTTTCTTACCATAAATAATAAAATAAACAGTATACCGGAGTGTGATGCGTCAGGGGGAATCAGGGCAGATGGGGAGAATGAATAAAGACTTTAAAATACTCTCCTGGAATGTAAACGGTATGAGGACAAAAAGCAGGAAAAAAAAATCCTTGAGTATCACAGAACATCAGAAAGTGAAGTAATCATACTACAAGAGACACACCTAATAAAAGAAGAATGTGCCCAAATAATAAAGAACCTAAGATGGGTAGACATGTACATATGTACTACACAGGAATGTAACATTAAAGGGATAGCGATAATTATTAAAAAGTCACTTAAAGCTACCCTGGAATCAGAAGAAGTAGACTGTAAGGGAAGATGGGCAATAGCTAGAGTAAAGATAGAAAATAACCCATTCACAATAGCAGGATACTATGGGCCTAATCTGGATGACGCAGACCCTCTATGGAAACTTTACTCTCACCTACTACTAGCTACCACCCCAATAATTTTCGGGGTGATTTTAACCTTATAATGGATCCTAACATTGATAGGTCCCCCCCGGGGAGGCAGGCAAACTTACCGAAAATGAGGGAGTGATCAGCATATATAAAAGAGATTTAGAGCTGATAGACATTTGGAGAGATAAAGGAGAAAATAATCAGCCCTTTACGCTACATAACAAAAAACTGGGTCACAGGTCGAGAACTGATTATTTCCTTATTGACCGAGTTTTATCAGGTAGCGTAAAAAACTTAGTTCACCTCCCGGCCCATCTATCAGACCACTCCGCTGTTCAACTAACACTTCAGGTAAAGACAACTAAAATGCAAAGAAGATTTACGGTAGACAGGGCCATACTATTAGATCAACAAATGGTGAAGGAACTTGAACTAGAAACAGAAAACTTTTTCGAAAAAAATAAAGCTGGTACGACAAAACAGATCACCTGGGACACATATAAAGCTGTGATAAGGGGAAAATTATTAAGTCTGGGAGCATATAAAAATAAAAAAACGAGGCAAGAGATAACAGACCTGGAAAAAAGCATTAATTCCCTCGACGACCAAATAATAGTGGAACAAGACATAAGTAGGAAAAAAGAACTAGGAAGAGATAGACAAAGTCAGAAAAGAAAAACTTGAAGACATCTTAGAAGACAGAGTGCGTACAAAGTGGGAATCAAGCAAATTAGCAAACCATGAATATGGGGAAGGCTGCGGAAGGTGGCTTGCATGGAAACTAAAAACAGATCAAGCCAGAAATAAAGTAAAGAAGATACATCAAGACGGTCAGGTGAACCAAAGCACAGATGAAAATACAATCAGACAAGAGTTCATGAAATTTTTTGCTGAGTTATATACGGAAGATATCAATCCTCAAGAAGACCAGATTGACACATACCTAGAAGGCATTCCATCTTTAGCTCTAACGGAGGAGGATAAGGAAGAACTAAATAAAGATATCTTAATAAGCGAGGTAAAGGAGGTAATCAGAAGCTTAAAAAAAAGGTAAGGCAGCAGGCCCTGACGCTCTACCAAATGAGCTATATACGGTATTAAGAGACAAGCTGTCACCACATATCACGGAGTTGGCAAACTTGATCCTTAAACAACAAAGCAAAATACCGGATTCCTGGAACGACGCAATAATTACCATAATTTTAAAACCTGGTAAGGACCCTACTAGATGTGAGTCATACCGACCTATATCGCTGCTCAATGCAGATTACAAAATCTTTACAAAAATCATGGCAGCCCGTCTAGGAAGAGTAATGGCCCAACTTATAAACCCGGATCAAAAAGGATTTGTTAAAGGGAGACAATTGCATGAAATCACACATGAACTTCTGAGCACCATTGACATAGCCACGCAAAAAAAGTTCCCCTTACCATACTCACTGTCGATGCCGCTAAGGCATTCGACAGAGTCAACTGGTCCTTCCTTGAAAAAATCTTGACCAAAAACAACATAGGTCAACCTTTCATGCATGTCGTGAAAGAAATATACTAGACACCGAGGTCTAAAATTCTAGTTAATGGCAGTCTTACAGAGGATGTGAGCATAGAAAGAGGAACTAGACAGGAATGCCCTCTATCGCCTCTGCTATTTAACTTATATATTGTGCCGTTGGCAAATAAATTAAGAAATACTAAAGAAATAACCCCGTTCAGGTATCAAACATGGGAAAAAAAGATCCCACTGTACGCAGATGACTTGATGATTTTTACGGACAACTATGTCAGCTCTAAGTCAGCCATAGAAGAGATCATAAGTACGTTTGGGAAAGTCTCAGGTTACCTGGTAAACCATACAAAAACCGAAATTATGACCTGGAATACACAGTTCAAAAGTTCGAACATCAAGAAGGAAATAAAATACCTAGGTATTCTAGTAAACCAGGAACTAGAGAAGATTCCACAGCATAACCTTAATAAAGTGGCAGGAGAGGTGAGAAAACTACTTAAAGTGTGGTCCAGTTTACCCCTAAGTTTTATAGGGAGATCAAATATTGTCAAAATGTAAATTCTGCCCAAGTACACATACCTTTTTAATACCATTCCTTTGGAATTCGGAAAAGCCCTTTTAAAAAAACCACAGGGGGATATCACCAGCTTTATATGGGCCTCGAAGGGAACGAGGATATCCTGGAAGAAACTCAGGAGGGGAAAACAAAGTGGAGGGCTATCAAGCCCAGATTTGGTGGAGTACCACAAGGCGTTTCAGTTCAAAAACATGCGGACACTGCTAAAAAGTCATCAATACTATCCAAAATACTTACAAGCAATGACAGAATCAATGGATCATTTTTTATTCAAATTCCGTCACCCAAAATTCTTTAAAAAAATTAAATTGAAGACCCTAAGGGAGGCAGCCAAGTTGTGGGCGCAAATCAGAGCAACTTTGAACATTCAATACTACAGCACAATGGCCCCTATATGGGAGTCACCAGGAACCCCAGAATGCTTAAAAGACTCAATGGCAAACCCCTTGAAACTAGCCAATATCAATTATTGGGGTCAATTATTAAAAGGATCAACTCTGGTTACATGGGAAGAACTTCAAAGAATTACCAACGAATCAGTCTCCAAATTTAAATATTATCAAATTTCAAGCTGGGCCAGAACTATTCCTGCAAATAGCCAAGAGAATGAAAAATCTGGAAAAGGAAATGGTAAAAAACTTACCCATCAACAAAGAGGTTGCAAAGTGGTACTGGGCTTTTATAGCTGCAGGAGATGGAGACATACAAATTGAGGAGCAAATCTGGGGGAGAGACCTACAAATAGCCGATCTGGACAGAATATGGGAAAAATCTGTAGGAAAATGCTGGTCAACCCTAAAGTCAACGGCTCTGAAAAGAAATCATCTATATACAATACACTGTGCATACTGGACGCCGAAAAAACTCTCCCAATGTAATAAAGCAAGCGTAAAAAAATGTCCGAAATGTGGGGAAGAAAAGGCAGAGGTGTCTTGTTTGCCAACAATTAAATCCAAGGAGAAAAACAGTTGTGAGTTTGGGAACCATAGGACGGGAGGGAGGTCCATTTACCAGAATGCAATTAGACTTCATAGAATTGCCACCTTGTAACATACTTCGATATGTACTTGTGATTATTTGTCTGTTTTCACAGTGGGTGGAGCCTTTCCCCACAAGGAGGAACAACAGAGTGACTGTTGCAAAACTATTGTTATGTGAGATAATACCACGCTACGGTTTCCCAGTAACTATTGAGACAGATTGTGGAACACATTTTCGCAATGAATTAATGCAGATCATTTGTGAAGCACTGGACATTCTTCAGAAATTGCATAGTGCTTACAGACCAGAGGCTTCTGGGGTAGTTGAGAAAGTAAATGGAACAATAAAAAACAGAATTGCCAAAATGTGTTTGGCCACTCGACTGAAATGGCCTGATGCTTTGCCACTTGTTCTGATGACCCTAAGGAGCATACCTGATAAAAGGACAGGATTAAGTCCACATGAGATTTTAATGGAAAGAGTGATGAGACAAGCATTTGTGCCAGTTGATAAACTGTTGACTATTAATGATGATACACTGGATTACTGCAAAAATCTGTCTGACGTGGTAACTTCTGTGTTCCATCAGGTGGGAACTGAGGCAAACTCGAAAGAGAAACATCAAGCTCATGATCTAGTTCCTGGAGATTGGGTTTGGATAAAAGTTCACAGGAGAAGAAACTGTTTGGTGCCTCGTTGGCAGAAGCCCAGACAAGTCATTCTGGTTAGCACGACTGCAGTTAAATGTGCTGGTGTAACGAGATGGGTACATGCCAGCCCCACCATTTGTGTGCCTGAGCCTGAAAATCCACAGGACGAGAGTGAAAGCACAACTGATTCAGCTTCTGAAGGTGAACCAGAAAAAGATCCAGATACTGAAGCTCGACCTGTTTGTCGACATCTGGAGATATCAGATGCTAGTGCCGCATCTGAAGGAGAAAGTGAAACTGTTGAAATACCAAATTTTGAAGATCGACCTGTAAGTCAAGATTTGGTAGAAACTGATACCAGGAAGGACACTGAGCAAAGTGAAGATAAAACTGGTAGTCAAGAGAATACTGAAGGACAATTTAAAAGCTCTGATAGCAGGAACTGAAATCTTGAAACTGGTGAAAAGGAAAAAACTCACGATGAGGATAAGCTTCCAAGTACCAGCTATGAAGAGGTTCCTAACAGAGTGAAAGTACTGACCAAAGAGAAAACAAGTTCAGAGAAAGAAACAGACATCATAAAGTTCATCATAAATAAAACTGTAGGCTGCCGGAGTGGAGACAATGGGGGACCTCTACGCGGAGGGGGGCCTGCTTCCTTTTGCGGAACTATCGGTGAGCACTGGCCTGCCAGCGGGGCAATTCCTGCTCCACGCGTCGGTGGTGAGGGCGTACACGGAGTCCTGGGGGGACATCCAGGAGGAACCACAACTTCATTACTTGATCCAGTACCTACATGTTATGGGCAGGGGATCACACATTACACACTGGCTGGCACAGGCGCTCCTCATGCACACTCAGAGGTCCACACAACCGATCAGGGACAAGTGGGCGACCCATCGTGGGAGGGGGTGGACAGACAAAGAATGGAAACTGGTCCTAGCCAGCCCTGTGAACATCCCACGTAACTCCCGCTTCCGCACCATTCAACTGTACATACTACATCAGGCATATCTGTCACCAGATAGAATAAATAAGTATTTCGCGACAGACACCACAGCCTGTCCCAGGTGCGACCTGCTGGATGCCGACATCCTACACATGCTCTGGAGCTGCCCGACTCTGTCCACATACTGGGGGGAGGTGACATCGCTCCTGACGCACAGCACAGGCCCGGGGCTACCCAACACGTGGGAGGCATGCGTTCTCGGGCTATACAAGAGAACTAAACAAATTAAAACAATAGCCCGGTTCTGGGACCTAGGCCTCATCACAGCCAAGCGCCTACTCACCAAGCACTGGAAAAGTAGAGAACCACCAACCCCCACACACTGGTACACATCCTTTCTCAACTGGGCCAGAGCAGAGGGCACGGCGCTGCGAAGTGAAGAGATAGCGGGTTTGAGGCAGTTCCCGATCGCACAAGTATGGAATGATATCCTGGTGTCCCTGCGGGAGGAAGGCGTGGCCAGGGGGCTCACGCAGAGACAGCTGAGAAGGATAGGCGCCCCACGAGCGGCGACACCCTAGACAGGAACATGCGCCGCGTTGGGCCCCCCCCCCACCTCCATGTAGGCAGCACTGATTCCCCCCGACGCACAAGCCACGACCAACGATCAGCCGCGCACACACGAGGACCCTCCATCACACAACAGCCCGAACGTGGATCTTAGCAACTTTGCCCTGACCCAACCCCCACGAGTACACTTCCCCCCCCCTCCTGTCCGACCTCCCCCACGTAACCCCAAGTCAAAGATGTCGCACTCCTGTGCTTGCCAGATGCGTGAACACATACCGTCACACAGCGGCGGTTACGCGCCACTGACTGGACACTCGGCAAGGAACGCAGGAATGGGTGCCACCCACCGAACATGCAACAGGGGCGACACTTGCGTCTGCCACGCACACCGTGCACTGAACCGACGAACGGGGGGATACCACCGCCCACGGACCCTGTCCCACACCAGCTTCACAACTATTCACACACGCGGGCCACAGACCCCACATTTCACTGCTGCGCCGCCGGCGCATGTCCAACATGTTGATGGGACGTTGGTGCCGTGCGCACGGACGCTGTGTGGCACGGCACTGGCAACACAGACACGCTGGGACATACTGATATGATCACCCCTGTTTATGTTGAAAAGTTACTGGTTGAATTATAGTAAAATGTAAAATGAGACGTCAATTATGGAACAGATTGTGTGCGAAATGTGCAACGTATATATAATCCACCAGTGAAGAAGCACGCCGAAAAAAAGAAGGAGAAGATGCATAATGCCTTCCTCTGTAACCCTATGCCTGTACAATTCACGGACTTCTTGCAGCCGGCCCGCAGGGTTGTAGGCTCTGCTATTTGTACTGCACTTTCCCTTTTACAATAATAAACGTCTTCAAAAAAAAAAAAAAAAAAAAAAAAATAAATAAAACTGTAGAGAGATCTGAAACTGAGACTGATGACAGTGATGATGAAACTCAGTTAAGGAAAAGTTCAAGAAAAAGAGTTTGGAGAGTGGAACGTAATACTGTTGAACCTGAAACAAAAAGAGCTCGAAAAGGAGATAATTGGCCTAAAGAAACTGATGGATTGAAATTTAAACTGGTTAATAGAGCAAAAGTACCAGAAGATAAAGTAAATGAAATAACCAGTCAAAAGGAGTTGTTGGGAAAGAAAATAGAGATTGTGCAAAGGCCAAAAAGAGTGAGAAGACCAAATCAAAAATACAAGTCACCTGAGTGGACCTATATGGTCTTGCCTCCAATAAGTGAAGCAAATAGCAGCCAAGAAAATTTGAATTGCCATGGTGAAGAAAAAGAAAGCGAGTAAACTGTGACTCAAAGAAAGAAAAGAAATACTTGACATTTTGGGAAACTGTGGAAAAGAGAAACATAAAAGAAAAAGCAAGATTTAAAATCTTGGTGGAAAGAACACTGTAACTGTAAAGTAAAAGTTTAAAGAGAGACAATATAAGGGTGAAAAAGATTGTGAACATCACTGTGTAAAATATATATATATATATATATATATATATATATATATATATATATATATATATATATATATATATATATATATATATATATATATATATATATATATATATATATATATATATATGGCTACTAATGAAGTAACTCAATCGAAGTGTTCTATTTTCATAAAATGGTGTAGAAAGTGGTTATTGTGTACTGGATTATTGATGTTGGTATGGTTGATTTTAGATATTAATATTCCTTTTAGACCAGACTTTGAAAAATTGAAAGCAAATGAGAGTATGAATGAAAAGGATAATGATTTGAAAAATGAAAAATTGCATGTGTATTGGCCTGAAATTCATCAAGATAATTCCATCAGTGACTTCTCTCGAAATATGTTTTCAAGGTTATTATCTGAGTATGTGAGAACTATGGATGCCAGCGACTGCTACATCTGTGTGAAATTGCCAGCATCAGTGTCAGAGGGTGTGACCTATCACCATCTTTCATTAACATATGGAGTTACAGGTAGTGTATTAACAAGTTTATTTTATAGGACAGGGACATTTGAATATTATAATTCAGATTCTGATGATGTTTTTGCAAAACTGAAAATTGTATCTGAATTGTATCAGATCAAGCCCGCAAAAGTTTTTGGAGAATATTTTTGGGAAACACAAGAATTGACACATGATTATGCATTTAAACATAATTTGACTTGTAAAATGAGAAATGAAGAGAAAGTCTATTTAAATATGGTTGAGTAAAGAAGATTACAGTATAAAAGGAGAGAAAAAGTTAAACAAACTAAATCTACAATATGGACATTTGAGCATGATAATATTGAAGGACATAATGTGAATGTGGCCATAAATATAGATACACCATTTTTAGGGAAATTATGTATTCGGAGAGATCACACTGTGTATGATAATTATTTTGTGGGAGCGAGTTCATGTGAAGATACATATATCATAAAAGGGGGTTGGGGATTTAAAGGTGGTAATGACCCAGTCTTTCCTGGGATCTATTTCCTGTTTGGGAACAAAGCTTATTATAAATTACCTGATCACTGGAATGGGTTCTGTTACGTTGGCCTGGTCTTTCCTAAAATTTTCCATGTAGATAGAGGTACTAATGGAATTCATGAAATAGGTAAACCTTTAAGTCGTAGAAGAAGAGAAAGTGTGATAGAGATAATAGGTGATGTTTTTGGAGAACTGATACCAGCAGTGGGTATATCCTTTAATGCAAACAGAATTCGAAAATTGTCAACAATAGTAGATTGTTTGTCAACAGATACAGCTGTAGGATTTTTAATGGTAAACACTGAAATGGTTGTTATGAGAGCTACGGTGATGTAAAATCGACTTGCTCTTGACATAATTTTGGCAAAAGAAAGAGGAGTTTGTGGAATTTTAAAGGTACAACACTGCTGTACCTACATTCCAGACAAAAGTCAAAACATTGAAAGATATATTACAAATCTTACAGAGTAGCAGAAGGAAGTTGAACCACTAGAGGTTGATGGTGTTCTTAAGAAACTTTGTAGAAGTTTTTCAACAGTTAAAATTTGGTTTTATGAAATAGGTAGATCTATTATAGGGAAGGTACTAATTCCAGTAACAATACTAATAATAATAGTGATTTTGATTGTAAGATTAAGTTGTAATCTTAGAAAGAGAAGGAATTTCAAAAGATCTATAAAGAAAGTAATTGAAGAGAAACAAGACAGAGAACGTGAAAAAGGTGATATTGAGATGGAAGAGTTCAAAGAGAAACTTTATCAAGATAGAAAGAAGATAGAAGAAATCAGAGTGTAACTCATACTAACTAGAAGAATTTGAAACATGTTGAGATAAAAAATTTACGAAATGTTGGGAGATATTTGATGATAAATCACCAAAGGAGGGAGTTAATGGAGTGAGGTGGAAAACAAAAATGTTTGTATACCCTCATGAAATCGTTTCTCCATAACATTAAAATGAATTAATTGTGTGGTTTTGAAATGAACCTACATAGAATAGAGATGCATATACACAACACACGTGGGATATTAATTTGCACATACTGCGTACCATAATCAACTATTTAAGTAAACAAACAAGAGAAAGGGAATCAAAGCATAGGATGTCAGCACTAGTCTAAAAGGTCCCTGTTAGTTATGATGAAAAAAAGGTGCAAACAAAGGGCTGGGAGCACAATTCCCTATACTCCCCCAATTTAAAGGCTGATTCAACGAACCTAACCTTAAACAATTTAGCAAAACAATGTAGCCCAGCACACTTTAAGCACAATCAATTACAATCAATAAGTCAAAGACGGTTTGATTTCACGAGTAAGCTGATGTTTTCAGTTTCAAATGTTCTTTATTTTTCAATCTTTAATCTATATATAAGTTTGTCAGCACGATTATACTAGACGCTTCTGTGGTATAATCGTGCTGACAAACTTATATATATATACATATATATATTTTTTTCAGTATCACCACTAACAACTCAAAAGAAACTGTCAACACAGAATTGATAAGAATTTGTCAACAAGAATTGACCATATTTACTGTTCAAGGTATGTCCTTTGACCGTTCGTGCTGACATATTTTGTCATGTAATACTAGAATAGTGGTTCCTCCCTTGTTTCTCTTTTGCTTGTCCATCCAGTGAATGGATGTACTGATTAAAGAATGACATCCGTGCTCTATAATATGAAGAAAAGTAGATGTATGTGTTTTTTGTCTTGTATAACATTGTTATGTATAAAATTTGTAAATAGTCCCCTTTTTTATATGTACTTTTGTAGCCCTGAAGAAGTCCCTGGTTGGGACCAAACGCGTTGGCGGTTCCAAAAGTGATGCTGTCAAAAGTTTTTAAAGATTGAAAAATAAAGAACATTTGAAACTGAAAACATCGGCTTACTCGTGAAATCAAACCGTCTTTGACTTATTGATTGTAATTGATTGAACTATTTAAGTAATGTTGTCTTGTTAATCTGTGCGCGTTTATCATAATCTAATCGAAATTTGCATGAATATGCTTTTTGTCTGTCTTATTGTGGCAAAATGATGGAGAAAGGTGAGTAAATCATGCTTATATGTTGCTTAAACTGCTAGGTAATAACTAATTGGGATACCTTAGAATGGGGGGAGGTAAACAGAAGGGCTATATTTCCAAAATAATGTTTGTTTGTCTTTGTTTCTTTAATAGTTCCCAATTGTGGCCTATGTTGCCCATCAAAAATGGAAGCTGTCCGCGATTCCGAGTTGCGATGATGTACGCATGCGTGGCAGAACTCGAGGAGAACGCGAGCAGCCTGTGCCTGTGCAGAATGGGTCAAGGACAGTGTGGCATGACTACCAGAATGGGTGCCAACTTTTTTGAATGTCAGCATCGTGAACATGAGAAAGTTTGCCCGAATAACCATTTAAAGGACACAAGTGGAAGAGGACTGCTAAGGACAATAGTAACTTTATTTTCTAAATTATAACGATGATTCTACGGAAAATGAATATGGTGATGAGGTTATGCTCATCCACCCCTTGAATGGACCAATCCGGACAGTCTAAGACCCCAAAAGTTACAACTTTTAGATAGATAAGTTAGTGAAAAAGGGTATAAAAGAGGACATTTGGAAGTATGAAAAAAGCTTGCTTTTTGATTTTATCTTTGCACCCGGACTGCCAAATCTTTTCCTATTGCACAAGGACTTTGACATTTTTCAGAACTTTAACATTTGAATAGGTGCGGAGTTATATGAGAGATAAACATCGAGAGAGCTAGAGAGGTGTTTTTGGAACTATTCTGTCCTTATGCTGATGTCTGTGTTCTGAAATCTTGGTAATATGAATTTTCGTTTATTTCCTAAACTTCTATTCTAATAGATATAAATGTTTTGAATTTAAACATTTTTCTTTTTAGATTATTGATGCTTGAATGACTATTAATTAGAGTTAATAAAATAGAGGTCATGCTAGGAGATTTAATCTCTAAATAACAATTAAATAAATGAAGAATTAAGCTGGTCTTATTGTCCTTAAGTTAACTTTCACTAGCAGATCCATTGAAAATAATGGTGGTGTGTTTAAATGTTTTCTTAAATTTAAACCATGGTAATAGCAATAAACTAAAGATGTATATATAATGTACAAAATGTAGTGTTAATTTAGACACCCCGCTATAATCCAGCAGCTCTCCTTTGGTCTTCACCGAATCCTCGGAGCAGGGTAAATGTGTGTATGAGTGACTCGCAGTGTTATGGGCCCAGCTGATGAGTAATGTATGAATAGCTCTCTGGGATAAGGTGATGGTTTTACAGAGAATTTCTGGAGCCGCGCTGCATCAATACTAAGGGCTACACTTCCCCGGTGGGGACTACTTTTACATATTAACAGTCTATGCCAGGCTTCTCTAAAGAGTAGCTTGGGGGCTACTAGTAGCGATCCAGCTATCTGCAAGAAGTTCTCCTGTGTGCAGTCCAGCCTACTAAATTATAAGCTTTTGCTAGGTTGAATTCATATATGTATAGCAAAACGGAGAGTTTGTATTCAAGATGAAATTATGTGTCGTTTTGGAATGCATAAATTGATGTATGAAGAAAAATGGCTGAATTTTCAAATTATATTTAAAGCTGATATTTCTTGGATAAATCATGTGGAGTAGCGAAGACATTACTAATATCATTACATTGGAACCAGGGGCATCACAACGATGACTGTTATGTATAACCCATGTATAGACATTTGCAATTGACAAAGCCTTTTTAGGTCTCGGCTAGTGTAGGCTGCGCACATGCGCAGTCTCGCTGGTGAGATTTTATGTTTCTTAGTAGCGAGGGTAAACCCGGTCCCTTTTCTCCATTGGCTGGCTTCCTAAACCGGGGCCAGCCATTCGAGAAGAGGTTTTAGTGACGTCATTTTTTCCAGCTAAGCACTGTCTTTTTCAGATTGAGGGGCGTGTTTGTTAATGTTCTTTCTCATTCTTCTCCATTGGCTGGAATGTAAAAACAACAGTCAAAAACACGCCCGTTCACATTCCAGCCAATGAGAAGAGGGGAGAAAGAAAAACATGCCCCCCAGTCTGCAAAGGATGGGGCTTAGTGAGAAATAGCGAGCACGTGGAGCTGTTTTTTTTTTTTAGTCCTCATGAAAATACGCACAAGCGAGCTCTTTATTGTTTGTACAGCAGCGCCATGCGAGGGAGACTCCAGGGGCCGTGCGTGTGCCCGCCTATGCAGCGTGTTATTCCCTGCCTGAAAATACAATGGAGCCTCGGGTATACGTCTCCCGCTCGGGCGGGGGAGAGCAGTAGGCCTCGGCCGTATAGCTGGGCTCACGGTGGAGGTGGGGACACGCGCCTCTCGCTCCACCCGCTCTGTCTGAGCTCTCCCATGCAGCGTTGGCTCTCAGAATGCTGCGAGTGGTCCTCGGAGTCTGGGGCCCCCACAGCCCCTTCCTGTGCGCTGCGGGTGCGGGGAGAGAAGCCTCACTGCCTCCGCGCCGGACCGGTCTCTCCGACAATGTTGCAAGATGGCAGAACTGAAGGTAAGGGGAAACCGAAAGCCGGGGTGTGGGCCCACTCATGGCCAGAAGTACGATGAGGAGCCTTAAACTATCACATTTCAGAGGCCCTGGCCGTAGTGGGGGGGGTATGAAAAGTACAGCTCGGGAAGGGGGGGACTGACACCTCTGCCTGCCGGCTGTGTCCCTCACGCCTCTGAGCCGGACATTTCTTCACACGTGACAATGGGTTCATGACACACTGGTCATTTGCCCCACTGCTGCAGCAAGGAAACAGTGGGAGGTGAGCGGCACGCTATTCGCCAACTGCACATCCCTCCCACCGCCGTGGGGCATGCGGACTGCACTCCTAGTTGGACAGGGTACTTGCTTGCATAGACGATACCTGTGAATATCACGCCACCTCGCAGCCCCCCACCAAGCGACCACCTAGGCTGCAGTAATTGCGGAGGAGTGACCTAGTGACGCTCGCTTGCCCCCCTCCTCCTGAAAACAGGCCCACGTGCCCGAGTCCCTGCTGATGCAAGCGGCACTGGAAACCCCGCAGGCAGTGAAGGGAGCATGATGGCTGACTTTCGGCCATCCCCCAATGCTAATAACCCCACCAAGCAGCTGCGGGGTCTGTGACTCGCTGCCCCCCCTGCCCACTCCACAACACGGCCGGTGACTCTGGCTCCGCTATATCGGGGGTCGCCTGCGAGTTCACCATTGCGCTGAGGGGGCTTGCCTGCTCGCAGCTAACAGCTGGGTCGTCAGGGCAATGCAACTTCCCAGCCCCCCTCACACAACGCGTCAGGTGTCCCACATGCCTAGCTCCGATAAAATAACCTGACTCTAGGCGCCTGTGCCGGAGTCGGGTGCTGTCTCCCCCATACCCACGGGTGGGGAGGGGGGCTCCCATGCGCCTTCAGTCACACCTGATGCTACTGGGTGCCTTGTAGCCGCGACCCACTACCTCACGCGTAAGGTGGCCATGCTGGGGAAAATATTACACCCACATCTGAGGCCTCGCTTACAGCGGACGCCTTGCAGGCCTGCCCGGCTATTGCCTCCTAGGCCAAACACCCCTTTCACCCAAAACCCCCATCCCACTCCCTGGCCCCCGCCACACTGGTGCCGGCGTTTCAGACCTTGTGGGGGGCCAGGGTATCTGTACGTGGGACATGGTCCAGCCCGGGCCTGGCCCGCGTGGTGGGGCTCGGGGTTGGGGTGATGGACTAACCTCGTGCTCTGAAGGTCGGCCTCTGCCACGGACACGTCAGCAACGGCGTTGGGGTAGTGGGCAAAGATGCGTGGGTGGATGAGTGCACTGGTATGAACATTTATTGATGGATTGGTGGAAGAGTGGGTATGGGTGGATGGATGAGAGGGTATGGATGGATGGATTCGAGTGGGTATGGGTGGGTGGATGGATGGATGAGTGAATTGATTGGTGACTGGCATTCTATTAAGTGCTTAGAGGGAGGGGCGCTGGAGGCCTGAGCGAAAGTGGGTCGGGCCCGGTGGATCAGAACGGGTGTGTCCCGAGTCCCCTTACATTCAGGCTGCATGAGGCCTTGCGTCCACTCTGTGATCGAGCTGCTCTTCATGTCAGAAGTGAGGGACCCTTCGCGTTCTCCTTCCGGGGGAGGCGGACGGGCCGCGAAGGCCGCACATCCATACTGCGCACTTATGTTATTTATGATCAGTAAAACTACACGTATAACCTAAAATTGTCTGTCTCTCTGACTGAACACAATTACATTTATTTTGACTAATAAACCGTAGACAACTGTATGTACGTAGACACGTAGGCACACACGCAAACACAGGGAGCACACAGAGACGCCACACACACAAACTGGGGAGCACACGCACACAAAGACACACACTGACACCACACGTACACACTTGAAAAAAATACAGACACATCCAGAAAGAAACGCAAATAATGCATACTGAGAAATCTACCGACTGAATACACAGAAGGTACACTTACAAACACTGGCACCCACAGACATGCATGGAGAGTCACAGAAAACGACCTTTCAGACATTGTACTAAGAGCAGCCTTGGTTTTACAAGTCACAAGTAACCATGAAAGCAGGAGGGCGGCTGAGAAACAAGTGTGTGTGTGTGTGTGGCTGTGTGTGTGTGGCTCTGTGTGTGTGTGTGTGTGGCTCTCTGTGTGTGTGGCTCTCTGTGTGTGTGGCTCTCTGTGTCTGCGTGTGGCTCTGTGTGTGTGGCTCTCTGTGTCTGTGTGTGGCTCTCTGTGTCTGTGTTTGGCTCTCTGTGTCTGTATGTGGCTCTCTGTGTGTGTGTGTGTGTGTGTGTGTGGCTCTGTGTGTGAGGCTCTCTTTGTGTGTGTGGCTCCCTTTGTGTGTGTGTCTGGCTCTCTTTGTGTGTGTGTGGCTCTCTTTGTGTGTGTGTGGCTCTGTGTGTGGGTGCAAATGCAATATGTCTCGCATTTGCTAGAGATTAAGCTATTGGCATTGTAAATGACAATGCCATTTATTTATCTGTTTCCAAAACCCACACATAAATACAAAGTAGAACATTTACAATGCCCATAGCTCTAACTTTTGCGAAGGCGAGACAATTGCATTGTAAATGCTTGTTTACAGTACTGCTAGTAAACCTTTCTGATGCACTGAGGAGATCACTGCTAGTAATCTTGCGTATTGTGGTCACTAATGTAATCTTGTCTGACATGGTCACTATTAAAACACTAATAATGTTGGTAGCCCAGGATGCTTTTCATCAAACTTAAGTAGTTCTTATTACAAAAAAGGTTGGAGACACCCTAGTCCATACCATGCAGCTCCTCTCTATCGCCTCTATAGACAATGAAGAACCAAAACACAGCTGCCAGACAACTTCTTAATGTACCTATCTGTACTCATATCTGTCCAATGCTCAATTACAATGGCTGCTTGTCATCAGACGTATCACCTTTAAAGCCTTGCACACCAAGCCATCCATAATAAATAACCAATCATCCACACTGCACACCAAGTCCTCCACTGTGCTGGACCACTCTTCCCACAACATTATCTCTCCACCTAACGTCCAACTACATCCCTACATTTTAGGGAAGTAAGACACATCCTCTAAAAAGTCTTGCGCCAAACAGTTGCTCTTTCTTAGTCCAGGCGGCCAATCTCTGGAACTTGGTTCCTTCAACTATAAGAATTGGCAATAATAAGTGTTAGAAATGGGGATTTCTGGTTGGCTAAGGCTTGCGCCAAAGCCATGCAGAAACCACCATTATACGTCAGGGCAAGGAAGTCACCCGCCAAAGATAACCCCTGCTCACTCACTTGATAGCTTGGCACGAGCATTCAGGCTTATCCCGGAGGCGATGTGTAAAGCATTTGCGCATGCACCCACCAACAACAACATCCAAGGCCCCCCCACAAAAGGAACTCCACACAAGGTTATATAAAAAAATAGCCTTTGCATTATCAAAACACATCAGATAGTAATCACAACATATACATTGTGCCAACTGGCACAGGCAATATTTACAAGGGATTATATACACAGGACAGGGCCACATGGACCACTGTCAGGAATAAGCACTTTTAGAACTAGCACTTTTAGAACATATAATACTTGTAGCACCAAATAGCAAATGTAGCACACAACCAGTAACCACTGGTAAAAGGTAAGTACCTCCTACGCACTCCTAACCACCTTAGGCATATATCACGCAGGGAACCATGAACTCACTAGTATAACCCATACTAGATAAAACAGCCTCCTAAGTATAAACATATGTCTAGATGTATCAGAACACAGGGTGCGCAAAACATACTACACACAGTACATTTCCCAACACCCAAAAAGCAATAGCACTGAATCATAACAGCACATGAATCACATTAGGGTCCAGGTTGCGCCACTGCGCCAAAACCTAAACATAGCAGCTGCCCACTACTTGCTGGGCAGCTGAGGACAATAGCAAGGGGCCTAAACGCTGCAGCTGGCACTAAGTGCTGCGCAGCTGGGGAAGGCCAAAATAGGGATGAAGGAGTGGGATTCACTCCTGAGTCCAAGGACATGTCCCTAGGAAGGAAAACCTAAACGGTGCAGCTGCCCACTACTTGCTGGGCAGCTGGGAAGCAAATTGCGACAGGGGCCCTCACTGGCCCTTAGAAACAAACTGCCCCAATCGTTGGAGCCCTCTAGGCTCTAGGAATCAATTATAACCCAGGGAGCACACTGGCTCCTTAAATAATAATGGGGCTTCTCGAGGGGAAGAACTGGCCTCTGAATAATGAAGCATGGCCCCCCCCGGCCCGGGAACACAAGGATTGCCAATTGGGTGAGCCATCTGGGCTCTGAAAGGCAACCAGGCCCCCAAACATTGGAGCGCACTGGTTCTGGGGAAACACGGGCCCCGGGGACCTCCGGACCCCCACAGGGCCCTAACAACAATGGCGGCCATCGATGGAGCCATTCTGGCTCTGCAAATGATGGCTTTGAAACAATTACTGCCCCATCGTTGGAGCGGCCCAATGTACATGCGGGGGCCGCTCTGATTCGATACCCTACACGAGAGCTGAAAACGAACCCGGCTCCTTCGAGCAGTGGGGGGGGGAGAAATGCGGCACAGTCCCCTGTCTAGCCCTAACTCACCAGGCTCCGGTGCAGGGGGCTTCTCCTTTTGGACCGCCGCCGCCGCGGGATTCTTCTTTCTAGATGCGGCGCCTTCTTCACCCAGTCCCCCATCTCGGGACCGGGACTCAAGACAGGGAGCACTCGCGGCTCCGGCTTCCTCCTTCCCGCGCTCCCCCAATCAGAGCGTGGCGGCGGGCGGGACTTCCCTTCAAAACCCGAAGTCCCGCCCCACGTCAGGCACTGTTGTGCCTGACTTCCTGTTTTCGCAGAGGGCTGCAGCGGTGAGCATTTTCTCAGGGGCAAAAAGCGAGGGGTAAGCTCCCTCTGACAAAAGTGAACATCGGGGTGGGCACCCGACATTTAAATAATTAAATAAACGGGGTGGCACCCGTATATAAAAACAAAGGTGGGCAAAGTCACAGGGTAGGCACCTGCGCACACCAATGAGTAAATAAGCGGGGTGGGCACCCGCCAGGCAGGGGTCACGGGGGAATCCCTCCCCAGGGGATTCCCTTTAAAAGGGCCCACCAGGAAAAGGAGCACAGCGCTCCCAGCTTACAAAAGGTCCTGGAGGCTGGGAAGGAAGGCCAAAGGGGTTCCAGAAATAGCACATAAGGAAGTCCTCCAGTCCCCTAGGCAAGGCAGAGGGGTCCCAGCACAAGGTCCATCAGTCAGCCAGGGGCTGGGCAGGGCCCAGGGAGGCAAGCCTTCCCCTGGGCCCCAGCAGCAGCACGCCCCTGGTAGATTCAAGTAGGAACATAAGAACATTTAACATGAGGTCACAGACTCTTTTTATACACCAAATCCCTTTGTCTCAAGGGTGCAGGGTGGGAGAAAACCAGACACAGCTGGTTCTGGAGCACTCTGTTGTGCTCAGCCCCTCTTCCCATTCACAGGACAGGCTAGGGTCATCAGTCGCACCACAGGGGGCAGAGCCAGCATTGTGTAGGGAAAGCCCAGCCCTATTCAGGTACCAGGTGCACTCCTCCCTGCCATCAATATGAAGATCGCTCCACTCACCACCGGGGCAGACCCATCCTGACTCTTGGAGCCAGGCACAACAGCCAGCTCCAGCCAATCAAATGCCAGACAATCATTTCACCTTTATTACACAGACATGCCAACTTCTAGAAGTGGCACCTCCACACTAGACACATTAATGCCGCACACATCATCGCGCAGCATTCAACCTCATGAGTTTGCACATACCAAACTCAACCTTGTACTCCCCACGCATCAGGATTTACCATGGACACACATATTCCCCATGCATTCCTATGGGAGGGTAGGCCAACCTCACACACGCACTCAGAGAGCGCACAAACTTTACACTGCTCCACAGTGCTAAAGTGCGCAAAGACCAGAAATCACTATAATGATGTAACATTAAAATAATAACCCCTGCTCACCCCCTTGATAGCTTGGCATGAGCATTCAGGCTTATCCCGGAGGCGATGTGTAAAGCATTTGCGCATGCACCCACCAACAACAACATCCAAGGGCCCCCCCACAAAAGGAACTCCACACAAGGTTATATAAAAAAATAGCCTTTGTATTATCAAAACACATCAGATAGTAATCACAACATATACATTGTGCCAACTGGCACAGGCAATATTTACAAGGGATTATATACACAGGACAGGGCCACATGGACCACTGTCAGGAATAAGCACTTTTAGAACTAGCACTTTTAGAACATATAATACTTGTAGCACCAAATAGCAAATGTAGCACACAACCAGTAACCACTGGTAAAAGGTAAGTACCTCCTACGCACTCCTAACCACCTTAGGCACATATCACGCAGGGAACCATGAACTCACTAGTATAACCCATACTAGATAAAACAGCCTCCTAAGCATAAACATATGTCTAGATGTATCAGAACACAGGGTGCGCAAAACATACTACACACAGTACATTTCCCAACACCCAAAAAGCAATAGCACTGAATCATAACAGCACATGAATCACATTAGGGTCCAGGTTGCGCCACTGCGCCAAAACCTAAACATAGCAGCTGCCCACTACTTGCTGGGCAGCTGAGGACAATAGCAAGGAGCCTAAACGCTGCAGCTGGCACTAAGTGCTGCGCAGCTGGGGAAGGCCAAAGTAGGGATGAAGGAGTGGGATTCACTCCTGAGTCCAAGGACATGTCCCTAGGAAGGAAAACCTAAACGGTGCAGCTGCCCACTACTTGCTGGGCAGCTGGGAAGCAAATTGCGACAGGGGCCCTCACTGGCCCTTAGAAACAAACTGCCCCAATCGTTGGAGCCCTCTAGGCTCTAGGAATCAATTATAACCCAGGGAGCACACTGGCTCCTTAAATAATAATGGGGCCTCTCGAGGGGAAGAACTGGCCTCTGAATAATGAAGCATGGCCCCCCCGGGCCCGGGAACACAAGGATTGCCAATTGGGGGAGCCATCTGGGCTCTGAAAGGCAACCAGGCCCCCAAACATTGGAGCGCACTGGTTCTGGGGAAACACGGGCCCCGGGGACCTCCGGACCCCCACAGGGCCCTAACAACAATGGCGGCCATCGATGGAGCCATTCTGGCTCTGCAAATGATGGCTTTGAAACAATTACTGCCCCATCGTTGGAGCGGCCCAATGTACATGCGGGGGCCGCTCTGATTCGATACCCTACACGAGAGCTGAAAACGAACCCGGCTTCTTCGAGCAGTGGTGGGGGGAGAAATGCGGCACAGTCCCCTGTCTAGCCCTAACTCACCAGGCTCCGGTGCAGGGGGCTTCTCCTTTTGGACCGCCGCCGCCGCGGGATTCTTCTTTCTGGATGCGGCGCCTTCTTCACCCAGTCCCCCATCTCGGGACCGGGACTCAAGACAGGGAGCACTCGCGGCTCCGGGCTTTCTCCTTCCCGCGCTCCCCCAATCAGAGCGTGGCGGCGGGCGGGACTTCCCTTCAAAACCCGAAGTCCCGCCCCACGTCAGGCACTGTTGTGCCTGACTTCCTGTTTTCGCAGAGGGCTGCAGCGGTGAGCATTTTCTCAGGGGCAAAAAGCGAGGGGTAGGCTCCCTCTGACAAAAGTGAACATCGGGGTGGGCACCCGACATTTAAATAATTAAATAAACGGGGTGGCACCCGTATATAAAAACAAAGGTGGGCAAAGTCACAGGGTAGGCACCTGCGCACACCAATGAGTAAATAAGCGGGGTGGGCACCCGCCAGGCAGGGGTCACGGGGGAATCCCTCCCCAGGGGATTCCCTTTAAAAGGGCCCACCAGGAAAAGGAGCACAGCGCTCCCAGCTTACAAAAGGTCCTGGAGGCTGGGAAGGAAGGCCAAAGGGGTTCCAGAAATAGCACATAAGGAAGTCCTCCAGTCCCCTAGGCAAGGCAGAGGGGTCCCAGCACAAGGTCCTTCAGTCAGCCAGGGGCTGGGCAGGGCCCAGGGAGGCAAGCCTTCCCCTGGGCCCCAGCAGCAGCACGCCCCTGGTAGATTCAAGTAGGAACATAAGAACATTTAACATGAGGTCACAGACTCTTTTTATACACCAAATCCCTTTGTCTCTAGGGTGCAGGGTGGGAGAAAACCAGACGCAGCTGGTTCTGGAGCACTCTGTTGTGCTCAGCCCCTCTTCCCATTCACAGGACAGGCTAGGGTCATCAGTCGCACCACAGGGGGCAGAGCCAGCATTGTGTAGGGAAAGCCCAGCCCTATTCAGGTCCCAGGTGCACTCCTCCCTGCCATCAATATGAAGATCGCTCCACTCACCACCGGGGCAGACCCATCCTGACTCTTGGAGCCAGGCACACCAGCCAGCTCCAGCCAATCAAATGCCAGACAATCATTTCACCTTTATTACACAGACATGCCAACTTCTAGAAGTGGCACCTCCACACTAGACACATTAATGCCGCACACATCATCGCGCAGCATTCAACCTCATGAGTTTGCACATACCAAACTCAACCTTGTACTCCCCACGCATCAGGATTTACCATGGACACACATATTCCCTAATGCATTCCTATGGGAGGGCAGGCCAACCTCACACACGCACTCAGAGAGCGCACGAACTTTACACTGCTCCACAGTGCTAAAGTGCGCAAAGACCAGAAATCACTATAATGATGTAACATTAAAATAATAACCCCTGCTCACCCCCTTGATAGCTTGGCACGAGCATTCAGGCTTATCCCGGAGGCGATGTGTAAAGCATTTGCGCATGCACCCACCAACAACAACATCCAAGGCCCCCCCCCACAAAAGGAACTCCACACAAGGTTATATAAAAAATAGCCTTTGTATTATCAAAACACATCAGATAGTAATCACAACATATACATTGTGCCAACTGGCACAGGCAATATTTACAAGGGATTATATACACAGGACAGGGCCACATGGACCACTGTCAGGAATATTTACAACAAGGGGTGGTGAGGGACAGAGTCTCTGAATTAAGCAGAAAGCTCTCACCCAGTCAAGAGATCAGGGCTAGATCCAACACCGTTTTTTAGCTCACTGCACCATCCCAGTTTCAGAACCCGGCTGTATGCAAATTAGTCTGTTCCTGTCCCAGTGCATGATGGGAACAGGGCAAACCAAACTACAAAAGCCAATTCTTACACTGGGAAGGAAACAAGCTCCCGGGGACCGGTTTCTGGCATTACAGCCGTCTTCGGCCCGGTTTGCTTGAATCCTGATGGTGCAATGAGCAAGGGTTTGCTTAATTCAGACACTCTGTTCATCACCACCCCCTTTTCTGAATCGTTTTTGGCCACTATAGGTGTGGCAGGGTATACTCAGACATGAGTCCCTTTCTCACTGCACCATCAGGATTCAAGCAAGCCGGGCCGAAGACGGCTGAAATGCCAGAAACCGGTCCCCGGTAGCTTGTCTCCTTTCTGGTGAAGAATTGGCTTGGTAGTTTAGTCTGCCCTGTTCCCTTGATGCACTGGGCCAGGGACAGACTGATTTGCATATAGCCAGGTTCTGAGCTGGGATGGTGCAGTGAGATAAATAACGGTGATGGATCAAGCCCTGATCTTTGGACTTGGTAAGAGTGGTCTGCTTAATTCAGACACTCTGTTCATCACCACCCCCTTTTCTGAATCGTTTTTGGCCACTATAGGTGTGGCAGGGTATACTCAGACATGAGTCCCTTTCTCACTGCACCATCAGGATTCAAGCAAGCCGGGCCGAAGACGGCTGAAATGCCAGAAACCGGTCCCCGGTAGCTTGTCTCCTTTCTGGTGAAGAATTGGCTTGGTAGTTTAGTCTGCCCTGTTCCCATGATGCACTGGGCCAGGGACAGACTGATTTGCATATAGCCAGGTTCTGAGCTGGGATGGTGCAGTGAGATAAATAACGGTGATGGATCAAGCCCTGATCTTTGGACTGGGTAAGAGTGGTCTGCTTAATTCAGACACTCTGTTCATCACCACCCCCTTTTCTGAATCATCACTGTCAGGAATAAGCACTTTTAGAACTAGCACTTTTAGAACATATAATACTTGTAGCACCAAATAGCAAATGTAGCACACAACCAGTAACCACTGGTAAAAGGTAAGTACCTCCTACGCAATCCTAACCACCTTAGGCACATATCACGCAGGGAACCATGAACTCACTAGTATAACCCATACTAGATAAAACAGCCTCCTAAGCATAAACATATGTCTAGATGTATCAGAACACAGGGTGCGCAAAACATACTACACACAGTACATTTCCCAACACCCAAAAAGCAATAGCACTGAATCATAACAGCACATGAATCACATTAGGGTCCAGGTTGCGCCACTGCGCCAAAACCTAAACATAGCAGCTGCCCACTACTTGCTGGGCAGCTGAGGACAATAGCAAGGGGCCTAAACGCTGCAGCTGGCACTAAGTGCTGCGCAGCTGGGGAAGGCCAAAGTAGGGATGAAGGAGTGCGATTCACTCCTGAGTCCAAGGACATGTCCCTAGGAAGGAAAACCTAAACGGTGCAGCTGCCCACTACTTGCTGGGCAGCTGGGAAGCAAATTGCGACAGGGGCCCTCACTGGCCCTTAGAAACAAACTGCCCCAATCGTTGGAGCCCTCTAGGCTCTAGGAATCAATTATAACCCAGGGAGCACACTGGCTCCTTAAATAATAATGGGGCCTCTCGAGGGGAAGAACTGGCCTCTGAATAATGAAGCATGGGCCCCCCGGGCCCGGGAACACAAGGATTGCCAATTGGGGGAGCCATCTGGGCTCTGAAAGGCAACCAGGCCCCCAAACATTGGAGCGCACTGGTCCTGGGGAAACACGGGCCCCGGGGACCTCAGGCAAAAAGTTCCGGGTTGAACCTGCCAGACGGGCCAAGCCCAACATAAGCCCAACAATAAGAATAATTTTAGAGAGCATTAAGTTCTTGCGTATCTCACATTGGCAAAGCCAATAGATCTAACCTATACAAAATCTGTTGGGCAATATTCTTTTAGCCTGTTGCACAACAGTGCAGTTGTTATTCCAAATGGCTGAAAGTAAAGAAAATAAAAGTGCTATGACATGGCCTTAGCCCTTTTTTTCTGGTGGGAGGGGTGCGAGGGAGGGGGCAACCTATAACAGAGGTCGGAGAAGACGACCAAACTAGGGAAGTGGGAGAGCTATGGTTCAAGCTACAACGGGGAGAGCAGAAGGCACGAAATGATGGAGCAAGTAGCAACTGGGGTCAGGGAAGTGGGTTGGTGGACGGGGCAAGCAATGGGGGATAGGTGGGAAGCAGCAATAGGAGGAGCAATGGGGGTTAATGGGAAGCAGCAACAGGAGAGAAGTGGAGGATGGGACCGGGACTAGTAAGAACGAAATGTAGGCAAGGTAGGGGGTGGGTAGAAACCAGTCTGCTAACCGATGCACTTTTATGGCGTGCTACACTTATAAATAAAATAACAGAGGGCAGGTGGGGGGAAAGCAATGAGGGGGCAAGCTGCAATGGGATTGAGGTGGTGGGAGAAACGGGGACAAGCAACAATGGAATGTGGGAGCAGAAACAGCATGCAAAATAATGCATATTACGGAGTGCTACAATATCGAATAAAAAAAAAGTACCAATGCAATCTCAAGGGGAAGGACATTAGCCGCAGACAGGAAGCTGTATTTGGTCCATGCTCCACGGAACCTAACAAAGACAGGAAGAGAACAGGAAAGGAAGAGGTGCTGATCAATAAGAAGCAAGGAAATGAAAATGACATCAAAGCCAACCAACGGTAAGTATTGGGCAGACTCTACGCCCCTTAAAAAAATCTATTTACAAGAGAGTCGCAGGCAACATTGTATGTGCTGTCTCAGGAGAGATGTGTAAAGAAGGTAGGTACCAATATTAAAGTTTTCTCTGAAAAAAGTGTGTAATTTTGGGTGACAAAATTATTTTTGAACACTAATGATTGTTATAATTAATATAGTTGTAATTCATGAATTATTAATGTTGCACTCGAAGCAATTGTTATTCGAAGTTTAGAAGTTGGTTTATTAATATAAATGTGCCACATTTCTGAAGAGACAACATTGTATTAAAATAGATGTGGTTTTGGTGTTCGGCTCATCTTGCTCCTGCTCTTTACCCCTTTCAACCAATATCCCCCTGCGCGTCTTCTCTCCCCACAGTTTTGGGAGAGTACTGTGACACAATCTGCACAAAAATACTCCTGACTGCGGCTCACCAAACGTTCAGAACCTCAATCGTATTGCCCACATAGTAAATAGTCCTGTGCAATCGACCTCCGAGACCTGCCGCAGTTAGGTCTGACTGAAATCCAGAACATAAATTGAAGAAAAATGGGATGAAGTCACAGTTTATGTGACACAATTGATTATTTTTCTTAGCATGTATTTTGAATGAAACTTTCTCCATGTACCTAATATAATATTCTTAAGGACACTTCCACTGGAAGTTCCGATTTAGGAATTCTTGTACACTGGTGTAAGTGTCTTTGTTCGAAAATATTTCATATTGTTTGAACATATCCAGACTGTATAAGCTAATGGAAGATGTCCTCAGCCTTAGAAATGGATTAGTGTTATAATTATTTTTGTGACAATCATCATTCTGATTTGCTTAATGTGTTATCAGTTTAGTTCAGTCATTTCAATTACTTTATTCGGATAAAAGGTATCCATAAAAGACAAAATCACAAAAAAGTACGTAAAAGCACAAGTTCATGATAACCATAAAAACTAATATGTATAAAATCAACAGTGTAGAAAAATAAAATATTATTTATACAGTGAGCATCGTATTACGTGCACGAACTGCAGTTATCAAAAAAGCAACCAAAATAAATACAAATTCATCATCTTCCAAATGAATAGGGTCCTGTATGCATCTCTGTACTGTATGGGTGTGTGCCTTTTAAAAAAGAGAGTTAGAAACAGTTTTATATCCATACTAATATAATAAAGAGAGAGCCCAAATCTTTGAGGCGGGTAATCTCAGGAACCACAGCACCAATCACAACACCCAATACAGCGTTGGAAAGGGCAGTTGCAGCAGAAGGACGTAGGCTATGCAGACGCCCACCATATACATTTAAAAGGTAAAAGAACCGTGCCAGCAAAGTAGTCCCTTGTGGGCATGTCTGCGTTGTGCTGTGGGCGTGTGCAGGGGGCGTGACAAACGCTGGGGGCGTGTGGTACGTTCTGCCCTTCATGCCATGTCTCATATCGTGTGCTAATCCCACCCTGCTCCCTTTACATACCCCTGCTCCCCATAATCATAACCCACCCTTACTCCTTAAAATACCCCAACACCTGTAAACACTAACCCATCTTAACCCTATAAATATACCCTGTACCCCAAAACCCAAACCTATCCCTAAACCCTAAAAATACCCCTGTATCCCAAACCTAGCCCTGAACCCTATAAATACCCCTGTACCTCAAAACCCAAACCTACCCCTGAACCCTAAAAATATCCCTGTATCCCAAAACCCACCCAAACCTAGCCCTGAACCCTAAAATACCACTGTACCCCAAAACCAAAACCTACCCCATAAATACCCCTGTACCCCAAAACCCAAACCTAGCCCTGAACCCTAAAATATCCCTGTACCCCAAAACCTAAACCTACCCCTGAACTCTAAAAATACCCCTGTACCCCAAAACCCAAACCTAGCCTTGAACCCTAAAAATAACCCTGAACCCCAAAACCTAAAATACCCCTGTACCCCAAAACCCAAACCTACCCCTGAACCCTAAAAATAGCCCTGTACCCCAAAACTCAAACCTAGCCCTGAACCCTTAAAATACCCCTGTACCCCAAAACCCAAACCTACCCCTGAACCCTAAAAATACCCCGATACCCCAAAACCCAAACCTAGCCCTGAACCCTAAAAATACCCCTGTACCCCAAAACCCATACCTATCCCTAAACCCTACAACTACCCCTGTACCCCATAACCCAAAATTATACCTGAACCCTTAAAATACCCAAACACCCCAAAACATACCTCAGTACCCCAAAACATATACCCCTATACCAATACTTACCTTATCCAAACATTAAAAAAAACATGCGTTTACCATTCATGCATTTACAACAAATTTCGTAAATGTATGCGTGGTAAAAGAATATAAAATGTAATGCCATGCGTTATAATGGCATTGCGGACTCATGGTACTTTCGTAATGAAAGTATGCAGAATGATGGTATGGGGGAAGAAAGTTGCGGAATAATGGGTGTTTACCCTCCCCCGGTAAGTACATTGGTGGCACAGCTGCCCACATCTCCAGCAACATACTCATATTTTTCACCACCCATTTGAAAAATGCACAGGTCTCTCTCATTGATGGCCATCACCGACATACACTTTTAGACACACCTCCTGACACAAGTTCTAGAATTGCAAACTTTAGAGCTGGGGAGCTACGTTCGAATCTCGGCATCAGCTCAACATCCCGTGATTCCAGGCAAATCGCTTTGTCTCCCCGTGCCTACCACAAATGAATGTGTTCTTCTGTAATGTAAATTGTGCTCATGCCATGTTGTCGAGTTCGCGCTATATAATATTGCAAGGAAAAATAAAGTAGGGAAACTCGAGTTCCCACACTACTGAACGCGCACTCTTAAGTGCATCAGCAGTGCACTGTGAATCGGAGCGTTTCACAGGCCTGTCACAGATAAGAAATACTATCAAAACGAAATCCTACAAAACAATATACTACTGGCTGGCAGCAATTCATACCCGGACAACGTCGGGACGGGCTGCTAGTGTATATATATATATATATATAATTCAATCTGTTTCATTTCATAGGGGCGATGTGATCAAGGGCTTGGATAGCCCGAAACGCATCGTTGCAGGTTGTGTTTTAAATAAAAAAACTTCGCCTGAAGAGCTGTGGTGGTCTGAGTCTCCTTCTTCTCCAGCGTGGGTTGGAAGTGGTCGGAGTTACGTGCTGTATATATATATATATATATATATATATATATATATATATATATATATATATATATATATGTCACCTATTCCGCCCCATGTCCCTCATTTTATGCTGTTTCTCAGTTTATTTTTGTTGAATACCAATAAATATAAAACAAAAAAAAGGAAATAAGTGTCCTGGAGCCGGTAGTGAAAGACATAGCAGAAAAATATGCAGGCATCTGGGTTCTTGGTCTGTTCAGAAGCCAATGGGGCCTGATAGGAGGGCACTCTGGTTTCCTCAACTCACACAACTCGTATGCCTCAATCAAAGTCTGTTAACTGACTCTCGTCTACCAGAAGAGGATCTTAGAAATGCCAAACATTTGATGCCTGTAAATCACGTGGATGGGCTGTGCATGAGTGTTTTGCCTTACTTCTGCGTCTCTTTCAGCAGTTTCCCATACTGTGCAACAGGTCAAAACATACCCTGATTGCTTCCAGTGATCTTCATTACTCTTAGTCCCACTCGTCCTAGTTGTTATATCCTGCCTATTATTATTATTATTATTAAAGGTTCTTTTATAGCGCATGGCCACTCGGGAGCATCCCAGCGCTTAAGACTGACCAGACAGAGATGAATTAAAAATGCAGATCTGAGTTATCTAGTTTTTGGAAACAGAAGAGTTTTTAACTTTTTCCGGAAGGCAAGAAGGTTAGGCTCCTGGCGAAGAGGTGGAGGAAGAGCATTCCACAACCCAGCCGCATTGTGCGAGAACAGACGACCTCCTGTGCGGGCTCTGCTGATCCTAGGAGCTATCAGCAGGTTTTGTTGGTTCGAGCGAAGATTCCTGGTGGGTTTGTATGGTCTGATCATGTCATCTAGAATGGGGGGGCCACTCCCATAGAGTGTTTTATGGACCGTGCAGAGTGTCTTAAAATGGATTCGCTCCTTTATGGGGAACCAGTGCAAGGTGCAGAGTGCGGGCCTGGCTGATGTACGATGGCTAGTATTGTATATATAACTTACAAGAAAATAAAAAGTGTAGTATAATTTGACCTAAGTGAGCATCGCAAGGGCATGGGATTTGATCATTATTAGTATGGAAACAGAAAGGAAAACAGTAAATACTTCACACCAAATGTGCGTCCTTTTCTTCCAACATCATGGGGATTCTAAAGGTACTCAGGGTTTGTGGATTCTCCTGGAGGGGACCCAGAAATTAGCCAAAGTACAAATAAATGTTTTTTTTTAAAAATGGGAAAAAAGTGCTGCAAATAAAGTGTCTGTTATTTCCCCTGCAAATGGTATCAACAAAGGGTTTTAGAGGCAGAAATCACAATTTCCCCAGCTTTTAGGGACTGACAGACCTTTGTTAGGAAAGCTAAATTTTTTACACAGTTTTGGCATTTTACTGGTACATAGTCTATTTTTGCTATTTTTTGTGCTTTCAACGTTGTTCCAATTAATGGTAGAATGGGTATGAAAGCAATAATGGATCATGGACAGCTATACATTTTAGAAAAGTAGACAAAATTCTCATTCTGAATTCAGCAAGGGGTCATTTGTGTAGATTCTTCAAGGTTTCTTTATAGAAAGTTTAACAGTTGAATATAGGAAAAATTGAAAATTAGTTGAAAAAAACATTTGTGTAAGACTTGTAGGTTCATCAAGAACCCGACGAACCCAGAGCCAATAACGAGCAGCATCTTGCAATGGTTTTTTATTATGTACCGGGTATATAGCAATTCATTTGGGAAAATATATACATGGAAAAATCGGTATGAAAGACACCTAAGTATTTCTGAGATTGGAACAAAATATAGAGTGTAGAAACAGTAGATATTTGCACATTACCGAAATTGTGAGTACCCATACTAGCATGAGAATTATAGGAAATTTTTAAAAGTGACTTCTTTTTTACACATTGTCTTTCATTTGTAAGGCAGACATGCATCGAAAGTCAAAAGGTAATAACAGTTGCTTTACAATTCTGTGTTACCCTAAGTCTCCCTATAAAAATGGTACCTCACTTGTGGGGGCAGGCCTAGTGCCCGTGACAGGAAACGGCCCAAAACACAACGCGGACACAACACATTTTAACAGTGAAAACAGACCCTTTTTTTGCAAAGTGCCTAGCTATAGATTTTTAACCTTAGCTCTGCCGGCACCTAGGGAAACTTAGCAAACTTATACATTTTTTAAAACTAGACACCCTGGGAAATTTAGGATGGGGTGACTTGTCTGGCTCTCGCCAGGTTCTGTTACCCAGAATCCCTTGCAAACCTCAACATTTGTCTCAAAAAAACAAATTTTCCTCACATTTCTGTGGTGGAAAGTTCTGGAATCTGCGTGGATCCACAAAATTTTACCCACCCCGCACTTCCGTGAAAAATTGGTACTTTCACTTGTCTGGGTAGGTATGGTGCCCACAACACGAAACGGCCCAAAACGCAATGTGGACACACCGGTGTGTTACTCTTACAACGCATCTTTTACGTCGCATTCCGTTACAACGCAGATTTTACAACGCGGGATCCATTACATCGGATGTCATTACAATGCATGGCATTACATCGCAGATGCTATTACAACGCATACTATTACATCGTAAGTATTGGTAAGTATTTACATTTTTTTATTTTATTTAATATTATTTAATTCATTTAATTATTATTAATTATTAAAAAAAAATAATATTTATTTTTGTTTTTAATTATTATAAATTAAATATATTAATTTAAGTGATTTTTTTAAATAAGTGTGAGTATAGGAGTATATGTTTTGGGGTACAGGGGTGTTTTTCGGTTTTAGGGCAGGGTTTGGGTTTTGGGGTACAGGGGTGTTTTTAGGTTTTAGGGCAGGGTTTTGGGTTTTGGGGTACAGGGGTGTTTTTAGGTTTTAGGGCAGGGTTTTGGGTTTTGGGGTACAGGGGTGTTTTTAGGTTTTAGGGCAGGGTTTGGGTTTTGGGGTACAGGGGTGTTTTTAGGTTTTAGGGCAGGGTTTGGGTTTTGGGGTACAGGGGTGTTTTTAGGTTTTAGAGCAGGGTTTGGGTTTTGGGGTACAGGGGTGTTTTTAGGTTTTAGGGCAGGGTTTGGGTTTTGAGGTACAGGGGTGTTTTTAGGTTTTAGGGCAGGGTTTGGGTTTTGGGGTACAGGGGTGTTTTAGGTTTTAGGGCAGGGTTTTGGGTTTTGGGGTACAGGGGTGTTTTTAGGTTTTAGGGCAGGGTTTGGGTTTTGGGGTACAGGGGTGTTTTTAGGTTTTGGGGCAGGGTTTTGGGTTTCGGGGTACAGGGGTGTTTTTAGGTTTTAGGGTAGGGTTTGGGTTTTGGGGTACAGGGGTGTTTTTAGGTTTTAGGGCAGGGTTTGGGTTTAGGGATAATTAAATTATATTTACCATTTTAAAATTAATTGAAATATATTTAATAAATTAAATTAATTATTTTACATTAATTACATGTTTTTATTTAAATTAATTAAATTAAATAAAATATTATTATTAATTTAATTTAATTATAAAAAAATATGTACATTAAACTAATTATTTTTTTATTAAATTGAATTAATTAAAATTTTAAATATAATTACATTTATTTAATATTTATTATTTTATTAAATTAAATTAATGACAATTTTTAAATGTCTTTTAATTAAATCATTTAAAAAAAATTAATTACAATAAACTAAATAACATTTTTAAAAAAAGGTATACTTACCTATACTTACAATGTAATGCCATGCGTTGTAATTGCATCTGCGATGTAATGCCATGCATTGTATTGACATCCGTTGTAATGGATCCCGCGTTGTAAAATCTGCGTTGTAACGGAATGCGTTGTAATACAACGCGTTGTACTGACACCAATCCGGACACACCACATTTTCATAATGAAAACTGACCCTTTTTTTGCAAAGTGCCGAGCTGTATATTTTGACCCATAGCTCTGCCTGCAGGTAGGGAAACCAAGCAAACCTATACATTTTTAAAACTAGACACCCAGAGGAATCCAGGATAGGGAGACTTGTCTGGCTCTCACCAGGTTCTGTTACCCAGAATCCCTTGTAAACCTCAGAATTTATCAAAAGAAAACATATTTTCCTCACATTTCTGTGGTGAAAAGTTTTGGAATCTGCGTGGAACCACAAAAGTCCACCCATTCTGCATTCCCCAAAGTGTTTCGAGAAAAATGGTACCACAGTTGTGTGGGTAGATTTAGGCCCTGCGACAGGAAACGGCCCAAAACGGAACGTGGAAACACCACATTTTCACAGTGAAAATGGACCCTTTTTTTGCAAAGTGCCTAGCTGTAGAATTTGAACCATAGCTCTACCAGCACCTAGGAAAAACTAGCAAACTATACATGTTTTAAAACTAGACACCCAGAGGAATCCATAATGGAGTGACTCGTCTGGCTCTCACCAGGTTCTGTTACCCAGAATCCCTTGCAAACCTCAAAATTTCTAAAACAAAAACATTTTCCTCACATTTCTGTGGTGCAAAGTTCTGGAATCTGCGTGGATCCACAAAATTCCTCCCACCCCGCATTCCCCAAAGTCTTCAGAGAAGAATGGTACCTCACTTGTATGGGCAGGCCTAGTGCCCGCAACAGGAAACGGCCCAAGGGAGCAAGATGGAGTCAGGGTGAGTTCTCACTGCTCAGCCGCTCACGCTGGACGCGGGATGATTGGCTAGCAGCCCTGCGCCGCGTACGGTTATGCCGGTTTTTGGAGCGCGCAGAGGGAAGACACAGAGGCACACGAGAACGCTGCAGCGGGTGTGCTTACTCGGCGAACAGGTTTTTCCTCGGCCAAAATTGAGCGCTAGGGGGATAACTCATAGGGCCCTATTGGGTTTCTCCACAACTCTGTTCGACTCGCTCGTACGGGCCATCCTTCACTCTGCCACGGCTGTGACCTTCTCCCTGCTCCAGGCTGCATCCGCCGCATCTGGTGCCTCCTACGGATTCTTCTTTGGCTGGACACCAATCTCTCCATCTATTAACGCCCGGGGGCCACGGAGAGGAGGAAAGGCGAAAACGCTGGGAGACACTGCAGCTGCAATCGTCACTGAAGGCACCTCTAAACTCAAGTCACCAAGAATTGTCTTCCTATTCAAAAGGTCACGAGCCACTTGAAACTTTTGAAATCTCCTTTATTGCGGCGTGGCAGGCGGCCGGGGCTCATGCTGACTACCATCATTCAAGCCTTCCCTGATTGCTCAAAGAAGGGGTGGGTGGGGTGGGTGTGGCGGGTGGGGCGGGGGGTTTGGGGGGGCGGGGTTGAGCACACAAATAGAGTGAATTGGCACAGAAGAATTGGGAGAAAAAAAACATTCTACGGCATACATCTAGTTCTAAATTCATGCATTATGTCTCAGGGCAGGAATCAGGATATCGGCTATTGATGTACACCCTGTAAATGTCTAAGCTAGACTCATGAAGAATAGCTTCTGCAAATATCTGTGGGCTTAATGATTCTTCAAAAAGGCAAAATGTCGCTCTAGGATTACGATCCTTGGGAGGAGACATTAATTGCCTCCAAGAAACTCACATTGAAGGCTCTCAGCTGCATTTATTAGACACCTTGGGCTTTAAAGTCTTGGGTGCCACTACACAGGGTGCTAAAACTAAGGGGGTCGGTTTTTTGGCGGACAAAAGACTTTCTTTTAACACTCCCCGGTCCAAATCCGATCCGCTAGGCAGGTGGGCCATAATTGAGTGCCATCTAAATAACAGCCCGCCCTTTACTCTCTGCTCAATTTATGGAAGCAACACAGACGATCCAGGGGTCCTTAACCTGGTTTTAGGGGAACTAGAGCACTGGCCCACTCCCATCATCCTTTGTGGTGACCTCAATATACACTTGCCTTGCAACTGGGAGACTGATAGCAACTGGAGATACAAAGGGTGGTCTTTCAAGCTCTTGCCAACCTTGCCCAGACACATGGACTTAGAGATACTTGGGCCAGACTAAATCCAACCCAGCCTGGCTACACTTTTTTGTCTGCTCCACATCAGTCTTTAGTCAGGCTAGACTACTTCTTTGTTTCTTCATCACTTAACAACTGCAATATCGAAATAGCTTCCCGCTTCATGTCTGATCACAATCCCCTCATAATTAACATCAAGGGGCTTGGGAAATGTAAGGAAGTGTCCACATGGAGCTTTGAGAAAGCCCTTTTGCAAGACAATAATTACCAAACACTTATGAAAGGATGGATTCAAGAATTTTTAGAGATAAACATGGGCTCCGCCTCCCTAATGAATGTATGGGACGTGTTAAAAGCAGGGGTCCGGGGGGAGACCCTCGGGTTTTCAGTCCATAAAAATAAAAAAGAGAAGCTTCTAATCAGTAACCTACAGGGGAAATTAAAGATCGCCGAATCCAAGCTGACCCAACTAATCCAATCAGGGCAAGATATTGAAAATATACAGAAGGAAGTAGTTTTAGCTAAGGCTGAGATCGGGGCAGTCTTTGCGGAAAGAACCGCAGCCAAGTGGGCAAGCTCACGCGAGAAAAGCTATGAGTGTAGCGACAGCATTGGACACCATTTGGCCGTCAGGACTCGGCAACAGGCGACTAGTAATGAGGTACATACAATAAAACTTCCCTCAGGGAGCGAGACTAACGATCCTGATCTCATACGGAAAGGATTCCAGGAATTTTATACTAAGCTATACACTGAAGAAAACCATTGTGCTAGTGACACACTAGAAAGCGAGATTGATCACTATCTCAGCGAGATTGTTCTCGGACGGCTCAGCTCAGATAATAGCGATGCATTAGATATAACTCTGACCTGTGATGAAATTATGGAATCTCTTTTCAGCCTCCCTGATGGGAAAGCTGCAGGCCTTGATGGCATTCCTGTAGAGTTTTATAAGATCTTCACCCCCCAAATTAAAACTATCTTTGTGGAGGTGGTTACTTCTATCTTCAGCGGGGTTCCCCCCCGGCCTCTTGGTCCAAGGCCAGAATAGCAATATTTCCAAAAAAGGACAAATCTCCACTAGAGACGAGTTCCTACAGGCCTTTCACTCTCATTAACTGTGACTCAAAAAATGTTTCTAAAGTACTAGCAACCAGAATTTCCACTGTGGCCGGGTCCCTAGTCTCAGACTGGCAGCAGGGGTTTATTCCGACAAAGGGCACAACGGAGCATGTCAGGCGGGCCACAAGCAGCTGGAGACCCGATGTCATTAACACTGCTCGACGCTGAAAAAGCCTTCCAGGATGGGGTGACTTCTCTGGCTCTCACCAGGTTCTGTTACCCAGAATCCCTTGCAAAACCTCAAAATTTGTCCCAAAAAACAAATTTGCCTCACATTTCTGTGGTGGAAAGTTCTGGAATCTCCGTGGATCCACAAAAGTCCACTAACCCCGCATTCCCCAAAGTCTTCTGATAAAAATGGTACCTCACTTGTGTGGGTGGGTCAGGTACCCGCGACAGGCAAGGGCCCAGAACCTATTGAGGCGTCATCAAAATTACCTATCACAAAACAACCTGGTTTTGCAAGGGGGATCCCATAAGTTTTATGCCCCGGGCTCAGCGGCCATCTAGGGAAATCCACCAAGCCAACACATTTCTGAAAACTATACACCCAGAGGAGTCCAGCAAGGTAAGGCTTGCGTGGGTCCCCCAACATTTCCCTACCCAGAATCCCCTGCAAAATCACTTTTTTCTCAGATTTCTGTGTTGGAATGTTCTGAAAACTGCGTGAATCCACAAATGTCCTACCATCTAGCATTCCCCCAGGTCTCCTGATAAAAATGGTACCTCACTCACGTGGGTGGGTCAAGTACCTGCGACAGACAAGGGCCCAAAACCCATTGAGGCAACATCAAAATTACCTATCACAAAACAATCTGGTTTTGCAACGGGGTCCCATGAGTTTTTGGCCCCGGGCTCGGCGACCATCTTGGGAAACTACCAAACCCACACATTTCTGAAAACTAGACACCCGGGGGAGTCCAGAAAGGTATAGTTTGCGTGGGTACCTAAACATTTCCCTACCCAGAATCCCCTGCAAACCTTAACTTTTGTTGAAAAAAAATATTTTCTTTCACATTTCTGTGTGACAAAGTTGTAGGATGTAGTTTGCAGCCTACAAAGTTGTAGGCTGACACAAATGTCCTACCACTTAGCATTTCCCCAGGTCTCCCGATAAAAATGGTACCACACATGTGTGGGTAGGCATAGTGGCTGCAACAGGAAATGGTCCAAATCGTACTGTGGAGACTTCAAAATGACCTATAACAAAACTACCTGTTTCGGGGGGGAGGGGCACCTGTTTTTTTGGCCCCGGGCTCGCCGTCATCTAGGAAAACTTACCAAACCCACACATTTCTGAAAACTAGACACCCTGGAGAGTCCAATGAGGTATGGCTTGCATGGATCCCCCAACGTTTCCCTAACCAGAAACCTTCCTGGAGGGGAGACTCAATGTCTTGTTGACTTAGTCTATGACGAACCCCAGAAACGTGGTATGCTGGGCCGGGACTAAAAGGGACTTTTTCACGTTGATGACAAGTCCCAGTCTTTGTAACAGATTGACAACCATCTGTAGTTGCTCTGCAAGCAGGGCTGGAGATTGAGCCAGCAGGAGAATATCGTCGAGATAAATCAAGAGGCGGAAGCCCCGGGCTCTGAGGTATTCCACCACCGACTTGAGCACCTTGGTGAAACACCACGGTGCGGGGGAGAGGCCGAATGCCAGAGTTGTGAACTCATAAGTTTGCCCCCTCCACTGAAACTGTAGGAACCTGCGATGTGGGGAAAAAATTGGAACGGACAGATAAGCGTCCTTCAGGTCGAGGCGCACCATCCAGTCATTTGGACGCAAGCGGTCGCGCAGCAGGTGGATTCCTTCCATTTTGAAATGGTGGTACACCAGCCAGCTGTTGAACTCCTTTAACTTAATAACCGGTCATTGGCCCCCATCTGTCTTGTCTACCAAGAACATGTTGTTCAAGAAACCCCGCAGGTGGAGGGAGGAGGACACTATTGCTTCTTTGTGGAGGAGGTCGGGTACCTCTCTGTCTACCAGAGCAGCCTGAGCTGACGAAAAAACTAGTGGCCGGATTTCTTGTCTCGTTGTCCCGTAAAACTCTATATTAAACTAATAAAGTCAGTCTGCCCCCCACTAGCAAATGGGGTAAGGGGAGAGACTCACCTGACTGATTTTGGAACTGGCCTCTGTCATCTCCTCTGGCGCCTCTGCCCCAATTGTTTCTCTTCGACTGGAAGAATTCCTGCCTGGGCTGGTTGTTCGCCTTCTTAAAGCCTTTGTTAGGGGCCTGAGAGTAGAAGCGGCCGTCGAGCGCTCCTGGCCACGATCGACCACAACAAAAACCTTAGGCTGAAACACTCTTTTCCTAAAGGCCTGCATCTTGTCCAAGGTAGTGAAGGTGGGGACGAACTTTGTGAGCTCTTTCATGTAAGGCTCACCGAAGAATTCCCCGTCCGCCACAGCTCCTGCCTCCGATGAGGCCAAGTCTTCAAGCTTGGGGTCTACTTTAAGAAGGAGAGAGCGCTCCCTCTCAGCTGAGAGGGCGCAATTCGCATTCCCCAGGAATACGATGGCCCGCTGGGCCCAAACTGAGACCGACTCTGGGGAAAGTGAGGTGCAAGAAGATTTTGCCTCTTCAGTGAGGTCTAGGATTTTAGTAAGAGGGCCGCAGGCATCCAGGAGCTTGTCCTGGCAAGCATTCCAGGACCCATCGATTCCCTTCTTAGGGTCTTGAATATATTTCTGCAAAAAAAGTGGTCATTCTGGCATCAATCTCAGGAGTGATGGCCACCTTGCTGGGCTGGGCAGGCCCTTAGCTTGCAGACAGCCCCTTACCTCCTTTTCGAGGGGCTTCTGCATGCGGCTGGTGACAAATTGCTCCACTTTGTCACTCGGGGTCTACACAGAGGAGCAAGGGTGTACTAAGTCCTCTGGGACAAGCATATCTAGGGGAGTGTCTGCCACCCCCTGTGAAGGGCTCCAGGGCCTAGATGGGCTTGGTACCGCGAAGGACTCCGTAGAGGAATCATCGCCCTCATCATCACCTCCCTCAGGGGATAAAGGGATCACCTCGTCTTTCCTGTCCACCTGTGGTACAGCGGACGCATTAGGAAGCCCTTTTTAAGGCGTTCAAAAGCCCCCACATCCACCGTCGCCTCGGGTTTCCTCTTAGGGTGGCACAGGGCTGGTGCTCTCCGGAGGCATAGGAGTAGGCCACCTTCATAATGCGCTGCTCAAAGGGACCCATAGCAACAGCAACAGCTTGGTGGATGGACGCATCCAATGCGTCGCAAAAATCATCATCTAAACAGAAGGACCTGAAAGGTCTCTTCTTCCATATAGTCTTTCTTCATAGCACTGATGGTTAGTAATTTGCGCAGACCCACAGGTCAAGACTTTGGCGAGACTAAGGCTCTAAATACTTTGACGGGAATAAACCCTGGATTTTTCTCTGCAAAGCAGGAAATCAGGGGTAACCAACCCTGGGGCCTAACACCCAATGAGTAAAGGGGTAATGAACTTCATAGTATTTAATCTGCCTGGGCCGGGCCAAGGTAATGACAGCCTTATCAGAAAATTAGCGTCTCATTGGGAATTGCTTCCGACCCTTGCTGGGCGTCAGGCTGCAGTATTTACTGTCAGTTGGTTTTGGGCCCTTGCCTTTCACAGGCACTTGACCCACCTTCGCGAGTGAGGTACCAATTTTATTGGGAGACCTGGAGGAAGGCTGGGTGATAGGAAATTTGTGGATTTACGTAGATTCCAGAACTTTCCACCATAGAAATGTGAGGAAAATGTGTTATTTTTGACAAAGTTTGAGGTTTGCAAGGGATTCTAGGTAATAAAACCTGATGAGAGCCAGACAAGTCACCCCATCCTGAATTCCCCTGGGTGTCTAGTTTTAAAAACTGTATAGGTTTGCTAGGTTTCCATCAGTGCCAGCAGAGCTAGGGTTCAAAATCTACAGCTAGGCACTTTGCAAAAAACAGTCTGCTTTCACTGGGAAAATGTGGTGTGTCCATGTTGCGTTTTGGGCCGTTTCCTATCGCGGGCACTAGGCGTACCCACACAAGTGAGGTACCATTTTTCTCAAAAGACTTTAGGGAATGCGGGGTGGGTGAATTTTTGTGGATCCACGCAGATTATAGAACTTTACACCACAGAAATATGAGGAAAATGTGTTTTGTTTACAAATGTTGAAATTTGCAAAGTCACATTAGAAGAATTGCAGAAGATTTGGAAAGAACCCAAATTCTTGGATACAGACAAGGTAGAAGATACATTAACTAATTTCAATGACTCCCTTAAAGAGGCCATAGACAAACTAGCCCCGTTAAAACTGTACAAACAATTCCCTAAACACAAACAAGAGAATTGGAACACAGAGACATTGAGAATGGAGAAACAAGGTTGTAGAAGACTAGAAAAGAAATGGAGGAAATCACACCTTGTAGAGGACAGGAAAGCCTATCTAGAAGCAAAGTATTATAAAAACATTAGAAGAGCTCGCAAGGACAGTCTGACCCAACAACTGATAGAGGCAGGAAATTCTTCAAAGGAACTATACAAGATACTTACATCGTTTGTAAAACCCACAGTATGTGTGAGCCTGGATGACTTCTCACAGCCATTATGCAATGAGATATCCCTGTTTTTTAGAACAAAATTAACACAATATACGACAAAATCCTGAAAACCACTAACACCAACTGTGGGAACCCTGCCCTCATTTTGCAGCAAAAAATGGAAACCTCCTTTCTCTCCTTTCCCCCAGTCTCTAACATTGATCTCCCCCTCCTAACCAGCCATATAAAATCAGGCTCCCCTAATGACCTCATATCAGCAAAAATGTTGGCTCCACTAAACCCCTTCTTAGGCCCTTACTTCCGAACCATCATAAATCAATCCCTTAGAGAAGGACAGGTACCCTCTGAGTGGAAACAAGCAGTGGTCAATCCCATCCGGAAAAATACCTCATTGCCCTGGTCTGACCTGTCTAACCTCAGACCCATCTCCCTCCTACCCTACCTCAGTAAACTCACCGAGAAGCATGTGAACACCCACCTGTCAAAATACATCGAGGCAGCGGAAGGCCTAGACCTCTCTCAATCTGGTTTTAGGCCTAATCACAGCACTGAATGAGCCCTCCTCTCCGTGACCGACAACATCAGGATGTCACTGGATAAGGGGGACTCAGTGATTTTAGTGCTGTTAGATTTGTCCGCTGCCTTCGACACGGTATCACATGAACTTCTTCTCGAAAGGTTGAGTGATGTGGGGGTAGGAGGAATGGCCCTATCGTGGCTACAAAGCTTTCTCACTGGCCGCACTCAAGGAGTCAGACTGGGATCCCACTCTTCACCCTCTAGGGAGTTAACCAAGGGAGTGCCACAGGGCTCGTGCCTTAGCCCCACGCTTTTTAACATTTATGTGGCCCCCTTAGCAAATCTAATAAGATCATATGGATTTTCTCCGGTGTCATACGCTGACGACACCCAGCTCCTGTTTCCCTTTCAAACTCTGACACCTGCAATTCATCCACCTTTGCAGACGGGATGAGAGCGGTGGCGCATTGGATGGCTCAGAACTTCCTCCAATGTAATGTGTCCAAAACCGAGGTCATGCTATTCGGGGGGGCGACTCTCTTGTGGTCCCCAGACTGGTGGCCCTTGGAGCTAGGTCCAGTTCCTAACCCCAAACCAGTAGAAAAAAATCTGGGTGTCAAACTAGACCAGGCGCTCCTGTTTAAGGAGCACACCAATCAGATGGCAGGTGCCTGCCTCCACACGGTGGGGCTCCTGCGACGTGTTTTCCCATATCTCCCAGACTGTCATAGGAAAACGCTCATACAAACCCTCATAATAAGCAGAATAGATTACTGCAACGGATTATATCTATCAGCAAATGAGAAACAACTGGACAAACTTCAGGTTGTCCAAAATACGGCAGCCAGACTGGCTCTCAACGCTCCTCCTAGAACACCCTCCCGTCCTCTTCTTCGCCAACTTCATTGGCTGCCAGTAAAACAGCGGATCAAGTTCAAAATCTGCAACATGATTCATAGATGCCTGTTTGGATCTAGTCCAAAATACTTAAAAGAAATATTTGTCCCATACATTCCTGGACGCTCACTTCGTTCAAGTAATCTTCAACTGTTACAGGTCCCAAAAATAAAAAGAGCCAGACAAGGCGGGCGTGCCTTGTCTCACAAAGGACCTATCCTCTGGAACTCCCTACCCACTGAAACTCAAACAGATCAGCAATTTTGAATATTTCAGAAAAAATTCAAAACCTACCTCTTCACTCTGCCATAATCCTAGGCAATCTTCTTGCACAGCTCCATTTGCATAGTAAAACTGTCCAGTACAAGCAACAGCGCAGAGATATCCCTTCGGGAATTGACTCAGGCGCTCTACAAGCGTATAAATAAATAAATAAATTCTGGGTAACAGAACCTAGTGAGAGCCAGAGAAGTCACCCCATCCTGGATTCCCCTGGGTGTCTAGTTTTCAAAAATGTATAAGTTTGCTAGGTTTCCCTAGGTGCCGGCAGAGCTAGGGTTCAAAACCTACAGCTATGCACTTTGCAAAAAAGGGGTCAGTTTTCACTGTGAAAATGTGGTGTGTCCATGTTGCGTTTTGGGCCATTTCCTGTCATGGGCACTAGGGGCCCCATTAGGATGGCGGGCGGGCTTTGCCCGCCCGCCATCCTATCGGAAATCGGGACCGCCCACCCTAAGGGCGGGGATCCCACACGCAGCATTAGGATGTGCCCGCCACTGTGGCGGGCACATCCTGTATTTTTAGTATTGTGGTGGGCGGAGCTCTGTGCTCCGCCCGCCACAATACTAAAAACGCTGTGCAGCATTTACATAATCAAAGCGGCAGGTACCGCACGGTGCCTACCGCTTTGATTATGTAAATGCAGGGGGTACCACAGGTACCCCCCCTGTGCCACCCCCCTTTGGCCTTCACTTTGGGGGCCCAGAGGGGGCCCCCAGAGTGCACACCGCATGCCTTTCAGTGGCGGCAATGCCGCCACGGAAAGGCATTGTAAAATGCCCATTGTAATAATGCGGGCGGTGTCTGACAGACACTGCCTGCATGTTACTTGTTTTCCGCCCCGGCCGCAAGGCGACCGGGGCGGAAAAGTGGCGGGCGGTGTTTTGCTCCGCCGTGGTCCCCCCCGCCATTCTAATATGGCGGGGGGGAATACAGGGAAGGATGGCGGGCGGATTTCCCCCGCCAGGCTGGCGGTGGCAATCCGCCCGCCATCCTAATGGGGCCCTAGGTCTATCTACACAAGTCAGGTACCATTTTTCTTGGAAGACTTTGGGGAATAGGGGTGGGTGGAATTTTGTGGATTCACGCAGATCCCAGAACTTTTCATCCCAGAAATGTTAGGAATTTTTATTTTTAACTAAGTTTGAGGTTTACAAGGGATTCTCGGTAACAGAACCTGGTGAGAGCCAGACGAGTAACCCCATCCTGGATTCACCTTGGTGTCTAGTTTTAAACAATGTACAGGTTTGCTATATTTTCCTAGGTGCCGGCTGCGCTAGGACCCAAAATCCACAGGTAGGCACATCCTAAATAAAAGTCAGTGCCTGGTGGGCTTTATGGCGCCCTGGGGAGAGGGGAAATCGGGGGCTATTGCCCCAATATGGCCCCAAGGTGGGCAGAAAGACTGTGGCTATCCTTTTGGGGGGGGGGTGCATCGGCATGCCCATTCTGGGAAGCCTCCACCCCTACTAATAAAAAAGCAGCATAATCGCTGGTGCCTAGTGGACTTTCTACCCCCGATGGACAGATCAGAGGCTACTTCCCCATATGCCTCCTGGGTGGGGCAGAAAGGCTATGGCATTTTTTTGGGGGGGGGGGCATTGGCATGCCCATTCTGGGCATTCCACACCCCGACCTATGGAGAAAAAAAATCCCTGGTGGCTAGTGGGCTTTCTGTCCCACCCGTGGAGGGGCAGATAAGACTATCATTTTTTTTTGGGGGGGGGGACTTGACATGCCCATACTAGGCAGCCCCCACCCCTTCCTATATAAAAAAAATCCCTGGTGCTTAGAGGGCTTTTTGCCCCCTGGGGCAGATCAGGGGCTATTGCCCATTCTTGGCAGGCCCCACCCTGGGCCTATAAAAAAAGAAAGTTCCTGGTGTCTCTGGTGCTTTCTGCCCCCACAGGGGGCAGATTGGGGGCATTTGCCCCATCTATCCCCCAGCAGGGCAGAAAGACCGGAATTCTGTGGGGGGGACGGGTGGGGGCATTGGCATGCCCATCTTGGGAAGCCCCCACCCCTAAATTAATCATAAAAAAGCCTGACATCTAGTGGACTTTCTGCCCTGCCGGGTGGGCAGATTGGGAGGTTCTGCCCCATCTGCACCCAAGGGGGGGCAGAAAGACTGTAAATGCTCAGAGGGGGTGGGGGCTTTGGCAATCCCATATTGGGCAGTGCCACCCCTAATTTACATAGTAAAAAAGTCCCTGGTTTCTAGTGGGCTTTCAGCCCCCCCAAGGAGGGCAGTTTGGGAGCTGCAGCCCCCATCTGCCCCTCAGGGGGGCAGAAAGACTGAATTTACCCCAAAAATTATGGGAGGAGCAAAGGCCCTTACCTAAGGGGTCGCTCCGACCTCCCTGGTGCCTAGTGGGTGGATCCCCAAGCAGGGATCCACTAGGGAGTGGTAGCCCCCTGAGCACGTAGAAAGTGAAACTAAAATGAGCCTCAAGGCTCATTTCAGTTTCGTTTTCACTGAAATTACATCAGGCGACGTGCTCGCTGATCGTCATTTCAGGGAAACCAAAGAAACGGCCTCTGGAGCTGGGGAAGCTCTTTCCCAGCTCCTGAGGCTGTCGTGGGGGAAGGGAATCCCCCTGGTGCCTGCACCAGAGGGATTCCAAGTGCCATGTGGGCGTCCTACACACTTCAGCACTGGTGCGTCGGACATCCCCCGGACGTCCGACGCACCCAAGGGGTTAAACGGAAAAGCAGACCCGCTCCCAACAGCCCATAGGTTCGGTAAGGTAACTGGCCAACAGACAATAGTAATTCTCAATGGTCATAAAAGTAACTATCTTTTTCAATACTTACCAAGAGGACGGGGGAACAATGCGGCCGGAAGCTAATGGTCACGGTTTGAGGCTTCTGGGCATGGGACTTCAGACCCCTTCTAGATCCATCTCCGCGATTGTTATGAAGCATAATGAGTTGATTTAGTGGATTTCATTTCCCCCGAACCCCCTGTTTCTTCTTTTCCCTTACTTGGTTAAGTTCTTCTTTGCTTCAAATGGTGCCCGATTCTTGGAGTGTCTCAACGGCACCGCGGGAGCCCGATGTGCTGCGCTCTGCTGGCGTGGCAAGGAAGTGGTGGCGTTGGAGCGTTCCCGGCTTGCGGGTCCGGGTCAGGGCAGGCAGAGCCAGCACCTGCAGTTACTCCCTGTTGAAGGACATGGGTCAGAGCCGGGTGAATGCGGCGAGCTGTTCGAATGAGGTGGGGTGACTTGCATCTTTTTCCCCAGCCAATGCCCCTGTGCCCAGCGAGGGTGAAGGTAAGGAATCTCCTTATTACTTTGTTGGAGACCCAGCAAGCCTGCAGCAGATTTTTAGAGCACCAAGTGGGAGCCACATTGAGCAGGTGGGTTCAGTTGGGACTATGCAGCAGGCAGGAGCTCTCCACTGTATGGAGAGCAGGGATCAGTCTCCCCTTGTAGCGTCAATAAAATTCCAAGCATCTGCAGATATACCCTACGCACCAGGGCCATTAAGTTTGACCTGGGGGCTGATATGACCAGTGTTCCACCGCTTACTGTGGGGACTAGGGCTAGGGCTACCACCAGGGCTACTGCCAGGCAGGGCAAAGGGAAAGCCAACACCACGGAGACCACCCCCCTAGGCAGTGGGAAAGAGAGAGGGAAGGCTAAGAAAGCTCCTACCTCTAAGGTCAAAATAACACCCTCCCTTAACACGTACTATAAGGTACTATCTACTCCCTCAACTAGGGGGCCTACGAAAGGAGATTTGGTCACAACCGGTATGCAGTCTCCCGCCGTATCTATTGAGGCGATTAATCCAGGAATGGTGGCTGGATTAACTGAGTCTGCAGAATCAACTGAGCCAAATGGCAAGAATAAATCTGCAAATACTGTAAAAACAATGGGAGCCATGGTGGACCAACGAGCAGATATCCATCCAACTGTTAGAACCTCGAATAGATTTGCCATTCTGGAGATTCAAGAGGTTCAAACTTCTCAAGCGGGCGAGTTGGGTGTCCTTTCTATGTCCGAGAAAGCAGATGCAGATACCATGCCTATGATATCCCCGGCGGGAGTTCCCCCTGGCCCTGGCCCTGGGATGGGGTCAGTAGCAGAAATCTTATTGGCCCTAAAAGAGGATATGTGGAAAAGATTCTCCATCTCGGAATCCAATCAAGCTGCTATTCAAGCCTCTTGTTAGGTACTAGCCCAGAAGATAGAAGAAGTTTCCCAGAGAACCGAGGTTCTTGAATCCAAAATACCTAAACTTAAGGAAACTTTACATCTATCTTCAATAGAACTGGAAAAATTAGCTCTTCAAAATAGGGATCTGAGAGACGACGTAGAGCGTCTTGCAAACAACGCGAGAAAAAACAACTTGAGACTGCTAAATATCCTGGAAGATGTGGAAGGAACGGATATGAAAAGTTTTGTGATATCGCTCCTAAACGATACTATACTGAAAGGCTCCCCGGAGTTGAATCCGATTCAGGATATTCAACGAGTACATCGTGACCCATTTAGGAGGAACACTGCAAAACAGAAATCGAGGAAAATGTTAATAAATTTTCTTACATACACTATAAAAGAAAAAATTCTATCCTTGGCCCTGAAAGAGGGCGTGATTAAAAATAACTCCTTCATCAATCCTTTCACCTTCACCATTAGATCGGATATTTCCCATATAACGGCAACTAAACAATGGGAACTTGGTAAAAGAATGGCAGTCCTTAATTCATTGGGGGCTAAGGCACACCTGAAATTTCCGGCATCTCTCCGCATTATGTGGAATAATCATATGAATAATCTTCGTACCATTGAGGAGGTGGATGCTCTCGTTGATAAAATAAGGAGCAGGAGTGGGATGTAAGAGGTGGGCGGGGCCAGGGGGTGGGGGTAGGTAAGGTAAAGATGGAAATTCCGGGAGGGGTCTAGTTTAATCATATAATATACATTTTCTAATTCACGCCCAGGGGTCTGAGACCATAAGGGTTTATGCCCAGAGTAAGGGGAGTTCCCCAGGAGGGCGGGGGGCTGAGGGGTCACGAGGGCAGGGCGGGTGGGGGGCAGGTGGGGGAGCACGGGTGGGGTGGCAGTGGGAGAAAAACCAAAAAATGTCCTCAAATGTAATTTTATTTTTATGATCAACCCACAATTAAAGGGTCTGCAAATAGTTCTGTCATCAGGAGGTCGTAGTTGCCCCAATGAGGAGCGAAATAAAATTCCGTTCGTGGAATGTCACTGGATAGAGATGTCCACGTAGACAAAGACTGGTCATGAAATATCTCGAACAATCACCTGCCCAAGTCTGTCTTTTACAAGAACCCATCCAAGCCAATTGGAAAGTTGAGTTATTTTCGCTAAATACCATTGGGTCGATTTCTCTTGCTCCTCTGAACAGTCAGCGCATAATAAAGGGGGGACCATTTTAATTAAATCAGGAGCAAGAGGGAACATCAAATCAATGTCTACAGATCAGACAGGGAGATAGATCATTTTACAGCTAGAGATTAGAGGGGTCCAGTTAACCGTGGTGTCATTTTATGGTCCCAATATTGACGACCAGACACCTATCTGTAAGATGCAGTCCAAATTAATGGAAGCCTCCTCCCCTATTATAATATGAGGAGATTTCAATGTCCTTTTTAACCCCCTTCAGGACAGATCGAACCAGAGTCCTTATATCGGAGCCCCACGTACTCATCGGGCAATGACAAATATAATTCATGACCTAGGGCTTGCTGAAGTCTGGAGGGTTAAGATTGGGGATAAACCAGGTTTCACGTATTTCAGAAAAAAAGCACGGTCATTCATCAAGAATTGACTATGTCCTGATTGACAGGATGTACTTAGATAATTTTCTTGATGTTCTATCCTACCTAGCATCCTATCAGATCATGCCCCTATGTCTTTTGCGTATCTTGGGAAGAGTCATAGTCTAAGGCCTAGATGGACATTGAAAAGGGATATGCTAACCAATGAGGAAATAGTCAGGGCAATTAAATCTTTTACTCTGGATAACTTTTCTATCAACTTAGGATCAACCTCCTTAGATTTTGTCTGGGACGCCTTCAAAGCCCATATGCGAGGCCAGTTACATAGCCTGATCTGCTCCATAAAATAGGGAGGAGGCACAAGAACTTCAGGACATCGAAAAAGAAATTGCCAAGTTAGAAGCTGAAAGGATAAGATATTCTCAGGATCACCCCGAAAGACTAACCCAAGTTTATGGCAACTTAGATCACCTCTGGCAGGAATATAGGGGCAAACTAGAGCTTAAGGTGAAGGCTTAGTGGGCATCTCATAGCATGGAAAACTTTGAATATGGTGAAAAGGCGGGTGCTCTTTTGGCCTGGAAGGCAAGAACTGACGAGCCAAAAATAATATTTGTGAACTAATATTAGATGGGAGTGGGGCAACCTCATGTAAATTAGAGGATATGCAAACCTGCCTCCTTTCCTTGTTTTCAAAATTATATACAGAAGATATTTCTCCTAGCTCGGAAAACATCCAAACGTGGCTAAGGCACAAAGATCTACCTGCATTAAATGGAGGTGGCTGAGATTGTATTGATGCTCCTATATCAGAAAGCGAGATAAGAATGCATATTAATAAGAAGAATAAAGCAGCTAGAACGGATGCTCTTCCCGGTGAGGTGTATAAACTCCTCCAGGATGAGCTTGTCCCAGGACTATGTGAATTGTTTAACTATATCTACAGCCCGGATGGTAGGGTCCCTAAGTCATGGAAGGAGGCCATAATTTTACTTATTTTAAAACCTGGGAAAGACCCACTCAAAGCAGACTCATATAGACCAATCTCCCTGCTAAATGCTGATTATAAGATCTTCATGAGCATTCTGGCAGGGAGATTGGTCAAGGTGGCACCATATCTGATTAATTTAGATCAGAAGGGTTTTATACTGGGGAGGTACATTCAAGAGCAGACGCTCGAACTAATTGGCACCATAGACCTGGTGGTGGCTCGGTCGACAGAGTTTGCTGGACCTTTCCTTGGGAAGTACTGAGGGTAATGGGCTTTGGACCTATGTTCATTCAGACCTTGATTAGTTGCTATCAGGGAGCTTCAGCTGTAATCCTGGTAAAGATTGTTATCAACAAGCTTTACCATATCCAGTGGAATAAGGCAGGGCTGTCCCATCTCGCCCCTGCTCTTTGATTTGTATATAGAGCCCCTGGCCCAAGCATTACGATTGGACAAACAAATTACTCCTTTTAGTTTCCACCAGTATAGTAGCAAATTAGCTCTATACGCTGATGATCTGTTATATACTAACAATCCAGTGGAGAAATACCTAGGGCGGAAGCCCTTTTGAAGGAATTTGGTTTGTATTCTGGGTATCTTGTTAACCCCCCCAAAACAGAGGTGATGTGCTGGAACATCAATAACTGGGAAGGCAAGTTGAGCAAACAATTCAGATACCTGGGAATTAGCATAGTCAATCGCTTGGAGGATATTCCTCGGATTAACCTTAAAAGGGTGGCTAAAGAGGTCGACCACCTCTTCGTTAGATGGAAAAACCTCCCTTTGTCTATCTATGGCAAGGTCAATCTAGTCAAGATGGTTGTATTACCTAAGCTTACATACCTTTTTAATGCTATTCCTCTTGATTTTTCTAGTAAAGATATTAGTAAAATCCAAAGCAAAATAGGTAGTTTTATCTTATCTAATAGGAGTGCAAGACTCTCTTGGAAGAAGATGAGACGTAAGTTATTGGAAGGGGGTATCGCCCTTCTAGACATAGCATGATACTCTTTAGCGTTCCAATTTAAAAATAAACGGATGCTGCTGATAACACCTGAGGAATCTAATTGGTGGAAGATTTTGAGAGAAATTACTATAGTGGAGGGTGGGGGTGAAGGTTTTCTATACAAATTCGGGGCACCAAGGTTTTTCAAAAAAGTCAGTCTGAAAGTTTTAAGGGCAGCCCTTAATGTGTGGTACAGGGTTAGATGTAGATGGGGAATTGGGTGTTATTCTAATTTTGCCCCCATTTGGGATTCCCCTGGGATGCCAGCCTGCTTGGATGATAGCTTTGCGCTGCCAATCAAAAGGGCTGGTTTTTTGATCTGGTCAGACCTTGTATCCTCAGACGGAGTGCTTCCATGGAAGTTTTTAAGAACAAAAATAGGCTATTCCTTTTCTAAATTTAAATATTTACAATTGGTCTCCTGGCATGCAATTGAAAAGGAATCAATCCATGGAGACTGGGATATTGAACATTCCCTGCAAAATCCAAAGCCCAAAATGAAGGAGGCTGCACTTTGGTATAGTGCCCAACAAATTTTTGGGAGGTACCCTTACTAAAGAAAAAGGGGTTGGGTTTGTGCTCAACAAAAATCAAATGTTCCCTTTTCCTGGTAGTTAAAAGACAGATAAGACTGAAACATAAAGGCCCTCTGTCAAGTCGTATTTTACGATAACCTATGAGTGTAGTTAAAGTGGAGCCCCCACTACAAAATAACAAATTTACAAAACGTACATTAGTATGGGCAATACAGTAACAAGACTTGGAATTAACGAATTTATAGACAATTAAGAACATATATTAATAATCACCAGGAGAAAATGAAGTAAAACTAAAGAGGTTTTGCAATCTGTATTTTAAGAAAATATTTTATTTTGTACAAAAAGTAATACTTTGTTGTTTGTTTCATTTCCAACTCATAAAAAACAATTTTCAATTTATTAAAACATGACATTACATTTTTGTTAAAATCATTAGAAAAAGCAAAAAAATGTTGACGCGGCGTTTCGGTGAGAATGATGGTCACCTTCTTCAGGACAATGCTTTCTTATATTAAAAACAATTATTATAACTTCAGGTTGCAGTTCAGATTAGCTTAGGTTAGTGGTACTGGACTCCTGGTGGGGCTTCAGTTTTTATATGAATTTTTAATTTTTGTATCTGTGGTCAGAGGTTTTTGTATTCTGTTCCTAATTTCTTTTATTCATCAGTGGCTCTTATTTATTTTGCCAGCTGTATTTGGATGTGACTAAGTGATACTTTTACTTCTTTAAACATTGTATCCAATAGTTCACATGGAATGCCCTGTCAAAGTCGTTATAAATCCTCACCCTTGGTTCTCGGAACTTCAATATTAGTCCTTTTTGTTGGAACTTGGGTTCTACACAGGAGGGTTGAGGTCCCAGATTAGTTTGACTTTGGCTTTTTTGAAGATGTAGACCCTCTTGACTTATGGCTTGTTTGCTTCAAACCTCAGTTGCAGCTACCACACAGGACGGTCGGAGAGGCACATCCAGACAACCACAAAAACTCCTGAAATTTTAAAATCAGGCAAGGCATTGAAGCAAACAAGCCATATGTCAAGAGGGTCTACATCTTTTTTGGGCCCAAAGGAGTATGACTTTTTGGTTAAAAAATTTCCCTGAACCCCTATTCTATATTTTTTGCCCAAGATTCACAAAAATCTAGAGGAGCCCACAGGGAGACCAATTGTCTAGGGCTGTGACTCTATTTTAGAGCCCATCTCTAAGTATGTGGACTTCTTTTTAAAGCCATTCTTGAAGGACGTACATTCATACTTAAGGGACACAACAGATTTCCTCAACAGAGTAGAAGGAATGCCCTTTGATGAAGACACACAATTGATGGTCACACTAGATGTGACATTGTTGTATACACAGATCCCTCAAGAGGAGGCACTAGAGGTAATGGAGCTGTATCTAGAAAGCAGAGAACCGGCCACATAGGGTTCCAACTTACTTTATCCTAAAATGTGCAGAAATAGCTCTGAAAAAGAACTATTTTAAATTCAAGGATCAATTCTTTGTGCAGGTGAAGGGCACTGCCATGGGATGTCCTTATGTCCCAGAAAGGGCAGTGCTCTTTATGGCGCAGTGTGAAGAAAGATTTGTTGAAAACAATAACCCCTTTCAAGATCAGATCAAACAATGGGCTCGTTACATTGACAACATCTGGCTTCTGTAGCAGGGGAGCCAGATAGAGTTAATGGAATTCCATGAGTGGTTAAACCACAGACATGAGGATATTAAGTTTTCCATACAATGGAGTAAAACGAAAATGACTTTCTTAGACGTAGAAATAACTTGCGCAGGAAATCACCTAAAACATCTCTTTATAAAAAAGAGACGGATAAAAAAACGATCCTACACCACAAGAGCGCCCATCCTAGAAGTTTATAGGAGAACCTTCCATATGGACAACTCCTTAGAATAAGGAGAAATTGCACAGGGATTAATGACTTCAAACACCATGCAACAGAATTCTGCAAAGAAATGAATCAAAGGAGCTATCCGAGAAAATTACTGAACCATTCTTTAAAAAGAGCTAAATTTACACCCAGGGAAACCCTCTTACAAGTGAAGGAGAAAAAAGAACTTGAGAAACTTGTTTGTGGTTCAACCTTTTCACCTGCCACTAACAAGTTCAAACAGATTGTACTCAAGAATTGGCACCTCCTTGAGAATCTCGAATGTCCCTTCCAAAAACCAATATTCGCGATGAAGAAAAATTTAAGTATATGCAGACAAATAGTAAGGGCAGATACTTCTTTACCTAAACCGTGAATTAATTTGTTGTCCCAATGGAATACTAAACCCGTGGAAGGCCATCGCAAATGTGGCAATTGCGTCGCTTGTTCAAACACGATAGAAGGTACAGAATTTAACCATCAGAAAGTAATGTGGAAACACTCTGGTTTTACAAATTGGAAAACCAGAAACGTAATTTATGCAATACCCTGTCCTTGCTTGAAGATATACATAGGGAAAACCAACCAGCAGGTGAATGCGCGGATCACATAACACAGATCGAGGCTAAAAAAGAAAGTACTCACTGCCCCAATGGTTGAACATTTCACTGAGAAGGCACATGCCGAGAATGATTTTAAATGGACAGTTCTAACCAGTATCAATACAACTAAGCGCCAGTATCAATACAACTAAGCGCCCACATTTCGAGTATGGAGAGGGGAGTAGTAAATTGCTAGCCTGGAAGGCGAGAAAGGATCGGGTACGGAATCTGATCAAGGAAGTGGGCGGGTAGTTACGGATACTAAGGGCATAGCGGAAGCATTTTACAGATACTTTGAGGAAGGTTATAGAGAGGATCTTAATCCAGATGCACAGGTAGTAGGGCGTTGGTTAAAGGCAATGAAACCACTGTCGGAGGAGCTTCAGGAAGCTCTGAATCAGGAGATATTGCAGGTGGAAGTGGAAGGCGTGATTAAGCAGGTGAAGAAAGGGAAGGCACCAGGGCCTGACGGGCTTCCTGCGGAGGTCTACAAGGTGCTGATAGGTATTCTATCGCCTATTTTAAAGGAAATTATTTAATGAGGTTTTTGGGGGAAAGGCCTCTCTCCCGCCCTCATGGAATGAGGCAAATATTATACTATTCTCTAAACCTGGAAAGTCACCAAAGTACATGGACTCATACTGGCCGATTTCACTATTGAACTGTGATTACAAGCTTTTTGCAAAGATCATGGCGGATAGGCTCAGTAAAGTTGTCTCCCAGCTAGTTCACGAAGACCAGAAAGGTTTTATCAAGGGTAGGTACCTGAAGGAACTAACTTTCTCCCTCATAGGGAGTATAGATGTGGCCTCTGCTCATAATATTCCCTTGGCGGTCATCACGCTGGATGCCGATAAGGCGTTTGATCGGGTGAACTGGGCATACCTACAGGCCTTGATAAAGCATCTTACGTTGGGAGTAAATTTTAGTTCGGTTTTGCACTATTATATCACTCCCCCACATCCAGGGTATTAGTGAACGGGACATTAACTCAGCCAATACAAGTAATGAGAGGTACCAGACAAGGGGTTCCCCTTGCTCCCCTTTTATTTGACCTTTACATTGAACACCTAGCCTGTAGGATTAGAGAAGCAGAGAGGATCCCCCCGTTCGAATTTGAGGGATGGTTAAGGAAGATCGGGCTATACGCCGACGATATAGTTATCTTAACCTCTAAGCTGCAGCAGTCGATGGATTGTTTAGTTGAACTAACAAAAGAGTTTGCGGCTGTCTCTGGGTACCTTATAAATGCTGACAAGACAGAGATTATGTCTCGGAATTTCGTTGCAGAGGGTATAGCCTGCAAATCGGAGATACGTTATCTAGGAGTGAGGATAACACAAGATATACAGGAGCTTACTAAAGTTAACTTTGTTAGAGTTAGGAAGGATATCTCTGCTGCTCTGCGAGGGTGGGCGCATCTCCCGTTAACGCTGTATGGCCGTGTCAATTTGGTGAAGGTGATGATCCTACTTAAGATAGCTTTTTTGTTTGATTCACTGCCGCTTTTATTTGAGAAAGACTGGTTTGTAAGACTTCAGAGCGAGATAGGGTCATTCATTTGGGCTTCAAGAGGGTCCCGTCTGTCATGGAAGAAGATTAGGAGAAAACTTTTGAAGGTAGGGCTGGCGGCCCCGGACTTTCACATTTATTCATGGGCTTTTTTGTTGAAGAATTGTAGAATTTTGTTGGGTACGCTGGGGAGTTCAGTTATAGGGAAATTGTTTTCTGCGCTGCTCAGAATGGAGAATGTTAAGCAGCATGGCTTTATGTACACATTTGCCGATCCAAAGTACTTTAAAAAGATTAGATTAAGCGTGCTGAAAGATCTAGCGGCGGCCTGGTTTAAAATCCAGAGGGTAGCGAAAATTCCATACTACAGTTCCATGGCCCCGATCTGGGATACGCCAGGATCCCCTCCCTGGTCCAAGGATGCGTTGCGTTGGCAAAGGCAATGAGAGTGGATGGACCGCAGAGGTGGAAAGATCTATTTCCGGAGGGCACCCTGGCTCCATGGAGGTATTGCGAGCAGGAGTGGGGCCAGAAATTCTCCAGGTTTAAATATTTGCAGATTCAAAGCTGGGCGGCGGGTAAGGAAAACCTAATCGGTCACCACAATGACTTTGAAGAGAAGTTGGAGTCAGAACTGCAGATCAAAAAAGAAGTCGCGCTGTGGTATTGATCAATACTGGAGATGGAGGATGGCTCTTTTATGCTGCCGGAGACCCTGTGGGGAGAGTGCTTGCCAGAGATGGCTTCAGAAAACCAATGGCAAGTAACAATGTTGATGCTGTACAAAGTTGTTAAACCTGCAAATTTAAGGGGAAATCACTTCTTTACCCTCCACAGGGCATATTGGTCTCCCAGAAAACTTGCGAAGTTTAAGTCCGGCAGAATGGTGGTGTGTCCTAAATGTAAGAGTACTAACGAGGATGATCTACATATGTTCGTGACCTGCCCAGTGATAAAGGAATTTTGGGAGGCTGTAAGTACATGTCTGTCATCAGCTCTGGGCCGGCAGATCAAGGTAAGCCCTGAACTTGTCATGTCGGGAAGGTTGGACTTACAAGGTAAGGGATAAGATGACAATGCAAAACTTGTGTTTTACGCTACATTACTGGCTCGGAGAGAGATCTGTAAACTGTGGGTTTCTGCAGCCCCCCCCCCCCCCCAACAGAACTGAATTAGATAAGATCTATGAGAGCTATTGCTAAGATATAGATTTTGGACTCCCTTTTTGTTATGTTTTGGGTGAAGGGTTGGATTGTAGAGAAATAGGTGTGATAAGTCCTATGATTAAGCTTTGTTCCGATCTCGGTTGGCTTCTAGTCTTGAGGAAGACCAGTTAAGGTGGTAAACTTCCTCCAAAGAGCAGAGCTAACATATGAGATGAGTAGCCCAAGGGTGGTATCGTGGAACTCGGGGCGGGGAGAAGGCGAATAAGGACAATAAAAAAAAAATAGAAAAAAAATTACAACTAAGCGCCCATTAGATGTTGAAAAAGCACTTTAGCGAAAAGAAGCGTATCTAATTCTAAAATTTAATAGTGCTCTGACCGGATTAAACAGCATGTCGGAGATCACTAGAATTTGAATAAATTGTGGAATGATGGAAAACCACTGGGGTCTCATGTAACGCTAAATAAAGGTCGAGAGTTGTCTGACAAACAATAATGTATTTTGAATTATTACTTTTTCCATAAGAAGAATATTTAGTTGCAAATTGGGTAAATGGACTTTCTAATCGTCGATAACACACAGCGAGGATTACTTCAGAAACGCAGACTAAATACATATGGTGTCAGAGAAAAAATGCATTACGAACACAGCAAGAGACTTGTAATAATAGTTACTAGAGGGATAGTAAAACCGACGTTTTGTCATGACATCAACTACATGTCCCATAATGCAGCACTAGCGTTAGACCATGCGAGAAGTGACGTGGTGTAACTGATAAACTTAGTACTTCCCCACAAGATGTGTGCCATGATATTGAGGGGATCGCAAGGGATTAACTTGATCCGAGAAGCAAGGTAACTAAGATTGAATCGCAAACGCTGTATTCATAATTGCATGCGGTGGATGGGCCGTTTAGATAGACCTGGTAACACTCGATCTGTGTTGTAGGACCTGCGAAAAACTGCTGAGGTAAACAGAAGCGAGGAGCAAGTTGAACCTGCACGAATTGAGGTATGCGCTTGACTACAACAAGTTATAGTGGTTTGAAACAAAGTTGCAGAGCGAGGACTTTTAACTATAAGTTTTGCCATCAGTTTCTGGTGGCGTCCGCCATGAATATAACCAGGCTTGTGTAAATAGAACAAACCATAAGGTATGATTGTGATTCAAACAGCCCAAAAATAAAATAAACGCCTCAGACATGTGCAAAGTGTAAAGCAAATCTGTCTTTCATTTTAGAAAGTCAAGTGCGGCCCGATATAACAGAAGTCAAGAAAAAGTGCGAATTGCTTTCCAGTTGTCAGAAACACGATCACATCCCTAATAAGAGACCCCAGCAGGTATGATTTAGAACAAGAAGAGACTCAGATAAAAAGAAGCGTCTGTATATATATATCACCTACAATGATCCCCTGTTTTTTAATAGAGAACTCCCAACTGAAAGGTGGGTAACCCTCGATTTTCAACCAAAAGAAAAACAGAGGGTGAGAAAAAAATCCCCCAAAGTAAAAAAAGAGTGATGCGAAGAGAGAGCAGAAGTTGTTTAGATAAAGGTTCCTATTTTTTCACTGAAAAAATCTTGTATTCATTCTTTCCATACCTTTTGTACAGAGAATCAGAGAGCCCTGTTGAGAATCTAGATATTGGTTATCCTTGATTCGAAACGCGTCGGCAAAAGAGCATAGAAGAACAAGGGATCTTTTCCTATTCTCATGAATTAAATGTTTAACGACTATATGCTCTTACAGTTACATAGATATTTGATTCAAAACCTATGTTTTCTTGATTCATGCATTGAACAAATTTCACTTTAATTCACCAATTTGCTTTTCATGGTATTTGTATATAGCTGTATGTATTGTGATGGAGTATGTATAATAAGTTGTTTGTAAATGAATGTAAATGTGTTTGTAATATATGTAAAGTTTGCACTATTTTTCCTTTTCACAATCCAAAAAATTTGATAAGACGTAATTCCCCTAAAAAAAGTATAAATAAAATAGAGGTACAAACATAAAGAAATGTGTTTGGCTTATGAGCAAAAGGGATACAAGCTCAAAAAATAGTAGAGAGTTCTGCACATTTTGTAGTTTTTGCATTTACGTGGCCCTGACTGACTCTTGTTCCTGCGGGCCAAACTCCTCCTGTTAGACAAATTGTTCAGCAGGTGTGTACCTGCGAGAGTTTGGAACTAGTAGGTAAACACCTACTTTGCTTGTTTTGAGTAAAACCAATAAAGAATACTGTAGAGGCGGGACAAGATCCTTCCTCCAAATGTTTAAAAAAATGTTAAATGGCTAAAATTGCCCGACCTCCTGGGTCGGGGGAGACTAAGTACCAAATTAATTGTTTTACAGAACTTGTTCCTGCAATAGGCAATATGATCAGTCCATGAACCATTAGCAGCAAAGACCAGCTCTAGATCAGGGAAATTGCTTGTGCATTGTAAACTCTGGTTACCCACGGAGATAACATTTAGAGCGTGCTTCCTTGGGCCACAGGCCATTGTAAAAGATTTTTTTAAATTAGTGCACAGGTCTAAGGTGGCTATACAATCTACAAAGCCATGCACCAAAAGGCACAAGGCATTTGGTTGCGGCCTTTTAGGACCGCATCATCAGCACACAACAGGGCTGGGAGCATGCGGCCTTTAACTATTGGGACATCTTTAATGATCATTGATAAGGAAGCGTTTGAGTTATTAATGTATAAAAGAAAAGTAATGGGGTCAAAACACACCCCTGCCTTGCCCCTCTAAAAACACCAATATCATTAGAGACCTCCCCACACATGTCAATTCTGATCCTAGCTTTCAAATCTCTATGGAGATACGCAAAAAAATGTACTAATGCATCGTCCATTCCATATTCTAACAAGCATTGGAAATGCAACCGGGCTCGGATTTATTTGAGTTTGAGCTAATGGCATTGTAAATGGCAATGTCTTTTCGCCATGTGTTATTGAGTGTGTGCATGTGTTGTGTAGGGGAATTATGTGGGTTAGATTGGAATTGTAGCAATGGTGGCATGCTGTGCTTTACATGAATATGTTTAAAAGTAAAGTGTACCATACTGAGATTGCTACAATAGTTAATTTTGGATGCGTTAACAATTGATGCGTGCACTGATGGCTGGTGGTGTGTGTGACTGCCTGTAGAAGTTGTGCACTGATGGCTGGTGGTAAAAGAGTGCACTGCTGGCTGGAGGTGTGTGTGCCTGGTGGAAGGGTGCACTGACGGCTGGTGGGTGTGTGGTTGGTAAAAGCGTGCACAGATGGCTGATGGTGAATGCGCCTTGTAAAAGCATGCACTGATGGCTGATGTTGTACGCCTGGTGGTGTTTGTGGTTCGTGAAAGCGTGCATGGATGGCTGGTGGTGTGTTGTTGTGTGTGTGGTTGTGTGTGCAGTGGTGAGTGTGCGGTGGTGAGTCTGTGGGGGTGAGTCTGTGGGGGTGAGTCTGTGGGGGTGAGTGTGTGGTAGTGAGTGTGTTACACCAATGTGGTGCACTGTTGCCACTGCACCTGCTGCAGCAATGGTAGCTACGCCACACTGGTGCCACTGTACCTGCTGCAACAATGATAGCTACACCACACTGGTGCCACTGCACCTGCTGCAGCAATGGTACCTACGCCACACTGGTGCCACTGCACCTACTGCAGCAATGGTACCTACACCACACTGGTGCCGCTGCACCTGCTGAACAATGGTACCTACACCGCACTGTTGCCCCTGCTATGCCACACTGGTGCCACTGCACCTGCTGCACTAATGATAACTATACCATACTAGTGCCACTGCACCTGCTGCACAGTGGTAGCTACGCTACACTGGTGCCACTGCACCTGCTCCAGTAATGATAGCTATACCACACTGGTGCCAGTGCTGGTACCACTCCACCTGCTCCACCAAAGATACTTACACCACACTGGTGCCACTGCACCAGCTGCACAATGGTAGCTAAGCCACAGTGGTGCCACTGCAACTCCTGCACAAGGGTAGCTATGCCACACTGGTGCAACTGCACCTGCTGCACAAGTGTAGATATGCCACACTGGTGCAACTTCACCTGCTGCACAATCATAGCTAAGTAACACTGATAACACTGCACCTGCTGCACAACGGCAGCTACCACACACTGGTGCCACTGCACCTGCTGCACAATCATAGCTAAGTAACACTACCACTGCACCTGCTCCACCAATGGTAGCTACCACACACCGGTACCACTGCACATGCTGCACCAATGATAGCTACGCCACACTGGTGCCACTGCACCTGCCGCACAATCATAGCTAAGTAACACTGATATCACTGCACCTGCTACACAACGGCAGCTACCACACACTGATGCCACTGCACCTGCTGCACAATCATAGCTAAGCAACACTACCACTGCACCTGCTCCACCAATGGTAGCTACTGCACACTGGTACCACTGCACCTGCTGCACTAAACTGGAACCACAGCACCTGCTCCACCAATGGTAGCTACGCCTACGCCACACTGGTACCACAGCACGTGCTCCACCAAAGATACTTACACCACACTGGTGCCACTGCACCTGCTGCACAATGGTAGCTATTATACAGTGGTGCCACTGCACCTCCTGCACAAGGGTAGCTATGCCACACTGGTGCACCTGCTGCACAAGTTTAGCTATGCCACACTGGTGCAACTGCGCCTGCTGCACAGTCATGGCTAAGTAACACTGATAACACTGCACCTGCTACACAACGGAAGCTACCACACACTGGTGCCACTGCACCTGCTGCACAATCATAGCTAAGCAACACTACCACTGCACCTGCTCCACCAATGGTAGCTACCGCACACTGGTACCACTGCACCTGCTGCACTAAACTGGTACCACAGCACCTGCTCCACCAATGGTAGCTACGCCTATGCCACACTGGTACCACTGCACCTGCTCCACCAAAGATACTTACACCACACTGGTGCCACTGCACCTCCTGCACAATGGTAGCTATGCCACAGTGGTGCCACTGCACCTCCTGCACAAGGGTAGCTATCCACACTGGGGCAACTGCACCTGCTGCACAATGGTAGCTACGCCACACTGGTGGTACTACACCTGCTGCGTAATCATAGCTAAGTAACACTGATAACACTGCACCTGCTCCACAAATGGTAACTACGCCACACACCGGTACCACTGCACATGCTGCACCAATGATAGCTACGCCACACTGGTGCCACTGCACCTGCTGCACAATCATAGCTAAGTAACACTGATAACACTGCACCTGCTACACAACGGCAGCTACCACACACTATGCCACTGCACCTGCTGCACAATCATAGCTAAGCAACACTGCCACTGCACCTGCTCCACTAATGGTAGCTACCGCACACTGGTACCACTGCACCTGCTGCACTAAACTGGTACCACAGCACCTGCTCCACCAATGGTAGCTACGCCTACACCACACTGGTACCACTGCACCTGCTCCACCAAAGATACTTACAGCACACTGGTGCCACTGCACCTGCTGCACAATGGTAGCTATGCCACAGTGGTGCCACTGCGCCTCCTGCACAAGGGTAGCTATGCCACACTGGTGCAACTGCACCTGCTGCACAAGTGTAGCTATGCCACACTGGTGCAACTGCACCTGCTGCACAATCATAGCTAAGTAACACTGATAACACTGCACCTGCTACACAACGGCAGCTACCACACACTGGTGCCACTGCACCTGCTGCACAATCATAGCTAAGCAACACTACCACTGCACCTGCTCCACCAATGGTAGCTACCACACACTGGTACCACTGCACATGCTGCACCAATGATAGCTACGCCACACTGGTGCCACTGCACCTGCTGCACAATCATAGCTAAGTAACACTGATAACACTGCACCTGCTACACAACGGCAGCTACCACACACTGATGCCACTGCACCTGCTGCACAATCATAGCTAAGCAACACTACCACTGCACTTGCTCCACCAATGGTAGCTACCGCACACTGGTACCACTGCACCTGCTGCACTAAACTGGTACCACAGCACCTGCTCCACCAATGGTAGCTACGCCTACGCCACACTGGTACCACTGCACCTGCTCCACCAAAGATACTTACACCACACTGGTGCCACTGCACCTGCTGCACAATGGTAGCTATGCCACAGTGGTGCCACTGCACCTCCTGCACAAGGGTAGCTATGCCACACTGGTGCAACTGCACCTGCTGCACAAGTGTAGCTATGCCACACTGGTGCAACTGCACCTGCTGCACAATCATAGCTAAGTAACACTGATAACACTGCACCTGCTACACAACGGCAGCTACCACACACTGGTGCCACTGCACCTGCTGCACAATCATAGCTAAGCAACACTACCACTGCACCTGCTCCACCAATGGTAGCTACCACACACTGGTACCACTGCACCTGCTGCACTAAACTGGTACCACAGCACCTGCTTCACCAATGGTAACTACGCCTACGCCACACTGGTACCACTGCACCTGCTCCACCAAAGATACTTACACCACACTGGTGCCACTGCACCTGCTGCACAATGGTAGCTATGCCACAGTGGTGCCACTGCACCTCCTGCACAAGGGTAGCTATGCCACACTGGTGCAACTGCACCTGCTGCACAATCATAGCTAAGTAACACTGATAACACTGCACCTGCTACACAACGGCAGCTACCACACACTGGTGCCACTGCACCTGCTGCACAATCATAGCTAAGCAACACTACCACTGCACCTGCTCCACCAATGGTAGCTACCACACACTGGTACCACTGCACCTGCTGCACTAAACTGGTACCACAGCACCTGCTCCACTAATGGTAGCTACGCCTACGCCACACTGGTACCACTGCACCTGCTCCACCAAAGATACTTACACCACACTGTTGCCACTGCACCTGCTGCACAATGGTAGCTATGCCACAGTGGTGCCACTGCACCTCCTGCACAAGGGTAGCTATGCCACACTGGTGCAACTGCACCTGCTGCACAAGTGTAGCTATGTCACACTGGTGCCAGTGCACCTGCTCCACCAAAGATACTTACACCACACTGGTGCCACTGCACCTGCTGCACAATGGTAGCTGTGCCACTGCACCTGCTGCACAATGGTAGCTTTGCCACAGTGGTGCCACTGCACCTCCTGCACAAGGGTAGTTATGCCACACTGGTGCAACTGCACCTGCTGCACAAGTGCAGCTATGCCACACTGGTTTCACTGCACCTGCTGCACAATGGTAGCTACGCCACACTGGTGGTACTACACCTGCTGCGTAATCATAGCTGAGTAACACTGATAACACTGCACCTGCTCCACGAATGGTAACTACGCCACACACTGGTGCCACTGCACCTGCTGCGCAATCATAGCTAAGCAACACTACCACTGCACCTGCTTCACCAATGGTAGCTACCACACACCGGTACCACTGCACATGCTGCACCAATGATAGCTACGCCACACTGGTGCCACTGCGCCTGCTGCACAATCATAGCTAAGTAACACTGATAACACTGCACCTGCTACACAACGACAGCTACCACACACTGATGCCACTGCACCTGCTGCACAATCATAGCTAAGCAACACTACCACTGCACCTGCTCCACCAATGGTAGCTACCACACACTGGTACCACTGCACCTGCTGCACTAATAATAGCTACACCACACTGGCGCCACTGCCCCTGCTGCACTAATGATAGCTACACCACACTGGTGCCACTGCACCTGCTGCACAATGGTAGCTACCAGACACTGGTACCACTGCACCTGCTGCACTAATGATAGCTACCACACACTGGTACCACTGCACCTGCTGCACTAATAATAGCTACACCACACTGGTGCTACTGCCCCTGCTCCACTAATGATAGCTACAGCACACTGGTGCCACTGCACCTGCTGCACAACTGAAGCCACCGTCTATATAAACACAGCTGTAGTCAGTAAAGAAAACCAGATCTGCATGACAAGAGGAAACGCGAGTAATGTCTTTGGTAGAAGGAGAACACAGAACAAGCACGAACGCGCGCCACTCACTGCAGACTGGTGAACGCGCCCAGAACATCTGGATTCCATTACCCGGGCCCCCTGACAGCTGTAATTGATAACTAATTGTGCTCCCCTGCGCGTGACCGCACAGAATATGGAGGCAGTGCCAATCGATAGATCACCCTCTACTGAAGTTGGAGGATAATCACTGGGCAGAGGAAACTGCGGTGTTGTCGTCACAACCCCACTCACCTGAACAACCAGGTACCGCAGGAACGAAGAGAGCCTCCTCCCTCACCTCCAATCCAATCCTCCACACAGAGTGTTCAGTATGGGCGATTGATTCCAAGGGGAAAGGGGAGAGAATTTACATCACTTACGATGCTTTCGGAAAGTGATGGGATGGCCCCAGGTGTGACGTCAACAGGGGATGCTGACCAAACAAAAAGGGAAGCAGATAGTGTCTGCGGGATGACCTTCAGTAAGTCCTGGAAAACAGAAAGGTAAGAGATTTTTGCAAAGGTGAGAATCCCAAAATAAGGAACAGTAAGTACTTCTTATTCTAAGCAGGTGGAAGGAAAACAAGAAGTATTTTCTTACCCTTGAAATAACGCCTTATGGTACTTTAGGATATTGTCCACAGCAAAGTAATGTTCCCGTGAATCCAATAAGGCACAAACCACAAAACAAAATCTTGCGATATCTCGCATTGGAGGCGATGCCGCCGGCTCCTGCTGTGCACCTCTGAGAGCTAACAAAAGGAATCAAGGGATATCAGTAGAGGCGGTGCCGCCGGCTCCTGTCGTGCGCCTCTGTGAGCAGTTCAAAGGAATCAAGGATGGCGGTGTTTACCACTGGGAAGGCAATGTCTTGCAGTTCCTTTACAAGTAGGGAAACATATATATATAAAAGCTTCCAAGTGGCTCCTGCTGCGCACACAATGTTTAGCGGCGGCTGCCACTTTTGATTTGTCTTGCGGCTCCGGCCGCGTTTTCCATGTTAAGCGGCGGTTGCCGCGTTCGTTTTGCTCTGCGGCTCCGGCCGCGTTTTCAATGTTTTGAGGAGGTTTGCCGCGTTTGTTTAACCTCACGGCTCCGGCCGTGTTTCAAGATTAAGTGGCAGTTGCCGCGTTTTTTCTTTAATGTTTAGCAGCTGTTGCAGCCGAGGAATGTGTCTTTCACGGCTCCAGTCGCGGGAGCGCAGTATAGCAGCGGTTGCTGCTTCCGAATTCCTTTCGCGGCTCCAGCCGTGTATGTGCAGTTTAGCAGCGGTTGCTGCTTCTGAATTCCTTTTGCGGCCCCGGCCGCGTGTGTGCAGTTTAGCAGCGAATGCTGCATTCAAATCCGGTCGCGTCTCTGGCGGCAGGTGTAATGCTTCTTAAGCGGCTCCAGCCGCAGGGGCAATGTTTCTTTTGCGGCTCACACAGCGGGCGCAATATTGAGCAGCGGTTGCTGCTTGGAGTATCCGTTTGCGGCTCCGGCCGAAGGGTGCAATAGTTTCTATAGGGCAGCAAGCGGGGAACAAGAAAACGGGAATATGAGAGACATGCATAGGCGTTCTCTCAGGGCCTGAATCCAAACGTTCTATAAAGCCAAGCACTAGTTTCAGGTATGGGAAGGACTTATATACTACCTCCCCTCTCACCTAACTCACTATGGACCAGTCAATATGGGGAAGTAAACAAAGAAAAAGGCAAGACAGAGAAAAATAAATGAAAGGGAAGCAGAGAAAACAGGGAAAGTGGTAACATTACCTCCCCCTTAAGGTTCTTTTCACAGGGGTTTCGTGGGGTGACAAGCATGGAACCTCCTTACCAATAGAGGTGTATGGACAAATTCGGCAGGTTCCTAAGAGCGCTCTTCCGGAGAGTATCCCTTCCAATCCACTATATAATACAATTTCCCACCTTGTCTACGTGAATCCAGGATACAATTTACCTCGTATTCATGGTTATTGATCAGTAAAGGAGGGGGTGGCACCATGGTATGGGCGGAGGGAATAAAAGGTTTCAAAAGAGACGTGTGGAATACAGGATGGATACGATACTCCTCTGGTAATGCTAGTTTCATGGCCACTGGATTAATAATCTCTTTTATCTTGAATGGACCTACATAACGTGGTTGTAACTTCTTTGGGCCTGGTAGTTTCAAGTTTTTTGAGGACAGCCATACTTTATCTCCTATGACACACTCGGGTGGAGGACGCTGATGCTTATCTGCAGTTTTTTTCATTTTGTCTTTGGTCAACTGTAAGTGAGAATATGCAGCCTTCCATATTCCTTTTAAGTTAGTACACAAGGTATCTACTAACGGGACCTTAAGCGTGGGTTGTAAGGGCATGGTTCTGGGATGAAAACCCATAGAGCAATAGAAGGGGGACAGCCCTAAGGCAGAGTGAACACTGTTATTATACGCAAACTCTGCTACAGGTAATGCTTTAACCAAATTACTGGGTAAAGTAGCCAATAAACAGCGCAAATACTGTTCCATGGTCTGGTTCACTCTCTCCGTCTGTCCATCTGTTTGTGGATGATATGCTGAGGACAGACGGAGGTCCATTTGCAGAGCGGAGCCTATTTTGTGCCAAAAATTTGAAACAAACTGAGGACCCCTGTCAGACACCAGAACTGTATGAATTCCGTGAAGATGGATCACATTATGTATGAAAATAGCTACTAACCCACTAGCAGTAGGGACTTTGGGTAGGGGCACAAAATGCACTGTCTTGGTAAAATAGTCCACTATGACAAGTATTGTGGTATATCCTTCCTCTGGGGAGAGGTTGGTGATAAAATAAAATCCATACTCACTGTATGCCAGGGATAAGGGGGAACTGGAAGAGGGTGTAACAACCCCTCCAGGGTAGTGCGAGGGGTTTTCTGTGTAGAGCATACGGGACAAGAGGAAACATAACTCTGTACATCTTTTGCCATAGTGTCCCACCAAAACCATCTGTTACACATGTCGTTGGTTTTTATAATGCCAGGGAGGCTCACTAAAGCAGAAGATTGTACCCATTGTAGCACCTGCTCTCTCAATACGTCCGGAACATACAATTGTTCCCCATGATAAAGCAGACCCCCTGTCATATGGCACTCAGGTAGTTCTAACCAAGGGGATAAATCAACATTGTTTAATGTCTTTTCTAAGTCCTTACAAAACCGATCAAACAAGACATACCCTAGGATTCTACCAGGGGGTATGAAAGCTTCCAGTTCAGGGTCTGTTCTCTTATGAGGGAGCAATACACAATCACGATAAGGCGTCAGCTTTTACTTGTTTTGCTGCTGGCCTATAAGTAATCACGAAATCGAACTCATTAAAGAAAGAAACCCAAAGTATTTGTCTAGGGGTTAATGCTCTAGCTATACGAAAGAATTCCAAGTTATTGTGATCAGAATATATTGTGATGGGATGTCTGGCCCCCCAGAGGTAATGCCTCCATTCTTGAAATGCTTTCTGAATAGCCAGAAGTTCTCTCTGTGCCACTGTGTAATTTTGTTCTGCTGGCAGTAGTCTATTAGAAAAGAAGGCGATAAAATGCATCTGTCCGTTAGAATCTCTTTGGGAGAGAACTCCTCCTACAGTGTATTGAGAAGCATCTGCCTCTATGAAATAAGGGAGAGTAGAATCAGGATGTATGAGGACAGGAGCAGAAGTAAATGCCTTCTTTAAAGTATTGAATGCTTTCTGTGCTTCCTGAGACCAAACAAATGGCACTCTTTTTTTAACAAGCCTAGTTATGAGTATTACTAAGTCTTAAAAATGTGTAATAAACCTCTGATAGAAGTATACAAATCCCAGCAACAACTGTATGTCTTTACCACTGGTAGGAGTAGGCCAAGACAAGATAACCTCTATCTTTCTTTGATCCATTTTTATTCCATTTGTAAAAATTACAAACCCCAAAAGTCTACTGTGTCAGCATGAAAAGTGCATTTCTCGAGTTTAGAGAAAAGATGATCTACTCCTAACCTTTGCAGCACTTGTTTGACGTGTTCTTTGTGTTCATTATGATTTTTTTTAAAGATCAGTATGTCGTCTATATAGACGATCAAGAAACGATCTAGAAAATCCCGAAAGATCTCATTACTATAAAACTGGAATGCCGCAGGGGCATTGCGTAGTCCAAACAGCATAACACAGTATTCAAATAATCTGAACTTGGTCCTGAATGCCGTTTTCCACTGGTCACCGTTGCGCACCCTAGTGAGGTGGTACGCTCCTCGCAAGTCGATTTTGGTGAACACAGTGGCGTCTTTGATATGAACTAATAATACCGGAATGAGTGGTATCGGTTATTTATTTTTTATGGTAATTTTATTAAGCGAACTGCAGTCTATACAGGGGCCAAGGTCTCCTTCTCGCTTCGATATGAAAAATAGGGGTGAAGAAACAGGTGAGGAGGAAAGTCTGATAAAGCCACATTTCAACATTTTGTCCAGATACTCTTTGAGATAGGTGGTCTCTGGCTCTGACAGAGCATAGATGCGACTACATGGTAGTATGCCTCCGGATTCTAAATCAATGTGACAATCAAAGTCATGATGAGGCGGCAATGCTGTGGCTTTTACCTCTTCAAACACATCGGAATATTGCTCATAGCAGCTAGGAAGATGGTCGAGCTTTTGAACGCTACAAGAGGCACATACCAGAGGAGAAGCCCAATCAATGGCTTCTTGGTAGCATTGCTGGATGCAAAAATTAGAATCCAAAGTCACAGTTCTCCGTACCCAAGCTATCTTGGGGTTATGTTTTTGCAACTAAGGTACCCCAAGAATCACACCAAAGGCTGGAGTGTCTATGAGATCAAATGTGACTTCTTCTGAATGTCCGTTATCCCAAACCAATGTTAAAGGCGCCGTATGTCTTGTAATGAGTCCTGAGAACAATGCTGTCCCATCTACGGCTCTGACTGTTTCAGGCTCTTCCTTCTGTATACAAATGACTTCTAAGGACAAGGCTAATTTATTGTCCCAGAAGTTTCCCGTCGCTCCAGAATCCAATAGGACTGAGAGTGTTACTCGATTGCTACTGGATAATATCAATGTCACATTTATGGTAAAGTTTTTGTGCACTCTGGCTACCGAGGCGTCTTGACTGTTCCATGCAAGCGCCACAATCTTTTTGTGCACTACGAATTCAGGTCGAACAGGACATTCATGTGCGAAATGGCCTCCCTTTCCACAATACAGGCAGAGATTGACACTACGTTGTTTTTCTTTTTCCTCTCGAGTTAGCGGACCCCTAACTCCTCCTATTTTCATAGGTTTTTCTGTTACTGATCTCTGCTCTTCTTTCTTGGAATTTTTATATAGCAATACTCGAGGAGTCTTCTCCCTCCCCTTCTCGTCATGTCTTTCACGAAGTCTGTGGTCCAGTTTGATTACTAAATCTATAAATTCAGTACATTCCTCTGGGGGCTCGACTATTTGGGACAAAATGTCCTTTAGCTCATCATTCAGCCCCTTTTAAAACAAGGATGTCCTTTTCTCATGCGGCAATCTGGTTTCGGCCATAAGCCGATTTAAATCTGTGACATAGGAAAGCAAGGAGTTTTTTCCCTGTCTCAGATTTAGTAGTTCTGTGTCACTGGCCTACATGAAAGTATGTTTGTCGAACAGCCTCCTCATCTGTTCCTGAAAAGTGGGAAGGTCATGTAATAAGGGGTCATCTGTTGCTACCAAGGGGATAGACCAATTCTCAGCTATACCCATAAGGTAGGATATAACAAATGCCACCTTGGCAGTGTCATCAGGAAAAGCATTAGGTCTACACATGAACTGAAAATAGCATTGATTCATGAAGCTGCGATATTTACCGCTTTCTCCGTTAAAACGTTCAGGATTAGCTAAGGAGACAGGAACAGGAGTGACCACAGTGATGCTAGTGGGTGTGGTCCCACCTTCTGCTGCTGACTTTTCGTAATGGAAAGTGGCTGGTTGTAGTACAGGACGGTGTATTTTAGGGGTAGTTCCAGATGAAGGACCCCAGGTGGTGTTTACCTGTCTAGTATGAAGCTCAGACTTCAAGGACTGGTTTTCTTGCCTTAGGGCCTGAACCTTGGTTTGCAGTACTACCAATGCGGTCGCTAAGTCCTGAGCCGAGGGAAGGGGAGTGGAATCCGCGGAGAACGGACTCTCACTAAGCCCCTCCTGATCCACCTTCGCTTGGGCGATATACATTCTTGTGGGCTTGGCTTTTTGTCACAACCCCACTCACCTGAACCACCAGGTACCGCAGGAATGAAGAGAACCTCCTCCCTCACCTCCAAACCAATTCTCCACACAGAGTGCTCAGTATGGGCGATTGATTCCAAGGGGAAAAGGGAGAGAATTTACATCACTCACGATGCTTTCGGGATGTGAAGGGATTGGCCCCAGGTGTGACGTCAACAGGGGATGCTGACCAAACGAAAAGGGAAGCAGATAGCGTCTGCGGGATGACCTTCAGTAGGTCCAGGAAAACAGAAAGGTAAGAGATTTTTGCAAAGATGAGAATCCCAAAATAAGGAACAATAAGTACTTCTTATTCTAAGCAGGCGGAAGGAAAACCAGAAGTATTTTCTTACCCTGGAAATAACGCCTTATGGTCCTTTAGGATATTGTTCACAGCAAAGGAATGTTCCCGTGGATCCAATAGGGCACAAACCACAAAACAAAATCTCACAGTATCTCACGTTGGAGGCGATGCCGCCGGCTCCTGCCGTGCGCCTCTAAGAGCTAACAAAAGGAATCAAGGAATAGCGGTGGAGGCGGTGCTGCCGGCTCCTGCCGTGCACCTCTGTGAGCAGTTCATATTACCGCTGGGAAGGCAATGTCTTGCAGTTCCTTTACAAGTAGGGAAACACACACATATATATATATATGTGTTTGTTTGTGTATATATATATATACATATGGGGAAGGCGCACGCAGGCTCGGGTGCTACCCGCTACTTGGACAACCCCACGGAGCGGAATATATATATATATATATATATATATATATATATATATATATATATATATATATATATATATATATATTCAAAACAGTCTCTCTCCTACCAGCAGGAAGAAGGAAGTGTGGCACAACTCCGGGGGAACAAAGGTTGCTTTTAATGATGTAAAAGCGCTGACAAATTAAAGGGTCCCTGAAACGCTAGGCAGACGCGTTTCATCCATAGTTGGAATCTTCAGTGCCCGTTTCAGGCTGTTACCATTAGCGAGGGTCCATTGCTTTGATGTTTTTAAAGCTGTGACCACATCCCGTTCTGTAGCCACGCCCTGCTTGTGCCTCACAGGTGTGGAGCTCAAAGCGCCGTGCCTGCGCCACCGCTGCATGCTGGGTATTGTGGTTCACCGCAGGAGCCCATGCAGTGAAGGGTTATGCTGAATACCAAGTGATACTTCCATCAGTCGTGGACGGTGTTCCGCCCCCAATGCGGCCGTAGTGCAGGAAATAAAAGTTCTCCTCTGTCCCCCTTGATCAGGCAGCCGAGTACTGCCTCCTCTCTCCCCTCGTGAAGAATAACCGCCAAGTGGTGATTGCAGCACAAGGGGGGGTGACACGGTTGCAGTTCCATGCAGACAAGTCCAAAAGTTAGCAGGTAAGACCGTGTCCCACCAGACCGAGAGGGTGTCCACAACACGCCAGCACCTGCTAGCTGGCGATAAATATTCAAAACAGTCTCTCTCCTACCAGCAGGAAGAAGGAAGTGTGGCACAACTCCGGGGGAACAAAGGTTGCTTTTAATGATGTAAAAGCGCTGACAAATTAAAGGGTCCCTGAAACGCTAGGCAGACGCGTTTCATCCATAGTTGGAATCTTCAGTGCCCGTTTCAGGCTGTTACCATTAGCGAGTTTTGAATATTTATCGCCAGCTAGCAGGTGCTGGCGGTTATTCTTCACGAGGGGAGAGAGGAGGCAGTACTCGGCTGCCTGATCAAGGGGGACAGAGGAGAACTTTTATTTCCTGCACTACGGCCGCATTGGGGGTGGAACACCGTCCACGACTGATGGAAGTATCACTTGGTATTCAGCATAACCCTTCACTGCATGGGCTCCTGCGGTGAACCACAATACCCAGCATGCAGCGGTGGCGCAGGCACGGCGCTTTGAGCTCCACACCTGTGAGGCACAAGCAGGGCGTGGCTACAGAACGGGATGTGGTCACAGCTTTAAAAACATCAAAGCAATGGACCCTCGCTAATGGTCACAGCCTGAAACGGGCACTGAAGATTCCAACTATGGATGAAACGCGTCTGCCTAGCGTTTCAGGGACCCTTTAATTTGTCAGCGCTTTTACATCATATATATATATATATATATATATATATGATGCACTCTGGGAGATGCAGGCTACCATCAGTCACGTGATCAGAGACGTTACAAATAACACGAGCACAGAAGCACCTGGTGAAACTTTCTGCCCGTGATCAAGGCTGTAGTGCCGAAACTAGTTGGACTGCAGAAAGCGCTGTGCAACAAATCTTGAATTAAAGCTCCGTTTCCTGAATTGGGCCTCTAGTGTGTTTTCATGGAGAGTAAAGTTGGCGGGCGTCTCCGTGCCCGCTTTCAAGAGGCCACCCTGCAGGGTTGGAGGCTCCCTACTCGGAGGTTTGTGTAAGAAAATGATGAAGGAGCATGACCCACACGCTGCCGCTAAACCTACTTAGGAGGTGTCATATGGCGAAAACAACGGCAGCGCTGGAAGGGATTTGGCTGGGGGATGATTCCCCTTCCAATCGTTCTGGAGACAGGAGCCTGCAAATCAAGATGTCTCAACATCCTGCATTACGCGAATTCAAACAATTTGACTGATTTCCATTGGGATTCATGTAACAACATGTGCATCAGGTAGCTGAGCAGAATACCATCTTTCTGACAGCAAAACGAGAAATTCCTCACAAACAACATTTACCTGCACGGATTGATGCACTCTGGGAGATGCAGGCTACCATCAGTCACGTGATCAGAGACGTTACAAATAACGCGAGCACAGAAGCACCTGGTGAAACTTTCTGCCCGTGATCAAGGCTGTAGTGCCGAAACTAGTTGGACTGCAGAAAGCGCTGTGCAACAAATATTGAATTAAAGCTCCGTTTCCTGAATTGGGCCTCTAGTGTGTTTTCATGGAGAGTGAAGTTGGCGGGCGTCTCCGTGCCCGCTTTCAAGAGGCCACCCTGCAGGGTTGGAGGCTCCCTACTCGGAGGTTTGTGTAAGAATATATATATATATATATATATATATATATATATATATATATATATATATATATATATATTTCCAAAATGGAGCTACTGTGAGATTAGCGGCTCCTGCCATGCACACAATCTTTAGCGCCAGTTGCCACGTTTGATTTGTCTCGCGGCTTCGGCCACGTTTTCACATGTAGCGGCGGTTTGCCGCATTTGTTTATCCTCGCGGCTCCAGCCGCGTTTCAAGATTAAGCTGCGGTTGCCGCGTTTGTTCTTTAATGTTTAGCAGCTTTTGCTGCCGAGGAATGTGTCTTTCGCTGCTCTGGCTGCGGTTGCGCAGTATAGCAGCGGTTGCTGCTTCCGAATTCCTTTCGCAGCTCCGGCCGCTTGTGTGCAGTTTAGCAGTGGTTACTGCTTTCATATCCTTTCGTGGCTCCTGCCGCAGGTGTAATGCTTCTTTCACGGCTCCGGACGCAGGGGCCAACACCCACATGCATCAAGCGATTTTGGAGTCACAAACGGTGCGAATCGCAAAATTCGGCCGTTTGAGATTCCAAAAATCACTTTTTGGGATGCATTAAACAATTGTGTAGATATCGCAATTTTTTGCGATTTCTAAAAACGTGATTGCATTTAAGGAATCGCATTTTTGGGATTCCTTAAATGCAATGCATGAATGTTTTAAAAAATGCGAATTCGTAAAGAGGGGGAGCAAATTAACACGAGGGTGAACCTTGTGTTAATTTGCGAAATCTTTCAAAAATGCATTTTTGAAAGTGTCATGTTACACACACACACATGTCCTTTGGACATGTGTGTGTGAAACTTGCACTTACAAAAACATTTCAAGGGTGCAGGGGGGGGGGTCCTTTGGACCCCCTCAGCAAACCTTAAAATGCATTAACAAATTGCGATTCGCAAAATGAAAATCGCAAAATGTTAATGCCTTCCCATTGATTCCTAAGGCCCTTTTGGCCCATAGGAATCAATGGGGAGGTTTTCCTTAATTGCGATTCGCAAAATGTGAATCGCAATTTAGGAAAATTAAGAAATCGCAAAAATATTTGCGAATTATTCATGCATTGCCGTTTGCGATTTCTAAATTGCGATTCCCTAATTTTCACAATTTAGGAATCGCAAACGGGTGCAATGATGCATGTGGGTGAATGTTTCTTTCGCTGCGCCGACTGCGGGCGCAATATTGAGCAGCGGTTGCTGCTTGGAGCATCCATTTGCTGCTCCGGCCGCGGGGTGCAATACTTTCTTTCTACGCCCCCCAGTCTGAAAAGGACGGGGCTTGCTGCCTCTCGAGGACACAAACTTTTAACTCAGCGTGTTTGCTGTTCGCTCGTGTTTTATTTTATTTTATTGCGCTTGCTTCTCAACCCAAAATTCTTCTCAATATGCTTTCGGCCCGCAACCCGTTGTCTGCTAAAAACGAGAACCTGGGTCTCTCTCCTCTCATGGGTTTGGCTCTGACTGATAAGGAAAACACGCCACCAACACTTAGCAGCACATGGGTACTGGCCACCAAGTCTGCATGGAACATCTTCAATGAAGCCGAGAAGGAAACGGTGAAGAGTAAAGTGAGACGGCTGTCAGGGGTGCAGGATGAGCCTCTGTTTAGAGAGAACCCTCAACGTTTTGTCATCTTCCCCATCAAGTATCATGACATTTGAAGCCTCGTTTTGGAGGCAGAGGAGGTTGATCTTTCCAAAGACATGCAGCACTGGGACTCTTTGAAGGCCGACGAGCGGTACTTCATCTCACATGTCTTGGCCTTCTTTGCAGCCAGCGATGGCATTGTGAACGAGAACCTGGTTGACGACAAATCAAACTCAAAATGTTTTTCTTCCGTTTGACAACACAGGAAAATGCTAATTGTTACTCGTAGCTTTCTCCCATTGTTCTTGACTGTTGTAATTTCGGTCTGTCTTTGTTTATTAATGCGCTCGATGTTTTGCTGTCCGTGTCGCCCCGTTACCTTTAAGTAACCAATAGTCTTGCTTTCTGGAAGGTGTCTGTGAGGGGAGGTGTTTGCGAGGGAAGGTTGGGAACATATGCCCAAGGCCGCCCTCCAACTCAAACGCCACCCTCCAACTCAAACTCCACCCTCCAACTCCACCCTCAAACTCCACCCTCCAACTCCACCCTCCAACTCCACCCACCAACTCCACCCTCCAACTGCACCCTCCAACTGCACCCTCCAAGTCCATCCTCCAACTCCACCCTCCATCTCCACCCTCCATCTCCACCCTCCAACTCCACTCTCCAACTCCACTCTCCAACTCCAACTCCACCCACCAACTCCAACTCCAACCACCAACTCCAACACCCCCCCACCAACTCCACTCTCCAACTCCAACTCCAACTCCAACTCCACCCTCCAACTCAAACTCCACCCTCCAACTCAAACTCCACCCTCCAACTCATCCTCCACCCTCCAACTCAAACTCCAACCTCCAACTCAAACTCCACCCTCCAACTCAAACTCCACCCTCCAACTCAAACTCCACCCTCCAACTCCACCCTCCAACTCAAACTCCACCCTCCAACTCAAACTCACCCTCCAACTCAAACTCCACCCTCCAACTCAAACTCCACCCTCCAACTCAAACTCCACCCTCCAACTCCACCCTCCAACTCAAACTCCACCCTCCAACTCAAACTCCACCCTCCAACTCTACTAATCACTCTCTACTATCTACTACTGACTATCTACAACTACTAACTCTATACTACTCGCTCTACTACTCTCTACTACTCTACTCACCCTTACTCTCTACTTCTCTACTACTCATTCTCTAGTACTCACTCTCTACTCTCCAATCACTATACTACTTGCTTTATCTACTACTAACTCTACTACAACTATTCACTGCTCACATTTGAGAGAGATTAAGCCATTGGAGTGCAGTGAAAATTTGGAGTTTGTCTCCCACGTCTGCTTACCCAACTAACTGTGTCAAATACTAAATTTTCTGGAACATTTCATGCTTAAGGAGTTGACCTAACGGCATGGGTTCGAGTCTCGGTAACAATGCCAAAACCTCCTGTGATTTTGGGCAAATCACGTAATGTCCCCGTGCCTAAAATGAATGTGTGTCCTCATGTAAAGTAACTGGTGCTATGTAAAGCACTCTGATACCCGATTCGGTTCGGGTCTAGTTCACGATATATAAAACTCTGCCAAAAAAAAAGCAAAGCTGCCAGTTGGTTGCGCCATAATTAGTGACTCGGTTACTTACCGGTAATGTTCATTACTCCGAGTCATAGTCTTCTTCGTCACAGTCACCAAGGAGCACCCTGTGTTCCAGACACAGCATTTACCCATAAATTAAAAGTTCCTCACCCAATATGGCTGCCTGACAGGAAGTACCTGTCACCTGGCCTATAAGGGTGGGACCGACACCGGAAACATCCTGAAATATAAAAGCAGAAAGCAAAGAAAAGACAGACTCTTTGTACGTCCCCCCACCACCAAGGGCGGGCGGGAGGGAACATGACTATGACAAGGAAGACTATGACCCGGAGTAATGAACATTACCGTTGAGTAACCGAGTCATTACCATCCTCGTCCATCTTCCTCGTCACAGTCACCAAGGAGTGTATACCCAAGCGCCGGACGAATAAAGAAACAGACTTCCAGGATGCCAAGGAAAACACAATGCAGACAAGGACACAACCAGTGAACAGGTGAAGGTATGGCGGAGCCCAAAAAACAACAATCAACCGCTGGTGGAAATCTCCACTAGTTTACCAAACGCACTCCAATGTATTTAAAGTATAACCAATATAAACAAACTGTTGTCTGATCTTTTCAATTAATCACACATGAAGATATTTCTTATTCAAAAACCATGTATTTTTAGAATTTTTACATATGAAAATTATTGCGTCAACAATTCAGTCTCAAACCGTGTATTGCGAAAATTAAAGACATAATCTCTGTGTCATCAACACACAATGTTACTACTGTTATTACAATATAGAAACATTTTTAAATTAATACAAGAACCATAGTTGAGGAAAAGGCCCAATGCATTTCGGGGGTTCCCTTCTTCAGGGGCACTGAAAAAATAAAAATAAAACAATGTATTACCATTATGCTAGACATCGATAACACATCAACAAAAAACTGATTAGCTTACTCTTATATGCGAAGGCAGTTCGTAATACTATCACCATCTAGTACATATATATGTATGATAGCTGAACAAATATGAAGTTCTCATTGAGGTCAAAACGAAGAGGAAAAGAAAACCAGATGAAAAATAGTGAACGGGCAAAGGATACACCGCCACCACGAGATGAAAATAGTGAATGAGCGATAGAAACACCGCCACCACGAGTAAATAGTGATACTGTATAATTCGTTCCCATAGGATGAAAGGTGCAAGATTATGGGCCTATATGAAGAAGAGCCCTTGTTTGCGTACACAAGAAGTAAGAACCTCAAAGAAATTTTGACCACTAAAGTGCTTGAAGAACAAAAGGAATTCAATGGAATGCGCAAATGTTACAACTGCGTACATTGTAATAATGTAATGACAGGGAACGTCATTCACCATCCACTATCAGGGAAAAGCATTTCATTGAAATACAACGGAGACTGCAACAGCTCTAATGTAATTTATACCATTAGATGCCCGTGTGGGCTACTTTATGTAGGTAAAACCTCAAGAAAAATCAAGGTGCGCATATCTGAACACAAAAGCACATTTAGAACAAAGTCCACCAAGTCCTTTTTTGCCACACATTGGCTAGACTGAAATGTTGACGCAATAATTTTCATATGTAAAAATTCTAAAAATACATGGTTTTTGAATAAGAAATATCTTCATGTGTGATTAATTGAAAAGATCAGACAACAGTTTGTTTATATTGGTTATACTTTAAATACATTGGAGTGCGTTTGGTAAACTAGTGGAGATTTCCACCAGCGGTTGATTGTTATTTTGGGCTGGCTGCCTTTCAACCAAACAGCACACATACATTGTGCAAACAAGCTTTTGAACAGTTGATTACTTGTATCACAAAGGGAGTGCGCAGGTAATAACCTCTTTCCCAATTTTGGAGCCCAAAAAACCCCAGAAGAACCATACCCATCTGCAAGGAATGGGAGAAGAAGGCATGAGGGGAGGACCAAGACGCCGAAGCACAAAGTGCCAACAAGGAAGCCTCATGAAGAAGCCCAGGAGGAAGACACACACCAGGTGGAACGACCATGAATGATGGGGGTAAGAAAGACCCCGGAAGCGGGAAGGCCAAAGAGAAGCGCACCAAACCCAACTGGAAGAGGCCTTCGCAGGGCGACGTCCCCGCCGGGTAACCCCAAGGAGACAAAGAAAAAGTTCACCAGGCGAAGGGAGGCCGGGCGCCAAGGCAGATCACCAGAGCCGAAGGCAACCAGAGAACAAAGCCATATCCCAAACCTGAAGAGAGGCAGCCGAGGTCAATAGGGGAAGAAGGTCCGGTCAGGAAGAAGGATTAGGGAAGCACCCACAACGTCGCCCAAACAGAATGGACCAGAATGCAATTCAAGAAGGCCCAAAGGAAGAGCCCCAGGAGGGGGGAACAGGCGAAGCAAACAGGCAGGGCAGTAGCAGGAAAAACAAAACTGGGCAGAAGGCAAGAAGCCAAGGACTCAAAAGAGACGAGAGAGGACCCCTGGATAGCTGAATGGCAGACCACCGGCAGCGGAGAGCAGACCGAGAAGCACAAACTGCCCTGAAGGAACACAAGCACCGAACCCACACACAGGCAACAGCGAGAAACCTGAGAAGAAGCAAACGGCCAGCAACGGCTGCAGACCCCAAGTGTACAGCACGTCCGAAGACACTGGGAGTCATGAACCACAATGTGAAACCATGAAAACAGTGGCAGGATTGGAACCCAAACGCCGTGGGATCCAGTGCCACCAGAGACAAGACGTACCAAAGAGCAACAGCTCCCTGGTCATAACATTGCCACAACTCTTGACCGGGAACGACAAACCAGGGAAACACCACAAATGAATACAAAACTGAGGAGGAAGGACTGGAACTGCAAACCCCCAACGCCAACCGGCAGAGCACCAGAAGAGCAACCTGAGGGGATATAACCGTACAAGACCCAACCGCGCCGAATCAAAAGAGGAGAGCGAGCGGCGAGCGCCCCCAAAAAAGGCGAAGTAGGCATGGGCCACATGAAGGCTGGAGGGACCTGAACCCCACACGTCATCAGGAGACGGGAAAAGTGCACGGGTGCAGCGAAAACAGCAGCTGCACCACCCAGGATGAGGACACCCAGCGATCCGCGGGGAACCAAGAACCCTGAGCCGAAAGAACAGAAGTACATGTGAAAGAAGTAGATGGGTTTCGACTACATCACAAGGAACCCAAGAATTCCAGGCCAAGCCACATCAACGCCACAACCACCAGGACAAAGGAAGATGGAGGAAGAATCAACCAGTCGACAGAGAAGGATGTAGCATAGGCAGGATCCGAACCCGTAGCCCGCAAGAGCTGATGCCATAAGAGGCACAAGACACAACAATGAGCGAAAGCCCCTTGGAAAACAAAACACCATAGGAGCATGAAGTAGACCACCCAGTGGAGCCAAGGCCAAAGGAAACACCCAAGGGACAGAGGGCGACCCAAAGGGGAGTCCACAAAGAGGAGGCACTGACCCAGGCAAAGAACCACACCTCCGAAAGAGAGGAAGCACAGGTAGCCCACAGCACCAGGTATACCCTGGCGGGCACACATCCAGGCACAAACCAGTCCCATCTATGCAGACATCCTACTAGAGCATGCGTTCACAGGGCCGAATGGCCGGGGGCACCAAAGGGCCAAGGAGCCCGAAGGGCCCCAGAGGGAACCAGGGCCAGGAACCACTGCAACACACCAATGTGGCCGTACACAGTTAAGAGACCCAAGAGAGGGTAGAGACCCCAGCGGGAACAACAGAGAGCAGAGCAACCCAGACCCAAAGTCGGCCCGGGAACCCACAACCACCAGGCGAAGGACCCAGTACCCGGAGACGTCACGTAAAACAATCCGGCCGCTCATCTTGAGAGAGGCAGGAAACGGCAGAGGCATGGGGAAGGTGAGCACCAGCTGGTAGATGCCGGGAGAGGGCAGAGAAGGGGTGTCACGGCCATGACCACAAACCCGAAAGGGCTGGGAGGACTCCCCACACAAGACGTGGGATGACCCAAGGCACGCCCGTAGGAGTTTGCGCCACCAGAGGCACAAGACGAACCAACGAGCACCGGCCCCATAAAGGAGGCAGCAGAGGCGCTACTGAGAGGCAGATGCCCCCCAAGAACACATTCAGATGATGGGTGTTCTGCAGGAACACAGAGAAAAAAACAGGATGTTTCCTGTGTAGGTCCCACCCTTATAGGCCAGGTGACAGGTACTTCCTGTCAGGCAGCCATATTGGGTGAGGACCTTTTAATTTATGGGTAAGTGCTGTGTCTGGAACATGGGGTGCTCCTTGGTGACTGTGACGAGTAAGACGGATGAGGATGGTAATGTACATTCCCCAACCTTCGTGCACTTCACCCAACACTTCCATTAAAGGCCAAATCAATGTCCTTTCAACAATGCACTCTGAGGAATCCAATGTCAACCGGAGTGCTTCATGGTCTCTTTAAGGGCGTGAAGCGCTATATAAATTCCGTAATATAATATAATATATATCTTTCTGTAGCCATGAGTGCTAACTAGGGTCCATGTGTGGCCCTGGATCAGAAGGGTTAAGGGTCAGGCCAGTTCCTTCTGCTGAGGTACAGAAGGAATCAGAACAACACATGGCCACACCGGCAGCACCCCCTGGCGCCGGCCCAGTGACGGAAGAATAACGTTTTTCAGTTTTTTTGATACCACATCCCAAAGACAGAAGACAAGGGAGGACATCCGCACCAAACCCTGACATCATTCAACATCAGGGAGAGACAGTGGAGGTGTGATCTAAGCAGGACTATTGGAATTATGCGGCAGAGGAGGACCAAATTATGCAGAAAGAAAAGACAAATCATGCCGCATGTTTTGTGTTAATATTACTTCATAATTTTTCTTTTCCACAAAAACAACTGAAAGACGATGAGAACTTTTGCTAGTGGCTCTCCACTGCGTGAGAACACATCTCTAACTTCTGACCCGTTTGAGTTAAAAAGAATTATTGTGTGTTACAGTCTGCAGATTAAGCATCAAATGATAGATTAGGCGGAAAAATAGACAGAAAAATGCGCAAAAAAGTAGAGGCCACAGTTTCGCATAATTCCCGTGGGCCAGGCAATAAGAGAACACTGTAACGTTACGTGACCCCCTCATTCCCTCAATCACTCAGCCACCCACTCGGTGCTCTGAGTGCTGAACATAAACCCACTGCACACATGACCATCCGGCTGTGATGGTGTCTGGTTCCCCTAATCCCCCTTGCCTTCAACAGCCCCCATTCCTACACACACACACACGTATCATGTGCGCAGAGACATGCTGCGCTGCTAATTAACTCCCTGACCCCAGACTAGGATTTCCTGAAGATGCGAGACCTTCTCCCGGGTCTGGCACGGGCCAGGCCTTGTTGCTCCGCAACAGAGAATTGACAGGATCTGACTAATCCGCGATCTGCCACAGCAGCCGTGTGACAGATCAGGAGAGGAGGGAGGGGTGGTTGCTCCTGTTACATCAGCCTCCGCCCCTCACACTGTCAGACCCCCACTCCTCCCCAGGCATGGCGTCTTGCCTGCTGAGTATTTATAGAGAAACTGAGAGACTTTTTTTGAAATTTGTATATTTCCATTGTTTCGGTTATTCTGTGTTTGGGGGGGCTAAAGAGAAAACAGCTTCCCTTACACACACCACGGTTGGTGCATATGCCTCTGCTGTGCAAGCTTCCTCCTCACACAGAAAATAGAACAGCTGCAGTGCACGCTTCCCGCACATGCAAGACAGATACATCAAAGTCAGCAACAGAGCAATCTTCCACACACAATGACAGGAACAGCAATCCCAGCAGCAGCAGTGCAAGCTTCCCTCGCATACAGGGCAGATACAACACACGCTGCAGTAGTGCAAGTTTATACATAGGACAGGACTGGTTGGTACAGTGGAGAGAGGAAGAGTGAACAGCACGGAGAGCAGTAGTGCAAGCTTCTTCAGATACAAAAAAGTACAGCAGAAACGGCAGTAGTGTATGCTTCCCACGCACACACTGAAGAGTAAGGCACTAGGACAACACAGTTATAGAACCGGCAGCAGGGATGTAGGTCACACACAGTAAGTACAGCACAGACCAGCAGTGCAAGCTTCCCCCACACTAACAGAACACCGCAAGCAGCACCTGTGCAGACATCCTCACAGAGAACATGTACAGCGCACACACTGGAAGCGCAAGCTCCCTTGCAGAGGGGGCAATGGGAATTTGTACATATTTCGAAGTGGCAATAATAGTTACACACACCACTCAAATCACTTCATATTTCACCATATTAATTCACCACTAATCCTTTATAGGCTTCCTGAATAGAGTGTGTCAACAAGTGCTATATAAATACAAACCTTGTCCTCCTCTATCTTCCTGCTATCATTCCATATCCAAATAACTGACTAACCTATCAGCCACTTAAAATGTACTTGCATGTTTCACTATACTAATTCAACACTAATCCTCTATGGGTCCCGGAGTAGCGTGCTACTCGCCGAAAAAGCGCTTCGACGCCTCGTCAGGGGTAGTACGCGCTATATAAATGCAATTACAATACAATATTGCAGGCACTGTGGGACTTCATCTGCTCCTCCCTGCAGAGCGCGGCTTCAAGGGTCTATGCGAGCCTCTCGCTGATGCTGGTACATTGTGCCTCCCGAGAGCTCCTAACACCCAGGGCTCCGCATAGTTGACACAGCAATGTACAGTATTCCTTGGCCATCTGCCCGCACAATGTTGGCTGAGAGCACACACTAACTCTAAACATAGCGCGTGCGCAGGGACAGCCTACCCTGGAAGCTTCGGGCGCCACACGTTCTCCACGCTCATGACGCAGAGTACAGTGAGGGCGTGCAGGGGACGCCGAGCAGGGTGCAGGTGGCTAGGGGAGTGCGCCAGCCCATCCTTGACGGTGGGGCGGGTGTGTGTGTGTGTTTGTGTGCGTGTACACCGCCATGGCAATAAACAGACGTGAGTCTCCCTATGTTTAAAGACAAAAAAATGGTTTTATTTTAGCTTTCTCCTTCTAAGCGTAATATATTTCCAATTTTTTGTTAAATCTTCCTTTTCCAGGTTTACAAATGTTAACATGTACTGTGTGTGTGTGTGTGTATAAAACAGTCCAGGAAAACTACTAGTCTTGTGTGTTTCTTGAGTGGATGACAGTGCTATGGTGTGTGCTTGAATGAGCGAAAATGGCGTGGGTGTAAATACACGTCAAAGAGAATGACTGAGTCTCGTGATGTGCGTGGGTCGTATGTTAGAATATTTCTAGCAGAAATATCATCTGACAGAACTGTTATGTCCTTTCATTTACAAAAATACCGTCCCTTTCGTTGTAGAATTCCAACAAGGACAGTGGACAAGGGTGGTCATGCTCGGAACTTTACGAGCACAGAAGTTTGTGAATGTATATGTGAAAAGTCAGGTCTTATTCAGTGAAGAAGCATAAAAGAGATTGGCGGGGATACATCATGCTTGACAGCGACTAGATAAATAATGTATGGTCTGATTCACAAACATCTTTGAGTATCTGTGGTTCATAAAATGTGGTTCAACACCTACTTACATGCACTTTTTTTGTGTGAATAAATCGTCTCCCAGGAGCGGGGAATGGGTGTTTGAGGACAGGAGCATACACAAATGTACTTGCTTGTGGAGAGTCATATACTTGTTATCAACTCTTTCCCACCAAGGAAAAGGTTAAAGGGGATTAGGGGCCAGATGTAGGTCGGTCGGTAACGGCCGAAAATCGGTATTTTCGGCCGTTACCGATCGGTAAATAGGTGATCGCTATGTAGGGGGCATTATTTTACAGAATCGGTAAAATTACCGATTCGGTAATTTTACCGATTCGGTAAAATAAAAAATCAGTAAATTTACCGAATGTGAGCCACCCAGATGTAGGTGGGACTCTTCAGAGTCCCAAAGGCCTTACCGAATCGGTATTTTACCATCAAATCCAATTTGATGGTAAAATACCGATTCCGGTGTGCATGCACATGTGTGCATGCACACCTATGCCATGTGACAGGCAGACCTGCCCTTAGGGCATGTATGCCTGCCACATGGCACCCGAACCTGTTTTGGGGGTGCCAGAGGGTGTCAAAGTGACACCCCCTGCACCCTTGTGAAATTCGGTATTTACCGATTCGGTAAATACCGAATCGGTAATGCCCATTCATTCCTATGGGCTTCAAAGCCCATAGGAATGAATGGGCATTACCGATTCGGTATTTACCGAATCGGTAAATACCGAAATCATCCGATTCGGTATTCCAGCACATCTGGAATACCTACATGTCCACCCCATAGATTTACCGATTTTTAATTACCGAATCGGTAAAATTCGGTACTTGAAAATCGGTAAATCTATTTCACCTACATCGGGCCCTTAATCCCCAGCGAAGGGTAAGAGTAAATATGTGACTGGGAGCAAATCCGAAGAAAACACTGCTCAAATTGGTGGGGGTAGTAGGGGAATGTGTTTTTCCACGGGAAAAATATTTTCCCCAGAGTGTCAAGTGCCAGGGTTTCCTGTGGAGTGGGGAAGGGAATTTGAGTCTTACAGGAAAGGACAAGTCAGCCAGTTGACTGCCAGAGCTGCGGGTTGAAAGCAAATGAAGTGAGAGTTGCTACAAAGACCTTTCTATGAGAGGTCTCTTAATTCCAACTTATCCTGTCATTGCAGTTACCGGCTTTATCGGTAATATGAGAGCTTGGGAACACCGCAGATCTGTTCATTTAACCTGAAAGATACTTACGCCCTAGCAGCTGCGGCTGGCATGTCCAGAGGTTGGTAGGACAGGTGGAACATTAAGAAAAAGAAACAAGCATTGGCATAGCCAATTGGTCTCGCCTTTGGGACCTTATACGTGTTTAGCCATGCAACACTTGATGTTGTAGCACCGAGGATATTGTGCTGGATAACTAAACACTTATAAGGTCCCAAAGGCGAGACCTATTGGCTATGCCATTGCTTTTCAGTAAAGTTCAGGACAAGGGAACTGAGCCAAATGTCCTTTTGTGACAGCCAAGCAGATCTCTGGGCAGTTGTAACTCAAGAACCGCAGTTTCAAAAGGGACGATAGGAGAAAAGCTTTACCAAGCATTTACAATGCAATGGTCTCGGCATTGTTGAAGGTAGAGCTTTTGGCATTGCTCATGACATTATTTTTATTTATGTTTTTGTTTTTAAAACATAAATAAATGCCATTGTCATTTACAATGCCAATAGCTTTAATTGCTCGCAAATGCGAGACCTATTGCATTTGCACCCACACAGAGCCACACACACACAGAGTCACACACACAGAGAGCCACACACACACCTCTCTGCTCAGTAACGCCCTAGGGAACAGAGGAACGAAAAACCGGATCACAAGCAGGGCACAGAGGCACAAGCAGGGCACAGAGGCACAAGCAGGGCACAGAGGCACAAAACCAGATCACAAGCAGGGCACAGAGGCACAAAAACCGGATCACAAGCAAGCACAACCAAAATGGTGGGGGGGGGGCAGGACACCAAGCACAACCAAGGGGGGGCAGGACAGCAAGCACAACCAAGGAGGGGGGCGGCAGCACAGCAAGCACAAGCAACGAGGAGGGGCAGCACAGCAAGCACAACCAAGGGCGGGGGGGCAGGAAAGCAAGCTCAACCAACGAGGGAGGGGTCAGGAGAGCAAGCACAACCAACGAGGGGGCAGGGGCAGGAGAGCAACACAAAAACCGGATCACAAGCAGGGCACAAAAACTGGATCACAAGCAGGGCACAGAGGCACAAAAACCGGATCACAAGCAGGGGACAAAGGCACAAAAATCGGATCACAAGCAAGGAACAGAGGCACAAGCAGGGAGCAGAGGCACAAGCAGGGAGCAGAGGCACAAGCAGGGCTCAGAGGCACAAGCAGGATCACAAGCAGGGCACAGAGGCACAAAAACCGGATCACAAGCAAGCACAACCATCGAGGGGGGGCAGAACAGCAAGCACAACCAACGAGGGGGGGGGCAGCACAGCAAGCACAAACAACGGGGGGCAGGACAGCAAGCACAACCAATGAGGGAGGGGGGGCAGGACAGCAAGCACAACCAATGAGGGGGGTGGGCAGGACAGCAAGCACAACCAACGAGGGGGGGGCAGGACAGCAAGCACAACCAACGAGGGGGGCAGAACAGCAAGCACAACCAATGAGGTTGGGGGGGTCAGGAGAGCAAGCACAACCAACGAGGGGGCAGGGGCAGGAGAGTAGCACAAAAAACGGATCACAAGCAGGGCACAAAAACCGGATCACAAGCAGAGCACAGAGGCACAAAAACCAGATCACAAGCAGGGAACAGAGGCACAAGCAGGGAACAGAGACACAAGCAGGGAGCAGAGGCACCAGCAGGGAGAAGAGGCACAAGCAGGGCACAGAGGCACAAGCAGGATCACAAACAGGGCACAGATGCACAAAAACCGGATCACAAGCAAGCACAACCAACGAGTGGGGGGACAGGACAGCAAGCACAACCTACGAGGGGGGGCAAGACAGCAAGCACAACTAACAGGGGCAGGACAGCAAGCACACCCAATGAGGGGGGGGGGCAGGACAAGCAGCACAACCAACCGGGGGGGGGGCAGTGCCAAAACAATAAAAAGCTATCCCTAAATCTCAAAAGTCAGACATTTTTATATCTTTGGCTCTAGTTGAATGTCATAATTTCTATATAGTGGGAAAATTATGTTTTAAGAGCCTTTCCATAATATTGTTTAATTGGTTTACATACTTGTACATCTAATGAATGCCATTACTAAACTGCAAAAAGTATTAATGTTGCTTCTCTGTAGATTTTATAAGAAGGAAATTAACAATGTAAGGTTATGTGTGTGTTTTATTTTATGATAGTATAAAGTATAATATAAAGTATATTGTGCAAAGATGGCGGTCATGTTAGTGCGGGTCGCTCGGTTTATACTCTCGTCCTCTGTTTATTTCCATGTCTATCATCGTGTTCTGTTTGGCCTGCTCCCCGTGTCTTGCTGGACCCGGAAGTTTGGTCCTACGCTCTATGGGCTCCGGTGGAAAACACTCTCGCTAGCTAATAGTTCCAGAGCACATATTCCTTACACTGCCCCATGCACGGACTGTGAAGGTTAGTTCCGGGGTGTCGTTTCCAGGGGAGGAGAAAGGACACAGCGCTCATCAGCCAAGAGCCACGTCTAGGTAGAGCGGCTGTCAGGGAGCAGCGGCGGCGGAAGGAGGGAGGTGTCACCTGCGGGCGGCGGAGAACGTAACGGCGGAGGGTGTGAGCCTGCACATCCACAAAGGGTACTGATTAATTTCAGCGCTGGCAGCGTTATCCCATCAGTTTTCGGGCCTTCAATCGCTCCGTACATCCACGAAAACAGCTGTATTGAAAATAAAAAAATAAAAAACGCCCACAAACACCCACCACTAAAAAAGGGGCGGGGCTTTAAAAAATCAAAAGACGAGAGAGAAACGCCCCCGAATCTGGAAAAGACGGGGCTTGAATGGAGTGACACCCCTCTCCTCCAATGGCTGGCCTCCGTTTAGGAAGCCAGCCAATTTGGAAGAGGGGCGGGTTCAAGCCCCATAGCTAAAAAAAACTAAAAACATAAATTCTCGCCAGTGACACAGCGCAAGCGCAGCCTTTTGTAGCAGAGACCTAACAATGAAAAGCACCTGCAAACGCGACGTCCTACTCGATTCGATAGTCCTCTCTCCTCGAGGCAGGCATGCTCCAAACTCCCAAGCCAATCCTGGCGCTGCTCTCACCAGCATGGGCGAAGCGCCAGGATTGGTGGCAGCGGCCTCTATCAGCGCTCAGAAGAGCACTAGAGGCTTTTGCTTTCTCTAACTCAGCTGTTTTATGAGGTTTGAAGTGTGCATGTGTGGCTGGCCATCGCAAGACAGCTGTCCAAAAAGACATGCGCAATTTAAACTGAAAGTTCTCTACTCTCTCTGTTGCTGCCAGTCAGCAGCAGGCCACCCATGTCCTGACACTCTGTTCTGGATGGGGTGACAAAAAATAAAATAGTAATAAATTAACTTATTTACCATTTTATTTTTCTTCACTGGGGGAATTTCAGTGGGGCTACGCTCCTCTGCTTAAACGGAGGAGCCGCCCCTGCAATCTAGGTAAACCTTCAAGAGGAAACGAAGAATTACCAGGGGAATCAGGCCCTCATTTACCAATCCCATGGTGTCTCCTCATTTCTCAGGGGAACCTCATGGATTTTTCCTGTAACCTCCTTTAACTCCGCCCCTGGGATAACCAATACCACTATCATTGGTAACTCCCACAGGCCGCTAGGGAGGCAGACATAACAGGGCCAAATTTGGGGAACTCATAATGAGCACCAAAGTGTACAATGTGTAGGCATAGCAAGAAACAGTCTCACTTGTGTTTGCTTTTCCATGTTGGCATGGTGGGATTTGAGAACCCTGATGCATGTTACAACGTTACGGCTAATGTTTGTATTCAGTATAATAGAATGGAATCAACTATTGTATTAAACACTACAGATAAATCAAAGAGGAATAGTTGTAGGGAGTAGTCAGAGACATTTAATGATTCTGTGTCTGTTCATGCCCCATGTAAGGTTTGATTCTTCAGGGTCAAAGAGGTCATAGTTGTCAAGGTGTTAGGGCTGGGTGACAACCACCAATTCACTTATCTTTGCTAGACTGCAAATATAGTTTTAGTTTTTCATCTCCACTTGCACATTGGAAACGGCCAATGCCACCAATGTACCTTTTGGCTCCTAAACGCTGCTGCCACCAACTGTCAGAAACCCTTGCAGTGGGCCACGGCGCTAGCAGCTGTTACTGGCCCCACCCATTGAGGCCTTTCACTCTTGATGTCCCGGGGCCCAACCTACTATGGATCCTGCTCAACTGGGGCAAGCACCCCTCCTCCACCTGAGATCTCAGTTAGCTAGCGTCAGATGAGCACTCAAGGCTCCTTCGAAGGGAAGCACAGATACACATCAGTGAACACTACTCATAACTCAAAGTGCAAGCAGCGCAAACAATAAATCAATGTCCAATTAAATACTTGTTTTTATATAAAAAGACGAAATTTAATTCAAATACTACACATGCAAAGGTAAATAACATTCAAAAGCAATAACACAATGCCACTTGAGGTCGGGGCTCTCGCAGTGGTCAGGCCTCTCCCTGTCCCACTAACTTTAATGCAATGGGTTTAAGGTTATTCCCCATACTCTGATGGCCATATCCAGGGAATGTAAACTATTGGGCCACACTCAAGAGTTTTCCCCTCCGACTCCTTTCCGAAGTTCTATGGGGTTGCACTACCAATCTCAGTATGTCCCCGGGGGCCCCAAAGGCCCAGTTCAAGGCTTCCCGCTCCATCAGTATGGAGCCCCTCAGCAGCGCAGTGAAGTCTTGCTCGGGATCAACAAGGTTGTGTTACGCGCAGTCACAAGCGGCAGCACCTGGCAGGTGCAGGCTCTCTCCTCCGAGCCATGCAACCGGGTGGTTCTAGCAATTGGGGTTGTTCCCACTCCAGTGATTGCACGGTAAGTAGCACTTACCTTCACAAGGGGGAGGAGGGTGATCTCCTTGCTCATATGGAGCTCCGGTGATGTCCTTTGATGATTGGGTTTCATTTAGTGCAGTTCGTTGTATGCGAGCTGGAACCGCCTTCACACCAGCTGTTTCTCTTTCCCGGCCGATGGCCCAAACCCTTGGCCTAAACGTCTCTGGCTGCCCCTCCTGAAATACGGGGTCGCCACCACGGCACTCTCTAGTCTGGTCACGCTGACTTGGCATTAAAATTTACAATGGCCCTCTGGCACACAGGGCCACCCACCACAAGGTAGTGCTGGCCTGTTGCCCTCCACACAACCTTTGCACCGTAGCTCTGTCCACTGTGGCCCCTCCTGGCACTCAGGAATTGCTAAATCAATTCAGCACCCGGGCTACGTCTCAATCAGTGCAAGAGCGGATTCCTCACACATGGAGTCCTCACCATAGGGCACCCCCCTGGATCTTGCTCCTTCCAAGGCCCTCCTATTCCTCACAGGAAACACTGTCTTGGCGAGCAGACAGGCACTGGTGCTCCAGAGCAGGTGGTTTTGGTTTCCCTGGCTGTTGTCCCCTAACCCAGCAGGAAGACTAACAAGGCTGGGCCCCCAGTTCTGGTCACAGGCAGAAGTCTTGCACAGCTTCCTTATCTCACACAGCCCGTCTGACTGCTTGGAAGATGACGAAGTTTGGGGTCTCAGACTCCCCTACTTATAGTTCTTTTTCAGATACAAAGTGTAATTTAGGCCAGTGTCCAGTCCCCTTCCTTTTGATCTATCATTGAATAAAAGAGCCCATTGAAATGCACAGAGAGAGCCTGGCACAAATCTGTCCGGGGGATTCCTCTACTCTTCATTGTTTTTGCTAGGCAGCCCTGGGTTTCCCAGTACAGAACCACAAGCATAACTACATATAGCAAACACATTCACATTCAGTCTGTATACACTGTTCAGTACTACAGCTGTTTTATATAGTACCACAGTACCAAAGTTTACTTTAAAAACACACACTGGGGGGGCGTAGCCAAGATGGCGGGGTGAGCGGACGCTTCTTCCCGCAGCTCCTCCGACCCGACTAGGCCCGAGCCCTTTTTCGTCAGCTTCTCTCCCCCCGCTGAAGCTCAGCGGATGAGAGACGGACGGCGGAGACCTTGGGGCACGTATTGATTCTACTTTGGCCCCGATCGCTCCGGTGGAAGCACCTTAAAAGACTATCTCACGACGGCGGAGCGCCTTGGAGGCGGAGCTGATCGGGGCGCTGTCCGGACATCCCGGCTGGGGCCTGTTGCTGATGTCTAGCGATCTGGTGTGGAGACCGCCCCGATGCTCGACGGGGACCGTCTGAGGGATATCGGCTGTGTGACTTCCCTGCATGGGGACCCTGCTGTGTGAGCGAGGTGGTGCTTGGACTAGCGGTGGTGGCCTCCCAAGGGGTGCGAGCCCCGGCCCCGTGGCCGGTTGACGGCAACGCTTGGGATCGGAGCCAGGTCTACTGTTTTTCCTTCCTTGCCCGACGGCCCTGGTTGGAACTTTTCCCCGTGGGCCTGGCTTCTGGAGTGTCCCCGGAGACATCGCCGGGCTTGGACGTTCTTCCCGGCCCCGCCCAACCGCCATCTTGTCTTCACAGCGAAGGTGAGGCAGCCCTCCTTCAATGCCGCTTGAAGTCGCCTACTGCACCTCCGCTTTTGCACGCCTCTCCCTTCCTGCGGGACACTCCGGCCGGATCCCCCGACGGGGGCCCTTGTTGAACTCTTGGCTGAGCGCCGATCGGCTCTTTGTGACTGGACTGGCCCGCCATTTTGTCATCTGTGGTGCAGGTTCCCTATCTGGCCGGGAGTTCCTTCTTGAGGGACTCTGCTGACCGCTGGAAACTCCTCGAAGTGGCCGGAGCCTGTGTCCCTGCTTCAGTTGGTCGCGACAGGGTGCGAGACACGAATGGCTGGAAAAGGAGGATCGAGGAAGGGGGACCGTACCCTGCCGGACATGCTTAGCAGGGCCCAGCAACAACGGGACAGGGCGCAACCGTCTCCGGGCTCTTCCTGGGCCACTGCGGACACGGGCGGGGGTGAGCCCCCCGTCACGAGATCCTTCATGGAGGACCTGTTCAGCTCGCTTAAAGGGGACTTCCAGACGCTGAAGCAGGAGGTGGCCAGCGAGGTACGCGAGGTCCGCAGGGAAGTGGAGGGCCTTGGTGAGCGGATAGAGACGGTGGAGACAGTGGCCCAACATCGGGACGACGAGATTGTCCACCTGCAACAAGACGTTCTCCGTCTCAGGGAGCAGTGTGTTAAACTCCAGGCCCACATCGAAGACCTGGAGAACATGTCGAGGCGAAATAATATCCGGGTACGGGGTGTACCATCTTCAGATGAGGGGACGGACCTGGTGGGCTACTTGCAAGACCTGTTCCGGGACATTCTAGGAGAGGCCGCAGACTTTCCGATCCGCATTGATAGGGCCCACAGGGTCGGCCGACAGCGACAGTCGGCGGCGCCTCCGCCAGACATCTTGGCCTACCTTCCTGACTTTCCGATGAAGGAGCGCATCATGTCCGAGGCCCGCAGGAAACAGCCACTGATGTTTAGAGAGCGACCTGTGGCGCTGTATCAGGACCTGTCTGCCATCACATTGCAGAAACGCAGGTCCTTCAAGATTGTGACCGATTTCCTGCGTGAGCACGAGACGCCGTACTCCTGGGGACATCCCTTTCGTTTGATATTTCGTTGGAACGGGGTGCTGCACCAGCTGCGCTCCTTGCAGGACATTTGCGGAGTCTTGGGGCTCACGGCTACGGAAGAGGATGGAGCGACGCCATCTTGGAGGCGCTCAGATAGAGGAGGACGACGGAGGTCGGCGAGACAGAGATCGGCGGCGAGCGCTGGGCGGCCTGACTCGCCCACCATCAGAGCGGACATGGCCAGTGCCCTGAGAGAAGCGGCCAGGGATTCAGCTGACTCGAACGGTGTGGCCTTGACGGCCTAAACTCACTCCGGGGGGAGATGGACATAGCTTCTTCGGTGCCAGGTGCGGGGGTTGGAGGAGGGTCGGGGGGGAGCGGGAGAAGTGAGTGGCCGGACGTCCACTTTTGGTACTTTCTGCAGACCTGTCCGTTTTGGGGCATGACTGAGACAATGGGTTGTTTGAGTTGGTATTTGGCTAGTTGCCATTGGTTCGTTTGGGGTGGGGTTGGGTGTTGTTCTGGGGTTGGGAAAGAACCGTCCAATGTTTCCTGTGTACACTCTTGGCCTACTTCTGCTTGTCCTGCGCTGCTGCCCTGCGCCCCTTCCCCTCCGGTTGCCTGCCCGCGACGTAGCGTCTCCGGCCTCTGGGAGATATGTCGTCCCTGAAAGTGGTGACCCTTAATGTTAAGGGCCTGAATAACCCTGTTAAGCGTAGGGCGATTTTGTCTCTGCTAGAGGGGACGCAAGCTGATATATGCCTCCCACAAGAAACCCATTTGCTGTCCCGCGACTGCCATAGGATGCGCTCTGCCAGGTTTCCCACCCAGTTTTTCTCCTCTGCTGCGTCCAAAACTGCGGGGGTGGGTATTCTGTTAGCGAGCTCCTTTAAGGGGGAGGTGTTGTATAAATTTGCTGAACAGAAGGGGAGGCTTTTGGCATACCTCCTCCGCCTGGGGGGCATATCGTTCACTATTGGCTCCTTATATAGCCCGAATGACCATCAGGAACGCTTTTTGGATTCAGTGCTGGTGGATGTAACTGCTTCCCCCGATCGTCATGTCATACTAGGGGGTGACTTGAATATTGTCTTTGATTCTGTAGTAGACAGGTCGGCGCAGCGGTTCCCGCAGACTGGGGAACTTTCCCAGGCCGGGAAGGCCCGTATCGCCGACATGGATTTGCATGACCTTTGGCGCACCCTCCACCCTACAGACAGGGATTACTCCTATTACTCGCATGCGCACCGGACCTACGCATGGTTGGACTACTTTCTGGTTAGTGGACCGATGCGTGCCGCTGCTACGGCGGCGGACATTGGGGTCCTGACACTGTCTGATCATGCGCCGGTCGTGGGCGAGTTTGCGTGGCCGGCGTCCTCCCCCTCTCGAGGGGTGTGGCGCCTTAGGGACACCCTTCTGCACAAGAAGACAGTGGTAAAACACATTGAGGAGGCGATACGGGACTACCAGGCACACAATAGTAACTCGGACACCTTGTTGGCGACACAGTGGGCAGCGCTGAAGGCAGTCCTCAGGGGGGAATTTATCTCTATCTCCTCGGCAGAAAACAGGGAGCGGCAACGGAAGAGGGAGGAGCTGACTTCCCAGGTCAGGGAGCTCGAACAGGTCCACCGCCGTACGGGTGCTCCAAGGGTTTGGAGGCAGTTGAAGGCTGCCAGGAAGTTACTGTCGGCGCTGGACATGGACAGGGCGGAATACGCAGCATTACGTTTAAAGCATGCACTCTACACAGGGGGGGATAGGTGTGGCAAACTCTTGGCGCATAGGCTCAGAGTCGCGCAACAGCGAAACGTAGTGAAGGAGCTCTTGGGTGCGGACGGGGTGGCCGTCTCGGGTGACGCGGAGGTGGCGGAAGCCTTCTGTGGTTTCTATGAGGCGCTGTACACCGGGGAGCCCTCCTCGCCGCGGGAAACCGTGGACTATCTGGAATCTGTGGCCCTTCCGGCGCTAGACTCCGCTCAAGCGGAATATCTTGAGCGCGATATCCACGTTGAGGAGGTGATTTTCGCGATTGCCAGACTTAAGCACGGGAAAGCCCCGGGCCCGGACGGTTACACGTCCCTGTTTTACAAAACCTTTTGCCCGGTTGTGGCCCCTATCCTCGCTCGGCTGTTTAACTCCTTCTCCGAATCGGGAGCCATCCCACTGGATCTCCTGAGAGCGACGGTTTCGGTGATTCAGAAACCTGGGAAGGATCGGGCCTTATGCGGCTCATATAGGCCCATCTCGCTCCTGAATGTCGACCTCAAGTTGTACACGGGGATTCTGGCGTCCAGGCTGGCCCTGCACCTCCCGGGCCTGGTTGAGGCCGACCAGGCTGGTTTTGTGCCCGGCAGACAAACTGTCGACAATACCAAGCGAGTGACGCACATTCTGGAGAAGGCTTCGCGGATCCCGGGCGAGCGGATGCTGCTGGCGGTGGATGCCGAGAAGGCCTTCGATAGGGTTCACTGGCCTTATCTCGAGCAGGTGCTCAAAAAATTTGGCATCGGTGATAAATTCTGCTCGATGGTTTTCAACTGCTACAGGCACCCTTCCGCAGTGGTGAGGGTCAACGGGTGCAGCTCCCGTAGTTTTGCAATCGAGCGCGGCACGAGGCAGGGGTGCCCCCTTTCCCCACTCCTCTTTGCTCTTTACATGGAGCCTTTACATGGAGCCGTTTGCCCAGAGGATCCGCCAAAACCCGGACGCAATCGGGATCAAGATGGGGCAGTATGTTCACGCGGTTAGCCTCTATGCGGATGATGTCCTGCTGACTCTGGATGACCCCAGGAGATCCCTTCCCGCCTGCATCCACGAGTTGAATGCTTTTTCGCGTGTGGCCGGTTTCAAAATGAACATGGGCAAGTCGGTGGCTTTGGACGTGTCTCTGGCTGCGGACACTAGACGGGACCTCCAGCGGCTCTTCCCCATGCAGTGGTCATCGTCCCTGGTGCCATACTTGGGGATTCTGCTGGCGCCGACGTTGCCAGCGATGGTAACGGCTAATTACACCTCTCTCAGTAAGAAGATCAAGGAGGAACTTGGCCGCTGGAGCAAGGGCCTGTTGTCTTGGCTTGGCAGGATTGTGGCGGTCAAGATGACGGTTCTGCCCCAGATCCTATATCTTTTCTGAGCCTTGCCGCTTCAGCCTCCGGTGGGTTGGATCAGGCAGACGCAAGCTGACATCGCGCGCTTTGTCTGGCAGGGACGCAAGCCACGGATGAAGAGAGTTCTCTCCACGCTTGCTCCGGAGGCGGGGGGTCTTGGTATTCCGGACCTCCGGAAATACTTTCAGGCGGCGCAGTTGCGATACCTTGTGGAGTGGAGCAGGTGGGAATCCGATAAGCACTGGCACTTTCAGGACCAGGCGGTGGCGGGGCGCACCCTCCAGGAAATTCCATTCTTGCGTCGAGCTCACCGCCCTCCCAACCTTTATGCTTCTTTTGTCACGAGGGTCCCCCTGAGGGTATGGGACACGGTTTGCGAGACTCGGGACCTCACCACGTTCCCCTCGCCGTTTACGCCCATTGTGGATAATCCTGATTTCTCCCCAGGGATGGAGCCAGGCGCGTTCTCCCATTGGCGGTTGGCGGGCTGCCGAGCGCTCTTTCAGATTTATGGGCCGGAGGGGGTGGTCCCCTTTCAGCAGCTTCAACAGGAGTTCCGCCTGACAGAGTCTGATAGACTGCGATATATGCAGGTCCGGCACTGGGCGCTTCAACCCCAGGTGCGGGACACCGCTGATCGTCAGATAACACCATATGAGCGGTGGCTGGTGACCCGCGCCTCGGATGATCACTGATCTTTACAAGTTCTTACAGCCTCCTCCGTTTCACTATTATAATCCGGGCAGGGAACGATGGCACAGGGAATTGGGTAGGACACTTAGCCACAAGGAGTGGGACCAGATTGCACACCGGGCGAGACATTCAGCGTATCACACCGGCCTCACTGAGACATTCACCAAGGTGTCCACGTACTGGTATTACACCCCTGGTAGACTGCACGAGATGAATAGGCATATTGAGAAGGAGTGCTGGAGAGGTTGTGGTCAGGTGGGGACCCTTACGCACATTCTTTGGGATTGCCCATATTGGAAGGAGGTTCTTGATGAGGTGGATACGCACTTTGAAATTGAGTTACCGCGCTTTCCGGCGTATGTATTACTGGGCCTTCCTAATGGCCTGATGTACCCGCTGGAGTCCCGTAGGGGCAGGCAAATCGCGATTGCGCTGGGCTCAGCGGTTCAGAACATCCTCATCCACTGGCGCACTACCACGGTCCCCTCCATCACTGGCTGGTTGCACAGGCTTTGGCATGTGCTAGGTATGGAAAAATTGTCACTCACGGTGGCAGGGGAGATAGACCAATTTGACGAGCTGTGGCAACCCTTTCGGGCACTATTAACTACTGAATTTAGGGAACTCACCTGTCCGAGGTACCTCAGGCTCCTAAGGTTGACGCCACCGGTGGTTCAAGCTGACTAGGGGGATAGAGGGACTGGGTTCCTGGAGGGGTGGGGCGCGGTGGGGTGCAGGTAGTGGTTCTAGCGGTACATTGGACGGGGGTGGTGGGGGGAGTTGGGGTGTTTGGGGGAGGGTTCTGGGGGATAGCGGGTTGGGTTTCTTTGTGTTACTGCTTATTATTTTCAATGCTCAGACTGATGGTGTTGACTATGCTCGGAATGGAGGGATTGCTTATATTGAGCCCTTTTCACTTGCTGTTGCTTCCTTTTTCACAGCGGCCTAGTCCACCGTCGCACTCGTGATATCAGCTTATTTTCTTTGCTATGATGTATGTAACTCTAACCTCCTGTTCCCTCTCCCTATGTTTTTGTCTTAATAAAATGCTTTAAACCTAAAAACACACACTGCCAGCATACACAAATTACCATGCGCACATTGTACCACACTTCACCCCTTGTGTAATGCACTTCTTGCAAGGACATATGCACTCAGGATATTTCCATCACGTACACCCTTCCCCAGTTACCTGATGTAGGCCCGGGGTATGTCATGCACACAGCAGCAAACTTTTAACAAGCATTTACAATGTAATAGGTCTTGCAAGTATGACAGTTTGAGCTATTGGCATTGAAAATAACAAAGTCTATTATTTATTTGTTTTTTTAAAACAGAAAACTAAAAGGCATTCTCATTTACAATGCCAATAGCTTAAACTCTCACAAATGCAAGACCTATTGCATTGCAAATGTGCTTGTGCTATAAACATTTAAAAAAGAGTTAGGAGAGAGCGTGTCCTGCTTCCAACAGCAGGCAGGACAAAGCTATTTGAGAAAATAGTGCTCAAGGCTGTAATTAAAGCCTACAGAGTAATAACACTCGTAACAGGGGGTGCCGCCTCGGGAAGTTACAAAATGAGACAAGGTTGGACTAAGGAGGGACTACTAAGCCTATTGACCGATGCACAGCCACAGTTTGCAGTGGACAGTGACACAAAGCCAATGAAAAATATGGGCAGATAGTGGGCGGAACTTCAAGTCCATACCTGAATACAGCATGCGCTGCCCAGGCTCGACCTAAAAATGAGTATAAGTACTTTAATGTGCCTCACTGGAGCCAGGTGAGAAGGACTCTGGTGTTTCCATGACCTTTATTCAGACAACTCCTTACTCCCCTTTGAAGACTTGGGCCCAGCTCGAGCATGTCAAAAGCCGGCCCTGTGTGGCAGTACAGGAAGCAGCATCTATGTTTATGAAGCAATAACCATGTGCATGACGCAGCCTTTACACATGTTCACAAATAGAAACGCTACGGTGCAAGTCCTTTCTCCGCTGCCTTGTCTGGAAACTAGAATATTCCACAGGTATGTAAGGAATTCAAGGCTCTTTCCTTTTTATGGACCATATTTAGATGTCATTGCATATTGTGTAAAACTGGGCTGTTTGCTGGGTGTCGGGGTATCTAGAGTGTGCAGTGAACATCGCTGGGACCCTCCAGCTCACGGCTGGCAAAACATCCTGCTCCAGCGCTTTACCTTCTCTCTGCCCAGGGATTCCTGCACCCAGGTCCTGGTGTCACGGTTTACTCTTTACCGCCCAGTGCTGCAAGGTACTAGGCAACAGCGATGGTGAGATGGATTCCAGAGAGACCCTCCCAATGTATTCTGTCTGCACTCAGAGATGTCTAAGGCGGCCTCGGGTGTAAAGACTCTGTTAGACTTCTTTCGAATCAGCACAATTTATATAAAGTTCCATTAACACAAACCTGGAATTGGTGGACCCCACAGTAGTCCCTTTCTTTGCTCAAGGACCTATAGTCAGGCCTTGTTGTGACCGTATTTTTGGCTCTATTTCTGAGTGATGGTGACTTTAAGCTTGCTACCATCCTGAATCTCTATTATTGCCTTGTGTTGGTTCTTTTCAGGCCTTTTTCAGAACCTAGAAGCATAAACTAGAGGATAGCTGCTTAATATGATGATAGATCCCTTATTCTTGACTCTAATCCATCTATTGCCTATTGGCTTTGACATAATTATGTGTCCTTTCATCATCCTACCTATAGTAGAGGGTGGATCCTGTAGTCCTGACTTTATATTACATATTGGTATGGTTTGTGTAGGTACTCTGACAGAGCTAAGTGTTATTTCATCCTTCTCAGGCCTACAAGGCCCAGAACTAGAGTGACTCCATTTTGCTTTCTGTCCCTGCAGACTGAGATGCTTGCAGGGTAAAGGTGATGTTTTAGTTATGAGGTGTTGTTCACTTGGAGAGAACCGGTCTGGGCCAGCCCTTATCGGTAGGCTGTATTATTCTTTGTGTCGAAGACACCACAAAAGGCCGGCCGGCTGGGTGTGTGTCCTTGACGCGGAGTGGTGCAGAGATCTGATGGGCGGCGGGCTGATGGCTGGAACTTTCCATGAGGAGAGAGCATTCCATATTAGTGAAGTGCAGAGGCGGAGTCAGTTAGAAGGAGTTGAGTTGGAGCAGAGGAGAGAAGAAGACAGTCGATGCTTGGAACAGAGAGAAGTCAGTTTGTCAGTTTGTCAGTTTTGTGAGTGAGACAGTTGGAGCCAGAGAAAGAAGAAGATGCTTGGAACAGAGAGAAGACAGACAGACAGTCAGTGAGCTGGAACCAGAGAGAGAAGTCAGAAGCAGTTGTGAGCAGATGGTGTTTTGAACAGAGAGAAGTGAGATGATGTTTGGAACTGAAGGAAGCAGTCAGAAGCAGTTACTTATCAGAAGGAGTTGTGATCAGCTGGAGTCTGAAGTGATGCCTTTTGGAAGAGACTGAAGTTATATTGTGGATTAGTCTGTGGGAGCAGCTGGAGTGAATTGGACATTGGAACTGAGATAATCAGACAGAGTGAAGAAGCTAGTGGAGCGAACGGTTATCAGAGCGGCAGAAACTATTAGGCTGAAGCTGGAAGGTGGAGAGAGTTTGTGGGGGGAGAGGAATCCAGTGCAGAGTGATCAGCGCAGATGCGTGTATCTGAGACGAGCTAAGGCACAGACGAGAGAGGAACCCAGATGACAGCTAGAGCAAGACTTCATACTAACCAGGTGATATCCTTCCTGTTATATAGTTTGCTTTACATTTAAACATTAACCTTGTCCCTATTGTGTTGCTAATCCTTTTTCTTTCAGCGGTGTGCAGTCTATTTACAGTCCCTGTTAGTTACATGTGGATGTGGTATAGTAATAAAGCTTTACAGAGACCCCGCAGATCTGTGTATGTGTCTATTCCCATTTTACTTTTCAGGCTATGTATTATAGTATAGTGTTATATTGTTATTGTAATAAAGGAAACCCCAGTTCTTAGTGAACCAGTGTGCATGTGTTATTCTTATGATAAAGCTAACCTTTCTTCTAACCAGATGCTGTATAGTAACTGATGGATCAAAAGGAAGGAGAAGGGCTTAAATCAGGGAATAACTTTTGCATATAGTGTGTACCTCTTGTTTTTACAGTAAAGATAACCTTTTCTTCTAGTCAGGTGTCATTGCACGAACGGAAGCGACCCCCGATCAGGTAAGTGGTACTTGAATAATTAGGGAGAGAGGAGCCCTTGAACTAGAGGATAAGTTGTACACCGTGTAATTCGGCCATTCCATAATATTATTGTACCTCTAGTGAATAGTGAGAGAAACTTCCCAACATAGAAAGAGAGAGAGCTGAAGGTATTCATAGGAAAGTGATCGTCGTGGTAAGGCGGCGTTAATGAGAACACCAGGGGTGATACTGGTGTGGATACCCACAGGATTGTGGCTTGTGATGTAAGTAAGAGAGCACCAGGGGGGATACTGGTGTTTATACCCACAAGATTGTGGCTTGTAAGGAAATAGAGAGGGCATCAGGGGGGATACTGATGCCTGTACCCACAGGATTGTGGCTTGAGCAAGAACTGGTTGCAGTCAGTGTGCAATGGTAAATAATCAGAACTGCCCTAGGGTAGATTAGTCTGGGCCCATGTGGTCGCGAGACTATATTGTGTGAGTGTGGTGTAGGGCATGGACGTCCTTAGTAATCAGTGAGTATTCCTAGTAATCCCTATAGATTTAGTGGTGTTTCTGATGATATGAGCTTGTATATTGCTAATTCCCCATCCTCAGGTAGGTACCCAGGTGCCTGGATAGATGGGTCCTGAGGAGGGAGGTGGTTGCATTTCGGCTGGGTTGGTGGTGCTCTGATGAGCTGATTCGATCTGGTCCGAAAATCCGGTCATTAAAGGCCTCTGCTGTGAACACTGGATACCCCACCCCCCTCTCCCCAAGACCTCCCCTTTCTTCACTCAAGCACCACTGTCAGCCCTCAGTGTATGTTAGAATTAAAAGAACAAGCATGAACATTGCTGGCGCCATCTTGCTTAACATAGGCCTTTTAGACATCACGGCCATTTCGTACACTGCTGGTCATCTGTGTGTCACCCTGACCCCTCCATCATCCCCGGTGCTCTGACTAAGCCTGAACACACGTACTAGGTTCATAAAAAACCTTGTCAGCATGACAATGCCCTGGAGTCACTTCCCGCGCCAAACCCACTTGTCCTTTCATCCTCCATGCACAGGCAAGCCCCCTTTTATAACCTCCTTCCCTGCACCTGGCCACTCAGTCCGATCCCAGGCACAAACCGACATCTGTGGACATTGTTTATTGCCTACACATGGCAGGGCTTGGCTCACCAACAAAGGGGCCTGACTTAATCAATAACCCAAACCCTTAGATCTGACCGATCCCACATACTTTTAGATCCTGTTGGAATGTCCAGCTGCGAGATAGCGATCATCTGTTACATCTGGGTGGGGGACGATTGCTGCAAGGTTTGTGTGGGAACTAGCTTAAGGCGGGATTCCAAGGACGTTTGAATATGCAATAAACTGATGCCCGGAATGTTTGACCGTGTAATAAACCCACAGAGATGCAGTTAAAGCACCTCCTGACGATAGCCCCGGTGTCTGATGTGATGTGTTCTCCTCCGGAGTAATAAACCTGTTCTTCACCTTCTAATTTCCAGCGCCTGCCTCGTTATTTTGATAGCTAAATATTAAGGTGACTTAGAGGTGGTTTGCACCGAGCGGCACCGAAAGTCTTGGGAGTCATCGCTGCTTTTTAATAATTGCCGCACCAACGTCGGGCCCATCAGCGACATGTGGGTCCAGTGAGAGAGATCCTAACGATGGAGTAAACATCTAAACGATCGGTAAAGTGCACCTGCCTGAGAGAGACCCTCGTCTGGCAGCCGATCAACTGAACTTCACCAGTTCCGAACAGACCTCTCTTGAGTGACCTGAGGTCCTGACTGGGAACTTACAGGAACGCCGCATTGTTTGGAGTGAGAGGACAAAACGGGCGCGGGAAGGAGACGACGAAGAAACTGTCCACAACGGTCCGGGTAAGGTCTTGAAAAATCGATTCTTGCTTGTTATTTGAGTGTTTGGCTGGTCGAATAAGTTCGACTGAATAATAGTATTCACCTTAGCTGAGACATTCCCTGCATGCAAACAAACAGAGATTAGGAATACTCTCTTTCTTTGCAGACAACGAAGGACACGTAATGCAGGCTGTTTGCCTAAATTGGTTTGAGATTTTTTGTTGACCTTTGTTACATCATGCCTGCCTTCTCAAAAATTGATTGATTGTTTGGCCGGACCGTTGATTAGAGGTGAGTCATCTGGCACCGCCGGAAGACAACCCTAATAAGGACATGTATGTGAAATATGGACTAGCCACTGTAACGTATAGCGAAGTATGGAATAAACGCACTAGAAAAGACCAGGAGAATCCGTGGCCACTAACAGGATCTTTTTGACCCCAATAAAATAGAAACGCTAGGAATAGCTCTTCGCAGAAAGAGAACTACACCAACCATGTTCGACAGCTATGGTTTATGGCAGAAAGAAGCCGCTCAATGAAAGAAAAGAAGCAAAGCTAGACTAGATAAAGAGATACGAAAAGCAACTCACCAAGCTTGTAAGAAAAAGACATAAAAGAAAGAAGAAACTCTATTTTCAATGGCCAATAGAATAAGTAAAACAATCCAAAAATGTAATTGATTAGGAAGATGCAGTACTTGGAAACAACGCTAAAAGAATAATTAAGGTATGTTGCATTCCACAACATAAGCACTTTGTAAGACCCTGACGTTTTAGATATGAGCAATGAAGAGGATAGTAAACTCAGCATCTTTTACTTTGCGGCCTCTTGACGGAGCAAAAGCACACATTGTTGTTGAAACATTTTTGTACTACTATTATATGGTCCCCAAAGGGAGTACTGTCCCAGATATTAGGTAACTGTGAACCCCAGGTGCATTTTGGTTCTTGAGGTCCTAGACATCGAAATTTTATTTTTTGCACACAAGGGGCCAGATGTAGATCGCCAATTACCGGTCTGTAACGGCTGAATTCGGCCGTTACCGACCGGTAATTGGTGATTGAGATGTAGGGGCCATTATTTTACAGAATCAGTAAATTTACCGAATCGGTAAATTTACCGATTCTGTAAAATACCGAATCGGTAATTTTACCGAATTAGGTAAATCAAGATGTAGGTGGCACTCCACAGAGTGCCACAGGCCCTTAAGAGTCGGTATTTTACCACCCAATCCTATTGGGTGGTAAAATACCGAATTCAGGTGTGCATGCACATCTGTGCATGCACACCTGTGCCATGTGACACACAGACATGCCCTTAGGGCATGTATGTGTGCCACATGGCACACAAGCCTGCACTTGGGGTGCTAGAGGGTGTCAAAGTGACACCCCCTGCACCCTTGCTGGATTCTGTATTTACCGATACGGTAAATACCGAATCGGTATTTCCCATTGATTCCTATGGGCTCCAAAGCCCATAGGAATCAAAGGGGAATACCGATTCGGTATTTACCGAATCGGTAAATACTTACAGATTCGGTAATTCAAAATAAAAAATTACCTACATCTCCCTCCTTCTGATTTACCAATTCATAAATACCGATTCGGTATGATTCGGTATTTATGAGTCGGTAAATTAGATTTACCTACATCTGGCCCCAAGTGTTTAGCCTACCTTCCCACCCACGTCCCCAGTGCTTAATTTGTCAGTTTCCATTGACATACACTAATACTGACTTGCAAAATGTATAGGCTCCCGTGCTGTGTGCACCCGCCCTAGGTTAGAGGGCTTAAAACTGTTACCTTAGGAAGTAAATGCATGGGCATTGTAAAAAGCACCGGCACAAATTAAGACTACAAGTTCCACTCTAAATAATATTTGCCGACTTTCAGAAGAGTTTTTCAAAGGTTCTTGTGCCTTACCAGGAGTATGTCATCCAGTCAAACATTAGACAGAAGTAAGGTGTAAATCTATTAAATAAAAAAGAGAGATGGGCTTCCCTAAAATTGCTTGCTTTGCCAAAACAAGGGCTTGGAGAATGATCCCTAGAAAAGCTTACTTGAAGTACCAACATTTGATGTCCATGCACAAGTCACATGACCTGAATGAACATTTAAGGAAAGTCTTGCTCTGTTTTTAACAACCCACAACCTCCTATAAAGAAAAGGTTATCTGTTTTGATCGTGACATGGAAAAGTTTTTCTAGCGATCGCGTTTTAGGAGTCAGGCGCAAGACACAAATTGCTGGTTTTGGAAGTCAGCCGGCCCTGGCAGTTACAGATCAATAGTTTCCTTGAACGACTGTGCCCACTCGTTTTCTGAACTAAAACTGCACTGTTTTCGCCCCATCCGCCCGAAAACTGACCTTCATGCAATACATTAAAGGAATTTCTGTTAACTATCTTGCCACTGTAACAAAGATGCACACCCTTAAAAACTAGGATACAACCGATGAAACTTGCCACCTCCTACAGTTTCCCTATTTTTGGGGATTGGGAAAACCCCAAACCGCCGTAGATCGTTTTTAATGAAAGCATTAATACGTCTCCCCTCCCCTACTCTAAACTGAATGCATCTGACATCTGACCTCTTCCTTCAACGCGGTCTGTAATGCTGCACTTTGAACAATCCATGTAGTGAACGTTCAGCCATTAGTTAACCTTGCCGCACTGAATCTTTCTGGGCTTCAGTACCCAGGTGCCAAAGACTGCATCTCAGAAGATGGGTCTGATTCATGGTGGGGTAAAAATAATCATCATCACGCGTATTGATGGGTTTTAGATGCTGGCCCCTCGCGCCCTTTTTCTTTAGGTTATAGCGGTGTTTTCAACTGAAGGTTGGAAAGGCTTAGTACACTTTCCTTTAGGCGAAAATAGGCTAGTGGTATGAAATTGCGCTTTGTGTGTAGGGATTATCTCTGAGTACGTGAAATGTTTGTGTAGTATGCACGTGTGTGTGTTATGTACATATGGGCCCATGCGAGAATGCTTTTGTATGACTGGGTTGCTGACAAAGTGACGTGCATTAGCGACAATGATGCATTTCGACTTATGAACTGACCAAATGAAGAAGTGAAGGGCCCCTGAGCTTGGGTTCGTACTATCTCCCACCAACTAGAAGCTAGAGACATTGTCATGTTTGAGATTTACCTCTTCTTCTTCCATCCACATAGAAACATAAGAGCTGTGCCATTGTACATATGACTTGCATCCCTACTTTACGCCTATCCATCAGCTCGAACTATCGCTGCTAGATATTGGGGGACCCCACCGTAAGTATTAGTATGACTACACTTGTGTCTAGTCATTAGGAAAAGAAAGTAAGTATTTTCAGGTCATCTGCTTAGAAATTCTACTGTCAAAAAGGGGAAGGAAGGAGCCTGGCCCCTGGGTAAATTGAAATGAACTATTGAATGCGCGATGTGCATGAAAAAGGTCCCTTTTTGTGTAACTAACGCTGCGTTTTTCGTGATTGGTACATGTATTGTCACGTCCTATTGCGTATTGTGTGTATACAAAGACTGTGCGTTTTGTGTTTTTCTTTGGTTTATGTGCTTAAATGTACGAATTGTCCTGTACTGTTCTACGTGGTAAGTGCACTGGATAAACTTGTTGTAGTGCACTCACACTCTCTCTCTCTCTCTCTTTCTGAGCCTACCTACGCTGTCCAGGAATGACCATGCAGGGATCAATTCCATGTGACAACTGGGTGGACTCACTCTTAGCCGTGCACTTCACAGAATGCTGTGAATTTGCTTTTGAATAAATGACGACACTGTACCTCACAAGTACACATCTAATTGGCTTCAACACAACAGTGTTTGAATAAATTGACAGAAACGAAATATTGTATTTTTCCATGTTACTACCCCTTCTTTCTGTAAAATTATGGAATTTAATTGGCTGAAAATGAAAGGACGGGTAAGACAACTGATGCCCCCTAATCTGACCCTTAAAAGGGAGCTATATGTCAGTGGCGTTTTGATTTAGATACCTTAGTAGCACCACCATCATCGTTCATGTTACCGCACACATTGCACATAAGTAGAGTGACCAAACGTCCCCGTTTTGCCAGGATGGTCCCAGTTTTGTACCAGCTGTCCCAGAAACATTTCAAGAAATGTAGCTCATGTCCTGGTTTTTAAAGATAATCGACAAAAATTGGTGGGAGGTGTTTTTCTCGTTCTACCAAAACAGGTATAGTTAGCAGTTGTTTCCAGGAAACAATTTGATTAGCAGGCAAGCCGCCACGTTTAAAAATCGCAACTTATGTATGTTCTTACTGACGGTTCTGTAAGTATCTGCTAAGGAGCACGCTCATCGCCCGAAGTAAAATAGTAGTCCTTCTCCCAAATTTGTGAAATGTCCTTGATTGTTTGGTTTTAGAATTCTGGTCACCCTACATATGAGTTGTAACGATAGTGCAAGTCCTTCATTGACTAGTGAAGTAACTAGGTTGCAAAGGATGGAGCAGAAATGAGAAAAATGTTTATAAAAATGATTTGAACTAAAGTGAAAGGAATGTTGTAGTAAGCCCTGCTGAATGGGTACTGAGGTCAAGCTGTTTAGTTACAAGTAAGAAACATTGACAGGATGGGACAACGCTCAGCTCGTGTACTATTATGGCGCACAATACTAGGAAGGGTATCTGTAGGCCCATGATAATAACGCATCACACCTTCTATTGTGGTTAACAAATCTTGAAGAAAACGTAGGCCTGCAGGAATTTGTTTTGTAACAACGGTTTTTCCTAGAAAAGTTAGTTTGAATTTGACGGACCATATGATTAATAGTTTTAGATTTCCTGCCACAACCATATTTGTGAAAGAGGTAGGACACGAAGGATAATATGTATGATTGGAATTCCCATGGGTGTTCGTAGACCTGCACAACAGTTAAAAGTAGGAATGTATAAGTATACACAGACAAAAAGACACAGAGTATCCACATTGTTTTCCTTTTTTTAGTAGATAATACAAATGTTCTTAGCTGCTTGGGGTTGGGAGAGAAAACTAAATTGTGTAACATCTTCCCCTGCCAGTTCTCTAGAAATTTGTTTTTGACTCACTGCTAGATTCAAGAATGCCCTCCAGTCATTGGAAGAGAGAGGTCAGACGCAATGCACAGCCTGACTGCAAGGAGTGGACACCTATGACCAAGGCGGAGCCGCAGAGCCAAGATTCTGGACGAGGCACTAACACCGACAAGAAAGAAAGAAAGAAAGAAAGAAAGAAAGAAAGAAGGGCTATTCAGAAGCCCCCAGCTTGTTGGTCTACTTGTGCCTGAAGTCTCAACCCATTGGGCCCAATTGGTGGGCTAATTTGTGCGGAGCCTCTGTCCCCCTTGGTCCATCTCCAGTTTGACCCCCACTCCACCCTCTCTTCCTTTGGCTCCCCCAACCCCCCCCCCCCTTTTTCACATGGGGTTTTTATCAGCCTGATGAAGGAACAATGGACAGAGATAGGATAGGGTTAGTAGGGATGAACTTCACGGATAAAGAATAGGGTGCGGGTACCCTGTCTAAGGTACAAGCGATAGATTAGTTAGTAAACAGCGCCAACGCCAAGATGAACAATGGGAGCCTACCAGTGATGGCTCACTGTAAAAAGACACTGGAAAGAAGAGCGCATCGATTATATTAGGTTAAAACTTCTCTCCCAATCACCTTGTATTAGTTGTGCCCCAAATGGACAAGAAAACGTTTTTTTTTCTGTGAAATTCGACATCACTCGCATTTATAGTGTCATTGTATGAATGATAGCATGGGAATGCCATACCATATGGAAGAAAAAGTAAACTGTGTATCACGAGGATTATACAACGCCAATTGCCATCATGAATATACTTATTAGTTTTGCCCCCCCCCCCACAGTCCAGGTTTCAAAAGTACACGCAATGGTCTCTATCCTTCGAAAGAATTAGTAGGATAAAATGGGTTTTGTGTTACAAAGAATTTACTGCCTCATCTATAAATTGTGCTCATCACAAAGTTTAAACTGCGGTACAGCGAATACCTTTTTGCATACACCATCTCCCAGTTTGTTACCCTCACAGCATAAGTTATTGACAATGCTGTTTGTGCTGATAATGATCTTCTTCTCTTATTGTCTGAGTATCCGCCTGTACAACATGTACGCCACCACAAACTATAATATTCAGCCCAACTGCATGTTTAGCTATGAGACATCTCAAAGGACTGGGGTTGGAAAATATCAATGTTTCTCTTGGTCCCAGTACTGGCAATATGTGGTTGTTCATTGGATGTACACTGTATACCACCCTAGTGTTCCCTTTACACAAGTATCTTGTGGCCCGAAGACATTGGGATAGATTAGCAAGCTGGCTAGGTATGTTCAAAGGGAGGACTGTTAGAATTAAAAGAACAAGCATGAACATTGCCGGCGCCATCTTGCTTAACATAGGCCTTTGCGTGCGAGTAAGCGGCAACAATTTTAGACATCACAGCCATTTCGTATACTGCTGGTCACCTGTGTGTCACCCAGACCCCTCCATCAACCCCCGTGCTCTGACTAAGCTTGAACACACGTACTGGTGTTGTAAAACCTTGTCAGCATGACAATGCCCCTGAGTCACTTCCCGCGCCAAACCCACTTGTCCTTTCATCCTCCATGCACAGGCAAGCCCCCTTTTATAACCTCCTTCACTGCACCTGGCCCCTCAGTCCGGTCCCAGGCACGAACCGACCCCTGTGGACATTGTTTATTGCCTACACATGCCTACACATGGCAGGGCTTGTTTCACCAACAGAGGGGCCTGACTTAATCAATAACCCAAACCCTTAGATCTGACCGATCCCACGTACTTTTAGATCCTGTTGGAATGTCCAGCTGCGAGATAGCGATCATCTGTTACATCTGGGTGGGGGACGATTGCTGCAAGGTTTGTGTGGGAACTAGCTTAAGGCGGAGATTCCAAGGATGTTAGAATATGCAATAAACTGATGCCCGGAATGTTTGACCATGTAATAAACCGACTGAAAATAGTATAAAAGGCCATGCCACAGAGATGCAGTTAAAGCACCTCCTGACGATAGCCCCGGTGTCTGATGTGATGTGTTCTCCTCCAGAGTAATAAACCTGTTCTTCGCCTTCCAATTCCAGCGCCTGCCTCGTTATTTTGATAGCTAAATATTAAGGTGAATTAGAGGTGGTTTGCACCGAGCGGCACCGAAAGTCTTGGAAGTCATCGCTGCTTTTTCACATGTATTTGTTCCCCATAACGTGGTCTCCTCTGTGTAAACCCTTTGCTGGACATCTGTAGAAATAACACAACGTATGTGTAGCAAAGCAGAAAAACACAGAAAAATAGGAAGCATGGTCTGTGTTTACTGGGGTGGTGTTGTGGTTGATCATAGGAAGTCCATAAGTGAACAGAACAGGATTTCGGGACATGGGATGACTCATACCCACAATAGGTACTAGTTTTGCTGTCACTTTAAGGAAAACATTGTTACACACAGGACAACAGTTTCTACCCCCAGGTTTTGAGCCACCAACGCTTTTAATTATGGAGCTTGTAGTTTTAAGTTTGCAAATGTGAGTATTGGCCTACAGTTTCAGCACGCACACTGCATTCAGTCATTAAAAATATGCGACTGGCTGTGTGACCCACATGTTGACATCTATGGCTATGAGTAGATGTCCCTTAGTGCCTATGTAATTGCTGAGAAGACCTGTGTTGCTTTGCTTGACATATTTCAAATGAAAGGATACACTGTGATCTCGTCAGGCATCAAAACCAAAAGGTCTGTCCAGGCATTAATGGCTAGAATTCAGGGGTATTCATTCAACCTGTAGTGTAATAAGAGCTACTAGTGTTCAATGAAAGCCACTGCGAGGTACTGATATTATTAGTGTTGTATTAGTGACCACACCATACAAGATTACACTAGTGGCCACCATACGTAAAATTACTAGCAGTGATCGCTTCAGTGCCTCAGACCGGGTTGCCAACAGTAATGTAAATAAGGCATTGTCTATTGGAATTCCTTTAGCTGGGAATACAGAAAAGCCACGGCATCAACGCCCCTGGCTCGAGTAATGATAATAGTAATGTCTCCCTAAATTATCTATCACTCAAAAGTACGGTTTAAATATATTTTGTATGTGAAAAGAGGGAGTGACCCCACTCGCCAAGAGACAGGGTACCACTGGTAAGGATAAAGAGGACTCTCTTGGGATTAGTATGAATCAGAAATCAACACCAGATATTCAAGCACCCATACTCAACAGCCAAATAATTTCCAAACCACAAGTATATAATGCTCAGAAACCCAAACAACTGTAGTGCACATAAGGGGTAAGGAACACAGAATTCTATGTTAGAAAACATTCATTTATTAATATTATTTTTGTGGTGCAATTAAAATCAAAGTAAAAAAACCTAGTTTATACAATACATCAATGTAAAAAATACCCAGATAAAAAGCTTTGAGAGACAAAGAAAAGTGCAGGACAATCAAAACATCAAACATATAGTTGCTTCAAAAGAGATTCTTCCGAGCACTCCAAATCCAGTAAATCAGTGTAATCAGTCTATCATCCAGTCTTGGGTCCAATCATCACTCAAGTTCCTGAGGTAAGAACTTAACTTATCCGCACTTCGTATTGCAGGGTAGATTTATTAATTCCAAAGTTACCAACTCCAAAGAAAATAGTTCCAGTATCCAAAGAAATAAAACACAGCCAACACGTGTTTCGTCTTGCTAGTACACAGCAATTGACTTCTTCAGGGCTGCAACCCAAATGATAATGTATAAACAATATGACATAACCAACTCAATACAAATAGCATCATAAGTATTATACCAGGAGTATGAGCGTAAACATACACCCAATCACCAACCACTTGTATAGGAAAAAAAGCGGGATAGAGCCAAGCTTCCCAACAAGAGATCACCAAATTATGTGTATAGAGATAGAAATATAGTAAAGTTATTCTCTCATTAACTGGAGGCCTCTACTGACCTTGCACATTAGAATATTACGATGTTGCCTCACATCGATAAACAACTCCAAATCCACATGGTGACAAGGTGCCTCACATCAAACAAAAAGTATCTGAAATTTTATATAAAAACTGACGTCAAATAACAATCACTTGCTCTTCATTATACTATGCTCCATAATTGAATCCATCAGTCATCGTGAAGACACATACTATAATAAACGTCCAAAGTCACTATCTCCTCTAGCCTTAGTTAAACTTCCGCCACCCATACAGCCTATAGTTGGGGAGTATGACATGCACTAACTTCATAGTAATCACATAATTTCATATTATGCTCACCTCTATCTGTATTTACTATAAGTAATGTTCATTTAATCTGTATCCAATTACGAAACCCCGTCACCTAAAAATCACCAAAAATAGTATAGCGCTGTAATTATCATGGATAAAACAGTGCAGTCAACATGTCGTACTAGTCTCAGTATCCAACTCACCTCAAAAAGTCGCGTCCGCTACTTAATAATCCCATTCGTAGTTCGTATCAGCCAGCACATACAGTATTGTCACGAGTACGTGATCTACAAACAATCAGGTATTATGTGTTAACTTCTATCTAAAAAAACATCGTGCCCATTAACCCCCTGGTTTGAAGCCACTCACCATAAATCCATAGCGATGTCAAGCTACTGGTACTGTCGTTCTACACGGGCGCCATCTTTGAATGGATATTTATGTATTACTACAATGGGCGCCATCTTAGGCTGTCCTTTGTACGTAATCCAATCAGTTATTGACGCCATCTTAAGCTAGTCATACAAAGTATATATTAATCATCGATATCCTAACTTGTCCCCTTATCTAACCTCCACAGGTATACCTCCTTTTTGAATATTATTACGACAAGGAATATCTATATTTTAACTTCACGATTATTAACCTCTACAGGGTTAGATATAAGTATGGGCAGAAAATCCGTTACGCTCGCGGATTTTGCGGATTTTCGGTAAATTTGCAATCCGCGAGATTTGCGAATTTCCCGCAAAATCCGCAAATTCGCACGCAGCGGATTTTTTTTTTCTTGGTGATACAATTTTGCGGCGCGCGGCGTTTATCATCGTTTGCCGATTTGTTTTTCTTGATATTTTGCGAGTGCTGCGCCATTTTGGATCTTGCTGCGGGATCCCGCGGGAATTTGGCAAGCGCGATTACGTAATCGCGGCTTGCCATCTTTTGCAGCGAGCGTTTGTCAACGCGAGTACGCCGAGATCACGTCTCGCGGTACTTCGCAATTGCGAGATTTGAGATGCGGCGAGCAGCAATAATCTTGCACACGCGAAAATATAAAATTTGCAATTCTGCACAAGAAATCCACCAGCAAGCAGCATAAACCTTCTTGAAATGATGATTTTTATCTGAATAACTCCTTAGGTTGACATTTGCCTGCACTTTTTTAGCGAGGAGTCCATTTTGGGGAGGGGGGAGGGGGGTGGGAGGAAGGAAGTGCCCCACAGTCTTCAACTTCCTATTCCTGTCCAGCAGGCTCCTCCCAGTGCTTTGTCCATCTCCTGGTCACTTTTCATTTGGATCTGGAGCTGGAAGGATTACTTTTTGTGGATGCTGCTGGATATTTGGATTTGAGGCCTTTTTGACGTTCTTTGGATCACTGTTGGATTAGAAATTTTACAAGTAAGTTTGTTTGGGGCATTACAGTTGCTGCAACTAAAATTTTGGAATTTTCGATTTTTGGGCTGTTTTGGGGCCTTTTGCCTAGGGGTACTCAGTGGTGGGTGGACTGAGTCTTTCTGTGTGTTGTCTTGAACTTAAACATCATGGAGGGCATGGATGGATTGGGATTGTGCTGATTTTTCAGTGATTTTCGTTTTTTGGGGCTGTACTTGTGGCCTTTTCACCAGGGGTATTTGAGTCTAGCATGGGCCTAGTCTTTCTGTGGGATGTCTTGAACTTAAACATCATGGAGGGCATGGATGGAATGGGATTGTGCTGATTTTGCAGTGTTTTTCGATTTTTGGGGGTGTTCATGGGGAGGGACAGGCCATGTGGCTGGGGGCCATTTTGAGTGCTGCTACAGGCACTGGCCATGTGCTGGGAGGCAAGTGGCCATTTTGAATGCAGGCATTGTTGTTAGGCCTGCAACCATTTTGCCTACTTTTCAACCTTTATGCCCAGGGGTAGTGAGTCTTGCATGGGCCTAGTCTTTCTGTGGGTTGTCTTGAATTTAAACATCATGGAGGGCATGGATGGATTGGGATTGTGCTGATTTTTTAGTGATTTTCGTTTTTTGGGGCTGTACTTGTGGCCTTTTCACCAGGGGTATTTGAGTCTAGCATGGGCCTAGTCTTTCTGTAGGTTGTCTTGAATTTAAACATCATGGAGGGCATGGATGGATTGGGATTGTGCTGATTTTTCAGTGATTTTCGTTTTTTGGGGCTGTACTTGTGGCCTTTTCACCAGGGGTATTTGAGTCTAGCATGGGCCTAGTCTTTCTGTGGGGTGTCTTGAACTTAAACATCATGGAAGGCATGGATGGTATGGGATTGTGCTGATTTTTCTGTTTTTTTCCCGATTTTTTTGTGGTGTATAACTGAACTGATGTTCCTCTGTCTTCCATTGTTTTTAGGTGCACAAGACTCAAGAGAACCACCAGTGCCAGGAAGAAGTCCTGCAGCGGTGTGTGTGTGCAGCATAACGTCACGCCTGGCCTCAGACAACTCTACAATTCGTGCAACTGCGGCCTGCTGTCTGACCTGCTCTGAAGAAGATGGCCCCAAAAAAAGTTCTCCGTAGCTCCTCTAGCAAGAAAGTTGCTAGTAAGGAGCAGAAGAAGCAAGTTACCAAGGAGGCTGGTGTGCCAACCGCCACGTTTTTTGGGAGCAAAAAAAAAGTACGCCTGCAGCAGCAGCAGGATCTGCTGGGGACCAAGCTGGGAGCAGCACCCCTGCTCCATTGGTTTCAGTGCCTCCACCACCACGCCAACTTAAGTCAAAGCCCTTGAGTGCTTCAGAGGCAGTCAGTGTACTTCTCCAATCACCATCGACCAGTGATGTTGGCTCATCGCAAGAAAGTAGCAGCAATGTCCCTGAATCAACACAGGTTGTTGTAACTCATCTGACAAGTGTTGAACAACCACAGCCGCAACAACAACACCATGTGCAAGTACACACCCAAGTACATGTGGAAGGAGAGGCAGCAAAAGGAGATGCGCAAGCAGAGGTGCATGGAGGGTCACAAGTGCCCACAATAGTTGTTCCTCCCAAAGTAGGGGCACATCAGGAAATCGACAATGAAGCCGAGGTATCATTGGAAGCCACTCCTCCTGATGATCATTCATTGTCTTCCACATCCCTAGCAAGGAAAAGATCAAGGGGGGTGTCTACATCTTCTTCAAGCCCACCTCCTTCTGATGATACGGATCAAGCTTGGGAACCACCACTGCGGTCTGAGAGTGAGGCACACCATGATCTGACAAAGGTACCTAAGCGTAAAAGGAAGGTCGTCGAAAAACTCATAGCTATGGAGTGTGATGAGGCTCAACAAGAAGTGACAGATACTGCTGGTGATGAAGCCTCTCACGATGACGACGAGCCAGTCATCACAAAGGTCACTGCAGCCCCAGCGGGCATGCAGCAAAGAGACATTTTGACCCTATCCCGAGAAGCTGCTGAGCGTGATGATGATGTCGACGAGGAGGCAATGGAAATGGAAACACAACAATCATTAGATTTGGAGTTAACTAGTACACCAACACCTACCGCTTCCATATTTCTTCCTCGCAAGAAGGGACCTACATCCACCTCGACCTCAATTCGTGGTGGTGAAAGTGCAAAACGTACTGAAGTTCGGCAATCCACATCCTCCACTTCATCTGGCATTAGCAGCAGGACCACCACCACCAGTATCGCCGCCTCCTCCGGCCCCCAAAGACATTTCAAGTCTGCAGTTTGGGACTTCTTTAGTGTTTGCCCAAAAAATGAAACCGTAGCCATTTGTAGCATGTGTAAGCTTCGAGTTAGTCGTGGTAAGTTGGGTTCCAACTATGGTACCGGAGGCCAGAGAGGTCATCTTGAAAGAAAGCACGCTGTCAAATGGTTTGCGCACCTACAGGCGATCAAGGAAGCCCGAATTGCACGTAATGCTGTTTCATCTGATGATGACGAGGAGGAAGAAGACGTGTCAAACCCTTCACTTACACCCAGTACCCCTGTCAGCAGCACACCCCATGTGAGCCACACTAAGAGTGTGGGAGAGAGTGATACACCATTGCGAAAAAGTTCATCAGCGAGCGTAACTGGGTCGAAGATATCATCATCATCCCGTAAATCTTTGGTCCAGGGCAACATTAAAAAGATGTTGTTTACAGAAGCGCAATATGAATGCAACCACCCACTGACGCGTCTGTATAACACTAAGCTGGCTAAAATGCTAGCTCTGGACCTTCTCCCTTTTTCTTTTGTAGAAGGGGTTGGTTTTCTAGAATTAGTGGCAGCGCTCTGCCCTAAATGGAAGGTTCCTAGCCGGTTCTATTTTGCCCGAGTTGCGGTTCCAGCACTACATGAAGATGTTCTGAAGGTGATTGGGGCAGCTTTGCAGAAGAGTGCTGTTCACACTATACATATGACAACAGACATGTGGACCAGTGGCGCAGGCGCTGATTACATGTGCATCACTGCACACTGGGTCTCTTTTTCAGGGGCTAAAGCAAAGCTAAACACAGGTGTTGACACGGACATTGTTTTTAAAGCTGCTCTGAAACATGCAACACTAGCCATGTTTGGTTTGGAGAAACGTCACACAGCAGAAAACATTTTGGATGTCTTTAACACAAAGGTCCTTAACTGGCTGTCCCCACTAAAACGCCAGGTTGGTAAGATGGCCGCCATGCTGTGGTAGAGAGCAGTCGCAGTAATCCCTTCTCCCTGCCCCAGGGATTAAATGGCTGGACGTGAGAGTAAATTATGCTGATTCTCCAAGGTATACTGCGAGCGAAAGGAGCTACTAAAGGAGCCACAGGTACAGGCACTAAAGCACTACAAAAGGTGCTTACAACCCTGGGATCTTTCTGCTTCAAGCATCTCAAGAAATCGTTGGTTTATGGTGTCACTGCAGCCGTAAGAATGGCACATCGCACAGGCACGATACCAAAAACTACGCAGAATAAACGTGCAACAACAGCTAATACCCTGAGCGGCGCTACACAAAAGTTGCAGCCCAAGAAAAGCGAGAAAAGCGAGAAATCCGTAAAGGAGAAAGAAAAAGCCGATGCTAAGGCGGAGACCAAAGCACCTAACCAAGTAACAACAACGGAGACTCCTGGAGGCAAGGGGCAGGCACAACAAAGGCGCTCTCATTCGGAGAGCGGAGCAGCAAAACATATGACCGCCGCGAGCACTGCACCCACCTCCAGCAGAGACTTGCGGCAGCCCACGGTCACCGAGGCATTTGCAGGCAAGCAGCAGCAATCAGTATCGGCCGCCGGCGGTGCTCCAGGAGTAAACACAAACCCAAACGCGGAAACCGAGCTCGCCGACCGCGAGGACGCAAGCACGGTGGTTGCTAGGCAACCAGGGGCTGAGACGCCTACGCTTCAGGCGGGAGCTGCACAACGAGCGGAGAAGGCTGGCGAGAACGCTAGCGCTAACAAACACAGGAGTGACAGGAGCAACAGTGCAGGCAGCGAAGCCAGCAAGGAGATGACGATGAATAACAGCAACAGTACCTGCAAGCCTAGCAATGGGCAGACAAAGGAGCAAGAGCAGGCTGAAACGGTAAAACTTGATAACAACACTAATAACACTAATAGCAATAATGCTCAAATGCTTGAGGCTCTGTTGGAAGTAGAACTAGTGCCAACACCTGTGGATAGGACTGTAATGGCACAATCGAACTGGGGGAGCATGAAAAGTATTCAGAGTGTTCAGAGTTATACAAAAGGGGCCAAAGGGAGGGGATTACGCTCTCCAGAAGGGGAAAAATTCTACTCAGTGACTGAGGGGTCTGATTCTTCATTATTGGGGTCAGAGGAGGAGGTTTCGACCACAGATCTCTCATCAGGGTCAGAGTCAGGAAAATCTCTATCTAGTGAACGCAGAGACAAGGAAACACAAAAGAGAAGAAGAAGAACTATGATAAGGCGTGACAGAGAGATGGACAGAGCAGCAACAAGTACAAATCGGAAACTGCTATGGGACTATGGTAGTGCTTCCAAAATGTATCAGGAGCAAGATCTGGGTGCTGCGTCAGAGAGTTACCCCTTAAATGACCTGAATGATGCCCCACCTCAAGCTACTTTGGATGGCATGTTTTCTATGTTGAAGCAAATGCACTTAGAAGCCCGCTTAGAAAGCAGACGTGCAAGGCAGGACACTAAGAAAATACAAACAAGCATCAGGAAAATGAATAGGAAATATGTGGAAGTGGAAGGCAGAGTGGAACAAGTTGAAGAAAGAACTGGAAGGCTTGAGGACGAGGTCGCAGATTGGCAGAGTGTAAGAACTGAGCAAGGGAAGGTGATTGAGGACTTGCAGTGGAAACTGGAAGATTTTGAGAATCGACAAAGGAGGAATAACCTACGCTTTCTGGGCCTAGAGGAAGGACTTGAAGGAAAAGACCCGAGGGGGTTTATGATTAAACTACTAAAAGATGCTTACCCGGAGGCACAGTGGCAGTGGGATCTGGAAGTGCAGAGAGCACACAGATACCCACTGACACAGAAGGCAGGAAGAGGCAGCGGTCAAAATGGTCTTCCTAGGGCTATGCTTGTCTTTTTTGGGAATTTTTTGGCTAGGCAGGAAATTCTGGAGACTGCGAGACCAGACAGGAAAAAATCAGTTGAAGGGATTACATTCTTCACGAGACCGGATTTTTGTCACACGACCGTGGAAAGGAGGTGGAAACTTAGACAGCTTATCACTCCGTTCCAACGACAGGGTTCCGAAGCTTACTTGATGTATCCATCCAAGTTAAAGGTTGTCACAAATGGCCGTACCCGGATGTTCTTCTCGGAAGTAAAGGCGGGCGAGTATCTTGCTGAAATTACAGAGTCTCAGAAAGATAGAAAGAGTAGGGAATCAGAACCAGCATAAGATTCATGTGGAAAACAGTAGGCATTTTGTATACTGTATAGGATAACACGGGTTACTAGGGAGGGAGGGAGAAGGGAAGCGACACTACTGCAGCGAGCAGCCACACATAGGTCAGTATTGACCTATTTGCCCGTAACAGGGGGGGGGTTAGGAAGGGGAGGGGGGACAGGGGGGGGTGGGGGAGGGAGGGGAGGGGGGGGAGGCAGCACGGTGGTGGTAAACAGGTATGGATATATTCAGCACAAAATAAGAAGTTACACAGACACGCAAAGGTGGCAGTAAAAAACCTAGAGGAATTAGCTTGTGGGCTCTTCTTTAAAAGCAGATGGCAGTAAGAATTGCTACGATTAACATTTGTGGTTTGAATGATGGCGGGAAAAGGCAGAAAGTAGCGGCCATGTGTAGACTATTAAAATTAGACCTTATATGTCTTCAGGAAACGCATGTGAGAGGGAGTGATAGGTATCTTATAGATCAGCTAGGGTTCGAAGTTATAGCACACACTCTGCAAGATGTTAAAACAAAAGGAGTGGCTATACTGGCGAGAAAAGGACTAATGGTAGTAAAGAGAAAGAAGGAAGATGTTAACGGTAGATGGGTAATGATAGAAGGAGAGATAGGTGGATGCTGTTACACAATTGTTTCTGTATATGGCTCTAACGAAGATGAACCGGACATATTTGAGTTATTAGATACTGAACTGTCATTATGGCCTGAACCGATAATCTTGTGTGGAGATTTTAATGTCAATGGGTTAACAGGATTGGGTATGTTGGGAGGGGGGATGAAGGGAGATCGCAAGAAGAGAACAAGAAAGGCCATTGTAAACCTAATGAATAATAATGCATTAGTAGATGTATGGACGGCATATAACCCTATGGGGACAGGTAGCACTTTCTATTCCGCCCCCCATAAAAGCATAGCCAGACTAGATTATTTCTTAGTCTCTAGCCCCTTAGTTCCAGAAGTGAAGATAGAGATGATACCACGGGTCTCCTCAGACCACAACCCATTGGTGCTGACTATCTCCCAAAATCACAGCACTAGTCGCAAGGAATACAACTGGACATTCGAAAGGGGGCTGCTCAAGGAGGAGGACTATATCAGTAGAATGAAGACATGGATTACACAGTTCTGGGAGGTAAACAGAGGCACGGCAGCTTCAGGCATGGTCTGGGATGCATTCAAAGCTGGGATAAGGGGGGAAACGCTGGCCTACACTCTGTACAGGAGTAAAAAAGAGAAAATGGAGTTAGTAAGCAGGCTACAGGAGTTAAAGAACTTAGAACAAAAACTCATTCAGTTGGTCACGAATCAGGAACCTCTGGAGCAGACCCTATTAGAAATAGAATTGAAAAAGGCAGAGACTGGGGAGAGATTGGCTAATAAAGCAGCAGCTAATTATCTAGCCAAAAAGGAAAGGTGCTATGAATTCAACGAGAGGGTCGGGCATATGTTGGCAGTGCGCACTAGACAAGATCTGGCAGCTGGGGAAATCAAAGAAATCAAAAATAAAAGGGGGGGGATAGTAACTAAGGTGGAAGATGTGAGGGAGGTGTTTAGAGAATTTTATTCAGAACTGTATGACCAGGATGTGGATAGTAAGGAAGAGGAAATAGCGGAGTACTTAGCGGGAATCCCTCACAAGGAATTGACAATAGAAGATAAAGAAGCCATGGAAACACCATTAACATTGGGTGAAATACATAATGCAGTATCGAAACTTCCCTCGGGAAAGGCCGCGGGACCTGACCAAATTCCGGCAGAATTTTACAGGACGTTTTGGGACACATTGGGAATAGATATGTTAGAAATTCTGAGGCATGCACAGACAAGGGAAAATACGCCACAATCATGGGCCGGCGCAAGTATCGTAGTTATTCTGAAAAAGAATAAACCGCATCTGGATCCTGGCTCCTATAGACCAATTACCCTTATGAATGCGGACGCAAAAATATACTCTAAGGCTCTCTCACAAAGGCTTAGCAGGGTAATTGAGGGGTTGGTATATACAACGCAACACGGTTTCATACCGGGTAAAGGGACCACGGAACACACAAGGAGGATGATTACCATTTTGGATGTCACAGGAGCCGCAGGAGATCCTGCCTCGGCCATCTTCTTGGATGCGGAGAAGGCCTTTGACAGGGTATCCTGGGGCTATCTGTGGAAAGCCTTGGAGTGGTTTGGGATAGGAGCAGGCTATATAGAGGCAATAAAAGCACTTTATATAGCTCCAACAGCTAGGGTGAGGATTAATAGAGGGTATACAGAGGAAATATGTATAAAGCGCGGCACAAGGCAGGGTTGCCCGGCTTCACCACTCCTGTTTGCCTTATATTTAGATTCTTTTCTGCGAAGACTGGAAGGAAACCCTAAAATCCTCCCGATTGAAATTCACGGCCAGGCATATAAGACACTTGCATACGCAGATGACGTGGCAGTGGTCACACCAGACCCAGGGTCAGCTATAATAGAAATTGAACAGGAGGCTGTATTGTTTGGCATATTTTCTGGTTATTCTTTAAATAAAGGAAAAACACAAATAATACAAAACAACCGGGTAAACTATCAAGATATAAGAATAACACCTGTAGTGACATATTTAGGGGTGAAGATCACAACTGAATTAGACAGATTAGTAGAAATCAATATGAGTCCGCTGCTGGGAAAAATTAAAATAAACACAGAAAGAATGAACAACTTACATCTGACTTTAATGGGCCGAATTAATGTCATTAAAATGATAACATTCCCCAAAGTTCTGTATTTATTCAGATCCATCCCCTTATTTTTTGAAAATGTTTGGTTTAGTAAATTAGAATCAATTTTGAATAAATTCATTTGGGTTAAGGGAAAAACAAGAAGAGCCTATAGACACTTAACAATGGATAGAGAAAAAGGGGGCTGGGGGGCACCGGATTTTAGGCTTTACTATTGGGCCACAGTATTACAGTATAGTAAGGTGTTAATAGGTGGGGGAGGTTTAGAACAACTGCCGGGCACTGACACAGGATTACCCAATGTTTATGCCTTATTATTAGGTGAAGAAGTAGAGAATGGATTCCTAAATACAACTGAATTCACGTATTTCAAGCATACAAGATTTAAGACTCTGAAGGCAGTATATAGGGTGTGGAAAGGGGTGGCTAAAAAACTTGGGCTAGGTAGATTTAACCACTATACAAGACTATACACAAACAGTTCACTGCCGAGGGAGATTTTTAAAGACGCCACTATGCATGACTGGTATAATAAAGGCATAGTACAAATAGGGAATTTACTGGATAGACAGGGTAATATAGAGCTGTTTGGGATACTCAAAGCAAAATTTGGATTAGAGCAAAATAGTTTTTATAAATACCTCCAAGTTAGGAGCTTTCTAATACAAAAACAAGGTGGCCCGGTAGGGATGGGACATTGCAAAATGATGGATTATATTGAAACAACTGTCAAATGTACGATAAGGCACCTTTATATAGAATTGAAAGAAAGCAAACCAGATGATAGGGAAAAATTTTCACAGAAATGGATTGAAAAGTTGGGATCAGGCTCAGAAACTTTTCAGGAGTCATTGGATTTGGGTAGAACAGTGCTATGCTCGGCAACCCTCCAATCACAGCACTTCAAAACAGTGTTCTCACTCTATCATACACCGGAGAGAATTGCCCAGTGGGGAGGGACAACAGGAATAACATGCCCGCGTTGCAACGCGAGTGGGGCAGATATTGTACACATGTTCTCACAGTGCCCACAATTATTTACCTTGAAGAAAGCTATAGAAGAGTTTCTTGATAAAATACTCAATATTAAGATTAAACTAGTAGATGAATTAATTATTTTGGGGGTGGCAAGCACGGAAGATGCTATCCCGGTTGAGTTTATTTTTGTTGCAATTGCAGTGCTCCGCATCTGTGTTGCAAGGAATTGGTTGAATAAGGCTCCCCCACTATTTTCAGAGTGGATGGCCTCCCTTCTCAATATCTATAATCTAGAAAAGGCAATATACGATAGGAAAGGCAGAAGGGCTAAGGCATTAGGAAAAAAAATATGGCAACCCATTACGATGTGGAAATCCAGTAGGATAAACCTAGAATAGTATAAGAAAATACGGGGAAATGTTTTGTTTTACATTATTACATCTGCTTGTGATATAAAAATTGTATAAACAATGAATTGTATATATAACCACCTGCGAAACTGGAATGTGCTGTAAACATATGAAATTGGAAGGTGCTGTAAACATACGCTGGAATGTGTGGAAAATTTTATGAAAAATTTAATAAATATATTGAAAAAAAAAAAAAAAAAACGCCAGGTTGGTTATGTTTCCACTGACAATGGCGCCAATATAGTTAAGGCCATGAGGGAGGGTAACAATTTCAGAGTGCCGTGTTTGGCGCACTGTATAAACCTGGTTGTCCAAAAATTCTTGGGTAATAAAGGCAGTGCAGCGTACAGAGTATTGGACACCTGCCGAAAAATGTGCAACCATTTCAGCCATTCTTTTAAGGCCCGGAAGCAGCTGAGGAGCCTGCTATATCAACGTAAAATGTCAGTGAAAGCACTCATCCAGGAGGTGGTAACACGTTGGAACTCAACCTTCTACATGCTTGAGCGTCTGTATGAGCAGTATACGGAACTCGATCAATATTTCCTTACAGAGGGTACAGAGGACCTGAGGATGGGTGCGGCGCAATGGAACATAGTTCAAAGCCTGACACGCATGCTTCGTCCTTTTGAGTTCTTCACGCGTGCAGTCAGCAAGGAGGACTGTAATTTGGGAAAAGCTATCCCATTGTTGAACATGCTGGAGGACCAACTGAAGGAGGTGTGTTCTGTGTTTGAAAAAGATATAAAAAAACCAAGACTCTTTTCTTCTGGCTGAGAAATTATTAGAGCTCCTACAAGGTGATGAACGTCTTAAAAAGATCCACTCAGAAGAGCATTACATTTGTGCTACTATTCTGGATCCACGCTACAAAAAGGCGCTGGCAGGCCAAGCATTCTTTCCTTTTGATGATGAACATGTTCCAAAGTACAAACATTGGCTAGCCTTGTCAGCCAAGAGGTTTGAAAGAGAACGGCTGAAAATTGAAGGAAATGGCAGTACATCAGCAGGCCATCCCCAGTCAAAACAATCCACTTCTGCACCTGTGGCTGTGGCACAAGTGACCTCTCAGCCGTTAAAGACACCGGCAACCGGATCATCTGCACCAGACACAACAGAAACATTGGAGGCTGAAGAGGATTGGCTAGCTCTGCGTGGGTTTGGTTCTCAAAAGTTCAGAGGCACAGCAAGAGCTAAGCAAAGTGGAGGAACCTTGGATGAGGACCTTGAGTCGATGGTGAAGGACTATCTGAATGACTCAACAGAGGTCTATGTTAATTCTGACCCATTGGCGTATTGGCATGGGAAAAAAGAATTGTGGCCACAGCTCACCAACCTGGCTTTAAACTACTTGTCTTGCCCACTCGCAAGCGTGTCTTCTGAACGGGTTTTCAGTGCTGCTGGTGGCATTGTAACTCCCAAACGGAGCCGCCTCTCGCCCAAAAATGTGGAGAGGTTAACAATGATCAAGATGAATCAGCACCTCATACCACCAGATTTCAGAATACGAGAAAACGCGCCGGATGAAGACGAGGTGGCCAGCAACATAGAAGAGGGAATTTCTACTCTGTCAGGTGACACTGAGCTCACCCTGCCTGAATTCGCAGAGTATGATGACGAAGCCTTATTCTCATTCCTGGACCGTGATACCGAGCCCTGAAAATGAGACAACGAATCAATAACTTTCTTTTTCGTCCTTATTCACTTTTATTCCTGTGTGTCCGTCTTTCTTTGTTGTGCACAGTTAATATATTTCAAACTTTAATCAGATAATCACAAAAACAAGCCCATCAGCAGAACTGTCTTCACTGGTTTGCTAATTGATTTGAAGTTGCCGCAGTCTACATTCCTCAGGTTCACAAGTTCAGAAGAACATGCTCCTCTATCCTCCTCCTTCAGACTCCTATTTCCATCAAACCAGAGGGCTGGTTTACGCCCAATGAAGAAAGACTCAGCACTTGTGGGGGTGTTGTTCTACCTTTTTGCAGGTGAGTTGACGGCTCTGGGACCATTGTTGGGAAGCTTTTGGACCAAATCCGAGGCGCAAATTTTTTAGTGTTTTTGCTGACTTGCTTGCCTTTGAGGTGCTCTTAGGGGGGGCTCCGTCTGTTTGTGGGTGAGTTTCGGGGTCTGGGAGCACTGCTGGGACACTCTAATCTTGATTGCATTTGCTTTTCAGGAAATCCGTGGTGGCAACCCCGACTTATGGCCTAGCTACGCAGCGCGTTTGGACCGAAGGCCGAGAAATATTGCAAGTATGAGATTTTGCTTTTGGCCTGTTTGGGGGTGTTATGCTTCTTGGCGGGTGGGTTGGCGGGTCTTGGGGCATTCCTGGGAAGGTCTAATACCGGGTAGAAGTGGTTGGGACAAAATCCAGGCCGATTTGTTTTTGGCTATTTCTGACATTTTGCTCAATGTAGCGTTTTCGGGGGCCTGTTTGGGGGGCTTCCTGGTGTTTGTGGGTGGGTTTCGGGGTCTGGGCGCACTGCTGGCTATATATACTTTACTTTGCAAGAGGTTTGAAGCAAATCCATGGTGGCAGAGGGGGGTTAGGGCCTAGCTGCAGAGCGCGCGCGGAGTGATTTGGGAAATTTGGGAAAAACTGACAAAGTCCCCATTTTTGTACTTTTGCTCTTTGGCTGTTTGGGGGTCTTCTGCTCGTTTTCTCCTGGGTTGACGGCTCTGGGGCCATTGCTGGGAAGCTCTAATACCGGATAAAAGTGGTTTGGACCAAATCCCAGGCGGAAATATTTTTGTGTTTTTGATGACTTGCTTGCCTTTGAGGTGCTTTTAGGGGGGGTTCCATCTGTTTGTGGGTGAGTTTCGTGGTCTGGGAGCACTGCTGGGACACTCTAATCTTGATTGCATTTGCTTTTCAGGAAATCCGTGGTGGCAACCCCGACTTATGGCCTAGCTACGCAGCGCGTTTGGACCGAAGGCCGAGAAATATTGCAAGTATGAGATTTTGCTTTTGGCCTGTTTGGGGGTGTTATGCTTCTTGGCGGGTGGGTTTGCGGGTCTTGGGGCATTCCTGGGAAGGTCTAATACCGGGTAGAAGTGGTTGGGACAAAATCCTCGCGGAAAAGCCTTTTGGCACTTTTTGTAACTTAGGGTTCGTTAGGGTTAGCCCTAGCAGCAGGATTGCATGTGTTTCGGGGTGTTCTAGATTTTTGCAACTGAGTTCTGGGGTCTTAGAGCACTTGTGAGAATGTGTAATTTTGGTTGCAAGTCATTTGAAGAAAATCCATGGTGGGAAAGGGGGGATTTGGCATAGTTAAAGAAAGCCTTTATCACTATTCTTAACTTAGGGTTCGTTAGGGTTAGCAGTATTTCTATTGCATGTGTTTGGGTGGGGGGGTTTTCGAGTCTTGGAGCGATGCTGGCTATGGATACTTGTGCTTGGTTGCTTGCAAGTGGTTTGAATGCAATCCACGGTGGGTAAGGGGTAATTAGTAAGGGGGTACTTCGGCCTACTTTTACTTTCAAAGTAAGTTTTGTCACCAGTTTTCTGCTAGGCCTCGTTTTTTGAGATTTGATTGGGGGTCTTCTACATTTTTGCGACTGGCTTTAGTAAGGGTCTGGGTGGGAGCACTGCTGGGAAGATCTAATTTTGTTCTAAAACACAGTTTACAGTACACCTAGCTTATGGGGAAAGATCCGCTACATTAATTTGCCCCTACTTATTTATCATTCAAAAGGTGACTCAGACAGAGTACGCACTTTCAAAAATATTGTACTGTCTACTAGGAAAATCAAAGTGTGACTTTTTGCACTCCACAGCCTACATACCTTATATTTATTTATCAGTGGTGTTGTAATATTATATCACTTCCTGTTTTTCGTTGAATAATTACAGGCCGGGTTTCAGTCTCTGCAATGGGGAAAAAAGGATGGAGTCAGGCTTCACATTAGCGAGCCACAATTCAGCATCAGGCAGGCAGTGGACAGGGTGTCTTCTGGTGACCAACATCGATGGACGAAGCGTCGGCTGCAATGGAGGAGTGCCGCTAATAAGAGGATTTTTTTTCTGCAGGCAACTTACTTACCACTTCCAACAGGACAACTACAACAACATAGATACAGTATCCCTTGCCTTTTTCTCTGACTGTGACTGCATTTCTTGGATCTCTCTCTGCTTCTAAATTGATCCCTTAACACATCACTTAGTCCACTCCACTATCACATCTGCACCACACATAGTCATTTGTAAGTGCTCCTACGTAATTCGCAAGTCGCAGCACGCCCCAGCCCGTAGAGGACTGGGATGGCCCCAATGATGAAGCATGTCACCAAGGGGCAACCCTGGTGAGTGAGGGGACACCTAGAAAAAGAGCAATTTCTCCTTTTCTATATACTATACCTTCCAGACCAACCCCATTGAGTGTTGTTGTGAATGGATTTATAGTGACCAGCAAGGCTCTCAGGTATCTGGCTACAGAGACCTTATGTTGAATATAGTTATCAATAATTCCACACACGCCCTGTACTGTCGCATTCTTTCTTCCACAGTTGTCGAAAGTACTACTTACTTTTCACTGACATGCATGCAGTAGTGTATGCACTTTCAAAGATTGATGGATAGGTTTGTACCCAAAGAATTGTTTATGTTCAATTGTTTGTCTATGCTGTGCTTTTTTTACAGGGTGTCTTCTGGTGACCAACATCGATGGACGAAGCGTCGGCTGCAATGGAGGAGTGCCGCTAATAAGAGGATTTTTTTTCGCAGGCAACTTACTTACCACTTCCAACAGGACAACTACAACAACATAGATACAGTATCCCTTGCCTTTTTCTCTGACTGTGACTGCATTTCTTGGATCTCTCTCTGCTTCTAAATTGATCCCTTAACACATCACTTAGTCCACTCCACTATCACATCTGCACCACACATAGTCATTTGTAAGTGCTCCTACGTAATTCGCAAGTCGCAGTACGCCCCAGCCCGTAGAGGACTGGGATGGCCCCAATGATGAAGCATGTCACCAAGGGGCAACCCTGGTGAGTGAGGGGACACCTAGAAAAAGAGCAATTTCTCCTTTTCTATCTACTATACCTTCCAGACCAACCCCATTGAGTGTTGTTGTGAATGGATTTATAGTGACCAGCAAGGCTCTCAGGTATCTGGCTACAGAGACCTTATGTTGAATATAGTTATCAATAATTCCACACACGCCCTGTACTGTCGCATTCTTTCTTCCACAGATGTCGAGAGTACTACTTACTTTTCACTGACATGCATGCAGTAGTGCAAGCACTTTCAAAGATTGATGGATAGGTTTGTACCCAAAGAATTGTTTATGTTCAATTGTTTGTCTATGCTGTGCTTTTTTTACAGGGTGTCCTCTGGTGACCAACATCGATGGACGAAGCGTCGGCTGCAATGGAGGAGTGCCGCTAATAAGAGGATTTTTTTTCTGCAGGCAGCTTACTTACCACTTCCAACAAGACAACTACAACAACATAGATACAGTATCCCTTGCCTTTTTCTCTGACTGTGACTGCATTTCTTGGATCTCTCTCTGCTTCTAAATTGATCCCTTAACACATCATTAGTCCACTCCACTATCACATCTGCACCACACATAGTCATTTGTAAGTGCTCCTACGTAATTCGCAAGTCGCAGCACGCCCCAGCCCGTAGAGGACTGGGATGGCCCCAATGATGAAGCATGTCACCAAGGGGCAACCCTGGTGAGTGAGGGGACACCTAGAAAAAAAGCAATTTCTCCTTTTCTATCTACTATACCTTCCAGACCAACCCCATTGAGTGTTGTTGTGAATGGATTTATAGTGACCAGCAAGGCTCTCAGGTATCTGGCTACAGAGACCTTATGTTGAATATAGTTATCAATAATTCCACACACGCCCTGTACTGTCGCATTCTTTCTTCCACAGTTGTCGAAAGTACTACTTACTTTTCACTGACATGCATGCAGTAGTGCATGCACTTTCAAAGATTGATGGATAGGTTTGTACCCAAAGAATTGTTTATGTTCAATTGTTTGTCTATGCTGTGCTTTTTTTACAGGGTGTCTTCTGGTGACCAACATCGATGGACGAAGCGTCGGCTGCAATGGAGGAGTGCCGCTAATAAGAGGATTTTTTTTCTGCAGGCAACTTACTTACCACTTCCAACAGGACAACTACAACAACATAGATACAGTATCCCTTGCCTTTTTCTCTGACTGTGACTGCATTTCTTGGATCTCTCTCTGCTTCTAAATTGATCCCTTAACACATCACTTAGTCCACTCCACTATCACATCTGCACCACACATAGTCATTTGTAAGTGCTCCTACGTAATTCGCAAGTCGCAGCACGCCCCAGCCCGTAGAGGACTGGGATGGCCCCAATGATGAAGCATGTCACCAAGGGGCAACCCTGGTGAGTGAGGGGACACCTAGAAAAAAAGCAATTTCTCCTTTTCTATCTACTATACCTTCCAGACCAACCCCATTGAGTGTTGTTGTGAATGGATTTATAGTGACCAGCAAGGCTCTCAGGTATCTGGCTACAGAGACCTTATGTTGAATATAGTTATCAATAATTCCACACACGCCCTGTACTGTCGCATTCTTTCTTCCACAGTTGTCGAAAGTACTACTTACTTTTCACTGACATGCATGCAGTAGTGCATGCACTTTCAAAGATTGATGGATAGGTTTGTACCCAAAGAATTGTTTATGTTCAATTGTTTGTCTATGCTGTGCTTTTTTTACAGGGTGTCTTCTGGTGACCAACATCGATGGACGAAGCGTCGGCTGCAATGGAGGAGTGCCGCTAATAAGAGGATTTTTTTTCTGCAGGCAGCTTACTTACCACTTTCAACAGGACAACTACAACAACATACAGATACAGTATCCCTTGCCTTTTTCTCTGACTGTGACTGCATTTCTTGGATCTCTCTCTGCTTCTAAATTGATCCCTTAACACATCACTTAGTCCACTCCACTATCACATCTGCACCACACATAGTCATTTGTAAGTGCTCCTACGTAATTCGCAAGTCGCAGTACGCCCCAGCCCGTAGAGGACTGGGATGGCCCCAATGATGAAGCATGTCACCAAGGGGCAACCCTGGTGAGTGAGGGGACACCTAGAAAAAAAGCAATTTCTCCTTTTCTATCTACTATACCTTCCAGACCAACCCCATTGAGTGTTGTGAATGGATTTATAGTGACCAGCAAGGCTCTCAGGTATCTGGCTACAGAGACCTTATGTTGAATATAGTTATCAATAATTCCACACACGCCCTGTACTGTCGCATTCTTTCTTCCACAGTTGTCGAAAGTACTACTTACTTTTCACTGACATGCATGCAGTAGTGCATGCACTTTCAAAGATTGATGGATAGGTTTGTACCCAAAGATTTGTTTATGTTCACAATTGTTTGTCCATGCTGTGCCATTTTTTCTTGTCTCCCAAAACCTTTCCCAAAAACCCCCGTACCCATCCATTTTTCAAACCCTAACCCTCTTCCCCCGGGCTGTGTGGTTTTGATTGATGTGTGACTAAATTACAGCAATAAATCCACACACTTGCTGGGGAGGATAAGGTGATAGCAACAGGCTGGTGAAGAAATCCGAGGATATATTCTTACTCTGCTTGACAAAGACCCATGGCTAATGTCAAAGAACTTCAACCGAATTAGTAGTTATACTTTACCATTTGTTAGGCTACAATGTGGCACTGTTCTAGTGTACTTCTGTCACCTGCTATATTCTCTATTGTACCGTTGAATTGCTCAGGAGGACAAACCAGATTTAATTTTCTTTTTTTTCATAGGCATGCAACTGCCACTGTGTCACATCACTAGTACCACCGCTATGAGGAAATTTTATCCGACCAAGATTGCCAACCTTATTCGCTGTTTCCCGTGGAGCCAGCCCTGGGCCTAGCCCTACTTTCAAACACAAATTACAGGTAAGATAAGCGTTTGGTGGTTTGGGGGTATAATGGAGTATTAGTAGGAGAGACGAGAGACTGACGGTAGTACTACTAAAGTCCTAGGACTCTTGGATTCACTTCACTTACTCTGTGAGAGGCACTTAGTGTTGAAAACATTTGGGCATTTACACTTAAAGGAAGAAAATGGAACTAAACTTTCAGGAAAACAAAGTCACTGTTAAACCCCCACCCACCAGGCAAGCAGTAAAAAACGGGTATGCTCAGATAAAGTTTGAAAAAGTATATTTATATCCCTAACAAAATAATCTCCCGCAAGACCCTCCCTAACCCCAACGATTGTCCTTCAAAAGTCCCCAAAAACCCAACTCCCAATTCCCACCCCCCAAAAGTCTCTAAAAAAAGGGGCAAGGGACACTATGGGTGGATGCTGTCTACTTTTTGGGCCAGGGCATCATGCTCCTGGCGGAGCAAGGCATGCTCTACGCGGAGCCCCTCCAACACGTTTGAAAAGTGGTGGAGCTCCTGCTGGAGGCGGGACACCATCAGGGTACTGCGGCGCAGGCGTGCCTTCACTGCCTTGCAGGTGTAACGGCTGTGAGAGGAAGCTGTTGTCCTTGCTACTCGGCGGTGGCGTTTGGCTTTGGCAGCCCGGCTCAGTCTGGGTCGACCACTGTGCTGGGTGGCAGCCCGTGGGGGCACGGAGGCCGATGCAGACGACGTTGTTGTTATGGTCGACTGCACACTTTCTTCGTCCTCCAGGGCCACCAGCCGCCGATATTCGGCCGCAGTGGCATCGATCCTCCGTTGCCGGGCCGCTCTAGCCAGCTCCTTCCTGCTTGTTCGTTTGGAAGGAGCATCTATATGAAGAAAGAAAGACATAGTCTGTAACCAATGCTCTTTAAGATTAACTCAATCATTCAGCAGAAATTTGTGTTGCAGTACAACTAGCAACTTGCAAGCGCATTACATAACTATTGAGGCCAGTATCTATCTAACCTCACACTTCTTCATCCTTGCTCTAACATTAGTGGGAGTTTAAGGAACAAATTCTACGAGCACTATGGACTTCCATTGGAGTCGACTATGAAAGTACACCAGTCTTATTCTTCTTCTTGTCTCTTGTTTAGGAAAATTGGTACGTTATCTTCTGCAAGCCGGCATAATGCCAGCGCAGTAAACTTGCACCCGAGAAAAAGAGACGCACGCCATGATGAGTGACCTAGACTTGCGTTGCGTTACTGTACCCGACCAGTACATGCAGGTGGTGAAGCTCTTACTTTTCTATTACGGGTGGCACTGAGAATACTCTGTTACAACTCAAGGGCTACTGCTTAATTAATTTAACTTTCACCCTACAGTGCAAATGAGTACTAGAAATGGAAAATTGAAGAAGATAAATAATCTGATTATCTATCACTTCACATGGGATGTTTTTGCTTATATATGGGATGACTTTAGGTGCTTTGCTTTTTATTGAGTGACCAGTGATACATCCACACATGAATGACTGAGTACTACTAAACTTATCAAGAGAGGTAGGGAGTGGCCACCGTAATAACCGGATCTATGCTGTGCTTGCAATACAAACTACTGCTACTATTGATGGTAGTATTTGGACAAAATTAAAACTTCTTTCCCTTGCCTTTCCTACACTGGAACGGACGTGCGGGTGCAGTGTTACATGCTCTTCAAAGTTACACTTAGTTCATCCACTGACCGTCTACTCTCTCTAGATCATGGGTACTCACAAACTTTCTCTCAGGGGCTAAATTTACAGTGTAGTTTGTGGCCGAGGGCTGCACTGGTGGGGGCGGAGTCAGAGGGGGCGGGGCTAAAGCAAAACGAAAACTTGTGACCATGAGGTTCCACACAGGTCCCTGCAGCAGATGCCTTCATCCACTGAGCCACCAGACCCAGCATTTACATACATCTCTCTCACTCATGCTCTCCCTCCTGCCCTCCCTCTCCATCTCTCTCTCCCTCCTGCCCTCCCTCTCCCTCCCCCTCTGTCATCTCACTGTGTGTGTGTGTGTCTGTCTGTGTCAGCCTTCAGCCCGGGCTGAGACAGCTTCCTCAACGCGCACACACAGACAGCCACACCAAAGTACTTAACAGGTCTTTAAAAGACCATTAACATATTATTGAGGCTTTGTTTGTTGTAGCGCCCCTGCATCTCCACCCTGACAATCACTGCTTGCCCGGCCCCACAGAGCAGAGGCTTTGTTCTATTTCACCTCTTTGTGGACCTGCATCTCCACTCTGCTCTGTGGGGGCCGGGGGAGCAGTGATTGTCTGCAAGGTCTGCACACCGCCAAGGAAGGCTTGCCGGGCCGCCACCGGCCCGCGGGCCGTACTATGAGTACCCCTGCTCTAGATACACATATGCTATCTAAGAGTCAGATAGTAGCATGATCCAGGTATATGGACACATACAGTTTCTGTGTCACCCACCCAGGCTGTTGTCCTTCCACCAATCATTGCTTCATCATTCACCCAGCCATGCATCTCATATTCTTTCCTTCCCAGCCACGTCTTCAATCTCAATAAGTAAGGAATATATAAGAGCTTACCTCTGCCCGCCACCACCACCGTCTGAACTCTCACAGCCGGCACTGGAACCGCCGCATCCTCCCCTGAGGAATTGCCCTCCGCCTCCGTGTCGAGCACCACCACCTCCGTGTTGGCCCCGCCACCAGATGTTCCACCTACAAAGTACATTTAAGAATGTTAGAATAAACCACTCACTAGTATTTGGTATAGGAATGAAGACATGTGAAAACAATGTAATGCAGCACTTTTTGGCACAACTGATGAAGGCTGGCTTTTTAACACGCACCATTTTTTCCACACAGACAGAAGATGGACTTCTAACAACAAGATCAAGTTGAAACAAGGTGAGAGCTCGGCTCGACCACAAGAAATGTCTTCAATTAATCGTCAGCACTAACTACTTTTACATTCTCAGTTAAACGTTTCGTTTTTTTATTATGACTTCATTTTAATAAATGTGTTTACTTTTAATAAAGCTTTTAAACTTAGAGAGACTCTGTGTCTTTTGGTCCAGAGTGACTAGAGTGACTGAGCGAAAGGTTTTGCAATTTTTGCAAGCATGAGTCCGTGCCTCTGACACTTCTTGACTCTGACTCCGTACTCTTCAGCTACGTTGGATAATAATCATCATTGGGGATCAATGATCGATGAATTCGGGAGGTAAATGACTGTGCCACACTATGTAGTCAGTCAGTAAGGACATTGGGGGTTCAAAGTCTGTTATCACAGAGGTATGTGGAAACTCTAACAGCGCCTATTATAATTGATAAGCAATGCACTATTTATTGTCCATAGTTCTGTTTCTGCAGAAGAATTGTCCGCGCCACTGTAGTGGTATGGATTGTTCTCCTATCCAAACCAAAAGGTAGTATCTTATTCTTTCTTGGTGGTCATTCACATTTTATAGTTGGGAATTTTCAAAGCAGATAGAACACTTCAAAAGACATTATGGACAATCCCAGAGGACTGCACTAAGTTGATAGAGCTATTGCTGACTAGAATGGGAGTTTCGCCAACCGTGCAATCTTAGTTAGCTACACAGACAGACTAATAAGAATAATCTAGTAATACCACAGGGAGTCATAGTAGAGGCAGGATAAGAATTTAGATACAGTCTACAAGAAGATCAAAGACGATTTTGAAAAAATCAAATGAGGAACGCTAGGAAAAATAGGTACTAGTCTAAAATGAAAACTTACTGGGGCCAGCAAAGGAGCCCTCGCCTGCCCGATCCTGGCCCTGTTCAACAGCATCCGCCGCCTGCTGCTCCTGTGTCCTCCCCTCGCCCCTGGGGGGAGCTGACGTACAACATGAAAGAAAGAACAGAAAACATGGATGATTGTTGCTTGTCAATGTCAACCAAATCAAACATTTCAAAAGAACAATAACAAAATATTTCTGCGAAATTATATTGATTAGGGTTAGTTTTCATTTATTTGCGGACCTGTGACTTCGAAAGTCACGTAACTCACTAAACAAAGTACTGAAAGGTTCACCTAGGACTGGCAGGCAGCAGTCCGCAGGCAAGACGCAAAGTGACAGACAAACTCCATTGTGATTTCAGTCAGATCAGTGACAACACTAACAGTTGCCTGCTACATTACCAGTCATTTAAATAGTCAAACTATCAATCCACCGCCACTATTTTTCTTATTGTCAGGGGTACAAAGGAAGGGGCAGATTTAAGCCCCTTGCGGCTCTTTTGCTCCGTTCTTGAGTGACTTTTGTGACGCAGCAGCTAAACAAAAAAGGGCGCCATGGTGCGGCGTATAATATTATAACAACGTGACGCATTTGGGAGATGCATCCCGTTATAAAGCCCTGCGCCATCAGGGGGCGTTCCGGCGCAAGGGAGGGCATTCCTGCGCTGGAACACATCCTAAAAGTGGCTGAGGGAAATCTACAAAATTTCAATCAGTCACCTTTAGGACAATGATGCGTCACACAAACCCTGCACCTGCTTGAAGCAGACGTACGGCTTGACCCAGCATTGGGGAGATAGGGTACCCCAGAGCATTGCTGGAGCTGCGCCATCGTTGCGACGGAACTCCAGCAGTAAAGCTTCGGTGACGTTTTGGGCCCATGGTGCGCCGCATTGCAAATACGGCGCACCATGTTTGGTGGTGGTAGCGGGCCGCACAATTAATGGCGCATCCCTGCTACTTTGCAGGGATGCAACGGTAATTGCAATTCTGCCCCTTAGGGGCATACTTACTTACGCATTCTGGCGCATCTCCAGAGATGCGCCAGATCAAATGCGTCAGGCAAAACTACCCTTGCGACACGGCAGATGCGCCTCATTTACAATGCGGCGCGCCCTGGCGCAAGGGTAGGCACTTGCGTGACGCATCTCGTCACATAAGAGCGGCGCATCGCTGGAGTCACGTCGCTAACGCAATGCAACTCCAGTAATGCTCAGGGCCACCCAATACTTAACATGCTGTGTCAGTCCTTACGCCTGCTTCAAGCAGGCATAAGGAATTGAATTGACGTAGCAGCGTCGCAGAAGTGCCTGCGTTAAATCTTGTAGATTTCACGCAGGCAATTTTGCGAGGCGCACAGCCGCCGGACCGCCCACCCTGCGTACTAGGAACGCACCCATTGTGGTGCGGGCCCATGGCTTTATAACGTGACGCATCTCCCTAGATGCGTCATGCTGTAAATGACTCGCAGGGATGCGCCACGTTTACGCCGCTGTTGCGTCACGCAAGGCAACGTAAACGTGGCGCAAGGGGCTTGTAAATGTAATCTGCCCCCTAGTGTCTAGCATTACGCAGTTCTGTAAAGTACACTCATACATAATAGTTACTCAGGCCAATGAGACCACAAATAAGCATAGTAGCAACGCCACTGAGAAGGAGAGCAGTGCACCTGAAATGCACAGAAGATTTTGAAATATAATTTAACTACAATGTAATCGTCATCAGCGGCATTATTGGCTTGCTCCATATAAAAAACAAATATTTGCAATACAACAACACAGAGCAGGAGAAAACATCATAGTAGTGAGTGATGAAATGGCTACTACTACTCACCAAGCCCGGGGATCTCCAAGCCGAGCTGGTCCAGCAGGTCGCGCTCCCGGTCCAGGAGGTCCGTCCAGCGATGGGTGACCTGGCTGTAGGTGCGCTGGACCCCGTAGAGGTGGGATATGGCCCAGCACACCTTCTCCCACCGCTTCCGGCGCTCCCGGATGTTGTAGCCGCCGGCCGCGATCCTGCCGCCTCCCGCGATGGTCCTGGGCAGGCGGCGCTGGACGAAGTAGACCAGCGCGCCCACTTCCTCCGGGCTGAAGATCTCCTGTCGCATCACCTGCTCCCCCCTCAATCGCCCGCATGGTGTCCTGGCACGGGGTCCAGGACTCCTCCTCCCCGCCGCCGCTGCCGCCCTCAAGTGCCTGGGCAGCTTCACGGCGCCTGGCTTCACCATGGTCTGGGCAGGTAAGGTAGGAAGTAGAAAATTAAGAAGGAATAGGATAGGGAAGAAGAAAAGAAAAGAGTTTAAAAAAGTAGTTTAAAAGTAAAGAAAAATAGCAGAAAAGACAAAAATATACAGCTAGGAAAAGAGAGGGATAGATAAGAAGCAAAATCGTTAAAAAAAAACTGAAAACAAGCAAAGGATGGCAAAGATAGCAAGAGGATTAAACACCATGCCCAGACACAGGAAATGAATGAAAAACAAGATGGCCGGCGCCCGTTCACGAGCGCGAAAGTAAGTTCGCGCGAGATTTTCCTCGCGATCTCGTGCGAACTTGTACTCGCAATGCGCTTACTGCGCGAGATTATACATAGCGGGCGGAAACGGAAATACGTCACGCAAACAAAATGGCCGCGCCCGTACTCGACCTTGGGGTAAATTCGCGTGTTGCGCTGCAAGCGGCTCGCGAATACTGCAAAAAAACTCGCGAAACAACAAGCCGCAAAAAATATAAAGCTCATTCGCACAAATTGGCGGCTTCCGCGGTCGGTTTCGCACGACGCCGCGCCCCGCGAATAGCGCGAAAAAACCGAAAAACGATTTTTGCAAAAGCAATGAGCAGGTGCAAAAGGTCAACCTCATGATTTGTAACGATTCCCTGTAGTGCTTCCTGAGGGGGCCCTCCAGAATTCGGTTGCCTGCTTGCAACTATTGTGTGACCCTGCTCTGACCTTAACTGTATGCCACAAAGGTCCTGATTTACAGCTAAGGGAGCAGACAAGCAGGTGCCAGGCTGGAACTTCAAATTCAGTGACACATTATTTAGCCCCTAATTCATTATTGTCAGTTGGGGCAGGGCAGGTGTTGTTAACCCCTTAAGTGCTGCCTCGGTGCATTGGCCGACGGCAGCACTACCTACCCAGTGCTGCGCACGACCATTGGACGTCCATTCAGCACTAGTTCCAATGGACAGCGCAGCACTGGGGAGAGATGTTTAATAGCATCTATGAGGTTAATAAACTAACCCCAAATTAATTCATGTCAGTTCAAGCAGGGCAGGTGGGCTTGCTTTTCCCCCCCATCTTCTACAGTGATGATGAACCAGAGGGTGGCATTTATGTAACAGAGGGTGGCATGGGTCAAAGAGAGGGTGGCAGTGGTGAAACAGAGGGTGCTGGGAGGCTGTGATGATGAACCAGACGTAGAAACAACATAGTCGCGACCGTTGCGAGCCGACAAGTAAGTTCGCAATTGCGAACTAGTACCAAATCCTCGCGAACTGGCGGAAACACTTGCGAACACACAAAAAAAAAAATCCGCAAATTCACGAGAATTCGCGGATTTTGCGGATTGCGAGTTCGCAAATTCGCAAAATTCGCGAACGCCAGATTCTCAAAATTCGCCCATGCTTAGTTAGATAGCATAGTATAGTATATAACAGGATCGAATACCGTAAATTATAGCAAAGCTATATTATTCGTTCATAAGGTTTACGGCTCAATAAAACCCAAGTTAATAGTTAATACGCAAAGGTAATGTTAATCCCGCAATATTTCTCCTGATTATGCTCTCGTCCAGTAGTTCAGAACGGAACTACAACTAACTCGATCTCGTGTTGTTACTCCTAATTGAACTCTCGTTCCGTAGTTTAACACGGAACTTCATCACAATAGCTGTACAATTTCTATACCAACAATACGTCATTGCTGTATAATAGTAAAGTCACTCCATATTTCAGGAGGCAGTATTAAAATGTCTCTACATTGTTACAGTTAGGGTCTACATAGGGACTGCCTCATACTCAATCTGACTGCACCACTACTAATCATACCCGGGGTATCCGTAATCCCCTATGATACTTTTCATTATTTAGTCTGATCTTATACTATTGGTAATCTATATGTACAATGTCAGTATTGTCTCCATTCCAGGGTAATATAATATCTATTAAGGGAAGCAAATAGAGAGGATTGCAGATAGAGAGACACATCCGATATATATGACATACATTCCTAACTCAAACAAATTAACAAATATCTCATTACAATACAAAGGTACAAAAATGACAATAGTGGCTGGGTATGCTTTTCCAAAGCCAGCAAGTATGTAGTTGATATAACTCACAACCAGTTATGTTATATCGAAACAGTGGTAATCATCATAGTCATTATTCTTAATTAATAGTTCTATTGAACAGAGATACAATATAAATACAACAAAACAATGCAATACCCAAAATAGCTTCAGTCTTGTCCCCAAAAATATTGATATTCATTATCTATGTTCATTCCACATTCTACTGCTTTTAGCTTCATCAGCCAAAGGACTTCACGTCTCCTTAACACCTTGGCTGCTAAGGGGTTTTCCCCCCGGTGCTGCTTTCTATGATTTCCCATTGTTCATGACACGGTCAACTTGTCATAAGCACAGCGCAGGTAACACCCATGACGAGTTGACCTTGAGCATGGAAGGGGTTAATTTAATTTGCCTATTACCCCCTCCGGGGTCCTGCTTGACGTGGTAGATCCCATGAAAGCTAAAGATATGTTGATCTCTGTTTTCATGATTCTGCACTGCATGGCTTGCTATCGGGTAGCGAGTATCACCATTCTTAAAAGCTCTAAAGTGTTCCATCATCCTGTCCCTAAGTCTCCTAATCATACTACCAACGTAAATCATCTTACAGGAACATACTATCACGTATACTACGTAGGTTGTATCACAATTTTTGAACATATTGATAGTAAAATTCCCTGTGTCATTATAATTAAAAGTTGTTACTCTATTCATGGTCCATCTACATGCGCTACATCTTCCACATTTATGAAAGCCTCTCCAATCTCTCTTCAGCCATGTCTTGTGCTCAGGTTTATTAGGGTAGCTAGGGCTCACTAAGTTAGCCAATGTAAGACCTCTTCTAAATGTCAAACTAGGTTTCTCTGTAAGGTAATGTAAAATGTCAGTGTCTGTGCGAAGTAAACCCCAGTGTCTCCTGAGAATGGAATATAATTTCTCACTACCCACACTGTAATTAGTAACCATCTTTATAGTATCTATTTCTCGGTTCTTAGTATCTAGTTTCCAGAGTCTTGGCACTTTTCAAGCGCCTCGCTCTAGTGGCTGCTTGATCAATCACCCTCTTATCATAACCTCGCATCAGGAATCTACGTGACATATCCTTCAAATTATAATCAAAGTCACAGTCATTCGTACAATTTCTCCTGGCATGTACCATCTCGCCATAGGGTATTGCATTGATTTGACTGTTCGGGTGGCAACTGCTTGCATGCAGTAAAGCGTTACAGCTAGTAGCTTTCCGTACATTCTACTGCAAAGTTTGGTATTATCCGGGAACAGTTCTATGTCTAGGAATGTTATGTGTTCCGTATCATAATGTGTTGTAAATTTCAAATTGAAGTCGTTGTCATTAAGGTAGTCAAAAAAACTTTTCAATGTATCCACTGACCCAGCCCAAATTAGTAGGCAATTGTCTATAAAGTGACCCCAGTAGTGGATATAGTCAATCCATTGTTGCCCCCTATGGCCCCAGATCCACTCCGCCTCAAACCATCCCATAAAAAGGTTGGCAAAAGACGGAGCGAATCTGGAGTCCATAGCTGTACCAAGGCGTTATCTGTGCCACTTTCCATTAAATAAAAAAACATTGTTCTTTTGAACCAATTCTGTCATCTTAAGAATCATCTGTGTGTGTTCATAATACTCTGCTGGTCTCCTGCTCAAAAAATACTCCATGGCATGTAAACCCAATCGATGATCAATATTAGTGTACAATGACACTACGTCCAGCGTTACCAAAATCATCCCATTCTCCCAATTCAAATCAGTCATGATGTTAAGTACATGTTTAAAATCTTCAATGATAGATGGTAAATTATGAACATGCAGTCTTTGTCAGGATCTACCAAGGCGCCTACCGAAAGTCTAGGAACTACAACTCCCATAATGCATATACAGGGGGCGGGGTCCTATAAAAGTCAGGTGGACCCATTGCTTCCTGTTAGTAATTTTGTGACCTACAGTGCGTTGAGTTGCTATCCAGACTTTGTTTCCTGGCTTCTCTTGGGACTGGGATTAGAGAAGCTTTGTTTAGTTTATGTTGCTGGCTCCAGCGCGAGTGATTTTGGAACGCGCTAATTTGCAGAGGGTTTCGTTCATCTGCCCGTGAAAGCGGGGAAGGAGTTTCCCGTATCTTTGTTTGTTCACCTGCCGGTTGTTCTGCCCACTCTTCATCGGGACGGGAGACTGGGAGCTGAACATCAGAGGAAGAGCGATCGGAAAGAAGAAGCGCCTTTGGTACTGTAAGTTAACACGCAGCGCGTGATGTTTAACGCGCTGCAGTGAAGTTAAACAGAGATGCTGAAAAAAGAATAACTGTTTGCTAAAACTGACATTGGAATTCATTTTGTGAGTGTTCTCGCCGGAGAGCGGAGTGTAGTGGGGCTAGCCTCTGCGCACTGCCGCTACGAAGTACGGCACTAGTGTCTTTGAGTTCATTATCCAAGCGGAAGATAGTGGGAAGGCCTACATCTTGCCGTGTTGGGAGAACGGGGATATTTGAAGACAATTGTAGATATTTGGAAGGAAGCGGAAGACAGTAGTGGGAGGCTACGTCTTGCCGTATTCCTCAAGGAGAACATTGCATTTATGGGCAACACTTATGTACTCTCTGGAAGAGCATAACTTTGGTTGGTTTTTGACTACACGTATTTGGTGGAAGATACATGTTTATTTAAAGACACATTCTAATCAAGGAGGGGTAGGTGCTGTTTCGATACCAACAGTGTACACAGTCCATGTGAGGAGGGGTGATTTAGAACTAATTGTTGTTTACCATCCTTAGGAAATCGGTGCCGACAAACACACCTTTACACAGGGAGGAGGTTATCCACACCCAGGATATACAGGGAGGAGGAAAAGAGCATTGATTCTAGAAAGGTGAACCCTTTTCAATAAGTACTAAAGAGGTAGAGAGACAGGGGTTCGAAGTAACAGTTCTAACCTGTGCACTGTTTTTTCTTCTTGTCTTTCAGCTATCCCTTCCCCGCAGCCCCCTTCCTTTCCCTTCCTTGGTATCCTGTTTTTTCCCTCGCCCTATCGCTCGAACCCACTGTGTTTTTTGGCCAGTGGGTTGGTGAGATCGGGAGGTGGAGTTTTATGTGCATCAGCCGGATCCTGCAGTGTGGAGTCTGACAGAATTACTAACCCATGAATTGCATACTGCCTGGTCCGGCTGGGGTACATATGGCCACCTTGGATGATGTGTTGAGGGCTTTGGTTTTAGTTCAGCAAGAACTAGCGGCGTCCAAGGCGGAAGCTGTGGCTCTGAAGGATAGGGTTGAGCAATTGTCCAAGAACCCTTTTTCTTCGGGGGCACAACAGATTCAAGTTACTGTTCCTCCCCCTATTCCTTTAGCTACTCCTGAGCGATATGGAGGGGATCCACACAAAACACAGGCCTTTATGACACAGATTATGCTACATTTCTCATGCAAGCTGGCGTCTTTTCCTACTAATCACTCTAGGGTGGCGTTTGCCCTGTCATATTTGGTGGGGGATGCTGCCAATTGGGCGGTGCCCTTAGTCAAAAACGACGATGCCATGCTGTCCAACTGGAATATGTTCAGGGAGGAATTTGAGAAGGTTTTTGACAGAAGGGCCACCAATTTCAGTGCGGATAAAGAGCTGTTGTCATTACGTCAGGGGAGAAGTGATTTAATAACGTATTTGACTACTTTCAATCGCTTAGTAGCTGAAACAGAATGGCCTGAGGGTAAAAGAATGTCCCTGTTCTATCAGGGTTTAAGAGATGAACTGAAGGATGCCGTGGCGCACATAGACCCACAGCCAACCACTTGTATTGATATGGTGAATCTGGTGTTGCGGTTGGATGGTCGTTTGACTGAGAGGAGTGGGGATAGAAGGAAGTGGGACAGGGGCTATGCCCGTAATGTAGGGTTCCCCTCTAGAGCTACGGGTTCTGCAGAGGCAGGGGTGGAGCCAATGGAAATCGGAGCTATTAGGCCCCCTTTATCGAAAACCGAGAGAGAAAGTAGAAGAGTACAGGGGCTCTGTATGTATTGTGGAAAAAAGGGACACTATGTAAGAGAATGCCCTTCAAAACCCAAGACCTCTAATACTTGGAATAAGAATCAAAGGGTAGCAGCTTCTAGCACGGCAAGGGAGAAGGAAGAAGTACAATCATCATTGCCTAAGGCGGAAGAGGTTCCCGATTGGAAACTTACCTCCTTGGCTTCCTCTGGTATAGGGGAAACTGAGTCCCATTTGGTGTTGGAGATGTCCTTGGAGTGCGAACAAAAATCCCATTCTGTGATGGTGATGTTGGACTCCGGGGCGACAGGGAATTTCATTGACAATGGATTGGTGAACCGACTGTTGTTGCCTAGGGTACCCCGAGGTAATCCTGAGGAGGTATTAGCGGTCGATGGGCAGCCCATTAAATCGGGTCTCATAACCGAGAAGACAGCGGAGGTGGAGTTGTCTATAGAGGTATCAGAAGGGAGACACGTGGAGAAAGTGGAATTGAACATCATAGATGCTCCCCAATATGAAATAATACTGGGAATGCCATGGTTCACATACCATAATCCTTCCATTGACTGGAAATCCCGTACAGTGCTGTTCTCTTCTGGAATGTGCAAGGAACATTTGGTGCCTTATGTATCTTCTCCAGGGGCAGTGTTAGCCTTGCAATTCAGGGTGGCTACAGCGGCAGAGAAGGAGGTAGTGCTTCCGAAACAATACGAAAGCTATCAGGAGGTCTTTAGTGAAAGCAGAGCCGAGAAGCTACCGCCTCATAGGGCCTATGACTGTAGGATTGATTTGATTGACGGGGCAGTGATTCCTACATGTCGTGTATATGCGTTGTCTGTACCTGAAACAGCTCATTTACGGGAGTACATTACACACTATGAGAGTATTGGCTTTATAAGACCTTCTCGTTCCCCCGCAGCCTCTCCCCTTTTCTTTATAGCAAAAGCTAATGGGGATCTGAGGGCATGTGTGGACTACCGCGTCTTGAATAAAAATACCATCCGAAACCGTTATCCTCTCCCCCTAATCACCGTGTTGATCGATCAGGTGAGAGAAGCTGTGATCTATACTCGCTTGGACTTGCGGGGGGCTTATCACCTGGTCAGGGTTAGAGAGGGGGACGAGTGGAAGACGGCTTTCAAGACGCGGTATGGACTATACGAATATCTAGTCATGCCGTTTGGGCTTTGTAATGCCCCCGCGGCTTTTCAGTTCCTGATTAATGACGTGCTAAAGGAGTTCATTGACTTGTTTGTAGTCGTGTACATAGATGACATTCTGGTGTACTCGATGGAGGAAAAATGTCATGTGGAACATGTTTGCAAAGTGCTGGCCAAGCTGCAAGAACATAGCCTTTTTGTGAAGCTCAGCAAATGTGAGTTTGGTGTGTATAGTGTGGAGTTTTTGGGAGTAATGATCAGTCCATCGGGGTTGCAAATGTCGGAACGGAAGGTGGAAGCAGTGCGAGACTGGCCGGTTCCGAGAAATGTGAGAGAGGTCCAGAGTTTTCTGGGCTTCGCGAATTACTATCGCCGATTTATTATGCATTTCTCGTTGACGGCGGTGCCGATTACCAAACTTTTGAGGAAGGGTAAGCCTTTTGAGTGGACGGTGGAAGCCGGGGAGGCTTTTGAAACACTAAAAAACTCATTCACTACAACCCCTGTGCTGTCACATCCCAATTTAGAACATCCCTTTATTGTTGAGGCCGACGCTTCGGATGAAGCAATCGGGGCGGTATTGTCACAGAGAGATGGGAGTACAGGGCAGTTGCACCCGGTGGCCTTTCTGTCAAAAAAGTTGAGTTCGGCTGAACTCAACTATACGATAGCGGAGAAGGAACTGCTGTCGATAAAAAGGGCTTTTCAGGAGTGGAGGCAATATCTATGGGGGGCCCTTCATACCATCACTGTGTATACCGACCACAGGAATTTGCAATTCATGTCATCTGCTAGACACTTAACCCAAAGGCAAATGAGATGGATGCTTTTTTTTGCCGAATATAATTTTGTGGTTACCTTTCGTCCGGGGTCTGAAAATAGAAAAGCAGATGCCCTATCACGACAGACAATGCCCTCTGATAGTGTGGAAGAAACACAGGCCATCATTCCGGAAGGGAAAGTTCTGTGTATAGTCAGAGCAGAAACATTTTTGGATGAGGTACGAACCTATCAGTATCCTGGAGGATGGATGTCATGGGCTCATGGCATAGCAGAGAGGAAGGTGAGAGATGGTTTGCCTTTTTATCAGAACAAATTATTTCTGCCCTCATTACCGTTGCAGAAAAAGGCGTTTGTTTGGGGGCATGAGGGAGAGCTGGCGGGACATCCTGGTGTTCGTAAAACCCTCGAAATAGTTCAAAGACACTTTTGGTGGCCTAGTCTGGGTAAGAACGTCAAGGCATGGGTAGCTCGGTGTGATATCTGTGCCAGGGCAAAGGGACTAAACTCTAAAACAGCGGGGAAGCTTATAACCATGCCTACTCCCAATCAACCCTGGCAACACATTAGTTTGGATTTTGTGTCTGGCCTTCCGTTGGACAAGGGATTTTCCGCTGTGTTAGTGGTAGTAGACAGTCTCACTAAAATGGGACACTTCATCCCTTGTAAAAATCTTCCGAATGCCAGTCAGACGGCGCAACTTCTAGCTAGTAACGTTGTCCGATTGCATGGTATTCCCAGGGTGATAGTGTCCGACAGGGGACCCCAGTTCATTGCCAGGTTCTGGCGTATGTGGTGTCGCGCCCTGAATATCGAGTCCAATCTGTCTACCAGCTTCCACCCACAAACAGACGGGCAAACAGAGCGACTGAATCAGACCTTAAAGAAATATTTGAGATGTTTCTCTAAAGAAGCTCATGAATCCTGGGTAGATCTGTTGTGGATGGCGGAGCTGGCTTACAATAACACCTGGCACAGTTCAACAGGGATGTCGCCTTTCAAGGCTACATTCGGATTTGATGCGAAAACATTGCCGATTGACATACCACTCGATCTCCAAGACCAACCCTCAGTCAGGGAAAGGGTACTGATGTTGAGGAAGGTACATAAGGGAGTTCAGATACATTTGAACAAGGCTAAGGAAGTGTACAAGAGGTGGGAGGATCGTCGCAGGATAGTGAGTCGTCAGTATGTGGTGGGAGATAAGGTCTGGCTGTCTACCAGGAACATTAGGTTCAAGTTGCGCAGCGTGTTCCACCCCAGGTTTATCGGCCCCTATGCCATTGTGAAGCAAGTGAACCCTGTCACTTACAAGCTGAAACTGCCTGGTTCCTTACGCATACACCCGGTGTTCCACGTACAGTTGTTGAAACCTGCTCTTTCTTCACGCAGGGCGGCCCCTCCACCAGTGTTGTGTGATGGGGGTATGGAATACGAGGTGAGGAGCATTAAGGACTCAAAGTGGAGCAGGGGTGTTCTTAAATACCTGGTTTCATGGAAAGGGTATACCGCAGAGGATGATTCCTGGGAGCCATGTTCGGATGTACATGCTCCGGCGGCGGTGCGCTCTTTCCATCGGAGATCTCCTGCTAAGCCTGGCCCTAGGAGGCGCTAGGGGCGGGGACATACTGTCAGGATCTACCAAGGCGCCTACCGAAAGTCTAGGAACTACAACTCCCATAATGCATATACAGGGGGCGGGGTCCTATAAAAGTCAGGTGGACCCATTGCTTCCTGTTAGTAATTTTGTGACCTACAGTGCGTTGAGTTGCTATCCAGACTTTGTTTCCTGGCTTCTCTTGGGACTGTGATTAGAGAAGCTTTGTTTAGTTTATGTTGCTGGCTCCAGCGCGAGTGATTTTGGAACGCGCTAATTTGCAGAGGGTTTCGTTCATCTGCCCGTGAAAGCGGGGAAGGAGTTTCCCGTATCTTTGTTTGTTCACCTGCCGGTTGTTCTGCCCACTCTTCATCGGGACGGGAGACTGGGAGCTGAACATCAGAGGAAGAGCGATCGGAAAGAAGAAGCGCCTTTGGTACTGTAAGTTAACACGCAGCTCGTGATGTTTAACGCGCTGCAGTGAAGTTAAACAGAGATGCTGAAAAAAGAATAACTGTTTGCTAAAACTGACATTGGAATTCATTTTGTGAGTGTTCTCGCCGGAGAGCGGAGTGTAGTGGGGCTAGCCTCTGCGCACTGCCGCTACGAAGTACGGCACTAGTGTCTTTGAGTTCATTATCCAAGCGGAAGATAGTGGGAAGGCCTACATCTTGCCGTGTTGGGAGAACGGGGATATTTGAAGACAATTGTAGATATTTGGAAGGAAGCGGAAGACAGTAGTGGGAGGCTACGTCTTGCCGTATTCCTCAAGGAGAACATTGCATTTATGGGCAACACTTATGTACTCTCTGGAAGAGCATAACTTTGGTTGGTTTTTGACTACACGTATTTGGTGGAAGATACACGTTTATTTAAAGACACATTCTAATCAAGGAGGGGTAGGTGCTGTTTCGATACCAACAGTGTACACAGTCCATGTGAGGAGGGGTGATTTAGAACTAATTGTTGTTTACCATCCTTAGGAAATCGGTGCCGACAAACACACCTTTACACAGGGAGGAGGTTATCCACACCCAGGATATACAGGGAGGAGGAAAAGAGCATTGATTCTAGAAAGGTGAACCCTTTTCAATAAGTACTAAAGAGGTAGAGAGACAGGGGTTCGAAGTAACAGTTCTAACCTGTGCACTGTTTTTTCTTCTTGTCTTTCAGCTATCCCTTCCCCGCAGCCCCCTTCCTTTCCCTTCCTTGGTATCCTGTTTTTTCCCTCGCCCTATCGCTCGAACCCACTGTGTTTTTTGGCCAGTGGGTTGGTGAGATCGGGAGGTGGAGTTTTATGTGCATCAGCCGGATCCTGCAGTGTGGAGTCTGACAGTCTTAAGAATTTGTCAACAAATTGAGATAACTTCTCAGTTGGACCTCCAATACCTGAGATAATCGGCCTCCCTGGTGGTTTATCTCTACATTTATGTACTTTCGGTAATGTATACATACAGGGTGCCCTAGGGGCCGCGACTTGCAGGTACATGTATTCATCATAATCCAATAACGTTTGGTCATACCAGATTATAAGCTGTTGATTAATATCCCTAGATAGTACTTCCAAAGGGTTACTTGATAGTCGCTCATAGTACAGTTCATTACTGAGTAGTGAATATACTTCATCATTGTATGCTGTAGTGTCCATAATCACTAAGTTCCCACCTTTGTCAGCCCTGCATATAGTGACCTCCTTATTGCTACAAAGTTCCCTCAGGGCTGTCCTCTCATCCTTTGTCAAATTGTTACCTCTAATCTTAGGTTTACTCTTACATGTCTTATCAATCATTCTATCCAAGTCATAATTAACAGCTCTGTAAAATGCATCAATAGTACTCCCTGTTGCTAATTGCGGTGTCCATTTCGACTTCATATGTAACCCACTGCCCTCACTCTGAAAACGATTAATCTCAAATTCATCTAACAATTTAGAGACAGTTACCGTATCATCCTCTTTCTCTGTTAGAGAAAGCAATATTTGAGTATCCTTGATCTCTTGTATTGCAATGCTACTCACATCTTTTATTGCTTTAACCTTCTCTGGTGTATTTACAAAAAAATGTTTAGTTTCAATCGCCTCACAAATTTGTACAGATCTATCTTAGTCATGTACCAGTCTGTTGATGCCATCGGGCAAAACACCATTCCCATTTTTCAATAAAGATATCATTGTACGAGACAGTTCTAAGGATGACAGATTGATCATTTCAATTTCATTCTCATTCAAATCCTCATTTCCCATTATTTCTTCCAAGATCTGGTTCTCATTCCTTGTCTCTCTCCATAAAGATTTCATCAGTCCATTATATTGTAATATTATTAGACATGAGAATGTTCCCTGAATGCAAGCTTGACCAAACGAGGCGTTGACGCGTTTCAGTGGCGATTAATTATTAGTACACCACCTTCATCAGGACATTAGAAATATTTGTCTCTCATATGTGTGGCAATCTCAAAATTCCTATTCGTAATATCAAACAATGTGCCTTTTGTAAGTTTGTGTTTGAATCCTTCGTAGGTACCAGGACAATGCCGTTTTATAAGTGCACGTCCGCTCTGTGTGGGTTTATTCGTTTAATTGTCTATCCACTCATATGGGACCCATGTTAAAGTATAATAGAATATCCAATCACGTAGCCCAACCTGTGCAAGGAACTCCCTTTTTGATATAGTAAAGTGCCTGTATAGTATGTGACCTAGTGGTTTTGACCAATCCTGTGTATTATGTCTGCCAGCTAGGTGTTTGAAAATAAGCACCTTCCGTCGTGGTAGAGCCGCGTATGCTTCAAGTAGGATAGCCAGTCTGATTTATACTAATCCCAAGAGAGTCCTCTTTATCCTTAAATATATTTTGGAAATCAATTTTTCTACAAACATCAGCTCATGAGTTATGAAAGTCCACACTTAGTAGTAGTCTTGAATACACACTATTGCAAATTATCAGAAAATCAATAGAAAGCATATTAGTTATGAGGGCTAATAAATCAAATAAACCAAAAGGTTCATAGATTCTGACAATCCTCTCTCAGATTATGTGGCATTCAATGGGCGATCAGGGGTGTGTGTACACACCTCGAGACTTATGCTAACGCGCAGCACATCGATCGCTATGTTTCCAAACAACGTACACTCGTGAGCGAGCAGACTGGAGATCTGCCGCACATGCAGTGCAGTGACCTTCCACTGCATCCCCATGTCAGGTGCAACCTCTTTGAGATAAGTACTTCAGTCTGGGTACTCACAGGTGAGTAGGGTTACAACGAAAAGGTGGCAACATCTCGTTGCACTCTCTCTGCTTTCATTAGCAGTGAGGTCAGGCCAAGGCTCACCTCCACAGTCCAAACCTACACACCCAGGGGCAGCAGTGGAAACAATATCATGTGTAGGCAACTGCAGAGTGGGGACAACCGTGTGGAATTTGACTAAAAAGCTCCTTTTTTCTCTGATGTCCCATCATGCACCCTATCCACCCTGACATCGACCAGGCAAGCTGATCCTCCTATGTCAAGCACAAATCCCGTTGTACCCCCTCTTGCCTGCTCTCTTTCTCATAAAGCTGATACATGCTAAAAATAATGTCCAGCTACCATGTAACCTATGGGTTTCCGTCCCGTTCGATGTTTTTCCTTTAGACCAGAACAGAGTCGGTCGGATGGGTGACCCGGAAACCCCCCCCTCCCTAACTCTGTCACCGAACGAGCAGCTCTCGCTCGTCAATGATTTCCTAGTTTGCGAGGACAGCCACGGGTTGGGTTAACAACCAAGGGAAAACATAATCAAGCACACAAGACTGCCACGAAGAAGAATAGTTTACTACAGCCCATTCTCCTTCTTCCCCGCTGCACACACATACCATTGTGAGACCTCACCGCCCTTGTGTACGAAGCAAAGAACGCACAATGCCTCGTCCTCTTTACCTTTCCGACAGAAATGACCCTGTGACAATGCCTCGATTCTCTGTCCTCAGATACTAGCAACCCTGTAACTTGTTACCTCAAACACCCCGATGTAATATGTTTGTCTATGTGTAAATGCTATTCAGGTTATTCTTTAAACAAGAACAAGTATGCTATGTTTTCTGTATGATTACATCATGAATGATTGAATCGAGTTTAAGGGAAACTCCTTCTTTTTGATTGTACTCGTACTGTATGTAAGTGTTGTTATGTTTCAAGCAAAGTAGACTACCCCTGAACCCGCTTGGTGAAGGAGCTCTCCCTTAACTCGAGTTCTGGAATAAAACCCTTTCAACTCGAAGACCACGGACTCTGCTCCTCATTTTATGCATTACCATTTTCTTGGGTAATTATAGAAATTCCGAACGGCGTAAATAACTAGCTTTTTATTTACCACATTAATTGGCGCCTGAACAGGAACGCTCCCTCTTCCCTACGCGCCGGCGATGTAAGTCGGGTCCTTGTCCCTTCCATACTTTCGACGGACTTCAAGTGCACAACAGCGGGATGTTCCCGCTAACTCCCTCGAGACGAGGAGGAGGCAGACTGCGACTGATCATCCACACAAGGCGGTGAAGAAGATTGCGGAGCGTCCCAACCCAGAGCCTGACCAGTGAGAACGCCGAGTCCGAGGTCTTTGGAGCCCCGAATTCCTGCGCAAGCGTCAAGAGTCCGATGACCAGGTCTTCAAGTTTTGCTTCTTGGTGAGTACCACTGAGATAGTATAAAGACGGGTCCCATTTTTGGAAAACGGTAAAGACGTGTTTCATTCGTGAAACCGGTATGGTTGCACTATATTCTAGTGTATAAAGTGTTTGTTTTTGTTCTGTATATTCCAAGTCTTTTAAATCGTAATTTGTTGAGTTTAAGAATGCCTCTGTTTTCCAAATTACGTACAATTGGCACCAAAAAGAATCTATTAGAGAAACCAGTTAAAGTTCCGCCTAGAGATACTCCTGGATATTTTATGTACAACAAACATGGATTGAGTGCCATATTATTTTTAGACCTTTGGGTAGACTATACCGAGAAATTAGAGATGGTGTATAGGTGGCCTGCCACAGGTACATGGGATATAGAATGCATTATGAGAGTGGAGGAAGAGTTATGGAAAAGAAAGGCGAGGCCCTCACAGACAGAAGCCATTGATTTATGACGTAAGGAAGCGCATAGGAGGGCCCAGAAAGAACTAGGGAAAGTCGAGAAAAGTAAGAGAATGTCGGAACAGGCTAAAGAAAAGCAATTACAGGAAGAAGGTGAGAAAGTACTAGCTGATCAGGTAGAGAGAGAGAGAAATGCCCTTGTTACTGGTATTTATCCCGTTTTGTCTGAAGAACACCCTAAGTCCCCAGTCAAAGTAATTCCCACTGCTCCCGAAAATTTCCTCCCTGCCTATCTGTCCGAACCACCTCCCGCTTATGTAAACATGCCTAGAACACGCCCGTCCACACGTGCTCCTGAACTAGTAGCCGATGGTCCCACCTCTGATTTAGGAGTATCCGGGAACGGGGCTGAGGATAAAGACGATGTCCCGCCTCTTGAGTGTCCTTACGACCCCGAACCCAGTAATGGCCCAATGGCCACGATATCAGAGAGATTAAGACTAGCCGTGGGTCAACTCCAAAAGGTCCCTGATATAACGAAGCATTTGGATAGAGTTTACGAATTCATACGGACAGGTGAAGGTCCGGACACTCTGGTCCAGGTCATGAAAAACAGAAAAGTTCCCATCAGAGGACTGCTCCTGCGGTTCATCATAAATTGTCTGATTCGGGAACTAGACCCGGGTAATGGAAGCGTAGACTCTGAGTTAATAGACCTTAGTGACCAGGTGCACAGAGGAGCACACGATCTGGGACATCAGATCGACAAAGTAACTAAAAGACTGGTTAAGAAGATTGTCACCATTCACTCTGAAAAAGTCACACAAGAGGACGACTCAGAGGAAGATGATAGTCCGACACTAGATAGAATGAATTTCCTGGGTGTAGCGCGACATTGTCCTGGCCCCAATTGGCGAACCCCTCGAATGTCGCAGATAATTAAAAGATTAGATCCTTCATCGGAAGATCTTTTCCAGTCCACGGAAAGAGCCCTAGATGAATGGATGGACAATGAGCCTCCCCTTACTCAGCAAGAAAAAGAATTGGCCCGGTCTGCCACCCATTGGATATCACAGCATCGAGTATATGGCCCAGATATAATAGCGCAAATGTTTTTGGCTCTCCCCCGAGCCAAACAACGACTAGCAGGTATTTATATGGTCCAACACCTGGCTACCTTACACGAGAATAACATCCACCGGCCAGACAAACTATACAAATTGTTACAAGAAGTAGTGACAGATAAATGGAGGTCTCGGGACCGGAATTGATTAACACCATTCTGGACCTGCGCCTCAGTTTCCTGCAACTTACTTTAGCTTCATCAGATCATGAACCTTACAGTATAGGCCAATATCCTTTACGAGAAGTCCACCCCATACCCCAGCCAGATGGTACACTGCAACGAGTACATGTGTATACTCCCCTAACCAAGTTAGAGATAATGGAAATGAAAAAGAAGGTGCCCTCTCACGAAAAAGATCCCGGAGGATTTCACAGTGAGTTGAAAGATATCCTCCAAATGGGTAGTTTTACATATCCAGATATAATAATACTCCTTAAAATAATTCTACCTACAGGCATATTCGACAAATTGAAGGAAAAGGATTGGGAGGTGGGTGGTAAAAAGATCACGTGGGCTGCCCTAGAACAAGAAGAGGCAGACAGAAAACCAGGTGAAGGTTTAGGTGAGCGACTAAAAGAACTGCCCAGTCTCCTCATACAGGTCTTGCCTCTGTTATTGACAACGAAAAAGGAAGATTGGGATGCCATTTCTGCCTGTAAACAAAAACCAGACGAGGATACGGGTGATTACTACACCAGATTAGAGAAATGTTTTTCTATAAATAGTGGTCTTGCACATAGCAGTGAGGCATATCCTCATCTTTTTGTGTCCAAATTAGTGGACAACGCCTTACCTTCCATCAGGAATAGAGTGTTGAAAGTTGAGAGTACCTGGCAAGCAAATAGTCCTTCACAAATGTTGCAGATGTTACAGTATCACCACAACAGAATAAGGGAGGAACAGGAACAGGAAAAGAAGAGGGTAAAAGACACAAAAATGAAGGTACTGGTTGCACAGATGGCACCAGTAAATACAGGCCCCAAAGGTAATGTAGGGGCCAATAGAGGTACCTGTAACTACTGCAAACAGCAGGGCCATTTTGTGAAAGAATGTCCAGTTCTGAAACATAACATAGCGACAGAAAAGACGAAAGAACGCCCTCACACTCCTAGAACAGGTAACACTCAGCGGCCCCAAACCACTACACCGCCACAGGTTCAGACTCCTGTTGCTGCCACACAGATGTACCAGTACGCACAGTCAGATTACCCTGAGTTTGAACCGTGTGCATGAGACAACCTTGAGAGAGAAAGTGACTTGCCCCTTATTCCAGTTCCAGTAGATCAGAAAGGTCCATATATACAAGCTCACTTACTGGGACAAGACAGAAAATTCCTCATAGACACGGGGGCGAGTAGGACTACCATAAGTCATAAGGAAGTCCCAGAGGTTCCTCTCTCTGGCTCACATAATATATCTCTGGGCTTTTCAGGAAAACCGATCATAAACAAAGTATCTGAACAAGTCTCTTTAGGAGTGGGTCCTCTGACACGTACTACTGATTTGGTCCTTACGGAAACGTGCCCAGAGAATTTATTAGGTATCAAGACACTCAAAGAACTAGGCGCAGTAATATGCTGTTCACCGGAAGGAGTAAAATTGTTCCTACGAGATTTCAAAGGACACTTCACAGTCAAAGAATTCGACCCCAGACTAAAAGACATCCCACAACATTTATGGGCAAAAAGCTCGACTGATGTCGGTTACATGGACATCACCCCACATCAAGTCACGCTCAAGGAGGGTGTAGTCTTACCCCGCATACGACAATATAAGATTCCACCCGAGGCTGAACAAGCCTTGCTAAAAATAATCCAGGAACTCATAGAGCATGGTGTGGTGATCGAGACTGATTCAAATATTTGCAATTCTCCAGTTCTTCCGGTCCTTAAAAGGACTGATCCTCAGGCACCCCCGGTCTACCGACTGGTGGTTGATCTCCGAGAGCTGAACAAATGTGTGATCCCACAATATCCGGTGGTCCCAGATATTTCTTCACTATTGACTGCCATAGATCCCGAAGCTGCATTTTTCACAGTCATCGACTTGAAGAATGCGATTTTCAGCATTCCTATACATCCCGACAGTCAATATCTTTTCGGATTCAGTTTAAAAGGACGAAGCTTCAGGTTCACTAGAGCTCCCCAAGGCTTTACAGAAAGCCCAAGCATCTACAGTCAAGCACTAAAAAGACAACTTGACAGTATCAATATGCCTGCCAACACAGCATTGATACAGTACGTAGACGACATCCTCGTAACAGCTAGGACAGAACCAGAATGTGAAAAAGCATCTCTCACAGTCTTACATTTCCTGACAGACAAAGGTCACAAGGTGTCTCCCTCAAAATTACAGTTCTGCGCACAGCAAGTAGCTTACTTAGGACATTTGCTGTCGAAAGAGGGTAGGCAACTAACACAAGAACAAATCCAACTGGTTTCGACAATTTCACAGCCAAAGTCACAGAAAGAAGTTCGCGCATTCATTGGTCTCACTTCATATTGCAGACAATGGATCCCTCAGTATGCCCACATAGTCAAGCCACTCATACAGTTAACCACAGTGGAAGCAGCCACTCATACAACTCTCCCTTGGACATCAGAACACTCCCAAGCATTTGAAGCTCTAAAACTAGCCCTGTGTCAAGCACCAGTTCTGGCAACCCCGAACTACAGCAAGCCTTTTACCCTGTTTGTGACAGAACGTAACGGAACAGCACTATCCGTCCTCACACAAGACCAAGCAGGAAGAAACAGACCCTGTGCTTATTTTTCTAGCACATTGGACCCCGTAGCACAAGCTTTGCCTGCATGCCTGAAATCTGTTGCGGCTACAGCCCTGGCCATAAGACAAAGTGATTCAATAGTGTTAGGACATCCCCTGATAGTACAAGTGCCACATGCTGTGGAAGTCCTTCTGAACAGAACACAGACCCAACACCTGACTGTAGCAAGATGGACAGGATACGAACTAACGCTCTTCCAGCCACACATAGAGATCAGACAATGCAATGTATTGAATCAAGCTACCCTTTTGCCCTCAAGCTCAGATGACACGACACAACATGACTGTGTGGAAATGATCGACGTAGTGACAAAACCAAGACAAGACCTAACAGATGTTGCACTCCCAGATCCTGATGTAACACTCTATGTGGATGGATCGTGCATGAGGACAAGTGCTGGAGAGTTAGTAGCAGCCTATGCAGTAACTACGGACTGTAAAGTTATAGAGACCCAAAGAATTGACATTCTGTCAGCTCAAGCAGCAGAACTAATCGCCCTGACACAGGCCTGCATATGGGCAAAACAATTGAAAGTGAACATCTATACCGATTACCAATATGCATTCGGTGTAGTTCACAATTTTGGAGTGTTATGGCAGGAAAGAGGGTTTCTTACCTCACATGGGGCCAAGATACAGCATGGTCCCCTGATTAAAGCCCTACTAGATGCTATACACCTACCCACAGCCATAGCTATTCTGAAATGCAAAGCATATACCAAAGCTACAGACACCATATCTAAAGGAAATGACTTAGCGGACCGAACTGCTAAACAGACAGCCCAGAGTCCAGTGAACACATCAGACTCTCAGGTACTAACACAGACTGTCACTATGGTAGTGAGAAATCCCTTGAAAGATGTGCTAGACATACAGACACATGCCACATCAGATGAAATAAAGAAATGGGTTGAACAAGGACGGGTCCAGACAGATCAAGGTTGGATGACCAAAGACCGAATAGTATGGTTTCTCCCTGACTCCATGGTACAAGTCATAATTGACACGGCCCATAGCCCCGCCCACCTAGGCGAGAAAGGTATGCTGGATAGTTTACGGAATATCTGGTTTAACAAACATCTGAGATCTGCAGCCAAACAAAAAGTAAAAACTTGCATGATATGTTGCCAATTTAATCCTGGTAAAGGTGTATCAGTAGAACAAGGTGGATTCCAGCGTCCTGATCATCCCTTCGAAGTCCTCCAAATGGATTATATCCAGATGGACAGATGTAGAGGGTACAAATATGTGCTAGTGGTAGTGTGTACACTGACACGATGGACCGAAGCATACCCCGTCCCAGACTATGGTGCCCAGACAACAGCTAAACAATTAGTGAGAGAATTCTTCCCCAGATACGGGTTACCAAGGGTCATTTATTCGGACAATGGACAGCCTTTCTCCTCCAAATTGATGGAGGCTGTTTCTCTTTTATTGGGATATTCCTGGAGATTTCATTGTGTCCGACACCCTCAAGCAGCCGGCCTAGTCGAGCGGCAGAGCCAGACCTTGAAAACAAAACTAGCCAAAGTATGTGCAGAAAAAGGGATAGACTGGGTCACTGCTCTCCCGGTCGCTCTCTTTTATATGCAAATGGTGGCACATTCCCGGACGGGACTCTCCCCTTTCGAAGTAACATTCGGGAGACCTCCTAACATCTGGGGTGTCCCTTCTCCTAGAAAACTGACTGACATTGATTCTAATATGCTGACAGATTACCTGGCTTCCTTGATGTCTGCACTCCAATCTTGTCGTTCACAGGTTACAGCAGCATTTCCGGACCTCACCACACCCGGAGAACACGCAATCAGGCCCGGGGACTGGATCCTGGTTAGAAATTTCTGTAGAAGAGATGGACAGCTCCTAAACTGGTCCTCCTGACCACGAGGACCACCGTCAAAGTGGAAGGACGCAAAGGATGGCTCCACGCTAGCCACTGTCGGAAATTTTTGGGATCTACACCCACAGACACTGTGGCTTGTCCAACAGCTACCAACACCCCGGATATAATTTCACCAATTCCAGAACTCACTCCTCAACAGGAATACAGATCGCGGCTGCGATCTCACCAAAAACAGACTAAAGACATTGCACCTGATCATAACGCACCGGTGGCTAATTAAGACCAGGAACAAGCTCTTGGTGAAGGGGCTGCTGGGAGACGGTTTGATCTCGTGTTTAGAGACATCTTAGTATTAAATCCATAGACATCATGAGGAGAAATGACGCGGTGCGTCAGTGGAAAAAGACTAATTATGTAAAACTACTGCATAACAGGTTCTCGATTTTTCTGTTTATTATGTTACTTGTTTGCTGTGTAGCAGCCTGCCTGGGATGGATCTTATGTACAGTTTTCCCTCCATATTTTTCCACACTTGTAAAGAATACCACTATGCATTCCTATGTTGATCTTCCCCCACACCTCGAGGACAGAAGAAAGGAATTTATAAATAATACATTAATTGCCACCCTCCATAAACACCAGCTCATAGTCAACAAGACAAACTGTTGGGTTTGTGGCTTGATGCCACATTCCGTGCATAAGGGAATGCCCTTTTTCTCCCTCCCGTTTGGTTATTCAGGATCCGCCTACGCCTTAGCCATGATATTCTCTGCCTCAGTCAGAAACATTCCTCCAACCAAATTGAAAAACGAAAGTAATTGGAATGAGGTAAAGACCAAAACAAAGGCTGTTTCTAAAATGGTGGATCTCACTGTTACCTGGGGGAGGGCCGAAGATCACGAAAATATCAGTTACTCCCAGTTCCATGACATTGCTTCCTTCAGGGAAATGTTTTCCGTCGATCAAAGACGGACAGATCAAGGAGGTTGGGTAGTACCGCAAAACGGACGGTTTTGCATAAGGGGAAAGGGAAAAGGAGAAGTAATGGGGAACAGCGAGTGTGACAGGACATACACACTGCCAGCTCCCGATTTTCCAACCATAGTGACTGCCCCAAACACCTATTTCATTTTTGGACCCCATGCATGCACCTGGTTGCCCCAAGGCTGGTCTGGAAAGTGCTACATCGCATTCCTATTACCACCAACTTACACAGCCCCTGCCAATTACCACCTGATTGACCCTCTGACCCAAGTTAGAAGACAACGAAGGGGGGTCATAGATTCAGAAGATACTCCAGGGCAAGAAGTAGGAGACTTCTTTAAAGGTTTTCTCCCTTTCTGGGGACCTATGGCAAATAGTCGCCACATCCGGCAACTAACCCGTGTAGTTCAGGCCGCCATAGACGAAACAACTGGCGCCTTAAATAACATTACAGCTGAGGTCGCTGCAGACAGGCTCATGACACTACAGCACCGTATAGTTTTAGATGTCCTGTTAGCCGTCCGTGGTGGTGTGTGTAAGGTAATAGGGTCCAGTTGTTGTGTATTTATTCCCGACAACGCCCCCTCAGTCTATTCTGCCATCTCCCGCCTCCATGTACTATCCGACAAATTGGATATGGACACCGGCACATGGTTCCTGACCGGCTGGTTTTGGGACCTCCTGTCCACCTGGGGGTGGAAGGCACTAACAGTCCTGGGCCTCGTTTTTGCAACTATCTTCACCTTTTGCCTCTGTGTCCAGTGTGGCCCCGCCCTTTGTGGACTGTGTGCCACTTCCTGTACTCCTCGTCCACGAAACAGAGGAAAGAAAAATGAAATGATCATGTTACAGGAGCAAGTATACGACTTGATGAACATGGAAATTGATTGAGAATTTCTGTAATAGGGTTTCTATGGGACAAGGAGGGAATGTGGAATTTGACTAAAAAGCTCCTTTTTTCTCTGGTGACCCATCATGCACCCTATCCACCCTGACATCGACCAGGCAAGCCGATCCTCCTATGTCAAGCACAAATCCCGTTGTACCCCCTCTTGCCTGCTCTCTTTCTCATAAAGCTGATACATGCTAAAAATAATGTCCAGCTACCATGTAACCTACGGGTTTCCGTCCCGTTCGATGTTTTTCCTTTAGACCAGAACAGAGTCGGTCAGATGGGTGACTCGGAAAACCCCCCCTCCCTAACTCTGTCACCGAACGAGCAGCTCTCGCTCGTCAATGATTTCCTAGTTTGCGAGGACAGCCACGGGTTGGGTTAACAACCAAGGGAAAACATAATCAAGCACACAAGACTGCCACGAAGAAGAATAGTTTACTACAGCCCATTCTCCTTCTTCCCCGCTGCACACATATACCATTGTGAGACCTCACCGCCCTTGTGTACGAAGCAAAGAACGCACAATGCCTCGTCCTCTTTACCTTTCCGACAGAAATGACCCTGTGACAATGCCTCGATTCTCTGTCCTCAGATACTAGCAACCCTGTAACTTGTTACCTCAAACACCCCGATGTAATATGTTTGTCTATGTGTAAATGCTATTCAGGTTATTCTTTAAACAAGAACAAGTATGCTATGTTTTCTGTATGATTACATCATGAATGATTGAATCGAGTCTAAGGGAAACTCCTTCTTTTTGATTGTACTCGTACTGTATATAAGTGTTGTTATGTTTCAAGCAAAGTAGACTACTCCTGAACCCGCTTGGTGAAGGAGCTCTCCCTTAACTCGAGTTCTGGAATAAAACCCTTTCAACTCGAAGACCACGGACTCTGCTCCTTAATTTATGCATTACCATTTTCTTGGGTAATTATAGAAATTCCGAACGGCGTAAATAACTAGCTTTTTATTTACCACAACCGGACGGACTGGGCACTGCTGTGGGGATCCCTCACACCCTGCCATTTACTTTAAAACATCTTGTGAAACAAATACAACCATCCAATCCGTGTGAAGTGCTCAGGGGAGACCACCCGAACACAAGACTTTGGAAAGGAGACACCGTGAGGACTTCCCAGCCCCTCTGTCAACTGAAAGGATGTTTTAATACTACTCTTGCCATCTGTACCCCAGCTCGGCTCCATAGAGACAGCACAACATTCTACCGGAGAGCTATGCTGGGGAATCATACAGGTGCCGCCGCCTTGGGAGAAAGCAACATCGGATCTGTTTTACCAATAGCTCTCTGCAAATGCCTGTGCAGTGGCATCTCTGAGGGCACCAAAAGCATGCCTCCTCCTGGACATATTGTTGCCATACAGTGGGGCTTGGTAACATCCTGGCGCAGCGAGAGCCAGGGGACACCAGGGAAATGAACAGACGCACTATGCCCAAAGACCCATCAAAAACTATGACTCAGAGGAACGGGGCACAGGTAGCCGTAAACACAAGGACGCGAGCATCCACACTTGAGCGCCCAACACTCGGCCTCAGATAATATTTTGCAACACATCCTCGCACTGGAAGGCTTTTGGCCACGACAATGGCAGCAAAACAGTGATCCAAATGAAAACACATTAAAAAAAGCAAAACAACATTAGCTTGCATGAAATGTCAAAATGTCAGCAAGGAAAGCCACGGCATGTGCAGCGAAGCCCGCGGATTCCGTTTCACGCAGCCATTGCCAAACAAGTGCTTACCGACTAATGAAGGAGATCGTCTAATGCCGCAAGTAAAAGATCCAGTCCTGATGGGTCGTCCCTAAAGGAGGCAGGGCGGTAACAAGGAGGGACTAATAAGCCTCATTTTCAATCAAAGGCCAGCGTTTACCATAAACGATGACCCCAGCCAATGAAAAACATGGGCGGGGATTCAACCCCATTTCTAAAACCTACCCTACTCCACTATACCTCGCAGAGCGAGCAGTGCATGCTCGCTGCAACGCAGGTCTGAGACCTAAAAAGGGATGTGTGCCTGTAGGCCTCACTCCAGAGACACTGGGTTAAAATATCCTGTTCACTACTACTGATCACTACACGGTATGCTACCACAACCGCACTTGTGCTGCTTAGCTCTTGGTGAAGGCGATAGCCTTCCACCACTTTGAGGGTAGCACTTTGGGCTCCCCTCCTGGTCCAACAAGACTGCAATCCATGAGACAGGACTATGTAATGGCATACACACATGATCAGTGTTTGCCTATGTCAAAACTAATCAGCAGCAGTAGTGATCTAGCCAACAGAACAGTTGTGCACTCAGGGCAGAGGTACACGTCTCTTATCATGCAGAGCACTTATCCGTCCCTCTGCTTTTTAGAAGATGCCAAAACGATGGCCACATTTAGTAGAACAGGGCCAAGACCATGTTGGAATGAGTTCTGGTCTATTTTTTAAATGTCCACTTGGGGTTGCAGCCATTTAGCACCCGGTAGAGGTTCTGTAGATGATCTACAGGTAAGTGCTAGTTCAGGAAAATGTACACTCCTCCATATTATTGCTCTGTTCTCAACCAGTGTGAAGTGTAGTGGTGAGATGGTGGTGTTTTTTATTAGTGATGGGGATGTGGTACCCCAGGGTGTTGCATCTGGAGGTGGTTTTTCTCTCTCCTTTGTGCTTTAACTTTGATACGAATATGCCCCCAATATCATAGCACTCTTAAACGGTGGTATTTTAGTGCTAAGATGGGCCGATAGAGGCATATTCAATGGCGAACCAGAACTCTTTAGGGATTTTATTGGTTACCTATTCTAGAGAAGAGATGCTTGAGTTAGAAGTTAATTTTAGTCTCTCAGGTTAAGATTTTGTTTAATTTTCACCGTCTGATTTTAAGCTTTTGTCCACTGCCTTTCTAGCTTACAAGAAGATTTGTAGAGGAAAAGAGGATCATAAGAACACAAACATATAATATTAATTTCCTCACCTTTAATAAGACAATGGGGCCCCCGGCAATGGTGAAGGTGGGAAAAGTTAGAGAAATGGGCTTGTTCTTGCCTGCCTGGCAATAAGGCTGTACCAGAAGGACTGGCCCAAATTATCAGTATCAGCTGCTTTTGTGGGCTAATATGGGATACTTTGTGGTCAAAGGTGTTGGGATTTTGATGTTAGGTGCATAACTCACTCAAGAGATGAAGTGGATGGGGAGTTGATGAGGCTGTAATATGATGAGTTGGTGCATATCAAAGAAAGTGCGGCTTGGATAAAATGCATATGCAAACAAAATAATCTTGGTAACTCTTGTAGATATACCTTAAGAACCTAACCAGTTCTGTGCGGTGTTACTGGCCCAAATGGGTTATAAAGTGCACAACCTGCCACCATTTTTCATGAAAGTGCACTGCCATGTGTTAGCGGAATGTGCCCCAAGCATCTTGAATTCCTATTTGGGAACGTGCAACCTTTTTTTGATTCCCGGATTCCGTTTTTTTCGTCCTAGTACCAACCCTGGTAAGATAACCATGGCAAAACTACAATTATGGCATGCTAGTGGGAAGTGTTGGCCTAGTATGACTGTGTTGCATTTAGCCCTTGAGAAGAAGAATTGGCGGTCTAGTTACTAAAAATGATGACCCCTGGCAAGGAGACAAGACTCCCAAGAGAGGGATTCTCAGCTGAGGTTTGGCCAAGTTAGTGGGCAGGATCAGAGGGTGTTTGGATCCAATATATTGGCTTATTGTGATTCTTTGTTTCATGTAGAGCAGATACAGCTCAAGGACAACACTTGTTACAAGAAAACCAGGGGGAGCCAAAAAGATCCTTGCAAGTATCGATTTATGTTTTGTTTAATACCATGAGCAGTGACCTGGGGTATGGCTCACCACCATAACTCGTGATTTTCAAAGATTTTTTTAGGTTTTGACCATAACCATATATTCTCTTCGAAAGAAGCTTTGCAAGGGAACTTTTATTTTGGTTCATTGTTCAGTTACTGCCCTTAGCAGGCAACCATCATTTTTGTTGACAGAGTTTTTTTCAGTAAGTTTTTGATTTTGTGATGATAAGACTGGAAAAGTGCTTGGAAATTGCTTGCATCCCTGCCTTCAATCTTCGTTTTTATTTGAATGCGTAAGGGAAAGTTTACTCAGGGGCAAACCAAAAAATGCCCTAAAATATTTACAAGAGCCTTTTCCTCTTTAAATGAGGAAATGCTTCTGGAAGAAATGAGTTAGTAAGTTACAAGGACTCAGACTTAGATCCCCATTTGGAACCAGCAGGGAAGTCCAGAACTGCCAGTGGCGGCTAATCCACCAAGGCGGAGGAGGGTAGCCCCACTGAACAAAAGGAAAAATAAAATGATAATAACTATTGTTATTATCGTTTTACTTTTCCTATATATTTCAGTGGCTCTCGGGCAGGGCGGGGCTGGCGGAGTAGGGAGAGGAGTGATTTTCACTCCTGCAGTGTGCAAGGCGGCTTGGCTGTCCCTCTCAGGCCGCCCCAAGCAGTCCTACACATTTTGCATGTCCCCCACCAGGCTGCATTACAAATGCATGTGAGGAACATGCACACCCTCCCAGTCCCCGTCTGAGCGCTGATCCACGGCACTCAGACCAATCACAAAGCGCTGTAATTGGCTATGGGGAGGCTGGGAGGGCGGGTGCTTCCTGCTGCTGGCCGGGAGTGCAGGAAGATGTTTGAGGGACGCAGGACAAAGGAAAGTCGGTGGCCATGTCAGGTAAGTGTTTTTTTATGTTTTCTTTTTTCTCCCCATGCACTCCCCTCCCACACCCCGCCCCACCACCCAAATCCGCTAGTAGCTGCTACTGAGAACTGCAACACTTTCAACCTTACTATGAAAGGTATTCACACAACCGCACCCGCTGCGTGCGAAAGGGCAAAGATAGAGTGATAGGTAGCTAGGCAGACGGATAGGGACAGAAAGATAGAGAGACAGACTCCATAGGCACCAAACTTTAGAAAAGTACAATATAGTGACAATGGGGCTCATACAAGAAAATAGTTTTTCAGTTTTAACTTGGGAAAATCCAATAGGTAATGCATCTGAGCACCTACAAAATGATGCAACCATGTTTTTCTTTTTAGTCACCAATCTATATTGGATCAGTAACTAAAAGGAAAAAAACACGCAAATGCATTCTTTTTTTCAACAAGTGGGTGAGGAGAGCAACACAGAGGGGTGCAACACGGGTGCATGGGTATGTAAGCAGTGACGACTAGCTGTGGTAGGTGGGGAGGGTCTTTTTAAAGTAGGTGGGGGAAGCAATAACCACATCTTTCCAGACCTCAACAATCTCCACTGGCTCCCAGTCCAGGAAAGATGTAAGTTCAGGGTACTCACCCATGCTTACAAAGCTCCACACACACTGGCCCAGTAACCTCAACCATCCCCTCAACTTCTACCAACCCACCAGACACCTCGATCTGAATCCCTGCAAAGTGTACACCTCCCTCGCATCAAGAAGGCCAGAAGCGGAGGACTCCTTCTCATACCTCTCAGCCAAGGCTGGGAATTACTCCCAAAATACATCAAAACCTCCCCTTCCCTCATGAACTTCCAGAGGAACCCTAGGACATGGCTCTTCTAGACGAAAAAGGTACAATTTACTCCCCAGGCCTGCCTTACTCAACGCCTGGATAAACTCACAGGTGATTAGCCACACTCTACAAATTCACATAACATAACATGGAGGGCAGAAGCAACATGGGGGCCACAGGTGGGCAATACAGGGAGAGGGCTGGAGCAACACAGGGGTGCAGGTTGGGGTATCAAACGGGCGAAAGAGAGCAATGTGGACCTAGCAGCGAGAAAACACACAGGTGTAGGGCAAATCAGGAGAGAGGGGAGAAGCACACTGCTGTGAGAGGGGAACCTAGAGTGTGGAGGACGGAGAAGAGAAGCACATGAATGAGACAACAGGAAAACGGGCACTGTCATAGAGTGCTTAAACAACAAGAACAAAGTAGCACCTGCAAAAGTGAGCAATGGAAGAACATAGTAGAGTCAGAGTCAGAGTCCAAAATACTTTATTCGATTATTTTAAAATCATAAAAGTATACTACACATACAATTATACAAAAATACACAAACATACACAAATCAACAATACAATTCGCTTTAAAGGATTCAATTAATTAATAAAATAAAAACAAAGAATATAAGCAATTGTTAAAAAACAATTAAGAACAGTTAGGTAGAAAAGTCAGTAGCAGTAAACAACATTAAAAATAATTCATATACCCTAGAACCATCATGTTAAAATTATAAGTAATTTCATTTACCATTTTACTTCATCCCGAAAGCTTGATCCCAAGAAAAGAATGTAAATGGACATCTCTTGACAGTATAAAATTAAACTTAAACTTGGGCTACTCCTGAATACATTCCGTCCTTGGGGTACTCAACAGTCTATGCCGTTTAGCACGCATCGATGCTACCAAGAAATTAGCAACCCCGAACATCACAATAGGGGTCACCATAAGTTGTAAAAACAACAATGCGGGTTTCACTTGCTTAAATCCCTTGTCCCTCAGGAGTGGTATGATATTTTTTTTTCTTCCCTCAACAAAAAAGGGACAAAAAAAGACAAAGTGTATCAGGTCTTGATCAGTGAAGCCATCACATTTACAAGGAACATTATCCCTAGGCGTACTCCATTTCAGATATTCACCCAATAAAAGATGCATCTGGTTAAAACGGAATTTCGTCAGAAGCCATTGATGATATGGCCTGTTCACTATAATCAAATAAGGCTGAATAGTCATAGTTGATATTACTGAATAATGTGCCCTTACTGTAGGTTTCTCGATTTCCTGGGCTTCACGATAAATATTTCTATTATTTGTGAATTGAACTTTTATCTATGTGACATCATCTTTACACAGGCTTTCAGGGTTAGAATAAAGTTCCGGGTGGCCCAATTGTGTAGCTATGGTTTTAATATGTTTCAACCATTTTATATCTTTGGCTCTATCTCTCCCCATACAATCGCTGATAATTTTACGATTTAAAGTCAAACTAGGGTTCAGCCATAGTTTCACCCAGAGAAGTAATGGGGCCATATTAAGTGCATCCTCGATATAACCTAACCCTAGTTCCGTGTGGACTGCAAAGGAGGGGGTAGAATGTGGTAGACCCAATAGAGAACGCAGGGATTTGTTCTCTTCTTTCTGTATTGGGGTAAGATCCTTGTAGCCCCATATCCCAGCCCCATATCTTGCTAGGGCCAAAGTTTTGGCTCTATATAGGGTAAGTATGGCTTCTGTGGGTTTCCCTCCCAGCCTTTTAGCGAAACTCAATATGGCCGCAAACGACCTGTGCACAGCCATCGCTTTATTTGCAGTCTGGGGAGTCCAGGTGCCCATGTCGTCGAATATTACTCCTAGGTAAGTAAATATTTTAACTTTTGACAGTATCACACCGTTACATCGCAAGGTTTTCGTATTTTTCTTTCCTTTCCCCAGTGACATAACGTGTGACTTTTCCATATTCACTACCAGGTCCAGTTTCTGCATAAAAGTCCCAAATGAATCAAGAAGCAGCTGTAGTCCATTTGGGGTTCTAGAAATAAGGACCGTATCATCGGCATACATCAGTACGGGCAGAGGGGACCCACCCATGCTAGGTATATCTGGCGTAACAGTTGATAAGATTGAATACAATGAGTTAATATACAAAGAAAACAACATGGGGGCTAGGATGCACCCCTGTCGTACACCTCTAGCCGATCTAAACCCAGCGGTGCATTTTCCATCCATTGTCATACGCACTGATGCAGTCAGATCTCTGTGCAAATATGCTAGAAAATTTACAAGGGCTTGGTCCAAACCCATCTCCATGAGCATTGTCCACAGCCTCGACCTATTAACTAAGTCGAAGGCTGTGGACAGGTCCATAAAGGCCAGATGGATCGACCCCCTAGCAGCAACAGTATATTTACAGATGGTCATATACACATTAAGACACTGGTCCTTAGTACCCCTCCCAGTTCTAAACCCATATTGAGTATTACATAAAATTTCATTTTCTTTTTCCCACTTGTTAATTTTATCTAAAATGACTTTGCCTAGTATCTTAAATGACGAATCGATCAACGATATCGGTCTGTAACACCTTGGGTCACCCCTTTGACCTTTTTTAAAAATTGGAATAATGATGGAGTGTGACCAAGATGTAGGTATATTAGATTTGTCCATACAAGCTAAGTTAAAAATATTTGCAAGGACTATGGACCACACATGGGAGTGTGCCTTGTACATATCAGCGGAAACCCCGTCCGGGCCGGGGGCCTTGCCGCCTGCTGTATTTTCTATGGCATTTTGCACTTCCTTCACCGTAATTCTCAACGGGGTTTCTGGGATTATAAATTCTATGGGGGTGAAAGGAGTTGTGACGATCTTACTGCCATAGATAATCTCAAAATGGTCCAGCCATTGTTTCTCAGTAATGTTAACCTCCATCACCTCGTTTTCTCTACCATTAAACAGTGGTGTATTCACTATAGACCAAAACTTAGCACTGTCCCTCAAGGTCAGTCTATCATATAATGATTCCCAGGCCTTGGCTTTAATTTCTTTCTTGCGTGCCTCAGTCGTTATTTTATACTCCTTCCTAAGTCTTGTCACTTCTACAGTGTCGCGCGGTGTACTTTTCAAAGCATCTAGTAAGATTTTGTGAGCCTTTGAACATTCGGCGTTGAACCACCCATACGCTTTGCGAGGCTTATGATTAGGTTTATACATGAGTGTCTGTGCTACATTTTTACATATAACTTCAAAGGCATTTATGACATTCCCTCCAGTAGTCAATGGATCTCTACAAATGCTTATTTCTAATCCTACTTTACCACACAAATCATTAAAAAAAATCATCAGGAATAATCTTAGACCATTTAACCCGCCTACCCTGGTCATGAGCCCGAATTTTTGTAGGGTAAATTGGTTGGGGTCCATTATTTATTATGGTTGGGTTGCTATTATTTAATTCCATAATAACCGGGATATGGCCGCTAAATGTCGTCAGGGTTGCATTATAGGAGATGACATTTTTAAGGATACTGGGTGACCCAAAAATAAAATCAATTATGGTGTTACTACCCCTGGCACTATATGTTGCAACTCTGTCTTTGGGGTTCACAAAAACGGGTTCTGATACATCAATATCAATCAACAGTTCTTCTAACGCACCCCCTTTTGCTGAGTGTTCAAAGTGCGGATGAGCCAAATAGTCATCTTCCAGGCAAACACCGTATTGACAGTTCAATTCACATATATGTGTATTAAAATCACCTAAAAGTATATAATGAACAAATGTAGATTGACTCTTTTTATAGACATTTAAAAAATCGGTCAACATGAGGATATTTTCACTACCTTGTGATCCTTCTATTGAATTATAAAAAATTACATATAGGATTTTTTCCCCCGTATTCATCAGAACCTCTAAAGCTAGGCAATTGGGAGAGTTTGCATTTATAATTTTCATCACCCCCATATGACTCACTGAGATTAAGAACCCTAAACCTCCCCTGCTTCTCCCCCTATGTGACTGTTGTGCTGCTAAGAAAAAGAATACATAACCTTCTACCCAAAAGTTACATTCAGTGTCCCAAGTTTCTTGTAGTGCAACCACATCATGTTGTTTTATGATTTCCAGCCATAGTGTGTCTTCCCTTTTGGCTTGGAGACCAGACATGTTCCAAGTCATTAATTTCAAATTTCTGGTTTCTGTGATTTCGCAGAGCTGTTCCTCCACCCCCTCCTGTGGAGACAGTCAATTATTAACATCAGGTTCTGATAGAACAGCGAAACTGTTTCTCAGTTCCAAAACAGGCGTAGTAGCCACTGAGTGCTTGTTGTTATGGGTCATTTGGGAGCTTAGTGGTTGAGTTGTCCAGGTAGCTAAGCGAGTATTGTGGGGTGTTTTACCTTGTATTCGTAATCAGCAAGGGAATTTGTTGTGCTGGGCGAGGATAGAAAAAACCTAATGGAACTGCACGAATTTGTCCAAGTGTAATTTTTGTAGCATCCCAAAATAGCCTAGTGCAAACATGGGGATTCTTAAAGTTTACAATGACACAGTCATCAGAAAAACATTTAGCGGTGGGACCCAACCAAGCTACTCTTCTTGCCAGGCTTATAGATGCAGAAATATCACTTGGGCCTGAGCAATTTGTATCACACCAACTCTTTACGTTTTCCATAAGGGTTAACTGGGGTTCTGACTCTCCTGGTTTGAGCGTCGGTACATTGACCAGTACCGCCACAAAGGGAGTTGCCTCTGGAGGTAAGTTTACCATGGGTTTTAGACGTTGACCATTGCCCAATCTTTGGCTAATTCTCTTAGAACCGCCCTCTTCATTGGAATTGAGTCTATAGTTGTGCTTGGGTTCGAGAATATTCTGGAGAATTGTATGTGGTATTTTATCAGCGGTTTTAGTATCGTTTGTAGGATCCAGAATGGAAGTATGTGGCAAAGGTATTAGATTAGGCATAATCACGGCACTGTTAGACTCCTCCATAGGTTGGCTTTGTTGATTCAGAGGCTGTTGTGAGTCCAGGGCTAGATGCTCCGTTACCTTTTGGAGTAACAGTGAGTTCATTCTATCACATCTGCTAAGTATACCAGATACACAGTCTTTTAATGTTTCTACAATATCACTTGAAATCTTGATCAACGTAGTTTCGATGGTGTCTGTTAGAACCCTTTCAATCATTTCCTTTATTGAGCCTTCAAGCTTGGTTGAGGGTTGCCGTGATTTTGTGTTAGATCTATACCGCAAGGCTTGCGTTTTGTGTATTCTCACAGTTTTTCTGATTTTTTGCATATTATGTGCTTCCCCCTCCAGAGTTTGGGCAAGCTCAGGGGGCTTAGTTACAACTATAGAGTCTTCTTGGCGTACTGTGTTTTGGTGCTCAGGTACAATGTCATGTACAGTGGTGATGATGATATTGGGTTCTAGGGGTAACATTGTCTCTTTAGGGTCAATAGATGCACCCTCCAACCAGAGTTCTCGTTCTTTCTCGGCAATTTCTTTATTTAACTTCCCCACCGCTGATGTTAAATATGTCATGATGCTTTCAGAGGCAATTGTTTTACGGGCAATTTTAACTTTACTGGTGCCCCCTGTAATCGAGGTCTGAAGTTTTCTCTTACCCATTCTGTCGATGTAGATGTTAGGGGTCCGGCCTGTCCTGTCCTCTGTCGTCCCCTGACGGCCCGCCCTCTGCCCGGGCTCCTCCCGGCGCCGCCCGCGCGCGTCCGCGACACGGAGGAAGCTGTTTCCTTTTGTGCGCCTCCAGGCGTTGTGTACAGGAAGTGGGCGGTGTTGGCGCAAGGCAGGCTGGGAGTTGTGGTCCGCCCCACTCTGCGGCCGTGCGATGGTGCTGCTCGGCGGCGGGGGCGACCACAACGTCAGGAACCCAGCGGCGCTGTGAGAGCTTTGCAGGTCAGTACAGCGTACTGTGAAGCGCTGCGACCCCTCCTGGGGCCGGTATCCGTTTGGCAATGTCCCCATGCTTCAAGGGCAGCACAAACACAAGAAGAGGAAGGAAAGTCCACACAGCAAATGAATAAGAAGCAATGAGATGAGAATGACAGTGAAGGCAACCAATGACTTGCCAGGCTAAGCAATGCATTGTCTTAGTGGAGACCTAAAATGGCGGAATAAATTTACTTCAAATGTATTTATTTTTGACATTTGTAAAGCGCACTGTTACCGTACGGTGTCCAGGCACCTACAGCTCAGCTACAATTGATGCCTTTTGATGCAACAAAGTAAATGGCCATTGTGCATGCGCTGGATAAATATATATACATCAGGTGTTCACGAACATCAGGGAAACTTGAAAAACGAACATGAGCTTTCAGTTTGGTTGAACTTTTCCAATGTTCATGAGCATTACAGAATGGGATTCATTTAAATTCCTCTGAAATATTTTCAGAGGGCAGCATCCTGGTTCTCTCAAGTTTCAAGATCAAGATGTTCCAGAATCAAAGCACAGTACACCAGCACAAAAATGTTAATCTTTACTGGTATTTGTATAGCGCATAATCAACAGCAGGTCTCTTAGCGCTTTAGAGAAAGTAGTCAGAGCTGCTAGCGGTACCATAACCGTGAAGGGACAGGGAGCTAAACAGTGTCTAAGGCATCTCTAAACAGGACCGTTGTGAGCTATTTCCTGAATGGGAGGAGTGCGGATTCCTTGCAAAGGTGTTCAGGCAGTTGGTTCCATAGTTGTGGGACCAGGACAGAGAAAGCTCTGCCCCCTTTGGATGCAGTATTGCAACGTGGAAGGGCTAGGCGGCAGGCCTCGGCAGACCGCAGTATACGGCCTGGAACATAGTTCTGAAGGCGATTTTTAATGTAGGCTGGGGCTTGCCCACAGATTGCTTTGTGGGCAATGCAGAGGCCTTTAAATTTTGCTCTCTGCCTGATTGGGAGCCAACGCTGCTTACCCAGCAGCAGGATGGAATGAGACCTTCTTGGGGACATTTGATTGGGAAAACTGAAAAAAATAAGCAACGAGCGACAGTGCTGTATTATGCATAGTTGGACGAGCCTTTGGTCCAACTATTTATAGACTTCTATCAAAGAGGTCGGGGATCAAAAGTACAACAAACATACCTGGCATTGAACACGGGCAGGGTTGTTAAAAAAAGCATGTTTTCTTTGACCACCCTCCATGCTATCCGCCCATTGCTTTGCCACCCAAAGATATTCCACCACTTGCCGAGGGGAAGGATGGGTTCTTGCAACCCTTGGCCTTGCTAGGGGTACTGAGCGTTGGCATGCCTCCTACAGACAGACCCCTGCTCATTAAATATACCCCTGACCGTGTCCAGGCTAGTGTGACTTCTACTGGCTTTATTCCTCCACCCGCATAGGAATTGCTCCCATGGTACTGTCTTAGGGACTGTGGGTGGGTGGTCTTTTAATGCTGTCTGCTATCTCCATATCAGTCCTCTTCAAATTTGCCCACGGGCCTGGGGGAGGGCCTTCATCTACTCTTCCATCCCAATATACCATCCACGTCCCGCGTTGCACAAGGGCAATCATGGAGTGTCCTTCTGCCCCCTCGCCATTCTGAGGGCCAAAGGTTGCAAAGATGCGCCTTGCGAACAATTAGAAACCGGTCTGAGGTTGCTGGTATTCTCTTTCAGAGGTGACTTGGCGTGGTAGCACGGGCTGGAGTGTTCCTATTGGAGCAAGTCCAAAGCTGATTTACATATGTCTGGATACTGTCTTAGGTATCATGGTGGGCAAAAAACGATGGATTGGATTGCGGCTGGGGTTTATTCAAGCAATCCATCCATCTCTTTTTTTCCCCTCAGCCAAATTACAAACAAGGTCCCGGGGCAGCATTGTGACCCGCCAAAAACTTTGGGTGAAGACAGACGGGGACCAGTGATAGCTGCCCCGGTATTCTGTTTGCAATTAAGGTTCATTACTACTGGGGTGATAAATGCATGACACAGTATAGCGTCTTACTGGCCGGGACGATGTATCCTTACTAAAGGCTAGGGCATACATAGTTAGTGTAATGGGCCATTAATGGTGATTACTGCATGGGTATTATAGCTCATTAAAGGAGGAGGACATTAAAGTTCCTTACAGGCAAATAGCATTTAAGCTTACCAATGCCTGGGGCAATTTGTTTTCTGTAATGACCTTACACATTGGTAGTCACTTCATTCATTTAAAAGTTTATTGGGAGCTGGTTGGCAGCGTGTAGACACAGACTTCTGCTGTGAGTGCAGAATATAGACGTCCAGCTTGTTGGGTGGACGCTAAAAATGCTTGTATGATTCTACCGCTTTGTGGTTAGCATTGTCTGTCCATAGAAATTACTTCTCACACAAAATAGCTAATGTTAAAATAATTTCTGCTTTACGGCTCACACTAAAAGCTAATGCACTGAACAGTTACTACTCAATATAATTAATCAAAGCAGCTGAAAGATATTAATTTGTATTTACCCCTCAGAAATGCCACCCATTATTTTGTGCACTGGCTGTCTTCTAAGGACCTGTTTTGAGGGAGTGCAAATTAAATCAGGTTAAACTGTGTCAAGGGAACGGATTGTGTGCACCACGGCAGAATTTGAACTCAAAGGAATATGTGTTAGAAGTTGCCCTCCTTGAGGACCCTAGACATTTTGGACTTTGAAACTATAGCCACTGGAGTAGGAAGCCTGATTTTCTAGGGAATATTCCTGAGTCTTTCTTAAGCTAGGAAAGATGGGTTGATGTACAATGATTTCCTTTCTTTATAGATACTCTTAAGATTACCTTGAACCAAGAAAAAACGTTCTAAGTGAGACCCGGTAGTCTCAAGAGTATTTAAGTCAGGATAGACAGTTTTAAATCTACTTTAAGCCAGGAAGAAAGCATCGTTCATCAAGCCTATCTTTCCACTTCTAAGTCTGGCCTGAGTAAAGAAAACTGCTTAATAAATTTGACCTTAGTGTCTTTTCAAGAACAACTTACATTTGTTAAGTTTTTGACGTTTTATGTTATTTTCATGCTACAATCTATGCCAGTTTCCTGTGCACTTGCAAACGGTTTTGATATGCAAAAGGACAGATAACACACTGAATAAAGTTACCTATACGTAAATCAAGAATACCGGCCTTTCTGAGTCTAAGGGTCTGATTCAGAATTTGGTAGTGGGAATAGAACTCTAAATACAGAAGCAAATCCATCACCTAACCAGTGGCGTAGCACGGGGAGGCAAAGGGGGTGGTCCGGCCCGGGCGGCACGAGTTTTGGGGGCGGCAGCCAGACCCCCGCTCTTACTTGCGGCAGTCGCGGGGCGGCAAACGCAGCAAAAGGTCTAGCTACGCCTTTGCACCTAACCACCTCTACAATGGGAGTTACAATCAGAAATTGGAGGATTTACAGATACCACCAAATACTAAATCATGTCTTAACCCTTTCCGTGCTGCGAACGTCCAACGGTCGTCGCGTGCACTACCTCGCTGGTGCTGCGCACGACCGTTGGACGTCCGAATCCCGTTAGCGCGATCGAACGTCCGCACTGGGGCGGAATGTTCGACGCACTAAACGGGTTAAAGAGGCCATTGGTATGCTATCACAATAGAACTCAAAACCCCAAAAGACATCACCAAGTAAATAAACATTCTAAAATACGCATTGTAGGTGATAGTTAGCGATGCAGATCTGGGAAAAGAGAGCTTTTTTACTCTTTTTTTCTCCATACCAAATGGCCCCTTTAAGTGAAATCTTTAAGTTGCTATTTCTCCTCACAGACAAGATAGAAATAAAATTGTTATCTAAATTAAAAGCAATTGTGAGTATGTGTATCAGCAGTGGTTTGTAATGTTGGTTATATAAATATGAGGCATTTCCCGACTATGTTGGTTTATGACACAGTATCAGATATCAGATGTTTCATTCCAGGAAATGCCTCCTTCAGTAATTTGTTTCAAGACCCGTCTGCAGTAACAATTTCCAGCTTCACGATAGGTGTAAGTAACCTGTTACATTCCAGTAATGTCAACACTCACCAGTGCATAACTGCCAAGGTTTCAGATTGCTTAAGTGTGACATTTTCATATAATTTCAGTCTAATCATGAGTGACTTTCGAAGACTATGAGTGACATTAGCGAGCAAAATCAAGCAATGAAGACATGGGAAACATACATATCAGAAATTACATCCATTTGAGAAAAGAGAAACTCTAAGATCTTAAAACTTCTGCAAAGCACCAGAAAAGTAAGTGCACTCAGCTGTCAAGTTTTAAAATTGCTTAAGTGTGACATTTCCATGATTTTAGAGCACTAATGAGTGGCATTAAGTGACCAAATGTGTTACCCTTAAGAGTGACATTTTCTCGTGAATAAAAGCAAACACCCTTTACAAACATTAAAGATGAACTCTAAGGTAGAAGCAGGATGTTAATTTGGGGAGAGAAGTGGTCCTTTAATCGTCTTTCTGTTCTCATAGTGCATTTCTAAAATAATTTCTTTTACATATAAGAAAAAAGGAACGTTCTAGTTGCAAACTGGCAACTTTGCTGTGTGTTCCACACATTTATTCTCTGTGTGGAATTGTGCATCGGAAATATAGAGAAAAAATATGCATCTGGTCATCAGAATAACTAATTGGACGGGTGACCTTGTAGATTAAGGCACATGCTGCAGAGATAAGACAAGCAAACTTCAGTTCAGAGAGAGAGAGAGAGAGAGTCTCACCTGACTAGAATTGCAGCCCAGAAGTGGCTGGGGAGTGTGTGTGCCTGGCTGAGCACTTGTCTTGAGTGTGCCTTTCAATTACTTTGGGTGGGCTGGGCAGGGGGGTGTCGGGCTGCTGCAGCAGCAACAGGCTGTGCAGTTGACGTGGGCTAAGGCCAGTAAAATCTGGGGGAGGGTCGGGAATCAGGATAGGAGAGAGTGGAGAGAGCCAGCGACTCCTCTCCCTGGTGCCTATAAACCTCCTGCGTTGTGCCCGTCAACGCCCGCTGCCAGCTCTGGCCAGTGAGTCAGTGCCCAGGGGTCAGGTGTCACCAGTGGCAGTCTAGAGCTGCAGCCTTGACCAGTGGTGTGCGCAAAACAACAGAAGCCACATGATCCAAGTAAGGCTGGCCCCTGTGATTGCTGTTGTTTATGTTAAGCCTACTCTCTCTCTCTGAAAGAGCCGCCCCGCCTGGCGCCAGATCTACAGCTGTCTCCTAGAGTGAGAGGTCGCCAGAGAACAGATGTATTCTTTCCTCCCAGAAACAATGCATCAACATCAAGACTCAAGAAGAGTCTCAGTCACCATAGCAACAAGTGTGCCCAGGACGGCAGCCTGAAAAGCTAAGACTTGCCTGGGGTAGACAGGGCAGCACTGCACAAGTGCTAAAGCTCGCCCCTGCTTCTTTTATATAACAGCATATGCACGCAACAGTACCCTAAATGCATTTCGAATGCATTTTAGTGCAGTGATGCACACACCAGCACTAAAATGCATTAGTCTGACCCTGATACATGATATTTGGCAGAGCAACCAGTAATGATGGCCGGTTACATAGTTAGGAGCTGTTTGGCTACCCATGAATCAGAGGCACAACTAGAGCCGAATTTCGGGGGGAGGGGGGGGGGGGGGGGGCTAAGAAAACATTTCGGGGGGGGGGGGCTGAACCTTTAATCAGTAGGCAGAGTGGAGCTGCAGGGGCTCTTAGAAGGGAGTGAAACAACTGCAAGGCCTAATTAACATTCAAATGGTCTTTTAAAGACCTGTGAAACGTTCGGGTGCGGCTCTGTGTGTGCCTGGGATCTGTCTCATCCCGGGCTGCCACACACGAGGGGGAGGGGGGGGGGATGGGTGTTGCGCGCCTGCCATGAATTGTACTGAGTTAATATCTGCAGGACAAACAGACTTAAGTCTTGTTTGGGGGCTGATGGAGGAGAACGGTCATGGCTGGTAATGGCAGGGTCAGCAGTGACAGGAATCTAGAAACCCCACGTGTATTCTTTCTCAGTTCATGTTTGACGTATTCTCATCCAAGACGGAACTGTCAACGAGATATTAGACTTATAGTGTCTTTTATGATTGAAATTGTGTCTTTTATGATTGAAATTATCGAATAAACACGTAATGAACAGAACGAACTAATATTGCGCCACTTATTGCTTGCTTACAGCAGACAGAGTCAGCATAAGAGTTGGCCTTGGATTTCATGCTTTACCTGGCAAAATTGTGAGTTGCAGTGTTTCCTTGTTCATCTAGTTTTCTTCCATTCTTCGCGCACTTATTTATGTTATGTTGCTCCTTTTTAGGTCGAAGTCTACCAGACAGCACAGCTGCCTAGTTTGCTAATGACATCTTTGGGACATTCGGAAAGCTGCCCTATAAATCCATTCCGCCCATTGCTTGCTTTCTATTTGTGGCTTTATTTGTTTTCGTTTGTCCAGCTTGAGTTCCCCCCCCAATCCCTTCCCTTGCCCAAACCTCATTTACTGTATTCTTCCACCAGTACTGGATTTCTGTTAACAGGCATTTAAATCTTGTTCTTATTTTGTCACATTTGCTGTGCAGTCAACAACAGAGGTCAAATGTCAGACACTGGGCCTGATTTATATTTTGGAAGTCACAAAGGTGACGGATATCCAGACTGCTGAAATATAACTTGATCAAATAACACCACTGGGTTTGGGCTCCCAACAGTAAGGCCAAGCCACTGACCAATATATAACCGAACAACTTCCAATACTGTTACCTATAATTTAATACTACACTAAACAGCCATATTGGACTATAACACAACATGGGTACAAGACTCATCATTAAGTCTGAATTAATCCTTTTTATTTTCTTTCACATATCAAAAACAATTACTTTTTATGTTTCACCAGTTTTTAAAATCTTTTTGACATATTAATTTGCAACACCAACAAAAATTCTATAAATTTAATACAATTCACCCACATAATTTACAGCATTCCATACACGTCGTTCAACTTTATCACACAATCATACCCCACCCGGTTTCTGGCTATCAGCCGTCTTCAGCCAGGATAGCTTGACTCCAGTGGTGTGGAGAGCATGGGACTCACGTCTGAGCATACCCATCCCACTCGGGGTGACAAATGCAAAAATAACAGTTGATGGACTGGCTGAAGACGGCTGATAGCCAGAAACCGGTCCTAGGATGCTTGATTCCGGTCCAGGAAAGACATGGCTTGGCAGTGCGGGCTGGACTGTTCCCATGAGTCACAGGGTCAAGACTGATTTGCATATGCCCATGTCTGAACTGGGGTGGTGTGGAGTGCAAAAAAAATGATGGATTAAGGCCCAGATCTCTGTACTGGGGTGAATGTATGACATTGTTCTGCATTCTGTCTATCAACTGTTGTTTTTGTAATGAGGCTACTTCCTCTGTATCCAAAAACTCACAACTGTCAAAAGTAATCTGACAGGCGAAAACAAGACGCGCAGGCGCGTCATATCAGGTGAAGCAGACGGAGCGAGCACAAGTGCTAACTCAGACTCCTCGAGGCATCTCCAATCGCTAGAAGGCTGTTTCAAGACAAACGCTTACCTGCACAGTTATTTTACCCTAATGACTCTTCCTTCCTTATTTGACAATAAGTGAGGAGGCCCATGCTTGTTCCTTGAGGATTTTTTGAACAAGACAGGAGTATAACCCTTAGACCAAGTCAGGACTGGGTAGGTAAGGTGCAATTCAAAGACAATGTCCTGAAAGGTAACAGTTATTAGGCAGTTAATCATAGCATGTACATAGCATTACTTAGGTGGACAAGAAGGAGATAACTCATAATTTTGTCAAAAAAGAACTTATTCAGTTTTATGTGGAAAAAATCATTTCATGGTCGAATACAGTTAAGGAAACAGCACTGCATAGAATGTAATGACAACCACATGGGACTTGGTGCAACAAACGTGAATAAATAGTGCAGGTGGCGACGCAAGTGAAGGAGAAAACAGCTTAATCGGCGCACTGTGCAAGTGGTGCAAGCTATTTACAGTGGGTGGCTAGAACGGCGCATGTGACATTGTGATATCACAGTGGGCACAATTAGTTTTGATTCAGGTCTTAAAGCCACTAGAAGAAAAGTGCGCCTGTTATTCAGGCTGTTGGGTCGACGGCGTTTCGATCCGGAGGAGTTAGGATCATCATCAGGACTGGTTGTCTGAATTGGGAAGTGCTTTTAAGGGATCCCAGTGAATGTGGATCCTGAAGACTAAGTAGAGGAGATGGGTTGGTGTAAGGCAGCTAGGTGAGTCACCGATCAAATGGTGTCAGCGCTAATGGGCCAGGCGAAATTACATGTCTATTGTAGCTGGTCCCTTGCTCTTGACAGAAGAATCAAGATTCCTGGCTTTTGTGGGTTGGCCTTGTTCGGTTATTTACTTAGTTGTGGAGACTGCAATCTAGCCGGCTGAGTCGCGCTAGCGGTCAGTGCTCTATTAATTAGCGTGACCGTCCGTGTATGGTTGCTGTCGGGATGTAAATGTAATTTTGCCTGGCCCATTAGCGCTGACACCATTTGATCGGTGACTCACCTAGCTGCCTTACACCAACCCATCTCCTCTACTTAGTCTTCAGGATCCACATTCACTGGGATCCCTTAAAAGCACTTCCCAATTCAGACAACCAGTCCTGATGATGATCCTAACTCCTCCGGATCGAAACGCCGTCGACCCAACAGCCTGAATAACAGGCGCACTTTTCTTCTAGTGGCTTTAAGACCTGAATCAAAACTAATTGTGCCCACTGTGATATCACAATGTCACATGCGCCGTTCTAGCCACCCACTGTAAATAGCTTGCACCACTTGCACAGTGCGCCGATTAAGCTGTTTTCTCCTTCACTTGCGTCGCCACCTGCACTATTTATTCACGTTTGTTGCACCAAGTCCCATGTGGTTGTCATTACATTCTATGCAGTGCTGTTTCCTTAACTGTATTCGACCATGAAATGATTTTTTCCACATAAAACTGAATAAGTTCTTTTTTGACAAAATTATGAGTTATCTCCTTCTTGTCCACCTAAGTAATGCTATGTACATGCTATGATTAACTGCCTAATAACTGTTACCTTTCAGGACATTGTCTTTGAATTGCACTGTTCCTTGAGGAAGCGCATTAGCGTAATCACAAGTTATTTAAAATATTCTCAAGCGCATATCCATTCTTTTAATACACACTGCGCTACTACAACACTTCCTACCTTACTTAACATTTAGCGCACCAGCATTATTTATAAATTACCCACCAGCGTGCCCCCACGTAATAGACATTTTCCCATCACAACTGTAACAGCCGCGTCTTTCTAAAACGCTTATTACCGCATTTACTGATAATCTACGTATACTTTACTTTAGGCACACTCCAGCCGCTGTTTTCTTTATAGACTAATCTGTGTAGTCCTATCCTGTTTTCTCCTATATCCGCATTTTTATCAGCCTCACAGAGCATTTTGCTGGTAAAGCTCCGTAGCACATAATCTTGTTTGTTATACGAACTTGAGCCTGCATTTTTCTAATGGTCACACGCTAAAGGGGCTCCCTCTGAGGAATATAGATACACCGGTCTCAGCGTTTTATACGATATTGACCACACCGGTTGATTAGATACAATCTAGGGCCTGTGACATCTGCCAGCTCACCCATTTAACTTGCCTGTGAATATACCCATTGACTAGGCTGCAGCACTGGAAGTATAGCACTGTAGCAAGTTCACATGCAAGCCATTTGTAACAATGACTGCCACAGCAACAGATGCAGTACACAATGTGTGTTTACTCACCCTTCCCTAGTACTCTTTCCTAAATAATTACTACTGATAAGCATCACCTAGACAGACATAGATCACAAAAGATCGTATTCATGTTTATTTACCTGAAACTCTGTCAATATGGTCTCTCTACTTCTTTCTCTTTCAGGTTATAGGTACAATAGACCCATAAGAACTGAGAAGGAGAGTAAGTGCAATAAACGTATCCACGCATGCTACCAATTGGGTAACGCGCACAACACTGGTCCTGAAGAAGGCCCCATAACCCGACAGGGCACCAAGTGGGCTGAAACATGTCGACCATCCAGTCTTTTAAAATAGGTGCTATAGAACACTGGCCCTTCTAGACACGCACCGCCCTTTGATTTTATCCATGCGCCATCTCAAACAGAATAAAACACGTTGCTGAGTGATGGAGGCAATTTTAAATTCATTTTACTCACACTTTCACGATCTCTGATCGCTACTGCTAACACCAGCAGGTCTCCCTCCGTTTGGAGGAAAGCATATTTGAAGAACCTATGATGATGTTTTTCATATTGGTACACAAGCAGAAAATCAGGATAAACCACCGCTGTACTACACACGTGAATGAGGGTTTTTAAAGACGGCTAACACCCCAGACCCTGGTTACTACACAGGACAAGTGATCCATTCTCCTATGATAACTTGACTATATTAGAATTAGGACAGCACAAATTAAGCACTTTTTTTTTGTAATTCTGACGTGTGGTGGAAACAAATATTTGAATAGAATCAAAACAAATCAATACTCTACGTGGTGACATTTCCATGCAGTGTTGTTTGTGCGCTGTATACTTTCATCAGTAAAACAGTATATATGTGCAAATGTAATGATCATTTCAACTGAAGATGTGTTGTCTGTAATGGCATTATGCTACCACACTATGCGTACCCCATTTTGCCCTACTCCACTCTACTCTGCACCACTCCATTGAACTCTACTCTGTACTACTCCATACTGCGTCATGGTACTCTACTCTCCAGAAGACGATATAGATCAGGATATCCAAAAGCTCTGGAGTGATGATGTTGATAATATCAGTTTGAGTGAGGCTTGGATGAGCTCTATTGCACTGCTTCAAGAGACAGTCAAACCTGCGTCCCTCAAACAAAATCATCTTTTTTACCTTATACCGGGTATATTGGTCCCCAGCGAAATTACCAAAAAATTTTCGGAACTCAGTATGTTTGTGCAAGGTGCCAAGATCCTTTAGCGGATGACCGCCATATGTTTTTAACATGTCCAGAGATCACTAAATTCTGGATGGATCTTTTTGAATTTTTGTCGGATGTAATTGGAATCCAGTTAGAAGTAACTCCCTTACTTATATTTTTTGGAATAGGCCAAGACAGTATTTTTGTTTCAAATAAAATGGCTGCAAGATTAATTTTTTATTTTATTCTATTGTGAAGACGAGAGATCTGCAGACCTGGGAATCGGCTGCTCCACCCCTCTTTTCTGAGTGTAAAAATAATATCATGCACATAAGCCAACAGGACATGGCTTGTGACCCTAGAAGTCGGGAGAAGATATGGGCCATGTTGGTTGATTGGTGTCAGAAGACTGGGGTCCAATGATTAAGCCAATAAATAGCTGTGGGTCCTGGCCCCCTTCTTTAGCATTTTATGCTTGAGAGGGTCACCAACAAGTTAATTGGCAGAATGAGGACCAAAAACAAAAATGGTACTCTACTCTGCACCAGTCCACTCTATGCCACTCTACTCTATGCCAATGCACTCTACCCCACACTACTCTATTAAGCACTAATGCACTCTATTCCACTCCACTCTGGGCGTCTCTATTCTGCAACATTGCACTCTATACCACTGCACTCTATGCCAATGCTCTCTACCCTGTACAACTCCATTCCAAGCCAGTGCACTCTAAACTAATCCACTCTACTTCACCCTAATCTACTCTGCACCAATGCACTCTATGGCACTGACTGTACTCTACACTACTGTACTCTACTGTAAACCACTCTGCTCTACTCTGAAACAATCTACTGTACGCCACTGCGCTTGGTGCCATGGCACTCTACTCTGCACCACACTACTCTACACCACTGCACTCTATACTAATGTGTCAATGTGACACCCTGCCACCCTTGAAAGGGTTCCCCCTATTACCGATTCGGTATTTACCGATTCAGTATTTACCGAATCGGTAATTCCCATTCATTCCTATGGGCCTCCATGCCGATAGGAATGAATGGGAATTACTGAATCGGTAAATACAGATTCTTCATTACTGAATCTTACCGATTCGGTAATTGTTACAGAAAAATTATCTACATCCCATTTACCTATTTTTAAATACCGAATCGGTAAAATTCGATATTTAAGAATAGGTAAATTGAGATTACCTACATCTGGCCCTAAGTATTTTCAATGTTAATATTGGTTCCTTCAAGATAACCGTGTAATGCTGTTTTTTTTCTCCTTCCTTTCCCCCTGATGTTTCCCAATCTCAATTCCCTCGCTTACAGAGCGCGAGGGAGGTATTGGGTCTTGATGCTATCGTGTCACTGAGTCCAGGAATCACTACAGGCAAGAGTTCTGTAACCACCAGTGTGACTCTAAATGGCTAATGATTGTTAAGTTGGCTATACTAGCTCTTCTCCATCATACCGTGGTAGACATGCTCTCTAGGACAACTACAGAGATGTAGGCTGAGAGTACCCTCTGCCATTCTGACTTTCCAACAGGAATGGCTGCCAGACGGAGTTAGGAAGGGTGAATGTGTAACTATGCAATTAAAGTAAAGTAAAGAATACTTCGTTTGTTGGAAGTTTTGCATTGTTATATATTGGCGTTTTCTGGAGACAGCATGTTCACCCTAAGACATACGATGGGGCATTTGTTTGAACAGGGCCACAAACAAAGTCATTACACTACTGAAATGAGGAAGGCTGGAGTTTGCACTGAGCTTCAGAGAAATATCATTAAGGTGGACCTGAAATGAAAAGGGCCCTCTGTCAATAAAATACTGACAAAAATAAGGAATCCAAAGCTGCTGAATTTGAGCTGATCACAAATCTCAACGATGGTTTAAAAACTGTCACATTTTCCTGGAGCAAAAGTGGTGGAAGATCCATTGACAACACGAGGCAACAGACCAGTGGTTTCAAATGTTGGTCCAGAACTGCTGCTTCCATGTCTCAAGTGTAAAACTGCCACTGGCTGTTTCAATTACGCCCATTTGAATTCATTATATTCAAAATGTCTGTGGATGACTTGAACGTCTGGCATGAATTCAGTCCTCTTGAAAGAAGCCGCTGTTTAACAGCCAGTCAGTGAAGTGTCCCCAGATAATGAGATACATGGGTATATTTTTCTAGCTGGGCATTTGCACTTATCAAACACATGAAAAAACAAATAATAGCAATGGGTCAGGGACAACTAAAGCTATCTAGAAAACTGTTGCTGCGTGTTGGGATACAATCTATGAATCCAAGGTATTCATGGTGAAAAATTGTGTTCCCATCAGATACCCGTCCTGTACAGCCCTACATCATTTGGGATCCTTCACCCGAAGGAAGTGGAAACATGTCCACTATGGATTAGGTAGATTGTAGCCTAATCGTGTAGAAGGATGTAGGGATGTGTTGGAAAAAGAGTGGTATCAGGGGGTAAAAATAACTAGCAGTGCAAATTAATGAAAGTGCTATGTGCAACAAGTAAGTGAATGAGTTAATATTGGGTTGCAGGAATGGAAAATACATTTTAATAGGATCCTACCCACACCCAAGGTTACAAAACAGTGCAAAGTAGTGTAACAAATAACTACTTAGATGTAATCGAGGTCGACATGTTTCTGCAGAGTAGTAGGGTCAAGGGATCCCTGTCTGCTTCTTCAGGACCTTAACAGAAAATGCTACTGCTGACAAGTGTATTGTAGTGATTTAAAATCATATCACCTGAAATCGCCCGTCGAGATGATCAGGATGGTCATAGAATCAGTATAGACGGACAAACACACACAAAGAAAAGATACACAGTTAATGACGATAGCTAATAAAGAGAGACAGATATCTCGTGTACATGATGCCAAATAATATTGGTCAATGGTTGCTTAATAGTCAACCCAAGTTGGTCAAATCAACCTTGATGAGAGAAAGAATAGCGTTATATTCACTCACCCACTGTCTGGGGAATGAACTCTCCACCTCACCCGGCTACAGCTCAGGTACAAATGGAGCACCGCTCTATTGGAAAGAAAAGCGAAGAAAACACTATAGAAAGAGGAAGAGCTGACAGAAGCTCAGCCTAGACACGCCCTGTCCCTGACTCGCATGGGTCATGCATTTCTAGATTTGCATTTAGCAACCTTCGTGAGCGCCTGCCTAACGAGGCTGCGAATGTAAGGAAGGTAGCTAGTATCAAGAATATTGACATAGAATGTCATCACATTGCAAGTACATTCTGATCTTAATTTGGACTACATGCACTAAGCAAAGCTTCAGTGAGAGAGGTTTGGCCCAAAAAACTCATGCAAAAAGCGGAACACAGACCGCTTGTATATCGAGCGTCCAAACGAGGTGAAGTCTAGTTAGGAAAAAGTGTTTTGGAAAGCGCTTCGATACAACCAAAAGTTACCGCCGCCAAGTACAAGAAAAAGAAAAAGAAAGGTTTCGTACCCGCCCCATGTGCGCTGTGAACTCGCAAGAGCCCACTATGTTTGTCCCGTCCCGTCTCAAAAGCGCTTACCTGTCCATCGGTACTCCTGACATCCGTCTAGGCTGTCATGTGGGAGGTACCTAGACGGACAGGAAGCGGACATTTGAACTTTTTTCCGGGCTCTGAAAAAGGTCACGTGACTACTTGTGTCACGCGCTCTAATTCTACGGGGCTGCTGGGGTTTGTAGTTTATCTATGGGTTGGATACCACCACACAGATGGAAATAAAAGAAACACTAGGGTAGTTTGTCAACCGTGATTCTTTTGTATTTTATTTTTATTTATATTTGTACCGATCGTTTATAAACTGGCACATGCTGTATTTGATGATATTGTGAGAATCATTAATGCCTCGGGATGAACAGAAAACTGCAGTCTTGCTCATATAGATGTACGTATATTGCGCTGCAATTATGTCAGGCTGCTTGGAATCATAGTTGGTCAGTGTCATTAGAACAAAAGAACCCATTATGAATCTATGCCGATTGTGACAACACTATCTAAAATACGATGAAACTCTACATTAAACCACAAGGCCTAATATGATCGTGAAGAACTTCGCGATTGTGTTGGACTGCTGAGAATAGCGGTCTATGTATATGTTTATGCCACAATGACTAGGAAGAAAAACACTTTAGAAGGATATATTATTGTGTTTTCTTGTGTGTTCGTTTAAAAACTGAATGATGGAGACGACATTTATAGTAAAATGTTTGGCGTATAACAGCAGTCGCTCACTGTCATCGGAGATGTTCAGAGAGATGAATCACAATAACTCTTATGGTTCACGACATATCGACAACCCAATCGCCGGGAAGTCTATAATGACATCCACGGGATGTCTTCATTAAGACCCGTTTTGTCAGTTTGTAATTTAAACACCCACCTTTGTTCTCTTCTGTGTAGGAAGGTGCTTATGTCAGAAATTTGTTTGGGTATCATAGGTTGTTCTAACACTGTCCAGTGTAGATCGGTAGGAGCATGGTGGGCTGTTAAGAAATGCTTAGTCAATCTCGTAGCCTGCTTGTTACAACGTATTGAGCTCTTGTGCTCTGATATCCTTGTCTTTATTTTGCTGGTAGTCATGCCCACATACCTTTTATCACAGGGGCAACTGATTAAATAGATTAGGTTCGAACTGTTGCAATTCGTAAACCTACGTTGTTCCCATGGTCGTTCTGTGCCAATATCGATCTTGGTAGATTTACAAGTTTGGGGGCATGCTGCACACTGTCCACACGGATGATGTCCGGTGACTGCGGGCATCTCCCAAAGGGTGCCTGTAGTTCTTGGAATTTCCATTTTCGGTCTTGTATGGACCAGTTTGTCCTTTAGATTTTGTCCCCTTTTAAACGCAAAAAGGGGGGCAGGCAATTTGTCTTTCCCAGTGTTTAGGATACCCCAGTGTTTTTTAATGATTTTAGAAATTTGATTTGACAATGTACCAAATGTTGTGACACATGTCATGCGTTCAGTTTTCTCTTTGGGGGGCATTATTTCTAATAGGCTGGCTCTGTTATTGTTCGCTGCTCGTTTTTTTAGACTGATGTACCAGTTTTTTTGGATAGTCTTTGTCCAATAAATCTTGTGTCAAGTTCTTCGCATGTGTTTCAAAGGAAAGTTTATTGGTACAGTTTCTCTGTATGCGCAAAAATTGCCCATAAGGCAAATTGTCCCGTAGGGACTTGGGATGGCAGCTGTGATAATTAAGCAAGGAGTTACGGGCCATTGGTTTCCGGTAGAGCTCCGAAATAAGGCCGTTAGGTGTGCCATTAATCAATAAGTCCAAAAAGGCCAATTGGCAGGTGTTATGTTCCATAGTAAATTTCAGGTAGCGATTCCTCTGATTGAGCCACTCATGGAACTCTTTGAGTTGGATCTCATCTCCCCGCCACACCACGAAAATATCGTCGATGTAGCGTTTCCAGGCTCGCAGACACCCAAGGTGGGGGTTGGTGTCTGCGAGCACGTGCTCCTGTTCAAAATGGTGCACGTACAGATTAGCGAGACTAGGGGCAAAAACGCTGCCCATACTAGTCCCGCTAATCTGTAAATATAGGGAGTCTTCAAAGGCAAAAAAGTTTTCTGTCATGGCCAGTGTCGCCAGCGTCATAATGAATCTGACCGGAGTTATGGAATTCAAATCTCTTGTGAGTAATAACTCCTCTATCACTTGTAATGTCTCTGTTTGAGGTATAGATGTGTATAAACTTTCGACATCGAATGATACTAATAGGTCAGTGTTCCTGTCATATTCAATGTCGGGTAACAGTCTTGAGACATCTTTCGTGTCCGGTCGGCATTTCCTGTACCATCGGTTGAAGGAACACATCGACGAAGGTCGACAGAGGTTCCAGAAGTGAACCTATCCCAGATATTATGGGACGGCCCGGTGGAGGGTGTTGGGCCTTGTGTATTATAGGTAGCTGGTAAAAGTAGGGAATGACAGGATTGGATACTCGGAGGTATTGTCCCTCTTTGGGAGTGAGCCATCCTTCCGCAAGGGCTTCTTCAACAATGTGACCTATGATGTTTGTTAGTCTAACTCTACTTCACCCTAATCTACTCTGCACCAATGCACTCTATGGCACTGTACTCTACACTACTGTACTCTACTGTAAACCACTCTGCTCTACTCTGAAACAATCTACTGTACGCCACTGCGCTTGGTGCCATGGCACTCTACTCTGCACCACACTACTCTACACCACTGCACTCTATACTAATGTGTCAATGTGACACCCTGCCACCCTTGAAAGGGTTCCCCCTATTACCGATACGGTATTTACCGATTCAGTATTTACCGAATCGGTAACTACCGAATCGGTAATTCCCATTCATTCCTATGGGCCTCCATGCCGATAGGAATGAATGGGAATTACTGAATCGGTAAATACAGATTCTTCATTACTGAATCTTACCGATTCGGTAATTGTTACAGAAAAATTATCTACATCCCATTTACCTATTCTTAAATACCGAATCGGTAAAATTCGATATTTAAGAATAGGTAAATTGAGATTACCTACATCTGGCCCTAAGTATTTTCAATGTTAATATTGGTTCCTTCAAGATAACCGTGTAATCCTGTTTTTTTTCTCCTTCCTTTCCCCCTGATGTTTCCCAATCTCAATTCCCTCGCTTACAGAGCGTGAGGGAGGTATTGGGTCTTGATGCTATCGTGTCACTGAGTCCAGGAATCACTACAGGCAAGAGTTCTGTAACCACCAGTGTGACTCTAAATGGCTGATGATTGTTAAGTTGGCTATACTAGCTCTTCTCCATCATACCGTGGTAGACATGCTCTCTAGGACAACTACAGAGATGTAGGCTGAGAGTACCCTCTGCCATTCTGACTTTCCAACAGGAATGGCTGCCAGACGGAGTTAGGAAGGGTGAATGTGTAACTATGCAATTAAAGTAAAGTAAAGAATACTTCGTTTGTTGGAAGTTTTGCATTGTTATATATTGGCGTTTTCTGGAGACAGCATGCTCACCCTAAGACATACGATGCGGCATTTGTTTGAACAGGGCCACAAACAAAGTCATTACACTGCTGAAATGAGGAAGGCTGGAGTTTGCACTGAGCTTCAGAGAAATATCATTAAGGTGGACCTGAAATGAAAAGGGCCCACTGTCAATCAAATACTGACAGAAATAAGGAATCCAAAGCTGCTGAATTTGAGCTGATCACAAATCTCAACGATGGTTTAAAAACTGTCACATTTTCCTGGAGCAAAAGTGGTGGAAGATCCACTGACAACACGAGGCAACAGACCAGAGGTTTCAAATGTTGGTCCAGAACTGCTGCTTCCATGTCTCAAGTGTAAAACTGCCACTGGCTGTTTCAATTACGCCCATTTGAATTCATTATATTCAAAATGTCTGTGGATGACTTGAACGTCTGGCATGAATTCAGTCCTCTTGAAAGAAGCCGCTGTTTAACAGCCAGTCAGTGAAGTGTCCCCAGATAATGAGATACATGGGTATATTTTTCTAGCTGGGCATTTGCACTTATCAAACACACACATTGTGTCCCTGGCCTACAGCTTCAGTGTCCCTGTTTTAATAAGAGGTTTATTATGTGTGGGACTTCCTGTCAACAGGATGGAAAGCCTTCGCCCACATTGGAGGGGGCATGTTTCATCATCGCGACCCTCCTGACACATGTCTCGTTGATCCACGTGCAAGCTTCATTCTATGATAGGGAGCTCCAGAGATGTATTGTTTCTAAAATGTCAGGATTGTCTTGGGTGCCCTAATGAGAGGAGCTAACTGTTGTTAAGGTTGGAGAGGTAATAGTAAAAGCGACCCTTCAAAAGTCCAACACTACCCCCACTGTTCCTTAGTTTGGAAAGCGGATAGTGAATTTGAGACCTCCAAAGTCTAATTATTTTATGTCATTTTTAATGTTTTATATTTTTAACATATATATATATTTTGATTGTATTTTTTTAAGGAACCTGTTTTAGTTTAATACATTTTTGGAAATAATGTTATTGTATGTATTTATGTTGTCATAACATTTAATATATAGTTTATTAATTATTCTTAATAGTCTTTTTTTCTCTTTTACTATTCATGTGTATTTAGTAATAGTATTTATTTTCATATGCATAAATATTTTTTACATTTAAAGTGTATGTTTTTTTAAGTTATAAAATGTATATTTTTTTATCTGATATTTATGCTTTTAAGCTATTTATCAAGTAAATATATGTTTTTACAGTAAATGTTAAATATTTAGAATTTGATATTCTTTTTTTTATTTTTTATTAATTTATTGCCATTTCAGAGAAAATGACACAAAAACAAAGGCATCAAATCGAGGCATTGGCACATACATACAAAGTATGAGATCAAAGGCAAACAACCGACAATGTTACATATCCATTAGCGCAATTAAAATGTAGACCACAGCAGTGTGACAGCGTAACTCCAAAATAGTCATGTATATATCAGTGTACCACCCAGGAACTTCCCGCTCCCCCGATCAACAGTATAACCCAGCCTGTGACTTGTCTCTCTATATCCCATGCATGCAGCCTGTCCGGAAAGTGTGCATGTCGTAGGTCTGTGACACTCCAATAGGACAATTATATGGTAGCTGCTAGGCGATCTTCCCTAGTAAGAGTGTCTGCATCCCCCTCATCTGTCGTATCATGTGTGTGCCTCCTGTCCAGGAATAATGACCAAAAGTTCTTAGGCCTGTTACGTGGGGGCAACAATTCGCTATATAATTCTGTCTGTGTGCTGCAATAAAGCATTTTGTTAGTCCACTGCGCAAACGTCGGCGTAGAGCCTCGCATCCAGGAAAGAGCAACACATCTCCTGGGCAGAAGGAAAGCCATATCTACCAATCTTCTAAGGTCCTTATTGAGAGGTTTAGAGTAGCCCAGGATAGCCAAGAATGGATCTGGTGTCAGTGTTAGGTCAGTGACCCGGGTCACTTCTTCATATACCCTGTCCCAGAAAGATGCAATCCCCGGACAGGACCAAGCCACATGAAGGAAGTCGGCCACCATCACTCCGCATCTCTCACATTGGGGGCTCTCACGGAGTCCGTATCGATGAAGTCTTTCGGGGGTATAGTACACCCTATTCAGGAATTTAAAATGGATCAGCCTATGGCGTCCATTAAGCGATATTTGCTTAGTGCTCGAGCAGCAGTACTGCCACCTCTCGTCCGTCATTTCCACTTCTAGGTCCCTCTGCCATTCAAATCGTGGTTTAGGATATTCAGCGTGCCTTTCTGAGAGGGCTATACGGTACAAATTGGAGACCAGTTTAGCAGGCGATTTTGCCTTAATAACGTAGGCTAAGGCAGTGACCTCCGGAGGTTCCGCCATATCCTCTCCTAAGAGGCCCCAGAGTGCATGTCGCACCCTATGGAATTGGAAACGCGACATCAGCGAATAGGATTCTCCCTCCGTCGTGACCTCGTACCAGGTGCGGGCAGTGCCTTCAGCAAAGAGATCCCCCATGTTGTGTATTTCCAATGTTCTCAACGCGGCTATTACCCCTTTTTCCCTGCATGGGGCGAGCCAGGAGCACCTTGTACGTCCAGCATATGATGCCACGCGTGTGTGACCGTATTGAGAGAGTCTATGATACAGGTGCGGCGATCTCGGGGCAAAAACAATAACGCAGGAAGAGGAACAAGGTCAGCGACAACAGTTTCTATACGAAGGTGTGGAACCTCTGCAGGACCGTGGATCCAGTGATAGGCATGTGAGCTTTGTGCCGCCCTATAACAGAGTTCCAGGTCAGGGGCGCCCAGGCCTCCCACTGAGTACAGTCGGGTGTGTATTTTCCACGCCACCCTTGGCTGTTTGCCGGCCCCGGCCAGGCGGATCATCAACGAGTGTAGCTGCTGAAAAAATGTTTTGGACAACACCATGGGTATGTTAGTGAATAGGAAGAGGAGACAAGACAGTACCATCATTTTCAGGAGGGAAACCCGCCCCCCCTCATCAAGGACAATGGTGGGGCAATCCACCTTTCAATGTCGTCTTCCAATTTGGAGATGGCAACCCCGTAGTTCTCCTTCAGTATGACCTCTGAGTCCGAATGAAGACGGATCCCTAGGTATCACACCGCATCTGTGGTACATTGCAGTGGGTATTCTGGGACCACCCGCGTTGTGGCCGGCGTGAGGGGAATCATAATAGATTTATTCCAGTTAACGTTGATGCCGGGAAGGGAGCTGAACAGCACCACCTTGAGCAGAACTGAGGAAAGGTGTACTTCGGGGTCCCGGACATATAACAGGGTATCGTCCGCATATGTGGATACGATGAGACGGTAGTTTGGGAACCGTATGCCCCTATGCCCATGGTATTCTCGCAAGGCGCATGCAAGAGGCTCAGCCGTGAAAGCGTAAAGTAAGGGGATAGGGGACAACCCTGCCTCATGCCCCTGCTAATTTGTATAGGGTCGGTAACCAAAGTTCCAATCCGGATACGAGCTGTGGGGGTAGAATACAGCGTCGCCAAGAGTTGAAGGAAGAGCTCCCCCACCCCCATTCAGCTAAGGACCTGTCTCATGAAAGGCCACTCGACAGAGTCGAAGGCCTTTTCCATGTCTAAAAAGACTTCCACCACGTGGACCTCCGGGCGTGTGTGCTGCATGGCTGCAAACACCGTCCTAAGGTTATAGGTAAGATTGCGACTGGGCACAAAACCTGCCTGTTCCGGCGCAACTAGTGAGGTAACCAAGGGGCTAAGTCGCTTGGCTATCAACTTCGCAAATATCTTCGCATCAACATTCAGTAGCGACAAGGGCCTGTAGGAGGCGCATTCATCAGGGGGCTTCCCCGGCTTAAGTATAGCTACCAGTATCGCCTCGCGCATAGTAGGCGGCATTACTCCGGAAGTGGCAATGTCCTCAAACAGCATAAGTAACTGCGGCAACAGTAGGTCTGAAAACGCCTTATAAAAGGCGACAGTTAGGCCGTCACTACCCGGCGCGCTCCCAGCCTTCATAGCCGACAGCGCCCAGACAACCTCTTCCCGTTCGAACTGTCGCACCAAAAATTCCCGGTGCGAGTTCGATAACTACGGCAATTCGATGTGGGTGAGATTATCTAGGATGCGCTCCTTCGGAGCAGGACCTTGGAAGGCATACGAAGCTGCATAGTACTCACGAAACCTCTCCGCCACCTGAACTTCAGTAAGTGGCGGATTCGTCGGCAAAGCCCTGATGTCCGGTATCGCCATTCTGTTCGAACGCTGTTTGACTAACTGCGCAAGGACCATACCTGGGCGCTCCCCCTCACCATAAGTTCTAGCAGTGGCGTACTTCCCCAGATGTTTTATTTCCGCATCCGCTTCCTCGTGGTATTCACGCAGCGTCTGTGCCAGTTCTTGCATGAGTGCTTCATTCCGGTCTGTTATACGCAGGGCCTCTAACACTTTAAGTTTTTTCTCCAAAGTCTCCAGCCCGCCCGAATCGATTTAAGCACCCCCGTGTGGTTTGAGATAGCGATCCCTCTGATATACGCCTTAAAGGTATCTCAAACTGTCTGAAATGAGTCAACCGATCCCACATTTGTTTAAAAAAACTACTCGATGTACGTGGCCAGTTCCTCTTCGAAGGAGCTGTCCAATAGGGAATAGGGTGGAATGCGCCACATAAACGGGGGGATTTGCCTCTTGGGCGAGGCAACAGTCAATAGGAGTGGCGAGTGATCCGAATAAGTATGTGGCAATATTGTGCACGCACGATTCGAACATTTTGGATTAAGTGAGTGGAGGCCAGCCAGTAGTCAATTCTAGTATGAATATCATGTGGAGCAGAGTAATGTGAGTAGCCTCTCTGTGTTGGGTACCGGTGTCTCCATACGTCGCTCAGGCCCAGTCGCATCATTGACGTCTCTAGCACTCTGGCCGAGGCTGAGGGACATCTATCAGGGCTGCCCGATCTGTCGATACCGGGCTATCTTGTCAAATTGAAATCCCCTCCCCCCCCCCCCCCAGGGAACAGAACCCAGCGAGTGTGCCTGGACTTTAGATGTCAGGGAGGTATAGAAGGCAGGGTGATCATAGTTAGGGCAGTAAGTATTCACTATGCAAATCTCCAGGCCCTTCCCACAGAATTTAGAAATAGTGTAACATCCCTCACTGTCCGTATCCAGAGGCGTCAGTGTCAATGAGGCTTTCGGATTAACCCACGTTAGTACTCCCCTAGCATGTGAGGTAAATCCCGCTGAGTGGACATTACTCAGAAGACCCCTGGTGCGCAGTATAGGGCTGTCCAGGTGAAGGTGGGTCTCCTGCAGAAGCACAACATCAACCCTGTGTCTGGTAAGGTAGTGCAGCACCTTTCTGACTTTGCGGTGATTGTTAAGACCTCTGACATTCCAAGTCAATAGGACCAGTGAGTCTAAGGTCTCCCCAGGGGGTGTCATCGTAGAGTTAGAAGCAAGTAAATGAGCCATGGTGTGGTGACATGTACATATGTGGTCGTAACATGCATTGTCTCAGCTGTGCCATAAAGGCAACAAAAACCAAAGAATACAACACAAATACCTCCCCCCAAATAGAACATGAATTCACTTTCCCCCTCCCCTCCCAGAGCCCTCCCACGCCTGCCCAACCCCAACTTGGCCGCGGAAACCCACCCTCCCACACCATGACCAACTCCCTGCCCCCTACATCCCTCAAAAACAAAAAACAAAAACATTGTGCTAGTGTAATTCACGCTGGGGTGGAGGTAGCTTGCAAAAAACAGAACATTTCTCTGTCTGGTGATTACTCTTCCCCCTGCCTCACTAAAAGAGAGAAACGTGAGCTGCACTGTTATACATGGTTATTCCTTTACCTGTGCCCACTTATGAACATTCCTATAGGGCGTCGTATTCTACAGGGCCCTACACCCCTCTCCAGAAATCCCCCCACCACCCTCAGGGACCTGAGAGCGCCACAACGGATCACAACTCCATCCCCCGAGGGGGTCGCACCTCAAAACATTAATGCAACAGGTGTGTCAGCATAACAAACCATGAAAAACCGAGTCAAGTCCCCCCCCCCCCCCCCAGCAAAGTCTCCGACCAACATCACCAAGCTAGTCAAGGAAAACAATTGGGAGAGACCCCATAAGACCCAATTTACACCACTCAGTATCAATATTATCGCTCCAAGTCTCCCAATAGTCAAAACAGTTACTCGGCCATTTTGTGTCATGAATCGGGCCTAGTCCTGTTCGTCCAGGGCACCACCTGCCGCCTCATCCAGCAGCGCACTTTCCGGCAAAGATCGTTGTTCCTTGCGCCATTCTTTAAGGGCCTTCTGGAGTGCTTTAGGGTCAGTAAAAAACATGGATCGCCCCTGACGATTGACACGCAGTTTCACAGGGTACAACATTGTGTAGTCAATCTCCATATCACGAAGTTGCCGCTTCATTGGTATAAACTGCCGTCTCGCCTCCTGTACTCTGGCCGTGAAGTCCGGGAACAGTGAGATCGTCCACCCTTCATATTGTAGCAGTTGTTTCTCTCTGGCAAGTTTGAGCGCAGTGTCTCAGTCCCTGTAGTTTAACAGTTTCGCAATTATAGGCCGAGGAGGCACTCCAGGCTTCGGTCTCGGGCCCAGGGACCGATGCGCCCTCTCGACCACGAACATTCCGGAGAAAGCAGTGTCCCCTAGCAAGGTCTGCAAAAGTTTTTCAACAAACAGCTCCATATTCCCCGTTTGGGTGGTTTCCAGAAGGCCAGTGATGCGGAGATTGCACCTCCGAGAGCGGGCTTCCAAGTCCTCTGACTTGTCCTGTATGATTTGGAGGACCCTATCCAACTGTTTGGGCTCTGAGTCCAGGGTGGTATGAGCCTCCTCCACCTCAGTCAGCCTCCGCTCGGACATGTCGGTGCGTTCCGCGTGTTTATCGAGCCTCTTGGCCATGCGGTCCATTCGATAGGTGAGCGCGTCCCTCTTGGTTCCCAAGGAGGCAATCCCTCCCTGTAAGCTCTTCTCCATGGCTATCAGTAGTCCGCGAATGTCTTGCTGCTGACTCTCTCCGGTCGGATCCGATTAGCTGGGCTCCCCTCCAGTGTAGTCTTGTTAGGCTTGGGCCTCTTAGGGTCAAACAATAGTTTTGTTTGATTCCTGTCAACCCTCCCCATCGAGGTATCGCTGTGTGTCTCCTTTCAAGGGGCGAGGCCGCACAGCCCAAGGGGCTACCCCAGTCATCAGCACCTCAGCACAGGCGTCACCACTACTCCTACCACGAGGCTTGATTCTCCGCCTCAGAGGCGTCTATCCCTCAAGCGACACACAACCTGCGAGAACTGCCACCAGGGCCCTTCGGGGTGGTTGTCGGGGTTCTTCTGGGCCGTTCCCTACCTTGCCGCAGGATAGGTTTCTTTGTGCACAGCCGGGGCAGCGATCAGTTCCTCAGCAACACGTGGCTCACCATGCTCCCAAAGCCGCGCGGCTTCAATCCCCTCACTCTCCTCTCGGCAGAATCCCCACAACGCAGATCTCCTCTGTATGGCAGCAAGACCCGGAGCAAACTTAGTGCACGTGGGGAGAGGCGCTCAGAGCTGTGTTCGATAAGTCCACTTTACGATCTCTTAGCTGTGTCGCACACCTAGTGGCAGCACCTCCGGTCGCTCCAGGTGACGGTGGGGCCTGCAGACCCTTCCTGTGGACCCCAGGCCTGATAGGAGTCCGGGCTCCGAAATGTGAAAGTAGCGCTCTCCACCACGCTAGCGGTTCCCCAGGGCAGCACCCCTCTATTGTCGCTCCTCACCACCGGGAAGCACTTCCTCTGCCGATCACCGCTGGGGGACGGGGACGGGGTCGCCCCTCTCAGGCCAAGTTGTAGCAGGACCACCTCCGGGGCTCAGCCGCTGCCGGGCCGCAGCTCCGCGCCTTCGGCCCCGCCGGGGACACGTGCCACACCGCGCTGCGGTCTTCCGGCCCGGAGGCCGCAATTGACCCTGCACTTCAGGCGGGGCACATGGCAATGCTTGATGCCGGGGGGGTGGGACTCTCCACACCTCTCCCCGATCACCAGTTCGGCACCAGAGCTCTCCGGCCCACCAAGCCCGCGGCCGAAGCAACTCCAGGGATCTCCAAGGGCCGCCGCAGCCCAGCCGCTCCCTCCGGTCCCAGCACACGGGGCCTCCACAGCCCAGGCGGCGTGAAGAAGGCAGGTAAGAGGCCCGCTCCTGCAGCGATTCTGCTCAGCAACAGCCAGGGGGAACAATCTGCAGACACAGGACCGAATATTGTCGCACAGCATCACAGGATTATTGACGGATTGTGCAGTGAAGCTAGGGAGCTCTCGGCTCAAGAGGCCATCTTGGTCGCGAGCTAGCTCCGCCCCCTAGAATTTGATATTCTTACCTACATATTACTGCTGTATATTTTTGCAGTTGATATAAAAAGTAAGTAAAGTCAATATTTGTGTCCTTGTTATCTTTTTGGCTTCATTTTGTACCACATTATTTTTTTTTGGGTGGGATGTCGTAGAATTGAAAAGAGACATGCTGTCTGTACTAGACTGCCAGATTTATTTATACTTGAGTAGCAGAAACTGAACACAAATGGCGCCTGCGGGCTTTCAGTACAACAGTCATTCATTGCAAAGACATCTGTATTTTCATTGCAGGTGTTATTGTTCAAATAAGGAAGACCCTGCACACCCTAGGATGGAGGACTGAGCAGTGTTGGCTGTGCAGCAGAGTCAGACTGGCCCACTACCTGGTGGCAGGTGCAGGCCCGTGTGGGCGGGCGCCCTGCGGCTCTGTGTAGAGAGTCAGGTAGGGTTACAAAGCAGGAAAGACGTTAAACCTCAGTAATACAATCCCCGCTTTCACCGTTACCTGAGCAGGTGCAGCAGCACTGAAGGGCTTTTCCTGCAAACAGCCTTTTCAAAGGTGACAATAGAAATCACTGCATTAAATCCAGGACCTGCGAAACCTGGTGTCTCTTCCCGTAATAATGAGTTAATCGCGCCTGGCCTGGCCTCAGGTAACCCTCACTGGGTAGGAATGACGAGAGTATGGGATATAAATAAACACATGATATTATCCAATCAAGATTGTATGTTTCAGCTATATTAACGAGTTGATTACCAGTTGGGTCTCTTTAACAGTTGCAATATATGCAATTGAAAAATCATCAATTTGAATTCGGTAAGGATATTATGTGAGTGCTCACAATTTGTATTAAGCGTTTATAGTAGACGCAGCACCTTCCCCTGTACAAAGATACAAAAGGATGTTTGTGTGCAACATAGAATAGTATTGGTCCTTGTAAAGCGCAACAACAAGTAGGCTGGAATGGAGCCATACATGTCATAATAAGAAAGTGGAGAGGTTCAAGATGATGTACATAAGGGGGGAGCAGAAGTCACATTGCTGGGCCCTGAGGTCAGAGAAGCAGGAATATCTCTTAACGGTGGCGGGTGAAATGTTCCATGAACAGACGTGTCTTCAGCTACTTCCTGAACTCCAGAAATGATGGGCCAGCCTGATGTATACAAGGTCACTTTGAAGACCACTGGTGTGTTTTCAATTTTGCACTACCTGAATTCAAGCCTGACAATGTGCCAAAGTTGCCTCTAGCCTTTTTTTGCCAGAATGGCTGCTGCGTTAGTTGTTATAGGATAACAACTGTTGGAAGGGGGGATGCAGGCTTGGGGCTGGCAGCCAGTGCAGTCCCTTTTAGTTGTAAATTATGCGGCCATACTTCGCTAGCCCTTCAATGTGCCATGCAGTGACATGTAAGACACTTTTCAGTAGGACCAGAGACACTCTATAATTGGGCTAGAGTGGACTATGGGCTCTGACAAGCCGAGTGCCAGCTGAAGTTTAGACAGTAGTTCTGAAGCCCAAGTAAAGGAATCGGGATATTATTCTGCAATGGAGGATTAGTAGGGACCTAGAACTGTCCTGCGAAATTGGAAATTCAGCTTTCCCGCTGCATCACACATAAGACTTTAGAAAGGAACTGTGTCCTATGGTTTGTGTTCAGGGTAAAGTTAACGTCTGTGAATGTGATCCACTCTCAATACCGTAGATTATTTTCAGTGTGTGTGCACAGTTTACATTTTGCCTTGTGCTGCACCCTGTATGTCATGGTTTGTGTTAAGTGGGATGTTTTGTTGATGCCTGACCTCCTGGTCCAAAGTCAACGACGACGAGACACGCAAGGTCTTGAACTCCATCCACTCAGGATCTCCGTCAGACCCGTGCCCACACCACATATTCAACAAAGCAGACGCAGCCATCGCACCCCAACTACGGAAGGTCATCAACATCTCCTTCGAAACAGCAACATTCCCGGAAAGCTGGAAGCACGCCGAAATCAACGCCCTCCTCAAGAAGCCCAAGGCGGACCCCAAGGACCTCAAGAACTTTCGGCCCATCTCCCTGCTTCAGTTCCCGGCAAAGGTCATCGAGAAAATCGCCAACAAGCAATTGGCCCGCCACCTGGAAGACAACATCTGGGACCTGTACCAGTCCAGATTCAGACGAAGCCACAGCATCAAGATAGCCCTCATCGCCGCCACACATGACATCAGGCGCCAACTAGACAACGGCGAAACATCAGCCCTCATCCTCCTGGACCTGTCGGCCGCCTTCAACACGGTCTGCCATCGCACTCTAAAGACACGCCTCCTAGAAGCCGGAATCCAAGAGTAGGCCCTTGACTGGACCACGTCCTTCCCCTCTGGCAGAACCCAGAGCATCCGCCTCCCACCCTTCCGATCCGAAGCCACCGACATCATCTGCGGCGTCCCCCAGGCCTCATCCCTCAGCCCGACGCTGTTCAACATCTACATGGCCCCCCTCGCACAAGTGGCCCGCCAACACGACCTCAACATCATCTCCTACGCCGACGACACCCAGCTCATACTCTCCCTCACCAAGGAACCACACATCACCAAAACCAACCTCCACGAGGGAATGAAGGCCGTCGCCGACTGGATGAGGAGCAACCGTCTGAAGCTGAACTCAGACAATACAGAGGTATTCATCCTCTGACCCACCCTCTCAGCCTGGGACGACTCCTGGTGCCCCACCACACTGGGAACAGCCCCAACACCCACCGACCATGCACGCAAGCTAGGATTCATCCTCGACTCCTCCCTCTCCATGGCTAAGCAGGTCCACGCCGTCTCCTCCTCCTGCTACAGCATCCACCGCATGCTCCGCAGGATCTACAAGTGGATCCCGACCGAAATAAGAAGAAAGGTGACACAGGCCCTCATCAGCAGCAGACTGGACTATGGCAACGCACTCTATGCAGGAATCCCAGGCAAACACTTACGACGACTACAACGCATCCAAAACGCCTCCGCCGACTGATTGTCAACGTCACCCGCCGCAGTGACATCACCCCCCACCTGAGAGACCTACACTGGCTCCCCGTTGACAAGAGGATCACCTTCAAGCTCCTCACCCACGCACACAAAGCACTCCACAACGCCGGGCCAGCCTACCTTAACAGCAGACTCAGCTTCTACACCCCCACCCACCAGCTCCGCTCCGCCAGCCTCGCCCTCGCCGCTGTCCCCCGCATCCAATGAACCACCTCCGGTGGCAGATCCTTCTCCTACCTCGCCACCAAGACCTGGAACACCCTCCCCACCCACATACAACAGACCCAAGAACTACTCGCCTTCAGAAGACTCCTCAAGACCTGGCTCTTCAAACAGTAGCAGCACCCCCCCCCCTTCCTCCCCTCAGCTCCTTGAAACCCTCACGGGTAAGTAGTGCGCTCTACAAGTACTCTGATTGATTGATTGGTTTGCTTTCGAAAATATGCTGCACTGTATGCATGGTTTGTGTTAATTTCAGGGTTCCATATTTACTCTGGAGAATGTGCTGCATACTATATTTCATGGTTTGTATTCAATGGGGTTTCATGTATACATTTGGGTTTGTGCTTCACTCTGTGTCTCATGATTTGTGTCTTCAGTAGGGTCTTATGCTTTCATTTGGGAATGTATGCACTTTGTGTTATTATCTGTATTCAGTTGAGCGATACATTTTGTGAGAAGTTGGCCTGGCATATGCTGTCCACTATTCTAGTGGGCACCTTGCACCCGTCCAAACGAACCTTATTGATGGTAGGTTTAAAGACAACCTATATAGAAAGCTATCCTAGTGGTAGCTGTGGAGAGCAGCCTTTAGGCTAAGTCTTGAAAGAATGTAAAGCAGCTTGTTTTACCAGTCTATAATCTTGTGAATGACCAAATGAAAGGAGAACCACACCAGGTATATATATATATATATATATAAAATATATGTACTCATTCTAAACACACCCTCTAGTCCAGAGTTCTTCAATCTGTGGGGCACGCCCCCCTGGGGGGGCGCGACACCGTATCAGTGGGGGCGCGCACTCCTCCGTAAATCTCACCTTTGTCCTCTACTGATTGAAGAAACAAATGGCAGAGTGGAGCTGCAGGGGCCCGAAGAAGGGGTAAAACCATTAAAAACTCATTAACAAGAACAAGCATTGGAAATGCAATAGGTCTCGCATTAGGAAAGTTTGAGCTATTGATATTGTAAATGACACTTTTTTATTTATGTATTGGTTTTGAAAGTAGCAAAATTAATAGCTTTGTCAGTTACAATGTCAATAGTTTTAACTTTTGCAAATGTGACACCTATAGCATTTGTAATGCAATGTGTGTTGTATTTACGTGACTTAGATGTATTGATATTACAAATAACAATGGCTTTTAATTTTGTAAATAATTAATACTTAAATAAAAGTTATTGTGATTTATAATGGCAATAGCTTAAACGTTTGTAAATAACTTTTGTGAAGATTATGTTCAGTGTATTTTATTGTGACGAAAATCCAAGAACATTGCATTTGCACCTAAACACACACAGAGCCACACACATATAGATGTGGTGGTGGTGGATCTGGGGGATATGGTGGTGGTGGATGTGGTGGTGGATGTGGTGGTGGTGGTGATGGTGGATGTGGGGGTGGATGTGGGGGTGGATGTGGTGGTGGTGGAGGTGGTGGATGTGGTGGTGATGTGGTGGATGTGGTGGTGGTGGATGTGGTGATGTGGATGTGGATGTGGTGAAAGCGGGATACATGAGCATACATGAGCTGTCGGTACGCGAGGCCTTACGCGAGGCCTAAAAATGAACGTATGTAGAACTTGGGGAAGAGGTGATATGACTTTGTGCATAATACAGATGATAGCAGAAGAAAGGTAAATATAATCTAAGTGGATTCCGAGGTGGCAAATTGGTGCTCTTTTAATCATGGATAATGGATGAAATATTTTTTGAAAATGTTCAAGAAAGATGTATTCAGTTTTTTTTGAATTATAGAAATGAAGGTGCAAGCATTATGTGTAGAAGGTTTGCTTCCTTGATATTTTATTTTTCACACTCCACCTATAAGTTAGTGATCTGTTAGCTCATTGTATTGGTTTAGATCAAGGGAGGTGTTTGGATGAAACAAAAAGAAAGTAACATGCATTGGAAATGCAATAGGGCTCGCATTAGGAAAGTTTGAGCTATTGGTCTCATAAATGACATTTTTTTTATTTATGTGTTATTTTTTAAAATAGCTAAATTAATAGCTTTGTCATTTATAATGCCAATAGTTCTAACTTTCGCAAATGTGACACCTATAGCATTTCATAAATCAGTACACTGCCAACGCGGTTTTAGGTTCTTCACTCGGGTCAGGGACGTAGACATTTGTGTACTGTAAAGACATGCTTAATGCGCCTCCCTTGGTCACCTGACAGTTCGTGGGCAGAGGCCATCACACGGTCAAGGCCAGGACTAGGCCTCTGCGCACAAGCTAGGTTGGCATACCCCACGGCCAAATAGATCAGGCTACCAGATTAACAAGCCGTCGGGTACTCGGGCCTACATACCATGCAAGGGGCATTCCCGTCCCAAACAACAACTGTTAATAGCTAGGCCTGTGTTCTTTTTATGGGAGGGGGAGGGGGCGTCACGCACGAGTCTGCCATGCAGGACGAACTCAGTGAGGGGCGCACATGAAGTGCTCGAGTTCCCATGAGCCGCGTACCGAGGGCAGGGGTGGGGTGTACTTGTGAGGTGGGATCTAAAAGATAGAGAAACAGGCGTATCAAAAAAGTATCACCTTTATTCTCCCTAGAATTGGCTGCAGTGATATAGGTAAAGTAGAACTCCAAAGCATTTCCTACTACCCGATACAAGATCCATATTGAGAGAATGGATAAGGGATGAAGGGTACACCATGCTGACAATTCTGTGCTGCCGGCCACTGGCTGGGCCCGTAGCCCGTGAGGTAATGGGCCGGGAATGCGCGGCCTGCAACAGCAGCACCCCCTCCCCCGCCTCAAAGGGGGCCACTAATTAAAGGCCGAGGGAGGGGGCTCGGGACATCTTCACTGCTCTCAGGCGTTAATGGGGCAGGAATGTGAAGACGCTGGGCGGGGAAGGCAAGCACTGCAAGGGGGACAGGAGGGTGAATGGATGGGGCCGACGGTGGGGTTGGAAGAGAGACCGCAGCAGCCAAGGGACATTGTTCATTCCCCAGGAGCTGGAAAAAGATCGTAAACTTCCTGAACTGCATACTATATGAAACTTTGGAGATTTTTTTTCATTTTGCAATTTAGCATACATTTTAGCTTGCTGGAGACTGTATTTTAAGCAGAATGTCTCGCGAAGAGAGATGTTTTTTGCTCCAATGGTATCCTGTGTAACTTTTTTTACTTTAGATATTCGCGTGCCTTTCTTTTTTATTTGAGATCTTCCTTTGCATGAAAAACGTCACTCAAGATACCAGCAAACAACATTTTGCTCTAAAGGTGTATCTGCGAGATTACCATAAAATGTAATAGAAAAAAAAGAACACTCCGTTTCGCTCATGTCTATAAATGCAAACCAGACTGTGTGCAGAGGCTGGTGAATACCGAGCATCTTACTGGAAGAAAGAAACAACACGTCTTGTAGTTGGTTTTGGAAGTCCGGAGAGCGCAAGGACAGCAGGCCGTGTTTCTTTTGGATGGAGCGTCCTGTGGCGACTGCCAAGACGGTGGGGAAGGTAGTGTGTGAACATGCACGGGACGGACGCTGCTGTCGACGGACCTGGCTGTTGACTGTCCTGTACCGACGCCAGCCACAGTAGGGCGCCAAGTAATTGTAGAGGGGAGGAGAGTAGGAGGAGGAGGGGGGAGGAGAGTAGGAGGAGGGGGGAGGAGAGTAGGGGAGGCACGGCCTAGCGGCCGTGCAACCAAGAAGTGAGGGGGCGGAGCTGGGGGAGGCTGTGAGAGAGAGTGGGCAAGGCAGGCGGCATAAATGCAAACCAGACTGTGTGCAGAGGCTGGTGAATACCGAGCATCTTACTGGAAGAAAGAAACAACACGTCTTGTAGTTGGTTTTGGAAGTCCGGGGAGCGCAAGGACAGCAGGCCGTGTTTCTTTTGGATGGAGCGTCCTGTGGCGACTGCCAAGACGGTGGGGAAGGTAGTGTGTGAACATGCACGGGACGGACGCTGCTGTCGACGGACCTGGCTGTTGACTGTCCTGTACCGACGCCAGCCACAGTAGGGCGCCAAGTAATTGTAGAGGGGAGGAGAGTAGGAGGAGGAGGGGGGAGGAGAGTAGGTGGAGGAGGGGGGAGGAGAGTAGGGGAGGCACGGCCGCTAGCCGTGCAACCAAGAAGTGAGGGGGCGGAGCTGGGGGAGGCTGTGAGAGAGAGAGTGGGCAAGGCAGGCGGCTGGGGGCATGTTCACGCGCTTTTAAGCTCAATGCGCATGCGCATTGAGCTTAAATTTCACGGGCACTGCAAGGAATCGCCACGATTCCTTGCAAGTTGGTTAAAGAGCGTTTAAGCCCCCATAGTCTCGCAAGCTTGATGCGCATGCGCATCGACAGGCGAGACCTAAAAAGGTATTTTAAAGCCCGGGCAGACAGGTGGCGACGTCACTGCAGTCAGTGCCCACTGGTAAAGTTAATTAACTTCCTGCCGCCCGCGCTTTTTGAAGTTCTGTGGAGCTCCTGCTCCTTCTAACCTCGCCGCAATGCTGCCCCGTTTTCAGCGCTAATATAGAGGATTAAAAATACTGCTTTTGCTTTAGGCAGTGCAGGGCTGCAGGCCAGGCTAAGAGCTGCTGATACAGCCATCTGCGGTAGAGAAGTAAAATCTAAAGCAACCGGGACCCAGAGCCACCATCGGAGCACTTCTGCCCAGTGATGATCATGATGAATAATCAGTAAGTGCCTGGGAGACGGTAATGTATTAACTGTTGTGATCAATTGCATGTTAAAAATACTTCTCCATAACTGCATATAAATTGCAGCTACAGTACTGTCCTGGGCTATGTGACTAGGTCATTGTAGGTACTAACACGCTAACATTTGCAGTGCTTTCGGATATTTATTTCCTCCCTCAGCCTAAGCCCCTGCCCCAGCCCGGGCCCCTGGTAACTGTAGTTGTCTCCTGACAACATTCGAACTCCTCATGAACACTACTAGGTGTGAAGGGTGTGGGAAGGAGGTTGCTGGCCTCTTACTTTTCTCATGGCTATGCATATACTGGTGGGAGGTCCTCGCAGCCCTCTCGGTCATGATAGGATGTGATATACCGTAATTATGCAGCCCAAATAGTGCTGAGACTGTCGTCTTTCTGCCCCGTGAGACATTCTTATGCAGTGATTGCTTAATGCTATGGGGAAGGGCATTTCATGCAAGAGACGAGAGTCAGTCTGGAGCTGAAGTAAATGGCTCCTAATCCAACTAGCCTGAACAGGAAGTGCTCAGCTGTAGGCGACACAGCAAATTTGTATTTTAGTGAATAAAAGATGCACATTTGGTTTTCCCAAGCTGAAAAGGATTGCTTTAATCAGTTATTTTTTCTTGTTTGAAGCAGCCCTTTGTTGTTTTTTCCTATCTAAACAGAGCAATAATACATTATAAGGCTGTGCCCATTTTAACATGCCTGACAGCCAAATTATTAACCCCCTATCTTCCGAGGCAAATTATTGCGTTAAAATTGTAACGAGTTATTTTATGTGCTGTCTTTATCTTTATTGATACATATTGGGTGTTGCTGTTATATTGCTGGTACTTTCACAAACCGACATCAATTGTGTGCCAGAAACAAAAAATAATTACACAGTTGGCAATCTTGTGGAGAGTGCTCAAAAGGATTTCATACAGAATGTGAAACACACCCCTGAGATTCTTAAGACACTGGCATCATGTCTCTAATGTGTTAAGTGTCTGGTGAGCATCATTCACAATATTGACCATTACAGTTTTGGGATTGTGTCCATCATAGAAACGATTATAGAAACCTGACTGGAAGTTATTAAGTAGTTAAATGTTTTGATACATTATTTTCCCTTGTCGGAATTCACTAACGTTTTGGTTGTAAATGAGCCTCCTCCCCTTGCCACCTCCTCCTTTTTTTCCTTTTCTCAGCGGCTACCTGATTTTGTATGGTGGCAGAGCCTTGTGGGCTACAGTTGCTTTCATTGCAGATAACTTTGAGTTTCTGTGGGGAGTGGAGCTTGGCTCATGGAAGCTGATGCCGGGTTGCTATGAGTTGGTCACCTGTGGTGCTGTCCACATCAGAGCAGCCAGGATGATGTGATGGAGTATGGCGGTCCTTTGTGGTTGTAGCTTATTTACAAGGCAGCGTTAAGCCAAGTTAAGTGGCATAACTCTGTCGTGTAAATACGGCAATGCCCCCATCACCACCCCAATGTCTTAAAAGGTGACGGTGTGGTGTCTATAGGGGCTTGTACATATGCCCCTGAGTATGATGAAACTATGAGTAGCACTATAAAAAAATTATATGTTTGCCAGAAAGGTGCTATAGAGAGATGAGGTGCATTGTTAGTGAGTGGTAGCGAGGGAATTCACGGAGAAGGAGGAAACACTCATTGTTTTGAACATTATTTGCTAGATATGGCCAGGGATATGCGGGTGGCGGTCGATTATGTAGTGTACCAGATTCCAGAAATTTCTGTCAGGTGGTGGGGGGGCCCGACATTTAAAAAAATTCAGCTGGGGGGGGCTCAACCTTCAAATGTTTGAAGACCTCTGCTCTAGTCTCTTTATGAGGCTAGAGGCAAAAGTACATTCAGTAAACTTATTTAGCACACAGTAAATTAGCACAATATACGTTGAGCCCTAAGGACGTACCAAACCATATATTAAGAAAGTGGTATAAGAACCACGACTGACATAGATACAAGGCCTAGAGCCTTTAGAACCGCTGGGGCCACTAGGAACCACACAAGGTAGTGGCACAGGGGAACCACGACGGACGCGTGCAGTGTCTAAACACAGCCGCTAATCACCATTAACTTCTATGGGGAAAGTTGCGGTTGGAAAATTACAGATTAAGGACACTTAGACAAGGACTTGGAGCAAACCTCTTTAGATCTAGGAGGTTCTAGAATCAACATACACAGGAGCACCGGAGTACCCGAGTTACCTTACCCAGGGAAGCCGGGTGCATAGGTGTCTTTTTGTGTCGGGTTTCGTCGTCGATTTCAATGGCAAGCTGCTGCAAAGTGCTACTGGCGACCAAGTGGAAAGTGCCCGGGTGGATCCAAGGGTGGATCGGAAATGTGAAGAACCTGAAAGCAGAAGGTACAGAGTCTGGGTCACTTGCCAGTGACCAGGAAGGCGATGAGAAGATGCCAACCAATGTCGGGTGATTTCAGGTGAAGAAGATGAAGCTTGACTCTTCAGCCACGATGACCAGGAGGCATCGACGATGACCAGGAGCTGGATTCGAGCTGTCCCACGAAGGATGTCGAGTTCTGCGGTGTCAGATTCTGGATTGGACCCAACAAGCCTTGGTAACAGCAACCCACGCAGAAAGCAGAGATTGGCTTCGGTGCAGACCAGCAAGGTCTGAGGGATTCACCCTTTGGAGGGGAGTCAGGGCATGTCTGGAGCAACCAGGGAAGCCCAAGGAAAAGAAGAGTTACCTTTGTGAGGACCCACCAGTCGACGGACCAGGGATCGTGAAGGGGCCTCGAGCAGAAATGCTAGAAGCGGGCTCACAGAACACTTGTGGAGTGTAGGCCCACAATCTTCGGTGCAGATGGTGCTCGGGGCTTGGACTACAAGTAGCCCAATGCATAACTTTGGGAAAGCTTGGGAAGTAGATGCACTAGCAAATGTGCATGGTGTCCAGGAGTTCCGGTCCCACGTCACTCGTGAGGGCTGCGGGTCTCAGCTTTGCTGGGATCTCGTGTCAGCCTCTGAGAAGTCTAGAAGTCTGTGTCCTGAGTCGTAAATCCGTCGGGATCCTTGGAAATACAGACCCGCAAGATGCTTCTTTGGTGCCTGTTTGAACAGGGGAGTCACTCCTTGACCCCAAGGGAGATTCTTCCATCTTCTGGTTGATGTAGAATGTAAAAGTTCCAGGATATATGTTGCAGAGTTTTGTCCAGGTGTAATCTGAAGTCCTAAGGACTGGGATCCCATACTTATACTAAGTTAGGGTGTTGGAGGTACTCTGGGGACCCACCTATGGGAGGATCCAGGGAGGGGGGTGGCTACACCACTTTCCCTTTGTCCAGTTTCACGCCAGAGCAGGGGTTGAGGGCCCCTGCCCCCGGGTTGAACTGGGATATGCAGAAGGACACCAAGGGTGCCCCCAGCATTGTCTGAAAAGCATTCTCTGAATGCACCCAACCAGCCCCAAAACACTAAAGCCTGTCTGGGAGGTGGTTACACCTCCCTGTGACAGGAAACCTATTGTCCAGACCTCCCCTGCCGGAGTTTCGTCCAGCAGCAGGAGGTCAGACTCGTGTCTGTGGCGGCAGTATCCATTTTGTGATGCTGGGGCTCTTTTAAACTATTACCGGTCAGGTAAGTGTGTATGTCTTCTCCCTCTAGAAGGGCAGAATTCTACCCCCACCGCCAGGACTGGCAGGGGGGATAGGATTCCAAAGTGTTTGACACCAAACACGACATATTTCCATGCAGCCATTCCAAAGTTAGCATTTACCGCGAGGTTATAATGCACAAGAGTATATGGTCTGGCTGCATCACAAAACAGCTACAGAGAATAGATTCCGAAAGCTGCAGAGGGGTCCTGCTCATGCATGGGCACCCTCTCCCACAAAACCAAGCACTCTGCCTTCAGGACTGATAAGGCCTGCCATAGGAGTGACTTATAGGTTTATATGTGTCATTGATTAAAGGGGGAACAGCCATTACAACGCGGGTTTTACCACGCGTTGCTTTTACATCGCATGCATTACAACGCATGCGATGTTACAACGCATGGTAAAACCACGCATACCATTACATTGCATGCGCTTTTACAACGCATGCAATGTAATGTGTAATGGCGGCGGCGGGGCGGCTAATCAGGTCGTTGTGAGGAAACATAGGCTGTTTACTCACAACAACTTGAAGCAAGCAGGAAGGAGGAAGCAGGATCCGACGGCGACTCTGGATAGGAGAGAGGTAAGGGGGTTTGTGCATGGGGTGGAGGTTACTTTTGTAGGGTTTAGGGTAGTTTAAAAGTAGTGTGGTAATGTTTGTGTTGTGTGTGTGTTTTTTAAAAACGGTTTAGTGTGTGTTGTTGTGTTAGTTTAGTGTAGTGTATTGGGTAGGGTAGTGTAGTGTTTATGTAGTGTAGTGATTTAGGTTTTAGGGTAGTGTAGTGTTGTAGTGTTTGTTTATTGTAGCGTATTAGGGTTTAGGGTAGCGTAGGGGTGGGAGTAGTGTGGGTAGCGTAGTAGTGTTTTAGGGGTTAGGGTAGTGTAGGGGTGGTAGTAGTGTGGGTAGCGTAGTAATGTTTTAGGGTTTAGGGTAGTGTAGGGGTGGGAGTGGTGTGGGTAGTGTTGTAGTGTAGTAGTGTCTTAGGGTTTAGTGTAGTGTAAGGGTAGGAGTAGTGTGGGTAGCATAGTAGTGTTTTAGGGTTTAGGGTAGTGTAAGGGTGGGAGTAGTGTGGGTAGCGTAGTAGTGTTTTAGGGTTTAGGGTAGTGTAGGGGTGGGAGCAGTGTTGGTAGCGTAGTAGTGTTTTAGGGTAGTGTAGGGGTGGAAGTAGTGTGGGTAGCGTAGTAGTGTTTTAGGGTTTAGGGTAGTGTAGGGGTGGGAGTAGTGTAAGTAGTGTAGTAGTGTTTTAGGGTTTAGGGTAGTGTAGGGGTGGGAGTAGTGTGGGTAGCGTAGTAGTGTTTTAGGGTTTAGGGTAGTGTAAGGGTGGGAGTAGTGTGGGTAGCGTAGTAGTGTTTTAGGGTTTAGGGTAGTGTAGGGGTGGGAGCAGTGTGGGTAGCGTAGTAGTGTTTTAGGGTTTAGGGTAGTGTAGGGGTGGGAGTAGTGTAGGTAGCGTAGTAGTGTTTTAGGGTTAGGGTAGTGTAATGGTGGGAGCAGTGTAGGTAGCATAGTAGTGTTTTACGGTTTAGGGTAGTGCAAGGGTGGGAGTAGTGTGAGTAGCGTAGTAGTGTTTTAGGGTAGTGTAGGGGTGGGAGTAGTGTGGGTAGCGTAGTAGTGTTTTAGGGTTTAGGGTAGTGTAGGGGTGGGAGTAATGTGGGTATCGTAGTAGTGTTTTAGGGTTTTGGGTAGTGTAGGGGTGGGAGTAGTGTGGGTAGCGTAGTAGTGTTTTAGGGCGTAGGGCAGTGTAAGGGTGGGAGTAGTGTGGGTACCGTAGTAGTGTTTTAGGGTTTAGGTTGGTGTATGAGTGGGAGTAGTGTGGGTAGCGTAGTAATGTTTTAGGGTTTAGGGTAGTGTAGGGGTGGGAGTAGTGTGGGTAGCGTAGTAGTGTTTTAGGGTTTAGTGTAAGGGGTGGGAGTAGTGTGGGTAGCGTAGTAGTGTTTTAGGGTTTAGGGTAGTGTAAGGGTGGGAGTAGTGTGGGTAGGGTAGTAGTGTTTTAGGGTTTAGCGTAGTGTAAGGGTGGGAGTAGTGTGGGTAGTGTAGTAGTAGTTTAGGGTAGTGTAAGGGTGGGAGTAGTGTGGGTAGCGTAGTCATGTTTTAGGGTTTAGGGTAGTGTAGGGGTGGGAGTAGTGTGGGTAGTGTAGTAGTGTTTTAGGGTTTAGGGTAGTGTAGGGGTGGGAGTGGTGTGGGTAGCGTAGTAGTGTTTTAGAGTTTAGGGTAGTGTAAGGGTGGGAGTAGTGTGGGTAGCGTAGTAGTGTTTTAGGGTTTAGGGTAGTGTAAGGGTGGGAGTAGTGTGGGTAGCGGAGTAGTGTTGTAGGGCTTAGGGTAGTGTAAGGGTGGGAGTAGTGTGGGAAGCGTAGTAGTGTTTTAGGGTTTAGGGTGGTGTAAGAGTGGGAGTAGTGTGGGTAGCGTAGTAGTGTTTTAGGGATTAGGGTAGTGTAGGGGTGGGAGTGGTGTGGGTAGCGTAGTAGTGTTTTAGGGTTTAATGTAAGGGGTGGGAGTAGTGTGGGTAGCGTAGTAGTGTTTTAGGGTTTAGAGTAGTGTAGGGGTGGGAGTAGTGTGGGTAGTGTAGTAGTGGTTTAGGGTAGTGTAAGGGTGGGAGTAGTTTGGGTAGTATAGTAGTGTGGCAGTGTTTTTGGGTTGGGGCAGTGTAGGGGTGGGAGTAGTCTGTTGTGTAGGTGTAGGGATAGGGATGTTATTTACCTTGCATACTTTTACCACAAGTATAGCTTTACCACGCATGCCTTTGCGTTGTAATGGCATGCGTGGTAAAAGCATACTCGTGGTAAAAGTAAGCGATGTTATGGCATGCGATGTCATTGACATTGCGTACTAATACCCGCGTTGTAATGGCATGCGTGGTATTAGTATGCGATGTAATTACATACATTCGATTAAAGGTAGATATAGGTAACCTATACCTTAGTAAGGGGTGAATCCACCACCTTACCCAGGCTGCAGTAGCAGACCTGTGGTGCCATTTTGGAAGGCATCCCAGGGGTGGCATAATACATGCTTCAGCCCCTGGTAGGCCTCTGGGGTACCTATGCCCTTAGTACCTAAGGTACCATGTACTAGGGACTCACAAGGGTAACCCAGTAACCAATCTGGAGTGTACCTAATGTACATGCAATCAATTTAGAGAGGAAGCAGGGCCCTAGCCAGACTAAAGTCGAAAAACAGCGAAACTCCAGCAAAAAGTACCCATAGTAAGCAGCTCCTACTCTCCTACACATCTCATTAGGAAATATACTGCACCCTGAATGTCCTGTTTTGTTTTCATTGTGGGTGCACACTTTACTTTTGGCCTTGTACAACAAACTGTATAGCATGGTTTGAGTCCATTGGAGTTTACAATTAACATTTTGTAAAGTGTTGCTGTATTATGTCGAGATCTTTGCAGTTAAAAATGTGTTACACGCGGTTATGGTTTGTTTTACTAATATTTACTTTTGACAATAAGCTGAAATTTCTTATGAATAAATTGTTAAATATTGAAATGTACTGAACATGTTCAGGTTTTCAATTGGGTTTAATGTTTACAATGGGAATGTGCTGCACTATTGTTCTACACACTATGTCTTGGCCTATGTGCAGTGGGGGTGTAAAGTTTATATTTGGAAATCGGATACATTCTGTATGTTACAGTCTGTGTTCAACTGGATATTTTGTTTGCATTTGGGAATGTGCTGCACTCTGAATGCCCTGGTTTGAGTTCAGAAGGATAGTTTTTTTACATTTAGGAATTTCCTGCTCTCTCTCTGTCATGTTTGATATTCAGTGGGGATATGATAAATTTAGAAATAAGAACTTTCTGCAAGTCAGGGGTTGTGTTCATTGGGGAGTAATGTTTACACTTTGTGTTTGCTTTGTTCGCCCTAAGTTGGCAGGGTATGCCCAAACATGGGTTCCTTGCTCACTTTGCCTCTGGATTCAAACTAGCCTGGCTGATGAGGGGTGTTACCCCGAAACCAGTCCCAGGATGCTTATTTCCAGTTCAGGGAAGACCTGGCTTGGCAGTTCGGGCTGGACTGTTCCCATGAGGCACAGGGTCAAGACTGATTTGCATATAGCTAGGTCTGAACTGAGGTAGCGAAGTGAGCTAAAGAACGATGATGGATTCAACCCAAATCTGTGACTGGGGGTGAGTGTCTGAAAAGCTTCCGCGCTCAGTCCATCATCTCCTTGTGTTGGATTTGGAAATAGGCTGCACTCTGTATGCCATAGTTTGTGCCTAATGGGGTGGTATGTCTGCATTTGGAAATGTACAGCACTTTATGCACTAGTTTATGTTTAGTTGGGATGTACAAAATATATGTTGGAATGTGCTGCACTCTGTGTGTCATGGCTTGTAGGCAGTGTGGTGTTATGTTTAAATTTGGAGTGCACTGCACTCTGTAGAGTCTTGTTTTCACTTTGGGTGTGCTGTTTACATTTGGCTTTCTGGAGCACTCTATGTCATGGACTGTGCTTGATGGGGTAAAAAGTTAACATTGTGTAATTTGCTACATTATTATGGTGGGCTATCTGCATGCCACGATTTGTTTCATTTTTACATTTGTGAATGTAAAAAGTGCTGTGTTCAAATTTGATTTTATTTACATTAGATAGTAAATTTCCCTCTGTCATGATTATGAATCAGTGGGACTTATGTTTACATACGTGAATATCCTGCACTATGTCACGGTAGTGTTCAGTGGGTATTCATGTTTACATGTAATAGTAATCAAAGGTAGTAGTAGTTCCTCGTCAGCCAGATGGCCACCAAGATGGGACCACGTAGCTAGTGCTTCTGTCGCTGGGAGATCTGAAACTCAGATCTTAATGCCCCCACAAACCTGTTAGGTGTCATGCTTCATCCTTGGGCGCTCCTCGTCAGGCCGGCGCTGCAATGCCTGGCGGGCCTGGGGGCTCTTTATGGGAGATCTTTTGATCTGGTAACGCCGTGAAGGTGAATGCATGAGGGGGGCTCTATGAGAAGAATTTTAGGTACAGAGTGAAGGGTATCTAAAATGGCCTCTATTTATCCTAGAACAAGTTTAACAGTGGGAGGGTAATAGGGCTAAGTAAAGACAGTGAATTGCAGCACAATAAAGCCACCCCAAGGTGGGTGGAACAGTGCTCCTTTGGCACAATTGAGGGTCCTGTGCAGTTGCAGGGGCACTTGAGGAGTCGACAGGACACTGCCGGCCACCTACTCACCTCCACAGACCTGGAACCATGTTTACATGTAGTAATGTCCTGCACTCTGGTTTGTGTTCAGTGGATTGTTATGTTTGCACTTGGGAACGTGTTCCCCTCTATGCAAGTCATGGTCTGTGTTCAGTGGGTAAGAATTTGGATTATTATTTGGGGTAGGTGACTACCCACCGTGAGTAATATTCAGCCAAACCCAAAACAGTAAAAAAGTTTAAATGAAAAAAAAGAGAGTAAGATTTAATAAACAAAATGAAACCAAAAATAGGCCAAGAAAAAAGTAAAGTGCCAATGATGGTAAATGGTTCCTGTAGACCAAGACTTAGGAGCAATATGAGGCTGACTGCTATCGAGTGCGGGTCGGATACACAAACCAGGTCTGAAGATTGTACCTCCTGATTTAGTCTGCAAGTCCCATTTAATCATAGGAGTACATTTCTATGACCCACAGGACCTCAGGAAAGGCCCTTACAGAATCACTGGGTGTCAGGCAGAGGCCAACAGCAGGGGCAAGTCCAGGTCCACATGCCACTGGTTAGCTGGGTGTTCGAAGAAAAGGTGTCTTGCAGCTTGTTATCTCCCTGTAGCCACACAGAAAGTGAGCCAACTTGAAGTCCACTTCTTTGTAATGGGCACAAGACTGAGCAGGTCCAGTCCTCCAGGGCTCCACTCATGTTACAGACAGCAGGCCAAGACCTCTTCTGATCTTATGTAGATCCAGAAACTGTTCTGAAGGAGGATGCCTCGAGGTGCCACACTTATTTGTATGTATTTGTATAGCGCTAATCACCGACAGGGCTCTAAGCGCTTTTGGAGGCAAGGCCGAAACGTTGTGGACAGATCAAGAAGTCCAACAGCAATGTGGCAGTTTAGATGGTGATCAGTGCTTCCCTGAACAGCAGTGTTTTTAGTTGTTTCCTGAATAAGAGGAGCACTGGTTCTTTGCGTAGATGGTCTGGCAACTGATTCCCGAGTTTTGGGAGTACGACAGAGAAGGTTCTCCCCCCTTTCGATGCCAGGGTGCATCTACGGGTGGCCAGGTTACAGGCCTCTGCTGACCGAAGCGAGCGCGCTGGTACGTAGGTCTTAAGGCGTTCCTTTATGTAGGCTGGGGCTTTGCCATAGATCGCTTTATGGGCAATGCAAAGTCCTTCAAACTTCACTCTTTGCCTGATAGGAAGCCAGTGAAGTTTGTTGAGCAGAGGGGAGACATGGGCTTGTCTGGGAAGTCTAAAGATCAGCCTGGCAGCATCATATAGCCATGTCTGAACTGGGGTGGCAGAGTGGGCTAAAGAACGGTGATGGATTATACCCCGATCTTTTGACTGGGTGTGAGTGTTTGATTGATTCAGGTGCTCCGTCCATCACCACCCCCTTTTGTACCACTTTTGGCCGCCATAAGTGTAGCAGGGTATGCTCAGACGTGAGTCCCTTGCTCACTTTGCCACTGGATTCAAGCAAGCCGGGCTGAAGACGGCTGGAAAGCCAGAAACCGGTCCTCGGAAGCTTGTTTCCGGTCCAGGGAAGACATGGCTTGGCAGTTCGGGCTGGACTGTTCCCATGAGGCACAGGATCAGACTGATTTGCATATAGCCATGTCTGAACTGGGGTGGCAGAGTGGGCTAAAGAACGGTGATGGATTCTACCCAGATCTTTTGACTGGGTGTGAGTGTTTGATTGATTCAGGTGCTCCGTCCATCACCACCCGCTTTTGTACCGTTTTTGGAAGCATCATAAAGCACTACCTGGAGTTTGTTAATGAGTTTTTGGGGAAGGCCAAGGTATAGCGGCGTTTCCATATTCCAGTCTAGAGAGAATTGAGGCTTGGACGATCATTTGTAGGGAGGTAGTGGAGAGCAGGGGGGCCAGTTTCCATAGTTGTCTTAGTAGCCCTGTACAGGTGCCTACCACCGTAGTGATTTGGCTGGTCATGGAGATCTCTTGGTCCAGTTTATTGCCTCTGCTTTTTTCGGCGGCGGCAGGAGTGGGGGTAGTGCCCAGCTGCTGGGGCCAGAAGCAATCATTCCATGGATTGCTTTTTGTGGGGATCACAAGAACTTCAGTTTTCTCAGGGTTAATTTTCAGAAAGTTTTTGGTCATGCAGTTTATGGTGAATCTGAGAATGTTTTGTGCCGTTTCCTGGGCGCGGGCGGTGTTGTCAATCTGAAAGATGAGCTGGGTGTCATCAGTATAGTTAAAGACACGGCAGTCCATGTGGCCAAGGGCTGTCACCAAGGGTTGTAGGTAGATGTTAAAGAGGAGTGGGGATAGGGCGGATCCCTGTGGGACACCACAGGTGAGGGCGCCCCTGTTCGATACCTGTTCCCCCAGGTGAATCTTCTGGAATCTCCCTGTGAGAAAAGAATTCAGCCACCGATGGGCCGATCCTGAAGACCTAAGGCTGTTAGGCGGTCTAGGAGTCGAAGGTGATTGACCGTATCGAACGCCGCTGATAGGTCTAATAAAATCAGGGCGCTCTGTTTTTTTTATCAGCCATAGTTCTTAGGTCGTCAAGGACCGAGAGCATCACAAGTTTGGTGCTGTGGTGTGCTCTGAAACCCGCTTGTTGCATTTGTAAAAGTTGATGTTCCTCCAGGAAAAGTGAGAGTGTTTTTAAAACATGTTGTTCAATCACTTTAGCCAGGAAAGGAATTTGGGAAATCGGCCTATAGTTCTTGAGGCTGGTAGCGTCGGCTCCCATTTTTTTTCGGAGGGGAGTTACTCTTGCTTCCTTTAAGTTGGAAGGCAAGTAACCGATCTACAGTGAGTTGTTTAGTAGTGCCAGAATCTGGTGTTCCAACCCGGCGCAGCCATCCGGAAGATCCTTGGGTGGCAAGGGTCGGCCGGGGAACCTGATTTAGTGCAGTTCATTAATTGAGTTAGTGAGGTGTGATCCAGTGGCGGGAAAGCCGTAAGTTTATGGCAGGTGGGGTGAACTGCCTGAAAGTGAACTGGCTCATTTTGGTTGATTGGGATGTTGTCAATCTCAGTGATGATGTCTTTGACTTTTTGCAGGAAATAGGACTGTAAGGAATTACAATCTAAAGAGACGTCGGTAGTTTCACCTCGACTTATGCTTGGCACTAGCTAGTGGGTTGGGGTGGTGCCAGGGAATGCCCTAGTCAATGGGGTAAAAGTTCCTGGGGCTACTTTGGTGGTAGAACAATCGCACTCCTGATTAAATTGGAGGATGAGATTTTGCTTAGGTTCGGTAGGTGCTATTTGGTAATCCTTTGAGGGCTGAAGGAACAATTAATGCGTTGTGTAGCGGTATCCCAGACGTGGGTAGCGTCACCAAATGCTCTCAATAAATGAAATTTCAAAAACGTTGTTATGCGTTTAGTATCAATGAAGATTTATTGAAAAAAGGTTTTTTGGTCTTGATGTTATATTCACATCATAAGTTCATGGAAGAAGTCATTGTTCAATTCTTATAATTCATTTGTGGTTTCCCAATGCATTTCGGGCCGAAGGCCGTTCAACAGGGGGTTAACAGTACTGTTGGTAAAGGATAATACACAAAAATTAATACACAACAATTAATATAACCAGTAATTCATTCTTAAAGACTATCAGAATGAGCTATATCATCATGATCTATACATTTCTTGAAATCATTGCACAAGGAAAGTAAACGTTTGGACTCAAAATTATGACCCACAGGTGGAACATTTTTCAAATCATTTCACACATTTAGCGATGTTCAATGGGAGAATGTAGGGGCTGGAAAACATCTCAAAGGTGTAAATTCGGAAAGGTGCCCAGAGTGGTAATGTTGGCGGGGGTAGCACGAATCCTAAGAACAGCGTGTAACAAAATTAGAAAAAGTACCCATGCTTTAAGTGAAGTAAAGTGCGTCCTACCTTTAAAACGGTTGTGGGTGAGTTAAGAATTCCCCTTTTCAAATGATCGAGTCCTAAGGAACGAAAATGTGAAATTAATCTAGAGCGTGATGCGGCGCAAAGCGTGATCGGGGTATCAAGCCCCTGCTACTTGAGTGGTATTGGCAAAATCGTACCTTATTAACGTGGATCACGCTCGATTCCACGATGTGAACTGCTTCTGTGAGGGACAAAAAATATGCAATGTAACCGCCAGCGCTTTAAAAGCGTGTAGCCTGGCTGATCTGGATGCTAGCCTAGGGGTGCTTCAAAGTTACTCACCGCATTCATTGCGAGTGCTCGGCTCAAAAAGCGTTCCGGGTGCGGTGGTGGGATGGAATGCGGAAATCCCGGCTGTCTGTATAAAGTAAAGGTCACATGACGGGAAAGGTCACGTGACTTAGATAGAGAAGAAGAATTTACGCACGACTGGCGTGGGATGAAAGACAGACTTGAGTCGGTCTAAACGTTCTGGGAATGTTATATCGCTAAGAGTGTGTTTAAAAATCTAAAAAATGTAAAAGTAAGAACAAACGTGGATCAGAAGCATTTTTTGGGTCCAACGTATATGGGTCGAAAAAAAGTGAGATCGAGGCACTAAGCACTACCAAACGTGTCCAAGAGGTGTGTGTCTGTGTGAGCTGCTTGTCTATACATACAAATCTGTTAGGGTAGAACGGCCAGAGTTATGAAGGAACAATGGTACCATAAACAACATCAAATACATAATCACGAATGCATTGTGTGATTAATAATGTACATCAACACATCAAAGGGTGATATAATGTAGTTGTCTATCTACAAAAAACAATGGAAGTCCATACGATCATGGAATCCTTTTGGTTGGTTCCTGGTTAAGCGATTGATCCAAAATATTTCACGTCTCAACAAATGTCGGCTGTTGTCTCTTCCTGGTAAAATACCAGGTTGTTCCAAAACAAGAAACCTGAGTTGGCTGGGGGTATGATTGTGAGTATTACAATGTGTTGCCAAAGGAGATTTTAAACTCTTGGTACGAATGTTACTTTTGTGTTCCGTCAGTCTTGTTTTTATTTTTCGTTCAGTTTTGCCAACATAGGCCAGGCCACAAGGGCATTTAAGCATGTAAATTACGTCACGGCTGTCACAAGTTGCAGACACTTTCAATTTGATAGTTGTTCCTTGACTGGGATGTCGAACTTCATTCCCTTTGATGATGGCATTGCAGTTCCCGCAGTTATGGCAAGGCATGGTACCTTTGTATGCGACAGATTTTACTTCGCTTTTTGTGTTGAGTATTTCTTTCATGTTTCTTGTTCGCTGGTATGCAAACCTGGGTGGAGTGGAAAAAATACCATTGAAGTCTTCTTCGAGTGCCAATTATGGCCAGTGTTTCAGTATTATTATTTTTTTTTTTTTATGCGATGACTCTCCGTTGAGTACTTGGATGTAAATGCTGTTCTTTCTTGTTGTTTGATACTCTCTTTGGCTTTCAACAAAGATGATCTGGGTATGGTGGATGCCTTGGCCGTTGCTTCGTTGAGGATAGCAGTTGGGTAGCCTCGCTCCCGAAATCTGTCAATGATGTTTTGCATGTTTTCAGTGTAAATTTGATCAGAAGACCATATTCTCTTGACTCGTAATAACTGAGAATACAGAAGATGTTGTTTGAGTGAGGGTTGATGAAAACTTTGAAAGTGTAATAAATTGTTTCTGTCTGTGGGTTTAGTGAATACGGTTGTTTCAAGTCTGCCTTGTTTATTTTCAATCATAACATCCAAGAAGGATATTTGTTGAGTCTGTATGTTGTGGGTGAATTGGATTCTGTCATTGACCTTGTTTAATTCCGCAATTGCGTCGGTGAGAGTTTGTTTTGATCCTTTCCGGAGAATGAATATGTTGTCTATGTACCTTTTGAATAAGGTCAGGTTGTCTGTCCATGTGTTGTTATTCAGTATATGATCCAGTTCATATCTGTGCATGAAGAGGTTCGCGTACGGCACCAAAGTAGCATCATAAACTTCCTCTGGGCAAAATCCAGAACTCCGCACCCACCAACACAATGGATTTAGAAGACATAAATATCACAGACCAAAGAGCTGAAACATTCAGATACTCAGAGGATGATACACAACGGATATACGCATTAATCCAAGAAACAGAAGATCCCACTACCACCACAGGATCTAAGGAGAGTAACATTAAGCAACTACTATACATGTCCAAGAAAACAGTTAACCAGAAGTTACATGCAAGCACACTAATTAAATATCACAAGTTGCAGAGGATACCATGCGGACTTCGCATCTCGCTCAAATCCACTCTGTGTAAAAACAATTCAAAATTTACAGAAAAATGGCAAGCTATACTTAACAAATGCTCTTTAGACCTCATACTTCTCATTATAGAGGAATTGGCAACACTTATCCAGGAACTCACCAAAGAAACACAACAACTCAAATTAGAATTGAGCCAAATGCTCACTACCGAGGAAATGGATGATATTATCAATGACATCAACAAACAACTCGACGATTAAACCAAAGAGATAAATGAACGCAAAATTAGGAAATACAAACGTGACTCTCTAGATTACAAACTAGGTGAGGTATACACCTGGGCGGATATTTATGCAAAGCGCAGGCAGCAAAAACCAAATACAGGCAGATCCACGGATGAAACTTCATCATCGGATGAATCTCAACGGAGGAGATATCCACCCAGTAAAACAACCCAGAGTAAAACTAATGAAAGACCTACCACATCCAGTGAAGGACAAAGTAACACAACCATGGGGCCTTTTTTAGAGAAAGGCCCAACCACTTTAGAAGAACCAGGAGGAGCAAAGGGAGGAACACAAAGAGACCCAGTTGCAAAAAACATGAGGAGTCAAAAACCTTGGTCATAAATTTGTCCAAACACAAAATCACTAAAATGGAGGAAAAAGTTTTACAAAAGGGAACCACGTACGTTTCCACTTATCATTCAAATTCTTTGGACACACAAATTTTTGTATACAAATTCATGAGACTACTACGGCTCAGACACTTTTTTACTAACGTTATTCCTACACCCACAGAGCCTACTAAGGATACACTCATGGGCCTACGAAACAAAAGTAAATTCATGCCTCCAACCAGTCATAAAGTACTTGATGCCTATGAGAAGGTGATTTCTAAAGAGATAGAATCCATGTACAAACAACCACTGTCTAAATCTTCAAACATGTCAAAAAAGGAATACCAGATTTTAAGGAAATTGGCTGACAATACGGACATCACCATTCGGCAGGCAGACAAGGGGGGTGCCCTCGTCATTTTGGACACGGAATACTATAATCAACAAGTCAATGAACATGTTACAGATACTAATACATACCACAAGATTCTACATGACCCAACCAAGGAATTCACCGCTGTACTAACAACTATCATCAATAAAGCCATCAGCTCTGGCACCATTGGTTCAAAAGAGAAGAATTACCTTACCAAAGAAAATCCGTCAGTTCCTTATATATACATGATCCCCAAGGTTCACAAACATCCTACCCATCCTCCATGCAGGCCAATTGTTTCTACCGTGAATTCTATTCACGAACCTGTAGGAAGATATCTTGACAAACGCTTGCAACCCATAGTGCAAAAAATGTCCACATATATCAAGGATACTACCAATTTTCTTAAAATTTTGGAAGAGCACGCTACCATATACACCAAGGAGATGCTACTTTGTACCATTGATGTACAATCTTTGTACACCTCAATTCCCCACAATTTAGGGACGGAAGCAGTTGCATCATTTCTCATGTTAACTGAAATGGATGAAAATGTCATGATATTCCTTATGGAACTGTTGAACTTCACGCTGTACCACAGTTATTTTCAGTGGAACAAGGAGTACTTGATTCAATCTTCAGGTACCGCTATGGGAAATTGCGCCACGCCGGCGTACGCGAACCTCTTCATGCACAGATATGAACTGGATCATATACTGAATAACAACACATGGACAGACAACCTGATGTTATTCAAAAGGTGCGTAGACAACATATTCATTCTCTGGAAAGGATCAAAACAAACTCTCACCGACGCAATTGCGGAATTAAACAAGGTCAATGACAGAATCCAATTCACCCACAACATACAGACTCAACAAATATCCTTCTTGGATGTTATGATTGAAAATAAACAAGGCAGACTTGAAACAACCATATTCACTAAATCCACAGACATAAACAATTTATTACACTTTCAAAGATTTCATCAACCCTCACTCAAACAACATCTTCCGTATTCTCAGTTATTACGAGTCAAGAGAATATCGTCTTCTGATCAAATTTACACTGAAAACATTGACAGATTTCGGGAGCGAGGCTACCCAACTGCTATCCTCAACGAAGCAACGGCCATGGCATCCATCATACCCAGATCATCTTTGTTGAAAGCCAAAGAGAGTATCAAACAACAAGAAAGAACAGCATTTACATCCAAGTACTCAGCGGAGAGTCATTGCATCAAAAAAATAATACTGAAACACTGGCCATTATTGGCACTCGAAGAAGACTTCAATGGTATTTTTTCCACTCCACCCAGGTTTGCATACCAGCGAACAAGAAACATGAAAGAAATACTCAACACAAAAAGTGAAGTAAAATCTGTTGCATACAAAGGTACCATGCCTTGCCATAACTGCAGGAACTGCAATGCCATCATCAAAGGGAATGAAGTTCGACATCCCAGTCAAGGAACAACTATCAAATTGAAAGTGTCCGCAACTTGTGACAGCCGTAATGTAATTTACATGCTTAAATGCCCTTGTGGCCTGGCCTATGTTGGCAAAACTGAACGAAAAATAAAAAGAAGACTGACGGAACACAAAAGTAACATTCGTACCAAGAGTTTAAAATCTCCTTTGGCAACACATTTTAATACTCACAATCATACCCCCAGCCAACTCAGGTTTCTTGTTTTGGAACAACCTGGTATTTTACCAGGAACAGACAACAGCCAACATTTGTTGAGACGTGAAATATTTTTTTTTTCAGAACAAAATTTTATTTTGGTGTTGATAAATTGCATAACAAGCACAGCACCCCGGGAATCGGAGGAGCTGTGAGCATTAGAGTAGCAATAACAGTAAAGCAATTCAATCAACAGTTCAAGAAAAAGAAATGCAACCAACGCCCCCCTCCTTCCACCCTCCCACTCCCACTCCCCCAACCCAGAACCCCCCCCACCCCTTGCACAGCGTCGAAACAAATTCCAAATACAGAGACAGTTAGAAGCATACAGTGTGTATATCTTATGGCCCGGGCCCAGCATCCAAGTGTCCCTCCACATGCCGATCGGGTGTTGGCGGTTCCAGCCCCAGTCCACGATAATCCGCCCATCGCTTCCAAATTTGATAATGTTTCCGGGGGCAGCCCCTAGCTGCGAAGATCGGGCGTTCCAGTCCCATGTAGAGTCTAATCCCCTTTTCCACACCCCCACCAGAGGGGCCCTAGGATCCTTCCAGGCACGGGCAGCGTCTCTCTTGGCCACAATAAGGCCCAACAATAGCAGATGTCGTTTATAAATATTCCCCCCCACCTGTTCCATGACATGGAGAAGACCCAACTGTGGTGAGCGGGGAAGCTCCCAGCCCAGAACCTCAGACAGGCAGTCCCACACTCCAGACCAAAACCTCTGCAGCCCAGCACACGACCATACAGTATGGAGAAAGGTGCCTACTTCCCTGCCGCATCTCAAGCAATCTGGGGACCCAATCAGATCGCGTTCCACAACCGTTCTCTTGTGTAGTAGGCCCTGTGGAGGTACTTGAATTGAATGAATCGTAGACGTACCGCAATGACAGCTCCTCTCGGGGCTTCAAGCGCTTCCCTCCATGCTTCCTCCTCAAAGGGACCAACATCCCTCTCCCATTTATCCCGTAAGCCATCCAGGGAAGTCGAGCAATGTGCCACCAGTGTTTGATAGATAGTGGATATCTTTTTACTTTCTAACTCTCCCATGAATACTTTGGACTCCAGTGGGCTGAATTCCGGTAAGGAGTCCAGGCTCCTCAGGGTGGGTGTAGTGGCGTGCCTAATCTGTAGGTACCTAAAAAACTGGGTCTGGGGCATATCATATTCCTCGCGTAGTTCCTGGAATGACTTGAGGGTTGTGCCCCTGACAATGTGTCCCAGGGCCGATATTCCAATCGCGTCCCAGCCCCGAAACCCCAGCAGGGACGCCAATGACGGTAATAGCCCATTTCGCCAGAGAGGAGTCTCCCTTGTAGTTTGTTCCACCACCCCATACGTCGGAGGGCGTCGTGCCATATACGATACACTATCTGGGTGACTACTGGGAGGCCCCTTCTCCTAGGTGCCGAGTAGAGTATGGTATGTAGCGTGTCCGGGTCCATCAGGTGCCTTTCCAGGGCATAGGCCGGGTCGCCTCGGTCCCCATACCACCACTCGTTCAAGATCAGAAGATGGGAGGCCTGGTACTAGGACAGGATATCTGACGTTGCCAGGCCGCCACAGTATGTGGAAAGGAAACATGTGCGTAGCGCCACTCTCGCCACTCCCCCGGACCAAAGAAACTGACTAAGTGCTGAGTTGACCTGTTTGAACCACTGCGGTGAAATGGGATATGGGTGATTTTGTAGATGGTACAACAGGCGCGGGAGGGCCACCATCTTGAATATGGCTGAGCGGCCATACACATTGAGAGGCATGCAGGACCAGGTGGACATGTCTGAGCGCACACGTTCCCACACTGGCGCAACATTGCGCGACCAGGAGACGCCACTCAAATCAGTCAGAAACACACCTAGGTAGTGAAGGCCTCCCGTCGCTTCCTGCAGCGTCCCCGCCCAGGGCCCTAGGCAACCGCGCTCCCCCAACACCCACAGCACAGATTTACGTTGGTTTAGATGGAGGCCCGACACCTCACCAAATATCCGAATTATGTCCAGGACCCGCGGCCCCGATTTGTTCAGGTCCCTAAGGAAGAATAGGACGTCGTCCGCATAAAGTGCGATTCTATCGGAGGGTCCCGCCTGCCACTCGACACCCCGCATCTGAGCGCCAATTCTCACCCATGCTGCCAACGGCTCCATGGCTAGGGCAAATAAGTAGGGCGACAGAGGGCAACCCTGCCTGGTGCCTCGGCCTATAGGGAAGGGGTCGGATACCGCTCCAGCCACCCTCACGGACGCAGTCAGGTCTGTATACAGTAGATGCAGATACGATAGAAAGCGGGGCCCGAGGTTTAGGCGGGACAGAAATGAGCAAAGGTAGACCCAGCTCACTGAATCAAAGGCTTTATCTATGTCGGCCAGCAAGAGCGCCGCAGGAATCCCCGCTGCTCGGACCGCTTCCACCACCACCTGGGCGCGCCTGATGTTATGCAGCGTTGCTCTATGGGGCATGAAGCCGGCCTGATCGGGATGGACAAGGTCGGTTATGTATGGGAGAAGACGATTGGCCAGCGCCTTCGCTAAGATTTTCGATTCGGTGTTTAATAGCGATATTGGTCTGTAGGACTCGGGCAGGTCAGGGGGCCTACCGGGCTTGCAAAAAACCACTATCTCCGCATGCCGCCAGTCCCTCGGGAGCCGGCCACTCTCCCTGGCCTCCTCCAGAGCTCTACCGTAGTGTGTACCCAACTGGAGATGGAATTTCTTGAAAAATTCACTGGGGAACCCATTGGGTCCAGGGGCCTTGCCCGCGTTTAATTCACCGAGGGCTGTTCCCAGCTCCTCCGCTGACAACGGGAGGTCAAGTCGAGCGCGTCTTTCGTCCGAAAGTGCTCGTGGCGGGAGGTCAGCGAGAAATTTGTCTACTTCCTCCGCTTGAAGGTGTTCCCGGGGGGCATATTGGGCCGCGTAATATCGTGCAAAGCTGGCCGCCAGGGCCGCCGGGCGGTCATGGGTGTACCCTCCTCATCCCGAAGGCACGGCAGGAACTGTGGATGGAAGGTGCTCTGGCAGAGTCTATATAGCATTGAGCTGGATTTATCGCCCCATTGGTAGATCCTACTTTGAGTCGCCAGCCACAACTGCCTGGCTTCATCTAACTGCAGGGAGGCATACGATTGCTGCAACAGCAGCAGTTGACCCACGTCCTCCTCACTCCCAGCCCCATGACAGCGTTCCTCCTGAGCACGAACCCGGTCAGCAGCCTGCACAATATCCTCCCCGCGCGCCCTACGGGCAGTCGCACACCAAGCAATGTCTACCCCTCGAAGTGTAGGCTTCAGGGCTTCCCAGAGAGTCGTGGCATCTGTGTCGGGGTTATCATTTTCATTCCAGTAGTGTGCAATAGCCTCCCTCATGTGTGTTTGATAGGGTTCCTGCTGCAAATGCCACGTGGAGAGACGCCATCGGAACGGCTGTCTTTGCTTATCTAGGAGTAGGTCCATCACTACCGGGGAGTGGTCCGACAGACCTCGGGGCAATATAGATGTGGAACCTACCCTCCCGACCCAGGCGTGAGGAACAAATAGGCAGTCGATCCTAGAAAAGGACTTATGTACTGCTGAGACATAGGTGTACTCACGACTTCGGGCGTGTTGGTGGCGCCACACATCCACCTATCCCATTCCTCTCACCATGCCGTTTAGTTTAGTGGGTGTGTCCGGGGGCAACTCGCCTCTTAGCCTGTGTCTATCCATCCGCACATCCATCACATCGTTCCAGTCACCACCAACCACTGCCATAACATCGGGCATCCCGGCCCACACACTGGACAGTTTTTCGATAAGGGCTCCTTGCAGTGGAGGCGGGGCATACACACTCCCAAAGACTACTGATTCAGTGCCTATCGTACCCTGAATGAACGCATATCTGCCCTGTGTATCGAGCCATTGAGTTTCATGAATGTAGAACACCCTACGGTGCACCAAGACGGCCACTCCTTGAGATCCCCTTGCAAATCCGGCATGGTACACCTGCTGAAAGCCATACCGCTGCAGGCTAAGGGTCTTAGTACCCATGAGGTGAGTCTCTTGCAGCAATAATATATCCGCCCCATCTCTCTTCCCCTGTCTGAGGACCGCGCCTCTCTTAATTCTGTCTAACATCCCCCGCACATTCCAGCTCACAACACGCAGCGAAGCCCCCTGCAGGCCTGATTCAGGGGTATTAACCGCCATCTACGGGCAGAAAAATGAACAGTCTGAGCACACGAGACCACATACACACACTTCGCCTCAATAGTACATGAAAGAACACTGTGCAATTCAACCCCTCCCGGCACCCCGTACCCCTCCTCCGCCAACCCTCAACAAGCTCCCCAACCGCCACCCCCTCCCAAGTCTCACCAACAACGGCCCCACTACCCCCCACCCCATACCTCAAAAACGTTGAAGTATCTGTCGAGGTATAGGTCAACTCCGGCCCCCAACGGGAGGCCAGAGATCCACTATTCCAATGGATCCCCATGAACTTCCAACTTCGTTCCCTCTCAACCCCCCCCCCCCAACAAAACACCTCTAAAATGAGGGGTTACCGCCTTATAGTCCACCCCCCCACCTAACCCGCATCCCGCGACTGTAAATCCACAAGTATTTGCCAGTGTTAGTGTTACCATAAGCGCAGACCAACTCCATTCAGGCCTGCAATCGCCGCTGCGCAGCCTGTACTATAATCGACAAGTCAAACAGCACCCCTCGCCACTTCACTCCTCACGGATCCACCATCGGAGAGTCAGGGGGCTTAGTCTCTTCTGCAGTTCCCTTCTTGGCTGGGGAGCGTTTCGTGGAGCGTGATTGCCAGTTGCTTCTGCTGCGCGAGCGCCGGGGCGTCCGCGGCGGTGCCGCCGAAGAGGATGAGTCCGAGTCTCTAGCCGGCGGCGTGTGAGGTTGGACACGCACAGTTTCATCCGTCCAAGTAAAGACTTCTTCAGGGGAATTAAAGAAGAGAGTGCAGGATTGAAAGATCACTCGTAGCCGAGCCGGATAAAGCAGAGCATATTGAATCATAGGGGCCCCGCAGGCGGTCCTTTGCGGCCGCGAAGGACTGCCTTTGTTGCTGCACCAACCGTGTGTAGTCTGGGAAGATCATGATCCGCTGATTATTCCACAGGAGGGGCTCTTTCAGCCGGGTCTGCTTCTGGATCGTGTCCCAATCGTGATAGTTGAGCAGCTTGGCTATCACCGGCCGCGGTCGTTCACCAACTGGTGGCTTCTGAGCAAGTGCCCTATGAGCCCGCTCGATGATGAAGCAGCGGGAGAGGGACTCCGGCGGGATCCAGCCCTCCAACCACTCAGTAAGAAAGGCCTCCATGTTTCCCTTCTCACAGTCCTCCGGAAAGCAGACAAAGCGCAGGTTGTTGCGTCGAGCTCGTCCTTCGGCATCCTCCGCTCGGAGAGCTAGGCCCTTTTGTATGCCCTCCATATTGATTCAAAAAAGGGGGTGGTGATGAACAGAGTGTCTGAATTAAGCAGACCACTCTTACCCAGTCCAAAGATCAGGGCTTGATCCATCACCGTTATTTATCTCACTGCACCATCCATCAGGATTCAAGCAAGCCGGGCCGAAGACGGCTGTAATGCCAGAAACCGGTCCCCGGAAGCTTGTTTCCTTCCCAGTAAAATAATTGGCTTGGTAGTTTGGTCTGCCCTGTTCCCATGATGCACTGGGCCAGGGACAGACTAATTTGCATGTAGCCAGGTTCTGAGCTGGGATGGTGCAGTGAGCTAAAAAACGGTGATGGATCAAGCCCTGATCTGTTGACTGGGTATGAGTGTTCTGTTTAATTCAGATACTCTGTCCATCACCACCCCCTTTTCTGAATCGTTTTGTCCACCATAAGCGTGGAAGGGTATACTCAGATGTGAGTCCCTTGCTCATTGCACCATCAGGATTCAAGCAAGCCGGGCCGAAGACGGCTGTAATGCCAGAAACCGGTCCCCGGAAGCTTGTTTCCTTCCCAGTAAAAGAATTGGCCTGGTAGTTTGGTCTGCCCTGTTCCCATGATGCACTGGGCCAGGGCCAGACTAATTTGCATGTAGCCAGGTTCTGAGCTGGGATGGTGCAGTGAGCTAAAAAACGGTGATGGATCACGCCCTGATCTGTTGACTGGGTATGAGTGTTCTGTTTAATTCAGATACTCTGTCCATCACCACCCCCTTTTCTGAATCGTTTTGTCCACCATAAGCGTGGAAGGGTATACTCAGATGTGAGTCCCTTGCTCATTGCACCATCAGGATTCAAGCAAGCCGGCCCGAAGACGGCTGTAATGCCAGAAACCGGTCCCCAGAAGCTTGTTTCCTTCCCAGTAAAAGAATTGGCTTGGTAGTTTGGTCTGCCCTGTTCCCATGATGCACTGGGCCATGGACAGACTAATTTGCATGTAGCCAGGTTCTGAGCTGGGATGGTGCAGTGAGCTAAAAAACGGTGATGGATCAAGCCCTGATCTGTTGACTGGGTATGAGTGTTCTGTTTAATTCAGATACTCTGTCCATCACCACCCCCTTTTCTGAATCGTTTTGTCCACCATAAGCGTGGAAGGGTATACTCAGATGTGAGTCCCTTGCTCATTGCACCATCAGGATTCAAGCAAGCCGGGCCGAAGACGGCTGTAATGCCAGAAACCGGTCCCCGGAAGCTTGTTTCCTTCCCAGTAAAAGAATTGGCTTGGTAGTTTGGTCTGCCCTGTTCCCATGATGCACTGGGCCAGGGACAGACTAATTTGCATGTAGCCAGGTTCTGAGCTGGGATGGTGCAGTGAGCTAAAAAACGGTGATGGATCAAGCCCTGATCTGTTGACTGGGTATGAGTGTTCTGTTTAATTCAGATACTCTGTCCATCACCACCCCCTTTTCTGAATCGTTTTGTCCACCATAAGCGTGGAAGGGTATACTCAGATGTGAGTCCCTTGCTCATTGCACCATCAGGATTCAAGCAAGCCGGGCCGAAGACGGCTGTAATGCCAGAAACCGGTCCCCGGAAGCTTGTTTCCTTCCCAGTAAAAGAATTGGCTTGGTAGTTTGGTCTGCCCTGTTCCCATGATGCACTGGGCCAGGGACAGACTAATTTGCATGTAGCCAGGTTCTGAGCTGGGATGGTGCAGTGAGCTAAAAAACGGTGATGGATCAAGCCCTGATCTGTTGACTGGGTATGAGTGTTCTGTTTAATTCAGATACTCTGTCCATCACCACCCCCTTTTCTGAATCGTTTTGTCCACCATAAGCGTGGAAGGGTATACTCAGATGTGAGTCCCTTGCTCATTGCACCATCAGGATTCAAGCAAGCCGGGCCGAAGACGGCTGTAATGCCAGAAACCGGTCCCCGGAAGCTTGTTTCCTTCCCAGTAAAAGAATTGGCTTGGTAGTTTGGTCTGCCCTGTTCCCATGATGCACTGGGCCAGGGACAGACTAATTTGCATGTAGCCAGGTTCTGAGCTGGGATGGTGCAGTGAGCTAAAAAACGGTGATGGATCAAGCCCTGATCTGTTGACTGGGTATGAGTGTTCTGTTTAATTCAGATACTCTGTCCATCACAACCCCCTTTTCTGAATCGTTTTGTCCACCATAAGCGTGGAAGGGTATACTCAGATGTGAGTCCCTTGCTCATTGCACCATCAGGATTCAAGCAAGCCGGGCCGAAGACGGCTGTAATGCCAGAAACCGGTCCCCGGAAGCTTGTTTCCTTCCCAGTAAAAGAATTGGCTTGGTAGTTTGGTCTGCCCTGTTCCCATGATGCACTGGGCCAGGGACAGACTAATTTGCATGTAGCCAGGTTCTGAGCTGGGATGGTGCAGTGAGCTAAAAAACGGTGATGGATCAAGCCCTGATCTGTTGACTGGGTATGAGTGTTCTGTTTAATTCAGATACTCTGTCCATCACCACCCCCTTTTCTGAATCGTTTTGCCCTCCATATTGGCCACTCTTTTCTTCAAGGCCGCCATTTCGCCCTCCACTCCAGTAATCCGGGTTTCTGCTTCTGTGATACGGCCACTGCGTTGCGCAGACCTTGTCGCAGCAGGGTCACATCAGCGCCAACGGCCCCACTTTTTGCGTCCAATGTATCTCGGGACTGGGTGATTGCCGCCAGGAGAGCGGCGTTGTCCGGCCCAGCGGTCCGCTGTCCTCCCGAAGCTCCGGAGTTTCCACTCGGGCCCGTGAATTTGTCAATTGTTCCTTGCTTCGAGGTCCCACCACCACTCCCGCCTCTGGTCATGGTGGACGATAGAGAGGGTAGTCGTCTGCGTCTGGTCACTCCCGCAGTCCCTCCACGGGCCCCAACAATAGGCAGCAGGGGGTCCGGGCCACGGCCGCCTTTCACGGTCTCAGAATCTGTCCGTGGCGCCTCTCCGCCGGACTCACTAGGATACTCTCAGACCGGCTGGATCCAAAGTAGTATAGCAAGGGTTCCGTGGGCGGGAGGGCGCAGGCCACCACTGGTTCGCCAAGTCCCCCTAGGCCGTCGCCGCTCAGCCTCGTGTCTTGCAAGGTGGCCACCTCAGGAGCTCGACTCACCGCCAGGTGAGGCCTATGCGTGGAGCCGCTGCCCACTGCCTGTTTCGACCGCTAGTGTGTCAGGCCTCACAGAACGGGCGCCAAGGAACTCCACCCGCCTCAAGGTCAGTGCACGCACTTGTCGATATCAAGGGCCAGCGCGGTCCGATCTGACCGCCGGGTCTCCACAGGTCTCCCGTCACTCAGTAGCTCCTCAGGGCCGCCGCCGCGCGCCCCAGCACACCCCCACCGCAGAGGTCCCTCCGCTGGGCGTCCGGCCTCCTTCAGGGTCTTCACCCAAACCTCCGGGCAGCCGGCCGATGTCGTGCCAGCAACAGCCGGCAGCAAGCGGGCCTCCCCGGCGTAGCACACCCTCCAACACAGGGTATCGACAGCAGGCAACCTCCAGCAGCCACACCTCAGTAGGGGGCCGCCGCGCAGCTCTGCTCCGCCGTCCGCCGTCCGATGGCGCCCACCCCGGGAGCCCTCGAAATCGAGGTCCCGGCTTCACCTCGGGGCACAGGCCGCTCCGCCTCTGATTGCACCCGCGCCGAGTCACCGGAGCGGCCGAAAGTCTCGCCACACCCGCGGGACACCTTCTGCCACTCTTCCCTGTCCCGGGATGGGCGCTGGCAAGGGGGGAAGGCAGGATAAATGATCAGTTGATGGAGTGGCGGGACGGAGCTATACTAGACTACGTCCGCCATGTTCGCTGCCTTGGCCACGCCCCAGAGACGTGAAATATTTTGGATCAATCGCTTAACCACGAACCAACCAAAAGGACTCAATGATCGTATGGACTTCCATTGTTTTTGTAGATAGACAACTAGATTATATCACCCTTTGATGTGTTGATGTACATTAATAATCACACAATGCATTCGTGATTATGTATTTGATGTTGTTTATGGTACCATTGTTCCTTCATAACTCTGGCCGTTCTACCCTCACAGATTTGTATGTATAGACCAGCAGCTCACACAGACACACACCTCTTGGACACGTTCGTTAGTGCTTAGTGCTTAGTGCCTCGATCTCACTTTTTTTCGACCCATATACGTTGGACCCAAAAAATGCTTCTGATCCACGTTTGTTCTTTTACACACTCTTAGCGATATAACATTCCCAGAACGTTTAGACCGACTCGAGTCTGTCTTTCATCCCACGCCAGTCGCGCGTAAATTCTTCTTCTCTATCTAAGTCATGTGACCTTTCCCGTCATGTGACCTTTACTTTATACAGACAGCCAGGATTTTCGCATTCCATCCTGCCACCGCAACCGGAACGCTTTTTGAGCCGAGCACTTGCAATGAATGCAGTGAGTAACTTTGAAGCACCCCTAGGCTAGCATCTAGATCAGCCAGGCTACACGCTTTTAAAGCGCTGACGGTTACATTGCATATTTTTTGTCCCTCACAGAAGCAGTTCACATCGTGGAATCGAGTGTGATCCACGTTAATAAGGTACGATTTTGCCAATACCACTCAAGTAGCAGGGGCTTGATACCCCGATCACGCTTTGCGCCGCATCACGCTCTAGATTAATTTCACATTTTCGTTCCGTAGGACTCGATCATTTGAAAAGGGGAATTCTTAACTCACCCACAACCGCTTTAAAGGTAGGACACACTTTACTTCACTTAAAGCATGGGTACTTTTTCTACTTTTGTTACACGCTGTTCTTAGGGTTCGTGGTATACCCGCCAACATTACCACTCTGGACACCTTCCCAATTTACACCTTTGAGACGTTTTCCAGCCCCTAAATTATTCCATTGAATATCGCTAAATGTGTGAAATGATTTGAAAAATGTTCCACCTGTGGGTCATAATTTTGAGTTCAAACGTTTACTTTCCTTGTGCAATGATTTCAAGAAATGTATAGATCATGATGATATAGCTAATTCTGATAGTCTTTAAGAATGAATTACTGCTTATATTAATTGTTGTGTATTAATTTTTGTGTATTATCCTTTACCAACAGTACTGTTAATCCCATGATGAAGGGCCTTCGGCCCGAAATGCTTTGGGAAACCACAAATTAATTATAAGAATTGAACAATGACTTCTTCCATAAACTTATGATGTGAATATAACATCAAGACCAAAAAACCTTTTTTCAATAAATCTTCATTGATACTAAACGCATAACAACATTTTTGAAATTTCATTTATTGAGTGCATTTGGTATAGCTACCCACGTCTGGGATAGCGCTACACAACGCAGTAAAAGTTCCTGGGGTCATCACTACCAACTTTTTCAGTAGTTCCTGTTTGTTTTACTGCAAACAGGCCCAAATGACACTTTTCAGGGTATTTTCAAGATGGTTAAATTATTTGGTCACACTAAGCACAAGCTTTGAGGTCATAGCTGTGCGTGTGTGGAGTGTACTATATTAATCCTAGTGTCCTCTCACATCTAACCCTAAAATGCAACTCAGACAGACATTGTACCCATAACAAACCTAGAGACAGAAGTCTGGTAGGACAAAAGCAGAGTCCTTCAGCAACCAGGTAGGGTATCTACAAGAATTGTCTTGCTATCCTGTTGTCGCCCTTCAAATATACCCCAGGTTTTACATGTGGCTCAACAGACCGGTCAAGCATGATTTGACACACTGCTGTCAAAAGGAGGCCCAAAGACCCCACTCTGAATATTCTGTGGAGTTCAGGAGTCAACTCTGCCCATTCAGGTCAGGCTACTGTTGGCTCCTAGGAGGGATTTCACACCTTTTCCCACCTATTCAAGGCTGGGAGCTGGTAGAGGCGTGTGCAAATTAGGCTTCTAACATTCCAGGCAGGTAAAATGTAACTTGCTAAAAATTACGTTTCCTTCATATTTATTTCAAATTTGACTCCACCATTGAATTGGATTTTTAATAACTATTAAAAATTTGTGGTTTCATTATTTTTCTAGCTGATCCCTTTCTCAGTTTAGCCGTATTAGTATTTTAATCTGCACTCCAGCTTTCTAGAAAGGACAGCTAGGCCTGTGTAAGAAATGTGATTATTATTTGGGGTGAGTGACTACTGACCTCGAAGAATAGCACAACCCATGTCAGGGCGAACCCTCAAACTCACTAAACCTGAGCTCAGCCCCTAGGTGGCTATGTCAAAAAGCAGGCAGGCTTAACTTAGGTATTTATGCAGTACCAAAACAATAATATAGTAAAAATGCAAAGCAATGAAAACCCAAACCGAATAAAACAAATAAAGTAAAAGATAGCATGTAAATGACACCAAAATTACAACAAGCATTTACAATGCAATGGTTTCACCTTTTGAAAAGTTTGAGCTATTGGCATTGTAAATGACAAAAATTTGTATTTATGCGTTGGTTTTGAAAACAGATAAATAAATGGCATTGTCATTTACAATGCCAATAGTTTAATCTCTGGCACACCTCTTAACAGAGGTGAGGGGCGCCCTACCAAAACTCTACAGTAATCTACACACCACAGGCTCTTAACAGAGGTGAGGGGCGCCCTACCAAAACTCTACAGTAATCTACACACCATAGGCTCTTAACAGAGGTGAGGGGCGCCCTACCAAAGCTTTACGGTAAATTTAGAACATTCCCTAGATCCGTCAACTCTTGAGACGGAAATGTGTCAATGAATTCAGTGACCTACACACCATATCACAACAGATCCCATGGGAATATCCGCACAGCCAAGATGCCCCTTTTTCACACGGTTTACATTTGACTTGACCCCACGACCCAAGTGTGTGACTATAAGCACTGTTCATGAGAAACTCCCCCTCTTAAAACTCGCAATCCACCCGAACTTTAATCCTGGCCAAAAGCAAAGGGACAGCTTGCATTTGTAAAAATGATTTATTGGTGAGCTTTTATGCCTGTACCTTACTGATTACTTTTGACAGCGTTGTTGGGTTAAGATTGAATTTGGGATAATTTATCATTTATGGGTCAATTTCAAATTTTTCTCACATTTAGCGAACCTCACCTCCAAGGGCTCTTGTTACAACCATAGAGAACTGCCTTGGGCTAGGGTAATTTGTCCATCGCCAGTGTGTGGATCTCCAGAGCCATCTTGCCGGCTAGTTCAGGCACCCTTTCAACGAGACACTTTCTTGAGCTGCTATAACAAAACTTTCATGTAAAAAAAAAACATGGTTTCTCTTTTTGAGCCACAAAAGGCCCACAGCTGACTAGGAGGCAGCAGAGCGAGTCTTTGGAGGAAGATAGCTTTGATACACAACGTTCAGCGCGCGATTGTGGGCAGCAGAAGGAGCGGTGTCCGCAGCCAGAAGGACAAGACTCCAGTGCCATGTTTTAGAATCAGGATGTATATGGTGAAATATAATAGATAATGGGTCGAGACACTGCCTTTATGCAGGTTGGGAAGAGCTTCCCAGCTCTCCCAGCTTCCCACAGCAGTGTATCCCACAGCAGTGCGCGCTACTATCGCTTCCGTTCTCCTTTTACCCAAAGTATCCCAGAGTTAACCCAATGTTTGACTCCGCCTGCTGCCCCACAACCTTCGTACACATGTCGGTGCCAGTATTGCCAATACCCACCACAAACCCAATGTCCTGAGGCCCCCAGACGGAGACGGGCACACTAAGAGCATGAGCCCCAGGTAGGGCGGCGCCCTCTCTCGGCCCCCACGCCCCTTTACCTCTTCGATCGCCGCCACCGTATTCTTGCACTGCCCCATTCTGCTGGTGAAGCTGGAGGCAGTGGGCGCCTTGTAGTCCTCGTTGGTCTCGGCCACAAATTCCGACACGGTGATCTGATCTGGCATCGCCCCGGCTGCAGCGCGACCCCTCACACAGAGAGGAGACCCACGCTCAACCTGACCTGGAAGCAGGAGGGGAATCACTAGTTCCCGCTCGCAGGGGCACAGCGGGAGGGGGGCGGGAAAGGCATGGACAGCGGGAGGGGGGCGGGAAAGGCACGAACAGCGGGAGGGGGGGCGGGAAAGCACGGACAGCGGGAGGGGGGCAGGAAAGCACGGACAGCGGGAGGGGGGGGCGGGAAAGGCACGGACAGCGGGAGGGGGCGGGAAAGGCACGGACAGCGGGAGGGGGGCGGGAACGGCAAACGGTAAGAAAGTCACTCACCTGGACTTCCTCCGGCGGCGGTCAGCCGCGGAATGAGCAAATGAAACGTTGACGACCAAAAAAATAAACCCCGCCCACCGCCGCACTGACGTCCTAAAAGGGGCCGGATGAGAAAAATTCTCAGGAACGCCCACGAGTCGCCTCGCTTAATGACGGACGCCTCTGTTTTCCAATGGCTAGGCTCCATTTATGGAGCTAGCCAATGGGAAACAGAGGCGGGACAAACAGCCATACTGCAAAACAAAAGATTTCGCCTGCGCGAAACGCTGCTTGCGCAGCTTTCGGCAGGCGAAACCTAAAAACGGCTCCCACCATACCCCAAACAAGTCAGACATCCATGCTCATTATGCAACCTTGAGCACTTTAAGGAAATTTTTGAACTGCCTTCAACCCTGTTCTTTCGAAGATGTACCGGGAAGCGATTCCAGGCCTAGTCTGCAAAATAGGAGAACGATGAACCTTCCCACTCCTTGCGTTTGATTTTGGGGATACAGAACAGCTCTGCATCAGAAGATCACAGGGCTCTGATAGGGAGATAGTGATTTAGTCGAGTTGAGAGTTAGGGAGGAACCCGAGACATAGAAAGCTCTATGTGCCATAACAAGGGTTTTGAAAAGAATCCTCTCCCAAATTTGGCAGCCAATGGAGCTCCTTCAAATGAGCGGGGAATTGACAATTGCCTCGGGATCTTTAACAGCTACCTTGCTGCAGTGTCCTGTACAGACGGCAGCCTCTTCAACAGGCAGACCCAGGTACAATATCCTGCATAGTCCAAACAAGATTTATTGAGAGCATGATCACTGTTCTCTGGGACTGAAGAGGGATCTCAGAGATCTCAATAGAGCAAAACATGATCAAACTACAGCCGCTATCCGTGCAGACAATCAGTTGACAGTCTATCTTGACACCCTGGTTGCAAGACACAGTGTGGGCGGCGGAGCAGCTGTATGCACCATCCAACAACCCAGCCCCCACTGAGGTGAGGACAAGCCAAACAGCAGGATCTCAGGTGCATCAGCAGTGCACTGCACTGAAAGTGGCTGGCCCACATCCATTCAAAAACTGCCTCCAATCATTTCTTGAAAGCTTCCTGCACCTCACTTGCGTCTTTTTCTAAAGAGACATACAACTGCATATTGTCCACGTAGAAGGCTGTCTGACTGAACCCCAAGTATTCTACTAACGGGGTCAGAGGGACCAGATAAATATTAAATAAAGTAGGGCTCAAAGATGCGCTGGGAGACACTGCAAAATTGAGCATTTTGTAATCCAAAGAGTAAGGGGCCATCCAAACCGCTTGGCTTCTATTCTCCAAGAAAGACGAAATCCACACCAATGCCAAGCTCCTGACTCTGACGTTTTCTAAATGCTAAAGAAGGATGATTGCAGCAGTATCGAAAGCTGACGATAGGTCTAATAGGATAAAAAGAGTGAAAGCCTCATTATTAGGAAAACTGCTTTTCAGTTGGGTAATAAGTGCTGAAGTTATTCTGCAAGGGCAACCCTAAAGAAGAAGGATCTTTGGGTCCCTTGGTGGAGGAGGGACCAAATGTCAGCCGTCTGTTCTTTGATGACCGTGTTGAAGCGAATGTGTTTTAGTTACAGAAGTCTACACAGATGGTGTAAGCATAGTTGGGAGTTATCTGGGCAAGATTTCAGTTATTTTTAGAGTTTGTGGGATGCTGCTAGTGAAAGACCCTGAAGAGATAAATTACTGAATGATGTGGCTAAGTGGAGAGGGCTGAGATACATTTTCAGAGGAGATAAATGGATACCTGTGGAACACATATAACAGAGGAGAGTTTGAATGAAAGGGTCAGTATGGGAACCACAAGATCTACAACAATCAAGGTAGACTCTGAGCATCATGACACTGTAATCACATGACAGAAACATTTACTGAAACAGCATCTCATAGAGAATCACCTAAACCACTAGGAGTACAGCCTCTTTAAGATGTGTAGGCTTCAAACTAGGCCTTATGTGAGGTTAAAAAAGAGGCCATGCCATGGAACCGAGAGATGGGAGTGATGTGAGGAATCTGCAGTTAGAGTATCTACCAGAACAAGCACAGGCGTTTCCAATAGGTCTCGCAGTAGGAAAGTTGGAGCTATTGGTTTTGTAAATGACATTTTATATTTATATATCGTTATTGGCATTGTCAATAACAATATATAAATATAAAATTTCATTTACAAAACCAATAGCTCCAACTTTCCTACTGCGAGACCTATTGGCAACGCCAGTGCTTGTTATAAGGAAGAGTATAAACGTTTCGCCCCCTCATTGAATGAAATGCCTGTTCTGTCTTGTGGCTGCTGCTTCGGGGGGGCGAGGTAGTGCTACTGCAGACTCCATACAAATAAAAGAGGACTTGCATGCTGCCCAGGAAAGTGGGGCGGACGAGCAAACAAGTGCGGGCGGTTTTCCTTTCTTTTTTCCTCCCATAAAGATAAAGAGGGGGGCCTTTGCAGCATCTCCAGAGGTTGGGGTGCAGCAAACTTGGCACAGTCTTACCTGCAAACTTTTATTTGTGTGCGAGTATCTCATTTTTGTGAGTGCAATGTTTACAATTGTTGCATCCTTGCTTAAAAATGCGAGTAGTTTATTTATTATTTATTTATTTATTTTATAGCACTTATAAGGCGCACAGCTACCCACAAAGGGTTTCCCGGCGCCGGATTAGCAAAGCACAAGACACAACTAGAGAGAGAACAGTCAAAGGCAATTATTTGTCGAACAACCAGGTTTTTACGCTATTACGTTATTTCTATGTTTTAGTTATTCGAAAACTCTTCTTCCTCTGTGATTTCAAAGAAGAAAAAAACATTCTTAACACACTTTAACGTCCGGCGCCAGTTCAGTCGCAACTACCTGGATTTTATTAAATGTTGACTATTGTTGCGCTCTCTTAACTTGCGCAGCCAGGTATTGAAAGGTTGGTATGTGGTTGCTGCTGCCGCTTACTTTTTTTTTTCTTTTCACTTTCATGGAACTTGTCGGCGCTGGCAGTGGGGGAGAAGTAATCTTAGCCCCCCCTAAATCCCTTTTGCAAAGCCCCTCCTCTCCTGAGAACCTCAGAAGGGGGTGAGTGAGGCCTTTTGTTCCTTCAACATCAAAAGCACAAGGGGGAGGGAAGAAGGGAAGGCGCCCTTGAGTCACAGATCTGGCCTCGCCAACCGCCTGTTCCAAGCTATCTTTTAATTACTTGCTTCTAGAATGTTATTCCATGTGCATTTTTTGTACGGTCCCCCGGATTAGCAGCGGGCTCTAGATTAATTAACATTATTTCTCTAAAATGTGATCATTTTGAACCGTGATCCTGCCAATCACAAAAGGTAAGGTGCGTCAGCATGTTCACGCCAACGCAGCTTCCATCTAACTTTGACAAGTGTGAGATCAACTTTGTTCATGCTGAGCGATCTTTTTTTCCTGGTCTTGCTTTGGTGACCTTGTCGACTCTCTAAATGGGGTGTAATTTTAAGGCTGCTAGCACCCTTTATGTTGAGGTCAGTTTATTTAAATTGGGGAAGCCGCACCGAGCGGACGCTTGTGAAACTGGCACCTGTCAAATAAAAATAAATGTGCGCTTGCCAGTTGTCCTAGGAGTAACCTTAGGTCACGAGTAATGTTAGCCATCTCTGTAGTGTTCAATATTTAAACCTATGTTCGTGTCCCTTCTAGCCTACACCGTGTACCTATCTTCAGGCACTTTCACTGTGGTGTGAGAGAACTGTCGAGAGAGAAGGAGAGGGGAGATGGAATGGACGGACGAAAGATGGAATATGGGAAAGGGGCAAGCGTGACTAGAGGTCGAAGAATGATGGAGCTAGAAAAAGAAGGCAGAAAGAAGAGAAAAAGAGGGAGAGAGAAGGAGGGGGTGAAAGAAGCAGAGGGACTGTGCAAGGGCGACGTGTAGGAGACGGATAGAGAAAGAAGCGAGAGAGGCTGAGACTGCAGAAAGAAAGAGTAGGTGGGAGCAAGAGAGAGAAGGGGGGTGTGAAGTAAGACAGACAGAGCAGAGGGGATAAATAGTGACACATAGAGGGAAAATCAAACGGGTAGGGGGGATTGCAGTAAAGTTGTAGTTAGAAATTTCACTCAATTTTGCAGTTCATCCTGAATGGCCGTAACATCCAGCGATCCACCGACCCTATTTGGCTTGAAAACCGACCCCGATATCATATAATATCTTAAGCTGGACTCTCATTTCCCATTAGGGATGAATGCGGGCACACTGCAGTGGGTGCGATTAAAGAAGGCCTCAAGCCCTTCTCTCTCACACCTAAGCAAGCATGCAGCCAACTTACAAGATGCACATAGAAAGGCCAGTGATACACCCCGCCCGTCCAGTCACTCCATGCAGGAAGTGACGCATTTGGTAAGCTTGTCTAAAGGTTGATCCACTTTCAAACAAAGTCGTATTTTCAATTGCGCAAGGAAGGCAGAGAAGGGGAGGGGGGAGGTTACTAATTACACACTATCTGAAACAAGGGGGAATGCAGAGCTGCCGGGAAACTGAAAGTACGGCCGGCCTGCGGCCGGCCATGAATAATTAGGGGAGGAGAAGCCCTTTGATGTGCTGGGCTGGCCGTGAATGCGCGTGCATGTTTGCTCACGTGATTCACGTGAACTTCAAGAAAACCGCAGGAACGAAGCCCTTGGTTTGACGAGGATTTCGAGCACTTGAATTCTCGCTCCCTCAATGCGCTTGCGCGCATTGTAGGTCACGAGACCTAAAAAGCATTATTGGAGGTAAGTGACTAATTCTTCTGATGGATATTTCTAACTGCAGATTCCTCATGTTAGAATGGATACCAAAGCACTATCTCCCCACGTGGAGGTTCTGTGGAGTGGAATCAGTCGAAAAAGTCCTGCAGGATGACTGGACCAAATGTCCTTCATGCTGGACCTGGCGGTCAAGGCAGTAGTGCTTCATGAATGTATACACTAATACCCATGTCGCAGCCTGGCAGATGTCAAGGACAGTCAGTTCACTTGCCAATGCAGTGGTAGTGGCTTTAGCCCTGGCTGAATAGGCTCTCAGACCTAGGGGCTGATTTTTGGCCAGTGCCTTATCAGGTCTTGAGGACTATCCACCTCAACAGAGTCTTCTGCACAGCCTTGCTTTTCTTGGCCCCAGAGAACCACACAAAAAGATGATTGTCTACACGGTGTTCCCCGGCAGGGTCAAAGTAAAAGCTTAAAGCCTTTTAGGGGTCCAGCCGATGGAGCCTCTCCTTCCCTTTTTCGGGGTGACAGAGAGCAAGTAACACAGTCAGGGTGACGGACTGCCAAACATGGAAGAGTCACAACTTTTGGTAAGAATGCCGCCCAAGTCCTCAGCACAAACTTGTCTGGAAAAAAGATGGTGTACATCAGTTGCACTGAAAGCGCCTGGAGTTCAATCACATTACGAACTGATATAAATGTGCAAAGGAAGACAGTCTTCAAAGTCAGGAGATACACCTGGCAACTATGCATGGGCTCGAAGGGCATACACGTGAGAAAAGTCAAGCCCAAGTTTAGATCCCAGTGGGACATCACAAACCGCTTAGAAGTGAACACGTGTCAAACCTTTAATGACTATCCCCACAATATGTGATTTAAATAAGGATGGATTGGTCCGGTAACTGGAAAAAGGCGGAAAAGATCCGACAAGTAATATTTAATAGAGCCCAGTGTAAGGCCTTGCTGCGCTGAAGATAAAACAAACAAAAGGACATTAGACAGCTTTGCGTACAAGGGAATAGTCTTCCAAGCGCCGCACCAGGCCACAGATTTGTCTCGGTGCCTGGCATAAATGGATTTCATGAAGGGCATCTGGCAACAAGGATGACATCCACCACTTCAGGTGGCAGGTCAAATGCCAACACCCAGTCTCTACGCATATAGGTGTAGATTGTGCGGATTGGAAGTAAACAAGTCCATTATTACAGCTCTCCTGTGCATAAGATTGAAGCGCTGAGATGTCCTCTCGTGTGTCCAGGAGGTGGACAAGGAGTCACTCCATCTTAAGGGCTTGTGTCTAACTTAAGACTGATTAACACTACATGGAGTTAATGGGCCATCTCAGAGTACAAAGTAGAAGTTCTCATTTATTTATCTAAGAAAAAAAGTTGCGTCACTGGCACCGCTAGGCTCATGCGCTCCAATGAGAGCGAAAGAGAAACACGGGGGGAATGTGTGACCACTTCGGCATCTCCAATGAGCAGAAACCATGGGACTGCAGTAACAGGCGAGAACTGGATGCAGCAGACTGACTAAAGGCCCTTGCATGAGTCAACGGGAGCGCAGAGAGGGGAGGAGGCTCATGAAAACAAGACACACGCCGGACCGGGGTGAAGATGATCTTAGGGAGTGCACACATGATGTGTTTGGGACTCGACTGCGGCTTCCTAGAGGCAGGCGAGTCCTGCAGAACATGATGTCAAGTAAACCGTGCATGCGTAAAGGGCTTCACATATCAGGGGTTGCACTGAAGCAGAATGGACAGGAATATCTCAACGGGAACATTTCCAATTACACGGACAGCGGGAGGGGGCGGGCAGGCACACGGACAGCGGGAGGGGGGCGGGCAGGCACACGGACAGCAGAGGGGGGCGGGCAGGCACACGGACAGCGGGAGGGGGGCGGGAACGTAGGGAGTGCACACACGGTGTGTTTGGGACTCGACTGCGGCTTCCTAGAGGCAGGCGAGTCCTGCAGAACATGATGTCAAGTAAACAGTGCATGCGTAAAGGGCTTCACATATCAGGGGGTGCACTGAAGCAGATTGGACGGGAATATCTCAACGGGAACATTTCCAATGACTCGGACAGCGGGAGGGGGCGGGCAGGCACACGGACAGCGGGAGGGGGGGCGGGCAGGCACACGGACAGCGGGAGGGGGGCGGGCAGGCACACGGACAGCGGGAGGGGGGCGGGAACGTAGGGAGTGCACACACGGTGTGTTTGGGACTCGACTGCAGCTTCCTAGAGGCAGACGAGTCCTGCAGAACATGATGTCAAGTAAACAGTGCATGCGTAAAGGGCTTCACATATCAGGGGTTGCACTGAAGCAGAATGGACGGGAATATCTCAACGGGAACATTTCCAATGACACGGACAGCGGGAGGGGGGCGGGCAGGCACACGGACAGCGGGAGGGGGCGGGAACGGCAAGAAAGGCACTCACCTGGACTTCCTCCGGCGGCGGTCGGCCGCGGAATGGCCAAAACAAACCTGGACGCCAAAAAAAATAAACCCCGCCCGCGGCCGCGATGACGATGCAGAGGGAAGAAATCGCGGGAACGCCCACGAATCTGGTCCGGCCATGACGGACAGATCTCTGTTCCAATGGCTAGCCTCCATTTATGGAGCTAGCCAATGGAACAGAGGGCGTATTCCAAAGCCACATATTATTCTCATTAGGTTTTCACCTGCGTGAAAAGCCTGCGCAGTGCGCAGGCTTTCACTTAGGCGAAACCTAAAAATGCAAAAAAAGGGGAACTGAAGAGATGAATTATTAAAGTTTTAATTAGGAATAGCACTAAGAACCTTAAAGGGCCAATGATAGTCAATGTTCGTTGTAGACTAGGACCTAGGCGTAATTTGAAGCTGGCTGCAATGGAGGGCAGATCAAAGATTTTACCTTCCGACTTTAGTCCTTTAAGTCCCAATCCGCCAAAGGAGTACACTTCTAAAGCCTTCCAGTAGCTCAGTGGAGGAATTAAGTGACAGAGGCCAACAGCAGGATCATGTCCATGTCCAGTTGCCACTTTTTAGTTGCCTTCTAATAGCTTGTCTTATCCCTATAGCTTGAACAGGGGGTGCCCTATGACCCTTAGAGTCAACTTCTTTGTCCTGTGTACAAGAGGGAGCAGATCCAGTCCTTCAGTGCCCTCTCAGGACATAAACAGCAGGTCTAGTCCTCTTCTGTTCGTCATCATTGCTAGGAGTGTTTTGCCGTGCATGCTTGGAGGTGCCACACGTATGCCTGGCACAAGCTAGTGGATAGGAATGACACCTCTGCACACGCTAGCCAATGGGGTGGAAGCTCCCGGGGTCAATTACACCCATTTTCATTTTTATGATGGAGAAAATATTTGGCCAAACTTAGGCTCTGAGGGCTGGAGTGGTGTGGGAGTGTGCTACAGTAATCCTAGTGCCCTCCTACATCTAACATCAAAATCCAGCTTAAAAGCAGCCACTGCAATCTTTTAGAAAAAAAAAGGTTCATAAGCACGCAGACAGTGAAGAAGAATTTATTGTTCAGTTAATAAAAGCTTACAATGTAACACATTTTTGCACAATTCATACATAATGTCAGTTTGACAACTTTATAAAGCACAATTTAAAAAAGTAAAGGTTATTCCCTTGATAAAAACAATTAATTTTTAGTTTAAAACCACCTAAAACATACTGCCAAAATGCATTTGCGAGAGTCATGAGCCACTTACTATTTACGGTGCCTATAGTGCCCGGTTTCCTCTAATTACTATTACTAATGCTACACGCTATGAGTAATCCAATGCAATTCTATAGTATGATCTACCGGGAATCTTAGCAAGCTTTTATTGACCCCTGGCATTAAATAAGTGAGCTTACATCATATAAAGGTTTTAAGTACAATGTGCCTTTTATACAAACATCTCAAAACTTTACAGGCGCTAAGCCCTTATTTTTTCCACATTAGTCAAGATGCTTATTTAATAATGACACAAATCTTGCAACGATTATCTCTCCTTCCTGGTGGATTTTTTCTAACTGGATAGAATACTGAAAAGTGAAAACCCTTTACTGTGTACATTTAGCTACTTTACCCTCTGCAATATCAACTAACTTTAGAAATCTTCCAGTAAATTGTAATCAGACAGTGGATACACAAGAATTGTCTTTCCATCCTGTTCCAGTCTTTTCAAGCATGCCGCAGTGTTATAAGTAAACCCAACAGAATGCTGGAGTGTTAAATTGGATTTGACCCTCCAGCACGATTTTGACAAAGCAATGTTAAAAAGAATGCTCACAGCCCCCATGTTCTGTGAGGTTCAGAAAAGTTGTCTCTGCCCATTCAAGTGAGTCAATTGTTTGCTCCTGTGAGACATTTCACACCTATTCAAATGTGAATCCCTGGCAGGGAGAAGTTTGAGAGCAAATGCAGATTAGCCTCCAGGAACTTCAGGTAGGGAAAGGTAACTTTCTAGAAGATACTTTTCTTTACTATTTATTACAAATATGACTTCGCCATTGAGTTGAAATTTTAATAACTATTAAAAATAGTTATTTCATTCTTTTTTCAGCTAGTCTCTTTTCTGAGATACAGTATTAGGATTTTAATCTACACTCTAATTTTTTACAAAGGATAGCTAGGCGTGCCACAGTGAAAAATAACTTTTGCCTGCTACTCATTGTAAGGGCAACTTAACATGAAATTTCAACATGTTCTACTTAAATACCATGCACCCTGCCTTGTGGGTAACAAAGCCTATACAAGGTTGATGTATGACTATTCTAAAGGGACGTTTTGACCCATCAAAAGGGATTCTTTATACAGGTTGAATTGCAGTTTTTAAACTGCCACAGTCAGGCTACAATGGTAGCACTAAATACACTGTTACTGTAGTGTATGGATGGTGTAGGAGAGTAGGGTCTGCTTCCTATGGTCACCCCCACTTTTTGCTGTGATTCTCTGGTTTTTTGACTTTAGTGTGGCTGTGGACCTGCTAATCAGAGCCACAGCCCAGCTGTTCTCTCTCTAAATTGATACCATGTACTTTAGGTACATACCAGATTGGTTACTGGGTCACTCTTGTGAGCCCCTGTATAGTGTACCATAGGTACCCAGGGCATAGGTGTACCCTAGGCCTACCAGGGGCTGCAGCATGTATTGTGCCACCCCTGGTTTGCCTTCCAAACTGTCACCACAGGTCTGTTCTAACAGCCTGGGTAAGGTGGCATAATCACCCCTTACTTAGATATAGTATACCTATATCTATCTTTATATATCAACACATATACACCTAAAAGCCACTCCTAAGGTAGGCCTCGACAATCCTGGAGGCAGAGTGCTTGGTTTTATGTGAGAGGGTGCCCTAGCATGAGCTGAGCCCCTCTGCAGCTTTCGGAACCATCTCCTTACAGCTGTTCTATGATATAGCCATACCATATACTCTTAAGTGCATTATAATCCTCGCTATTATTGCTAACTTGAGTTTGGCTTTATCAAAACATGTTGTGTAAGGTGTCAAACACTTTGGAATACTACACCCCCCCCCTCCCCCCAGCGGCGGGGGTAGCATTCCAGCCTTCTAGAGGGAAAAGACATGTAAGTTACTGCTTTACCCGGTTAAAGTTAAACAGAGCCTCAGCATCACAAAATGGATGCTGCTGCCACAGACGCGAGTCTGACCTCCTGCTGCGGGGGGAAACTCCATCAAGGGCGGCCTGGACAATAGGTTTCCTGTCCAGGGAGGTGCCAGCACCTCCCCAGACAGGGGTTTTGTGTATTGGGGCAGGGAGGGCTGCATTCAGTGAATGCATCTAGACACTGCCTGGGGCACACAAGGTGCTCCATGCATAGCCGGTTCAAACCAGTTGCTGGGGCACTCCAGCCCCAGCTCTGGCGCGAAACTGGACAAAGGGAAAGGGGTGTAACCACCGCCTTCTCAGGTCCACCCATAGGGGGGACCTAGTCAGTTAATCCAGCCCCCCATCCTTAGTATACCTTAGTATAAGTATAGGAGCTGTGTCCCCAGGACTTTAGATTACCCTGGACGAATCTTTGAAAGACATGTCTTGGACCTTCGACATTCCATTCTGACCGGAAGACGGAAGACATCTCCCTTGTGGTCAAGGAGTGACCACCCTGTGCAAACAGGCACCACCACCAACTTCGCCGGTCTGCAGTTTCAAGGTTCCCGTTGGAACCCGAAGACTCTGCGACTCAAAAACTGGACTTCCAGACTTCTCTGACACAGATCCACATCCACAGCAAAGCTGAGACCCATGGCGGACACGAGAGACGTGGGACCTGACATCTTGGACATCCTGCATTTTGCTACCTGCACTCCTTTCCTGAAGCCTCAGTAAGTTGTGCATTGGGGTACGAGAAGCCCCAGCCCCGAGCACCATTTGCACCAAAGCCCAGGCCCCCATAAACAGCGAGTGCCCCGTGGGCCCCGCCTTTGCATTTGAGCTCGACGCGTCTTCCCGGTTCCTTGCCCATTGGCTAGTGAGCCCCCTGAAGACGCCAGCTTGAATTTACTTTGCTTTCCTGGTTGCTCCAGGCTTGCTCCAGCGTCCCTGAAAAGGAGAAGCGCCACAGACCTTGCTGGTTTACAACAGAGCCAAACTCGACATCCTGCATGGGTTGCAGTTGCCAAGGCTTGTTGGGTCCAATCGGGATACCGACACTGCAGTCATCTAGATCGATCGCGGGACAGCTCGAATCCAGCGCCTGGTCATCGTCGATGCCTCCTGGACCTCGTGGCTGAAGAGACAAACTCACCTTCTTCACCTTAAAGCACCCAACATCGGCTGGTCCCTTCCCGGTACCTTCCTGGTCACTGGCTAGTGAATCAGACTCTGTCCCTTCTGCTTTCAGGTTCTACAGATCTTCGATCCACCCTTGGATCCACCCGGACACTTTTCCTCTGGTCGCCTGCAGCACTTCTTTGCAGCTCTCCATAGAAAACGACGACGAAACCCGACACGAAAAGACACCTATTTACCCGGCTTCCCTGAGTGAGGTAACACGAGTACTCTGGTGGTCCCGTGGGTCTTGACTCTCGGAGTGTCCTAGTTTAAAAGGGTTCAATCCTAGTCCATCCGGAAGTATCCTTAAATTGCATATTTGCAACTTCTTCGTTTAACCATTGAAAGTCAGTGGTAACTCGCGACTGTGTTTAGACACTGCACGCGTCTCCCGTGGGCCTCCTACTTCCTAACCTTTGGTTGTTTAGTGTAGCCCCAGCGATTCCACAGGCCCCAGGTCTGCTTATACCACTTTCTTAGTATATGGTTTGTGAGACTCCTAGGGCATAACGTATACTGTGCAACTTATTGTATATTAACTGTGTGACTTGTATTGTATTGTATTTTGACCTCTGACCTCATAAAGAGTGCAGAGGGGTTGTGTTTATAGATTAAATACATATATATTTGCTATATACCTTGTGTGGTGTCCTTTCATTTGGTATTCAAGGGATTATATATGCTAAAACAAGTTGCTTAACTCGCCTACTGAAGTCTTAGCCTGAAGACTGCTGGTTCATGCTACCACTAGGATAGCTTTCTATAAGGTTGACTTTACAACCACCATCAATAAGGGTCGATTAGAATGGTGCAAGGTGCCCACTAGAACTAGTGGACATCATATGCCAGGCTAACTTCTCAAATTGGTGTGCAGCAGTTGGGATAAGAGCTTGCAATTTGTTTTACCAAAACATCTTGTAATATCATCTGAAAGATCATATCAAGGTACCTGTAGGTACATATAAATCAAGTCTTATATACATAAATTCTACTGAAATTAGTAGTTGTAGGTGGTAAGGGCTTAGCCCACCCTGACTGCAACTCCTAGAGAGGCTCTAGTAGGAAACCATTTAGTGTAGGTAGGTGCACACACCACACCTCACTAGAAAATGTCCTTGGAAGTATGCCCTAGTGGACCTCTTCAAGAAGAAACCCAGAGGGTGCCTTCTAAATATGACACATTTACTTTTCAAGAACTGAGAAGTCTGTGTTCAGTCAGAAGACTGAGACAAGGACAGAGTCCAACCTTTAACCACCTGGTAGATATCTTAGTGGCTCATGATGTAGAGAATGCATCAGACCCAGGTAACCAAGGTAGTAGAGAGGGGAGCCATCTCTCGACAGAAGAGAAAAATACTGGGGAGGATCCAGGGGTCTCTGATGATGAAGTGGATGCTGAACAGGATGAGGTTGATGAACCTGACCTGGGCAACACAGGACTATCTGGAGGTGGAGGGGGCCATGGTAGGCCCCCCTCTAACCTTTCAAATAGGCCTAGCAGTGGAAACAGAAGGCGCAGATCACTTTCCAGTGGTTCTGATCACTCTGATTCCTCAGTAGGGTTCAGTGCCTCTGCTCTGAGGAGGATGACTTCCCCTCAGAGGAGAGAGCACAAAGCTAGAATGAAAGAGGTCAAGCTGAGGATCAAGAGGCAAGAAGTTGCCCTTGCAAAAGAGACTCTAGCTCTTGAGAGAGAGAAGAAATTGAGTTGGCTAGAGCCCACTGGTGGCAGCATAATTCCTAGAGATAAGGAAAGGTCTCATGACCATAAAAACCTGAACAAGATTGTCCCTCCCTATCAGATTGGGGATGACATCCACAAATGGATAACTGCTTTGGAGAGTACAGCAGGTACCCCAAAGTCAGTGGGCAGCAATCTTGTGGCTCTCTTTTTCAGATAAAGGCAGAGATAAGCTCCTGACAGTTAATGAACAGGATGCTGACAACTACTATGTCCTGTAGAGTGCTCTGATAGATGGGTTTGGCCTAGCCACTGGGCAGTACAGGTTGCTGTTCAGGGATACCCAAAAGACACAGACGCAGGACTGTGCTGATTTTGTAGATTGTGCAACTAAGGCTCTGGAAGGCTGGTTACTGGGCAGTAAAGTCAATGACTATACAGGATTATATAATTTGATTATGAGAGAACAAATTCTTAACAACTGTCAGAACCAGTTATTGCATAAGCACCTGGTTGACTCTGATCTGACCTCTACCCAAGAATTGGGAAAGAAGGCAGACAAATGGGTCAGAACCAGGGTGAAGCAGAAGGTACAGAACCAAGGAGGTGATCAGAAAAAGCAAGACCAAAAGGGTGGGGAGAAAGCAAAAGACCAGAAGTCTTCTCAAGGTCCCCAAAAAGCTTCTAATGGTGGAGGTTCCCAACAATCTAAGAAGAAAGAAGGCCAAAAGAAACCATGGTGCAAGTTTTGTAAAAGTAATACTCACTGGACCAGTGATTGCACGCACCAAGAAGGAGACAACTCCAGCCACCATTGCCCCTAAGGCAACTGTTCCCCCTAGTCCAGCTCCAAGTGGTGGTTCTCAACAGAAGGGGGTAGTAGGGTTAACCCTGGCAACTGAGATGGATTCTGGCCTAGTCAGAATACCAACTCAAGCTGTGATGGGGACACAATTATGTTCTCTACTGTGAGCCCCAATAACTTGGGCAAGTACAGACACACTCCTTTAATTAATGACAAAGTGGCTCAGGAATTCAGGGAAACATGTGCTAGTGTCACAATGGTAACAAAAAAAGAAAAGAGCAAAACAATGGCCAATACTGGATCTGATTCAAGCTAATCTAGTGACCTATATGAATGAAGCATAACGGTCAATTTTACGTCACTAATTAAATTTTTATTTTCATCACTAGTTGGGCATTTGCAATTTTAAACCATATCAAAGACAGTGTATGCATGTACAAACAATTATAAGGTTAGACATATCAAACCGGCAACTTTATACATATTTACAATTTATACACATCCTACAAACAACACTCATACTTCACTCACACAACTATACATAAACACAACAATGAGGCCCTTTGTCAACAAAGGTCTAAATAATGGAGCCTATAGATGGTATTATTTTCCTGGTTCAAACTATTTACAACTATATGTCTTGAACACAAATTCCTATTTTGAAGTCAGACATAGAACTTTTTAAATATTCGTATATATATGTAGTTGACAAAGAGTCCAGTCAAGTCAGTTCAGGTCGACGCGTTTCAAACCCCTGGTGTCGGGGTTCTCATCAGGACCAACATTTTCTACAACAAAGAATAAACAATTGATTAAAAAATCAGCTCGGACTAATTCAGATTTACGTGTACATGCCACCAGTCGGCAAAAAACCACCATACCTTGTAAATACGGTCAGTGACCCAGTTCGTTTGTGGTAGACAATCTTCAATTTCAGTAGTCACACTAGACAAAAGAACCACAACACAACATAAACCAAGATGGAACATAGTTTATAATGTGGGTCTGGTTGAACATTATTAATTTAATGCTGCACTCACCTCTAGGGTCGATAGAGGCAGAAAACCTAGTGAAACATAAAAAGTACATTGTTTCAGGAATTTTAGAGACCTAATGGCAGAAGCAGTCGAGGCATGTGGATCAGATAATTAAAATCGGCTTACCGGGCTCTGAAGGACTTCAAAAAATGTATGCCCGTGTACTTTTCTTTATTAATCTGTGTGGGAATTCCACCTGAAACGGAGGCATCAGTTGGTGAGCCACTGAAACGCAACGAAAAATTACAGAGCAAAGTTGCTTGTGAAGGAGGCTTCTTACCTTCATGCAAAAGCTGCCGGTCGCGTCAGGCACTTTTCAGCAAGTAAACGCGGCGATAATGGTCCTTCGTTTGTATTTACCCGGAAGGGTTGCGAGGGCACGTGACTCACTTGCGTGTCTCAGGGTTTTGGAAGTGGACCAGAAAGCCATGGTCCTTCCTCTGTGTTGCCGGTAAAGGCTGATGTAATCACATGACGTTTAAAAAAAAAAAAAATGTAGAAAACAATGCATGCTTGGAATAAGATTCCGAACCGGAGGCAGCTGGCTAATACATGTTAAACCATGTTTAAGTTATTCTGCCAGATTCGGTAATTCAAAGCAACAATCAGTGGATTGATGTGTTTTTTTTTGGGTGAAACAAAGAACACTAGAAATTGTTCACGGGTTCATTTTAAATATTTCGGAGGTTTCATTTAAGCCTGTGTTGCAGTAGAATACTTCATTATGAGCAAAGCTTCTCGCTGGCTCAATCTTCTTTCAGTATCTCCTCCTCTCGGATCTATATCTATCTTTGAAACGACAGTCCATTTTAGATCATCTTCTCGATGTTTATGTACCTGCCAATGTAAGACTAGTGGAGCATTTGGCGTTTCCTTTCTTAAGCGTGATTTATGCTGCGTAATGCTTTGTCTTGCTTCCTGGGTAGTTTTACCTATGTACAGTTTAGGGCAAGGACATATAATCCCATAGATCACATTCTTAGTCTGGCAGTTAGTAAATGAGTCGTGTTTCCAATGGATCCCTTTGAATGTAAATAGGGACCCTTCGATTGTTTGGGCACAACATGAGCAATTGCCACATTTATGGTGCCCTACTACTGGGGGTAGACCCAGCATGCCTCTTAAAGTAGGTTTTGGAATGGTAGGTAATGCTGCCCTGACAATATGGTTGGCCACACTTTTTTCTTTCTTGAAAGCGAAAAGTGGAAGGTCAGTAAAATCACTGTGAAGGTTCTTAACCAGATGCCAGTTCTGAGTGACCATTTTTCGCAATTGGTGCGTCTGAGGTCCAAACGTTGTGACACAGACAATTCTGCTTTGTTCGGGTCGTTCTTTCTTTTGAAGAAGCGTGTCTCTTGGGACCCACCAGGCTCTTTTGATTGAGTTTTTTAACAGTTTCTTTGGGTATCCTCTCACAATTAGTCGTTCCATTAGTTCATTTGAATGGCGGAAAAACTCCTCTTTATTTGAACAATTCCTCCTTATTCGGAGGAATTGTCCAAATGGTAAATTTTGTTTGAGACTTCTCGGGTGGTGACTGGTAAAGTGTAGCGCTTTGTTCCAGTCTGTAGGCTTGCGAAATAGTGTGGTACCCAATGTTCCATCCACCGCGTAGACTTGTACATCCAGGAAAGTGATGTTATTGGTTGAAAAATTGAAACTAAATTGGATACCTTCCATCCTTTGGTTGAGCCAGGTCATAAATTCATGTAGCTGTTCCTTTGATCCAGACCAAATCATAAATACATCATCGATGTACCGGATATATTTATTGATGTGTTCGGAGAACGGGTTGGAGTTGTAAATGAATTTATTTTCGTATAATCCCATAAACAGAACCGCCAATTCAGGTGCAAATGGGCAGCCCATCGCTACTCCTTTCGTCTGGTAGAAAAAGTCCCTGTCAAATTGAAAATAATTTCTTGATAAAGCAAATTTGGCTAATTGAACTAAAAAGTTCGTTGGTACTCTAGCTGGCTGTTCCCTTTTGTCTAGAAAGAAAATGATTGTTTCTAACGCTAAGTCCTGAGGAATCTGCGTATATAGTGAAACCACATCCATGGTCACTAATAGTTGTTTAGTACCATCGAACTGGACTGATGCTATGTGATTGAGAAATGCTGTCGTATCTTTCAAGTGTGCTGGAATCTCATCAATGAAAGGTTTCAGAAAGTGATCAATGTATTTCAAAACTGGCTCGATCAACGAGGAACAACCCGAAATTATCGTTCCTTGGATGTTTGTTCTGAAGAAATATAAATTCCTTAGGTCCTAGGATCCCTAAGTCATGTCCTTCTTGTAATATTGCAAATAGTTCCTTTGGTAGATCAATAGTAGGATCCTTGTTAATCCTTTTGTAGCATTTTTGGTCACCAAGTTGACGGTTGACTTCCGTTTTATATTTGTTGATGTCCCAGATTACTACCGCCCCACCTTTGTCTGCCTGCTTTATGACCAATGATTGGTCATTTTTTAAGGAGAAGATGGCTTCTTTTTCTTCTTTAGATATGTTATAATGAGTAAATTGTTTTTTACTTTCCAATGCTGTTATTCCTGACAGTAAGGTTCTCTCAAAAGTGAGTACCTCCTTTGGAATCTTCGAAGATGGTGGGCAAAATGATGATTTATTGTGGAGACCTGTAGCCTCGCTCACAATTGGTGGGGGGATATCTATGAAAAACATTTTCAGACGGATCTTGCGACAAAATTCAAGAATTTCTAATTTCATTTTTATAAAATCAGTTGATCGAACTGGAACATAAGACAATCCTTTCTTGAGAATTGATATTTCTGAAGAAGAGAGTACACGGTCCGATAGATTAAACAAAGGTAAGGGTTCTAACTCCGGTAATACTGCCGCATGGTTCTCATTTCCCATGGCTGATAGGTTGAGCGTGTGCGGCCGCGTGTTCTTCGCTGGCCTCTGCCTAAAAAAGGTTGAGGATTTGATTGTTGGTTGTTTTGATTTCCTCTGTAGGGCTGATTTAACCTTGTGTCACTTGAATCTGTCTCTGTTCCGGATGAAGAAGACGTGTCCGAGAAAGTGAGAAATTTGTTACGAGAGCGGCCTTGATTGTCCTCAAAAAAACGCTGTTGGGCTGGTTTAGAATAAAAGTCTGCTTGCAAAAATGGATAAATGACTTCCAGCGAAAAGTTTTTTTGGTCCAAGTCAAATTTGTTGCCTTTTTGCGTAACCGTGTAGTCTTTGAATTCAAGAATTTCTTTTTCTATTTTCTCAAGTAAACCCTTCGCATCCGTGATTAGTTGATTGTTTTGAATTTCTGATTCAAGAGCTGAGATTTCCGCTAGCTCCTTTAGGGAAAGTCTATGAGCTGTTTCAACAGTAAGGACCATCTGGTCCCTACTGCATTTTGTTTAAATTCCACTGAAACCTTTTTTATCTTCTGGGTCATCAGTAAAAACCATAGGTGTGTTACGAATTTGTAGGCCTGTTGGTATTGTGCCTGCGCGCAGATGTTGGAGTAAGAAATGACCGTGTAGATCGGTTCTAATCTGTTTTTTCTTTAGTCTAATTAATCTATCAGACTCATTTTGTGTCTTAGCTGTGACACTCAAGGTGGCCGAAGCGAAAACTGGTGGTGCGCTGATTAATTTCTGGATGTGATCCTCGCTATACGAGAATGTATCCTTTTCCGACATAACAAATAACACTTAACTCTGAACAAGACTCACAAACATGCACAAAACAAATAAATCACCCTAAGTCCACTAGTTCCTTAATGCAATGAGGTACACTCCTACCTCTTCCAACCTCGCGAGCCAGCGCCCGCTCTAGAACTGGAAAAAACAACACAGGGTCCTGGCTGTGTCCAGTAAGGCTAAGCCAAATACAACAAAAGAGCAAAACAATGGCCAATATTGGATCTGATTCAAGCTAATCTAATAGTGGCCTATATGAATGAAGCATAACGGTCAATTTTACGTCACTAGTTAAATTTTTATTTTCATCACTAGTTGGGCATTTGCAATTTTAAACCATATCAAAGACAGTGTATGCATGTACAAACAATTTTAAGGTTAGACATATCAAACCGGCAACTTTATACATATTTACAATTTATACACATCCTACAAACAACACTCATACTTCACTCACACAACTATACATAAACACAACAATGATGTCTTTTGTCAACAAAGGTCTAAATAATGGAGCCTATAGATGGTATTATTTTCCTGGTTCAAACTATTTACAACTATATGTATTGAACACAAATTCCTATTTTGAAGTCAGACATAGAACTTTTTAAATATTCGTATATATATGTAGTTGACAAAGAGTCCAGTCAAGTCAGTTCAGGTCGACGCGTTTCAAACCCCTGGTGTCGGGGTTCTCATCAGGACCAACATTTTCTACAACAAAGAATAAACAATTGATTAAAAAATCAGCTCGGACTAATTCAGATTTACGTGTACATGCCACCAGTCGGCAAAAAACCACCATACCTTGTAAATACGGTCAGTGACCCAGTTCATTTGTGGTAGACAATCTTCAATTTCAGTAGTCACACTAGACAAAAGAACCACAACACAACATAAACCCAGATGGAACATAGTTTATAATGTGGGTCTGGTTGAACATTATTAATTTAATGCTGCACTCACCTCTAGGGTCGATAGAGGCAGAAAACCTAGTGAAACATAAAAAGTACATTGTTTCAGGAATTTTAGAGACCTAATGGCAGAAGCAGTCGAGGCATGTGGATTAGATAATTAAAATCGGCTTACCGGGCTCTGAAGGGCTTCAAAAAATGTATGCCCGTGTACTTTTCTTTATTAATCTGTGTGGGAATTCCACCTGAAACGGAGGCATCAGTTGGTGAGCCACTGAAACGTAACGAAAAATTACGGAGCAAAGTTGCTCGTGAAGGAGGCTTCTTACCTTCATGCAAAAGCTGCCGGTCGCATCTGGCACTTTTCAGCAAGTAAACGCGGCGATAATGGTCCTTCGTTTGTATTTACCCGGAAGGGTTGCGAGGGCACGTGACTCACTTGCGTGTCTCAGGGTTTTGGAAGTGGACCAGAAAGCCATGGTCCTTCCTCTGTGTTGCCGGTAAAGGCTGATTTAATCACATGACGTTTTTTTTTTTTTTTTTTAATGTAGAAAACAATGCATGCTTGGAACAAGATTCCGAACCGGAGGCAGCTGGCTAATACATGTTAAACCATGTTTAAGTTATTCTGCCAGATTCGGTAATTCAAGGCAACAATCAGTGGATTGATGTTTTTTTTTTTGGGGTGAAACAAAGAACACTAGAATTTGTTCATGGGTTCATTTTAAATATTTCAGAGGTTTCATTTAAGCCTGTTGTTGCAGTAGAATACTTCATTATGAGCAAAGCTTCTCGCTGGCTCAATCTTCTTTCAGTATCTCCTCCTCTCGGATCTATATCTATCTTTGAAACGATAGTCCATTTTAGATCATCTTCTCGATGTTTATGTACCTGCCAATGTAAGACTAGTGGAGCATTTGGCGTTTCCTTTCTTAAGCGTGATTTATGCTGCGTAATGCGTTGTCTTGCTTCCTGGGTAGTTTTACCTATGTACAGTTTAGGGCAAGGACATATAATCCCATAGATCACGTTCTTAGTCTGGCAGTTAGTAAATGAGTCGTGTTTCCAATGGATCCCATTGAATGTAAATAGGGACCCTTCGATTGTTTGGGCACAACATGAGCAATTGCCACATTTATGGTGCCCTACTACTGGGGGTAGACCCAGCATGCCTCTTAAAGTAGGTTTTGGAATGGTAGGTAATGCTGCCCTGACAATATGGTTGGCCACACTTTTTTCTTTCTTGAAAGCGAAAAGTGGAAGGTCAGTAAAATCACTGTGAAGGTTCTTAACCAGATGCCAGTTCTGAGTGACCATTTTTCGCAATTGGTGCGTCTGAGGTGCAAACGTTGTGACACAGACAATTCTGCTTTGTTCGGGTTGTTCTTTCATTTGAAGAAGCGTGTCTCTTGGGACCCACCAGGCTCTTTTGATTGAGTTTTTTAAAAGTTTCTTTGGGTATCCTCTCACAATTCGTCGTTCCATTAGTTCATTTGAATGGCGGAAAAACTCCTCTTTATTTGAACAATTCCTCCTTATTCGGAGTCTTATGCATTGTTTTCTACAGTTTTTTTTTTTTAAACGTCATGTGATTACATCAGCCTTTACCGGCAACACAGAGGAAGGACCATGGCTTTCTGGTCCACTTCCAAAACCCTGAGACACGCAAGTGAGTCACGTGCCCTCGCAACCCTTCCGGGTAAATACAAACGAAGGACCATTATCGCCGCGTTTACTTGCTGAAAAGTGCCAGACGCGACCGGCAGCTTTTGCATGAAGGTAAGAAGCCTCCTTCACGAGCAACTTTGCTCCGTAATTTTTGGTTACGTTTCAGTGGCTCACCAACTGATGCCTCCGTTTCAGGTGGAATTCCCACACAGATTAATAAAGAAAAGTACACAGGCATACATTTTTTGAAGCCCTTCAGAGCCCGGTAAGCCGATTTTAATTATCTAATCCACATGCCTCGACTGCTTCTGCCATTAGGTCTCTAAAATTCCTGAAACAATGTACTTTTTATGTTTCACTAGGTTTTCTGCCTCTATCGACCCTAGAGGTGAGTGCAGCATTAAATTAATAATGTTCAACCAGACCCACATTATAAACTATGTTCCATCTTGGTTTATGTTGTGTTGTGGTTCTTTTGTCTAGTGTGACTACTGAAATTGAAGATTGTCTACCACAAACGAACTGGGTCACTGACCGTATTTACAAAGTATGGTGGTTTTTTGCCGACTGGTGGCATGTACACGTAAATCTGAATTAGTTCAAGCTGATTTTTTAATCAATTGTTTGGTCTTTGTTGTAGAAAATGTTGGTCCTGATGAGAACCCCGACACCAGGGGTTTGAAACGCGTCGACCTGAACTGACTTGACTCTTTGTCAACTACATATATATACGAATATTTAAAAAGTTCTATGTCTGACTTCAAAATAGGAATTTGTGTTCAATACATATAGTTGTAAATAGTTTGAACCAGGAAAATAATACCATCTATAGGCTCCATTATTTAGACCTTTGTTGACAAAGGGCCTCATTGTTGTGTTTATGTATAGTTGTGTGAGTGAAGTATGAGTGTTGTTTGTAGGATGTGTATAAATTGTAAATATGTATAAAGTTGCCGGTTTGATATGTCTAACCCTATAATTGTTTGTACATGCATAAACTGTCTTTGATATGGTTTAAAATTGCAAATGCCCAACTAGTGATGAAAATAAAAATGTAACTAGTGACGTAAAATTGACCGTTATGCTTCATTCATATAGGTCACTATTAGATTAGCTCGAATCAGATCCAGTATTGGCCATTGTTTTGCTCTTTTGTTGTATTTGGCTTAGCCTTACTGGACACAGCCAGGACCCTGTGTTATTTTTTCCAGTGTCACAATGGTGACGCCTGGCTTTGTGGATCCTTGGACAGATCATACTAGGTGAAAATTACCTAGTGACCAATGCTAGCAATGTCACTACCACTCACAGTATGGCAATTGTTAATTTCTCCTGGGGAGGAGTAACTGGCCTCAAAAAGGTTGTGGTTAGCTCAGACCTCCCTGTAGAATGTTTGCTTGGCAATGACCTGGAGACTTCAGCTTGGGCTGAAGTGGAGTATAGGACCCATGCAGAAATGTTAGGGATATCAGCACATGTCCTTGCTGTGACTAGGTCACAGGTCAGAAATAGCAACACTGAACTGGCACTGGATTCTGGAACAATGGACCAGTTGCCTACCAGGAGGAGAAGCAGTCGGGTTAAGGCAGTGCCTTCCCCCTTGCCTCAGGAAGAGGATCAGCCTTCTCAGCAAGCTGATTGTGAGACCCAGGAGGAAACTGTCCTATAAGAGCTTGAGCCTGATCAGGTTGAGTTTCTTGGGACAGGGGGACCCTCCAGGGCAGATCTGATGCAGGCGCAGTTGGACTGCCCTTCTCTTGAACCCCTCAGACAGCAAGCTGCTGCTGAGGATGCAGGGAATGCTAGTGGGACCCACAAAGTTTACTGGGATGATAGGCTCCTGTATTCAGAGGCTAGAGACCCCAAGCCTGGAGCTTCCAGGAGGTTGGTCATACCTTTGGCATTCAGGGGCTTCCTTCTCACACTAGCCCATGATATTCCCCTTGCAGGACATCTTGGCCAGAACAAGACTTGGGACAGGCTTGTCCCTCACTTTTTACTGGCCTCATATGTCAGAGGATACCAAGGAGTTTTGTCGCTCCTGTGTCACCTGCCAAACCAGTGGCAAATCAGGTGGCACCACAAAGGCCCCCCTAATACCACTACCTGTGGTGGGGGTTCCCTTTGAACGTGTCGGGATTGACATTGTTGGACCAATGGATCCCCAAACAGCCTCTGGGCACAGATTTATTCTGGTGGAAGTGGATCATGCCACCAGATACCCAGACGCTATTCCCCTAAGGACCACAACAGCACCTGTTGTGGCAAGAGCACTCCTGTGAGTTCTCTCAAGAGTGGGTTTTCCAAAGGAGGTTGTCTCAGACAGAGGTGCATACTTTATGTCTGGATATCTGACTGCTATGTGGAAAGAGTGTGTAGTGAACTACAAGTTTACCACACCCTATCATCCACAATACAATGGTCTAGTTGAGAGATTCAACAAGACCTGAAAGGGTATGATTAAGGGTCTCCCTGAAAAGCTCAGGCGGAGATGGGACATCTGCTGCCCTGCCTTTTGTTTGCTCACAGAGAGGTCCCACAGAAGGGGGTTGGCTACAGCCCTTTTGAACTTCTGCTTGGGCATCCTGTGAGAGGACCACTTTGTCTGGTGAAGGAGGGATAGGAGTTACCTCTCAAACCTCCCAAACAAGACATTGTGGACTATGTACTTGGTCTCCGCTCCAGGATGGCTGAGTACATGAAAAAGGCATCCAAAATCCTTGAGGCTAGTCAGGAATTGCAAAGGGCCTGGCATGACCAAAGGCTGTGCTTACTGTTTACCAGCCAGGACAGAAAGTGTGGGTGTTGGAGCCTGTGGCCCCAGCAGCTCTCCAAGACAAGTGGAGTGGACCCCACACTATTGTTGAGCAAAAGGGAGAAGTCACATATTTGGTTGACCTTGGAACTCCCAGGAGCCCCCATAGAGTGCTTCATGTCAACAGATTGAAACCATATGTTGACAGGGCAGACATGAGCTTGCTCACGGCTACAGATGAGGAACAGGAGGTAGAGAGTGACCCTCTCCCAGACCTGCTTTCTCAGAACCCTGATGATGGTTCAGTTGATGGTGTAGCCTTGGCAGGCAGCCTCGCTGACCAACAGCAATAGGACTGCAAACAAGTTCTACAGTCCTACAGACATATGTTTTCTCTGATTCCAAGCAAAAAAGGTGCAAGCATCTCTAGTACTCAGTACGGGCACTAAGCTGCTACTGGACCTTCCACCATCTTGAGTGGTAAATAGTGTCCTTTCGCCTCCCCTCTTTTGGAAATCTTCTCTGATTCCAAGTCAGACTACCTGGTGCACTCATGAAATGGACACTGGGGACAGTCTGCCTGGTAACAGTAAGATTTACAGGCAACCTGATCATGTCATGGACTGAATCAGGACAGAGGTCCAAAAGATGTTGGATTTGGGAGTCATTGAGCCCTCAGAGAGCCCTTGTGCCAGTCCAGTAGTCCTGGTGCCTAAACCTCACACCCAAGATGGTAAGAGAGAGATGAGGTTTTGCGTGGATTACACAGGCCTCAATGCTGTCCCTAGGACAGATGCCCATCCAATACCAAGGACAGATGAACTCATTGACAGATTGGCATCTGCCAAGTTTTTGAGTACATTTGACCTGACAGCTGGCTACTTGCAGATCAGACTAGCTGATGATGCAAAGCCAAAAACAGCATTTTCAACCCCTGGTGGGCATTATCAATTTGTGGTGTGCCCTTTGGTCTGAAAAATGCACCTGCCACATTCCAAAGGTTGGTGAACCAAGTCCTCTCAGGTCTGAATGACTACTGTGCAGCTTATGTAGATGATATTGCTGTATTTAGCTCCACTTGGGAAGATCACCTGATCCAACTGAAGAATTTTTTGGAGGCCCTGCAAAAGGCAGGTCTAACTATCAAGGCTACCAAGTTCCAGATAGGAATTACAATTGCGATCAGAAAACTTTTTGACACAATATTTTCATGTATACAATATTCAACATTATGTTATTTACTTATATTTTTCAGATCAGCCCCTGATGAAGGCACCTTGCAGTGCCGAAATGCATTGGGCAGGGTTTTATAATATGTGATAAGTTATATATTATGATTGGTTACCAAGCGGCATTTCAGTGAATATTGTATACATGAAAATATTGTGTCAAAAAGTTCTTATCGCAATTGTAAAAAGGTTATGGAATGTTAACAAATTTATGAGAATCAGATTATGATATTAAATAACTGATTGACAAATGTACATATGTTGAAATTGTATAATTAACTAAGGTGTAGGACAACACCATGTGCACAGTGCGCAACTAGATGAGATTTTATCCCATCATAACTTGAGCAGTCCACTAGTGACATTTAGCCTGTGTACATTATGAGTGAGTGATATGCTTTATTTCGATACATAAATATCTTAAAAGCAGTACATACATTGAAAATACGTTCTCAAGGCCTATAATAGAATGCAATTATGGTTTTTAAAAAGAATAAAATAATCAAGATTAATACAATAAATAGTTAAAAAGAGAATTAAATTGAAATGGAAAGCCTTTTAGAACGAATCACCCATGCCCATTTTAAAAACTTTGAAACACCACAGACAATGGAGGGGGATGTATCAGTCAATAAAATGCGGAGGGCCACCAAGTGCAGTCGTGTACCTAAGAGCCTGCACAATGGTATAAGCCAGCGCCTCCTTGGAGCACAATAGTCCGGACATTCAAAGAAAAAATGTGCCACCGTCTCCACTCGTGTCGAGCACATAGCACAGAAGGACGCAGACTGGGAAGATGATCTCCACCTGGACACCAGGTTGCCTAAAGGTAAGGTGCCCACTCTGAGCTTGAAATAGAGAGCCCTGTCCAATGGGATGGAGATTAGGTCCAGATAAGGCTCATATGCAGCAACATCTTTAATTCTTAGGAATGCTGCGGTCGCATTGCAATGACGAGGATTGCGAATGAGTTTGGAAGATATCCAGTCCCAATATAGTTTCTTCAGGGTGGCTTTGGGAGGAGCAGAACGAGTAACCCAAGAGTCTTCCAAACCCAAGTCCCCCAGTAGGCTCTTAACGTCCCATAGCCATTTTATTCGATGCCATCCCTCCATTGCAATCACCTCAGACAGACCTGCTGCATACGAGGCTAGCTCGGGGACCCTCCACAAGCGGGCCCACAAAAGCAAGGGCCGCAGTCGCGCCTGGTCTGCAATTGGTCTGCAGCCCAAGTCGAGAAGCACTGGGACTGTGGGAGTGCTCAGTGGAAGAGCCAAAAGTTCTTTCAAGAATTTGTTTTCTGCCTTGGCTAGTACCTCAAGGTTTGTGGTGCCCCACAACTCCGCCCCATACAGGGCGGCAGAAACCCCTCTGGCTTTATATATGTCTATAACCGGGGAGATACAGTGTTTGGGGGATGAGCGATGTTCCCTGAGTAGAACGCCAGTAACCCTTTTGTGGTTGAGCAGCATCTTTTGAATGTGTTGGGTCCAGCTCATAGAATTGCTGAGGTGAATCCCCAAATAGTCGAACTCACAGACCCTCTCCAGGGGAATGGTATTTAGAACCGGAGGGGGCCCTAGCTTTTTGGGAGGGTTCATGGTAAGGAATTTGGTCTTATCTACGTTGATCGTCAGGCCCCTAAGGGAACAGAAGTCCTGGAAGCGGATGAGGAGCTTTTGGAGACCCTGAGGTGTCTTTGCAATGAGTAGGGTGTCGTCAGCAAAGAGCAGGGTGGGGATCCGAGTGCCCACCAGGGATTGAGCATCTGCTGGTTCTTTAAGCAGGTGCTCTACCACACCATTCACATACAATGAAAATAGTGTGGGAGCCAACACACATCCCTGGCGGACACCCCTACACACCGGAATCCTGTTGTTTTTCTCCCCATTCGTGCCCCACCGCACCTGTGCATAATTGTCTGAATGAAGTTTAATCAGAAGCGACCGGATATAGGGGGGCAGCCGCAGCCCCTGCAAAACCCTCCATAGCTCCTCCCTAGGTACTAGGTCAAAGGCAGTCTTCAGGTCAATGAAGGCCAAATAAAGACTGCCCTTGCCCAGCACCACTACCTTCCAGTACAGGAGCATCAGCCTGAAGGCCTGTTCGATCGTCCCAGTACCTGAACGGAATCCCGCCTGAAAGTCAGACAGTATCTTGTGGTCATCAGCCCATTGGAGGACCCTCCCCAAAATCACCTTCCCTGCCACCTTTGGGGAAGAGTCGATGAGACTGATGGGCCTGTAGTTAGTGGGGTTGTCCCGACACCCCTTTTTGAATATCGGGACAATCTCCGCCCCCTTCCAGGAATCAGGTACAAGTGCGCCCTTCATGATTGCATTTAATAACGTAGCGAGCAGTTGTCCCCATTCCTTAGGATTAGCACGAAGCAAGTCACCTGGTATCCCATCCGGCCCAGCTGCTTTTAGTGGGACCAGAGACTTAATTACAGCCTCCACCTCCCTCTCAGTAAAGTCATCAATGCCACTAGCAATTATGTCATCCTCCAAGGAAAAGGACTCACTAAGGTCCCCTTCAGGTTGAGAGTACAGGGCCTCGAAGTGGTTATACCAGAGCTGGGCGGGGATGTTACACGTAACCAGCGAAACATCTGGCCTATTCCTATTACTAATTAAACTCCAGAAACCCCTTGCATCCTTTCCCTTGCTTGCTGCCAAAAGATCTTCCCAAAACTTCTCCTCCCACTCCCTTTTTGCTGCCTTTAAGGTGAGAGAGTAGTCCTTCCTTGCTGTCCTAATTGCTAGTAGGGACTTAGATTTAACTGCCCCTATCAAGGCTTTTTTCGTGGTCCTACATTTGGTCGTAAACCATCCCTGTCTAGTCAAGGGTTTGTTCCTGTTAGTTATACCAGAGGCACTGCTAGGAGAGATGAAGAGCTTACTTAGGGCCCCAATTAGGTCACAAAAAACCTGCGTGGCCTCCTTAGGTGCATTGAACAATGAGCCCAGATTACTCTGGGCTTCAGCCAGCAGAGCCCCTATGGCTAAGATTTTCTCACTAGACAGTGCAAGCTTTGGCCATTTCAACCGCCTCCCGCAATTAGATACACTGGTCGTCTGCGAGTTGGGTGCCAACAGAAGTTGTTGTAACCCAGCCTTACCCCTAAGCCACTCGGGAGACAAGACAAGAGAGAGAAGATTGTGGTCACTCTCAATACTCTGAATAATCTCCATGTCACTCAGAGTAGTCCATAAACATACGTCGAGAAGAATATAATCTATTCTGGACGTACGGTTGGGCCTGTTGTAAGTGTGTGCACCCTTCAGATCAGATTTGGACCTTCCATTGACCGCCCTCAGATCAAATTCCAAGTTGAGTGCGTTGATCTGCAACGCCACTTGTGACCACTTTTTAATAGGGGGCAGAGCCAAGGCCAGAATCCCCTTTCTCGAATCCTCCTCTTCTATGCCTAGCGTGTCATCCAGGCCTAGGGGCTCGAACGTGCAATTTAGATCCCCCGCCACCAAAATACACGATTTTTTGGGCCGTTGTCTTAGGAGATCTTCCAGAAGTGCAATGGTGGGCGATTGTACTCCTCCCCTAGTACCTCTAGAATAGATATTAAAAATGTCTAAGAGCAGGCATCCCCGAGAATCCCTTAACGTACTGTTGAAGATATCAGGTGAATTTGTGGGGTGTTCCTCCACCCTACAATCTAGGGAGACAGCAACCCAAATGAGGAGGCCACCCTGTGTACATTATGTACCATATACTAGGAACTTATATGCAAGCTGAATATATCTGTTAGGAATATGCCAATTCGACCATGTTTAAAGGAGGAGCACTCGCATTTTACTACAAGCAAGCAGGGGTAAAGCGCACAAAATTGCAAAACCAGCAAAATGAAGGGTCCTGCAAAAGGAAGAAAATATGGGGTGACCGTACAGAAAATGCAGATTTCCTACAGCCTGCCACAGTGAAAGTAGCTTTTAGGTCATAGTCAGTGTAGGGACATGGTAATATTAATTTTGTACATGTGTCACATAATAAATGTAATGCACCCTAGCTTGTGGGCTACAAGACCTACGTAGGCGGCCTTACTAAAATGTAAAAAGGAGGTTTTTTAGCTGTCAAAATGGGTTATTTTAACAGCTCGTAGTTCAGATTTAAACTGCAGCTGTCAGGCCACAAAGGTAGGCCTGCAGCCTTGTTTTCCTTGTCATACTAGCTAATGACCCAATAAGTGCTACAATCAACATGCAACATTTAACTCCCAGGCCCTGGATGCACTTTTACACCATTTTATTTATTTATTTATTTATGCAATTTTATATAGCGCGGACTTTACCCGAAGGTGTCAGAGCGCTTCACAATAGGAACAGAAATGATACAAACTGAGAACATTACACGAGCAACAGATTGCAGAGGCATACGCTACGTTACATACGGTAAAGTGATAATTGTGAGCAAATAAGAATACATGAGGTAGTAAAAATTGTGAGAAACCAAAAATACATGAGGTAGACAAGGTAGTTGTGACACTTGTGAGCAAACAAAATACAGGAGGTAAAAATGTGGGCTACCAAAAATACATGAGGTAGTAAAAAGTGCACAGGAGAAAAAAGTGACAAGTGTGCAGGCTACAAGAGAAAATAGATTATAATTTGCGGTATAATATTGCAATATATGTTAGACACTCAAGCACAAGAACAAACGATTACGAAGGCAAAAGTGGCACCTGTGCAAGTATCAAAGGTAAAAAACATATGAGAGGAAGCAAACCGTGTGTTACAGGGGCAAAGTGGTGAGTGCAAGTTGCAAGAGGGTACCAAACACAAGTACATGGATAATACTGCCATAAAAGGCAAACACTCTAACTGCAAGAACACACTGGGAAGGCACTTCCATGGACATGAGAAGTAGAAATTTTCAGTAGTGGGAGATCTTCCTTCAGATAAAAGAGAGTTACTTTTGGAGGTGTCTCTGGAGGAGGAGAGCTTTGAGGTCCCTTTTAAAGGCCTGGGAGGAGGCGGTGGTCCGGAGCTGAGGCGGGAATGAGTTCCAGATTCTCACTGCGTTGCCTGAAAAGGATTGGGCCATCGTTCTTTCCTTCTTGAAAGTGGGAGGTTCAAGCAGTAGATTCTCCGCATTGCGTGAAGGTCTAGAACCTCCAGAGAGTTTCAGTTTATTCGCCAGGTAGCGAGGAGAAGAGGAGTGCAGGGCTTTGTGGGTGATACAAGCGGTCTTGTAGATAGCTCTAGCCTCAAAGGGAAGCCAGCGGAGTGTAGATAACATCGGTGTGATGTGATCGCTTCTTTTGGCCCCATAAATGAAACGACACATAACCACATATAACCAAGTTACATATAGCAATTAGGATTAGGCCAATTCAATCATGTTTAAAGGGGGAGTGCAGGCACTTTACTACTGGTTAGAAGCTGTAAACCACACAGAAATCTAAAGCGAGCAACAAAAATAGGGTCTACCAAATGTCATCACGCAGAAAATGCAGATTTCGTACAAATAGGGGTGTAATGTTAGCATTTGAAAAGAGTTGCACGTTGTCATGGTTTGTATTATGTTTACATTTGAGTACATTTTGCACTCTGGACGTCACTGTTTGTATTCAGTGGTTATATAGTTTACATTTGGCATATGTGCAGTGCTCTACATGTCACAGTCTATCTGTGCAGGGTTATGTTTACATTTGTTAACGCGCTGTGACTCAGCTCAAGGTTTGTGTTCAGGGGTGTGCAATTGTTTACATTTGGAAATGTGGTGCAATAAATGTTATTTTCTCTGAGTAGTTCGATGACACCATTGTGTAGGTCAGCCTTGCAGCGGTACACGTAAACGGTGGCGGCCATACACGTTTGTTTTAGGCTTTGTTTCCCTGAAGGCAGTACATGCGCTCTACGGTGGAGGAGGGGGCTTTAGGTCAGGGGTCACGGGCAGTAGTAGTAGGAGTGTTGTGCATGTCAAGTCGTGTGCGTTCAGTATTTCCGGAGAAGCATCCCTCGAGGTCCCAATCTGTCAATGGCCCTCTTCGCTCGTGTTTACCTCGGTGGCTGAATTCTTGAGGGGTGGGGGGAGAGGATAGAGTAATCCATTCCGGTTCCCATTCTTTCTGCGTGTATGAGTCTGGCGTGAGCGCGTGTAGTATTTCTCCGACGCGGGCCCCCGGGCGGGGGGAAAGGCCTCGGTCACAGACTCTATTCCAGGCCCCGCCGCCTCAGCTGCTATTTTTAGCCCATTGATGCTCGCAGGGATTCCACTGACGTCCATGGAACGCACTGTTGACGTCACCGGCTGCTCCGCCCTCCTCTCCCCCGGCGGCGGAGGAATCTGCGGGTGGTGATGTGAACCGCACTATGGTGCGTGGAAGATGGCGGAGGGATCCGGAACGGTCCCACACTGGGTGGGAAACTTGAGGTGTTCCTTGCGTTCCCTTTCCGGCACTGAGATTACAGCCCCACCGTGCCCTACCCAAACTCCCTACCCCGCCGTAGTCTCTACCCGGAAGTCATCAGTCTCCCCTAATCGGTGGCACGAGGGAGCCCTGAACACTCCCTCCCCAACTCTCAATTGATCCGCTGGGCGAAGAACCCCCGCCCCTCCCCCCGGAGCAGTTATGTCCCGTTCTGAAGGCGAGGGCAGGTGAGTGAGTTAGTGTACAAGATTCAGGTCTATAGTACATACCACGCTAACATTTTGAAACGGCTAACATTTTGAAACGGGTAAGGATTTTTAGAGGGATACATTTAAGTAGAGAAACCACCGAAAAGGAGAAAACTACAATAAAAGAGTTTTGCCTTAAAATTCTCACTGCCTTAGCTTACATAGTTGGTACATATGTAGGTGTGTAGAGTTTTAAAGGTCGGTTACTGGTATGGTATTGATATAGCACTCCTTTATCCCTTTTAAGGCTTGTATGACTTTCGCATACACGCCAGCTTTACCAAACTGGGTAGTTAGTGGGAGATTTTGAAAAAAAATTAGGGATGTATTTGTATTGTCCCCATTGGCTTATGTTGAAGCACCTAAAATAAGTACATTTTCATATGCTTAGAGTCTCACTGCGCTTAACCATTCAGAGTGGAATCGTGTCACTACAGAGGAGGAGTGTGAGAGGATGGTAGCGTGCATATATTACCTGGTATTACTTCTGATTATCAGGAGCGGCTGAACGGGGCCTGAGAGCCCACTTTTATCAGTCAGTCAAGAAATACTTTATTCGGTTCAATATTCAAAAACCATAAAAGTACAAGACATACATAGAAAATGGTCCAAAGATCACAATACAGCATTAAAAAAAAAAATATCATTCTACAGTTAAAAAGAAAATGTACAACAGTTAAGATTTCGCAGAGTAAAAAAACTTGATTCAAGTTACAGAAGGCACAGTTATGGTGGGTAATCTATGTCCAGTTAATCTTTTTTCCCAATCTCACTGCAATGGTTAAAAATTTGGCCACATTATAGATTTCCCAAATGTTTGTTAACAGTTGAAGATACAATAAAGCTGGTTTGACCTGCCTGAAACCTCTCCCCTTTAATAGGGGTATAATGAATTTTTTCCTGATATCATTAAAATGGGCACAGAAAAATAAGTAGTGGGCAGTATCCATGATTGAGTGACCATCACAGTTACATAGGTTCAGATCCAAATCCCTGGTCCAGCCAGGACGGCCAGAGATTACCAGATGGACTTTGTTCAAGCGGAACTTGGTAAGAAGATACCTGTGGTTGGAATTATTAACAACCTTCAGATAAAGTTCCGGTTCATAGTCTGAAGAGACAATCAATTGGTGGGACCGAACAGAGGGCTTTTTCAGCTCCCTGCTTTCTCTGTCCATCCCACTATACTGCAAGAAACTGCTCTTTGCCCACTTCAAATCAGCTTTCACAAGGGCGGAATGATTATGAAACATATCAGGCCGTCCCAACTTTACACATATCTGTTCAACATATTTTAGCCAGGGGATCTTATTCCAATGATCTAGTTTTAAACAGTCCTTCAGGATTTCATGATTGACTTCCAGCTCTAAGTTAAGCCACACCGATATCCATTTTAAAAGGGGGGCCATAGAGACTCGATCCTCCAAGAAATCCACCCCGCATTCCTGATGGACAATGAAGCTGGCAGTGGATCTTGGCAAGGAGAGTACTGATTTTAAAAAATTATCTTCAATCACTTGAAGGAATTTAATAGGCCTAAAGCCCCGGGTGGTGATGTGAACCGCACTATGGTGCGTGGAAGATGGCGGAGGGATCCGGAACGGTCCCACACTGGGTGGGAAACTTGAGGTGTTCCTTGCGTTCCCTTTCCGGCACTGAGATTACAGCCCCACCGTGCCCTACCCAAACTCCCTACCCCGCCGTAGTCTCTACCCGGAAGTCATCAGTCTCCCCTAATCGGTGGCACGAGGGAGCCCTGAACACTCCCTCCCCAACTCTCAATTGATCCGCTGGGCGAAGAACCCCCGCCCCTCCCCCCGGAGCAGTTATGTCCCGTTCTGAAGGCGAGGGCAGGTGAGTGAGTTAGTGTACAAGATTCAGGTCTATAGTACATACCACGCTAACATTTTGAAACGGCTAACATTTTGAAACGGGTAAGGATTTTTAGAGGGATACATTTAAGTAGAGAAACCACCGAAAAGGAGAAAACTACAATAAAAGAGTTTTGCCTTAAAATTCTCACTGCCTTAGCTTACATAGTTGGTACATATGTAGGTGTGTAGAGTTTTAAAGGTCGGTTACTGGTATGGTATTGATATAGCACTCCTTTATCCCTTTTAAGGCTTGTATGACTTTCGCATACACGCCAGCTTTACCAAACTGGGTAGTTAGTGGGAGATTTTGAAAAAAAATTAGGGATGTATTTGTATTGTCCCCATTGGCTTATGTTGAAGCACCTAAAATAAGTACATTTTCATATGCTTAGAGTCTCACTGCGCTTAACCATTCAGAGTGGAATCGTGTCACTACAGAGGAGGAGTGTGAGAGGATGGTAGCGTGCATATATTACCTGGTATTACTTCTGATTATCAGGAGCGGCTGAACGGGGCCTGAGAGCCCACTTTTATCATTAAAGCCTGAGCTTTGATCAAAAGATGATTACGTCATGGTTATTTGATCTTCGGATGAACAGTGCAGAGTGCTTTGAATGAGGTTTCTCTAGCCACACAGTCTGTGTGTAGCCTTGAGGACATGGGTGATGTAATTGTGCCTGCTCAAGTATAACACTTGTCTTGTGTTAGTATTCTTGATCCTTAGAAATTTGCTGATTGGGTGTTTTGGGAGCCCAGTGTAAAGACACTGGCATAATCGATGCATGACAACACTAGTACTCTTGCAACCAGGACCCCATTAGCTCAGGGAAGACGCTAGGCCAGAGTCTAATAGTGAATGTTACTTTGTTGGTCCATTGATTGACATGTGGTGGAAGACCATAATAACACCTGGGTGCGTTAATATTGCAGCAGTGTTTGGAGAGTCCCAATGTCCTTAGACCCGACGGTGGTAGGGTTCTTTTTTTGCTGTGTTCCATACGCGAGGATCTTTGTTTTTAAAGATTTTAGCTTCACAGGATTTTTCTGTTGCATCCTTGTGCCTATTGCCCTCAATAGTTATGAACATTTAGATGTGTCCAGATCTCATGGTTATTCTAGCTTTAGGATGAGCTGAGTGCTGCCAATAGGATTCTAGCAATTATGCTTGAGTGTGTGTTGTGTTTTCGGTCAGGGGGTACAGGGAAACATTACATAGCAAGGGAGCTATGGTTGAGCTTTTGGGGTCACCTACTCCATTAGTAAACTAGTGTGCAGAACAAAGTAAGCATGAAGATTTGGTCTCTTTCTGCATGGTATTTCTTAAACCATTTAAGAACTGTTTCTTGCTTCCCGCTTACGCTCAACATTTGGAGCAGTGGTTGACCGTGCTGAAGGCCGATGATGAGTTGAAGAGGAAGAGGGCAACCACACATTTCGAATCTATATTCTTCCTGTCATCAAAGATTGCAATTGACAACAATTTAGTGCCTTTTCCTGGCAGGAAACCAGCCTGTTTATCAAAGAGGGGGTGGTTTTATTTGAGGAAATCAGAGATTAGATTTGTATGAAAGCTGCTTTTTAAAAATTTTATAAATACGTTTTATTGTTTTCAAACCCATACATAGAACACATACACCACAATTATTGCAATAGAACCACAGTACAGATATCACAGTCCAAAGTTAATAGCCTCAACAATAAAAATATTGGATGTTTGACAATTGAAACTTGCACAGTTCAGTGTTCTTTTATGGAGAGTATTTCGAACATGAACAGTTTGCTTGAGTAGTTTTGGTGCTTGGAATATGAGTGAATGAGATGACACCGTTTTTTCTTCATGAAGTGGGACTTTAGACTGCTTACTTTTTCAATAAAATGATCAATTGGTTAATTAAAGAGCTCTTCCAAGTATTTTGATTTGGAATCCTTGCCCCAGAGCTTATGGTTTTGAAGGGCTCTTTAGTTTGTCATGGAAGATCAGAGAAACTTCTTGATAAGTTTGATCACTTGACTTCCTTTATTGTTGCTCTGTATATTATGTACGGTCTCTGTTTTTTTGTCAGTGCTGTGTGTTTTTCTTCTGTAATTTTACACCTGAATTGAATCAGCCCACCTTCTGGCGATACCAGTTTTGTGAGACTTTGTTGAAGATGTTTGTGAGCCATTGGCCCAATTGATTACCAGTCAACCAGTAGTTATTTGTCAGCAAGCTGTTCCCAAAGTACACATGGGATCAGTGTTTTCTCATGGTCTTTTCTGTGTGTTCGCATTGGAGGCTGAAGGGTAGGGAAATGAGATGGATGGTTTCAAAGTTGAGTGTTTGATGATCACCACAGTTAGCGGGAATGTTTCTTGTGACTTAAATCCATATTTGTGGTTAGAGGGCAGGGTCTTATTACTAGAATGTCTAGCCACTCTGGTAGGAGGTAAGATCCTTATTTATTGTTAGGGCCTCCGTTTACAGCAATAGCAACAAGCATTTACAATGCAACGGTCTCGCCTTTCGGAAAAGTTAGAGCTATTGGCATTGTAAATGACAAACTTTTTATTTATGTGTTGGTTTTGAAAACAGATAAATAAATGGCATTGTCATTTACAATGCCAATAGCTTACTCTGTCTCAAATGCGAGACGTATTGCATTTGCACACACACACCCACACAAGAGCCCCCCCACACACACACACACGAGGCCCACACACACAAAGAGGCCCCCCCACACACACCACACAAGAGCCCCACACACAAGAGCCCCACACACACAAGAGCCCCCCCACACACACACACACAAGAGCCCCCTCCACACACACACAAGAGCCGCACACACACACACACACTTCCCCCCCCCACACACACACAAGCCCCACACACACCCGAGCCCCACACACACCCGAGCCCCACACACACCCGAGCCCCACACACACCCGAGCCCCACACACGCAAGAGCCCCACACACGCAAGAGCCCCACACACGCAAGAGCCCCACACACGCAAGAGCCCCACACACGCAAGAGCCCCACACACGCAAGAGCCCCACACACGCAAGAGCCCCACACACACAAGAGCCCCACACACACAAGAGCCCCACACACACAAGAGCCCCACACACACACACACACAAGAGCCCCCCACACACACACACACACACAAGAGACACACACACACACAAGAGCCCCCCCCCACACACACACACACACACAAGAGCCCCCCCTACACACACACAAGAGCCCCACACGCATACACACACGAGCCCCCCCCCCCACACACACACACACAGGATCCCCCCACACACACGCACAAGAGCCCCCCCCCCCCCACACACACACACACAAGAGCCCCACACACACCCACAAGCCCCCCCCCACACACACACACACGAGCCCCCCCCCCACACACACACAAGAGCCCCACACACACACACACACAAGAGCCCCACACACACACACACGAGCCCCCCAAACACACACACGAGCCCCACACACACACGCAAGAGCCCCACACACACACGCAAGAGCCCCAGACACACATGCAAGAGCCCCCCACACATACACGTAAGAGCTCCCCACACTCACAAGAGACCCCCACAAACTTTTGTCAGCTAGCTGTTCCCAAAGTACACTTGGGATCAGTGTTTTCTCGTGGTCTTTTCTGTGTGTTCGCATTGGAGTCTGAAGGGTAGGGAAATGAGATGGATGGTTTCAAAGTTGAGTGTTTGATGATCACCACAGTTAGCGGGAATGTTTCTTGTGACTTAAATCCATGTGTGGTTAGAGGGCAGGGTCTTATTACTAGAATCTCTAGCCACTCTGGTAGGAGGTAAGATCCTTATTTATTGTTAGGGCCTCCGTTTACAGCAATAGCAACAAGCATTTACAATGCAACGGTCTCGCCTTCGGAAAAGTTAGAGCTATTGGCATTGTAAATGACAAACTTTTTATTTATGTGTTGGTTTTGAAAACAGATAAATAAATGGCATTGTCATTTACAATGCCAATATCTTACTCTGTCGCAAATGCGAGACGTATTGCATTTGCGCACACACACACCCACACACGAGCCCCCCCCACACACACACACACACACACACGAGGCCCACACACGAGGCCCACACACACACACACGAGGCCCACACACACACACACGAGGCCCACACACACACACACGAGGCCCACACACACACACACACACACGAGGCCCACACACACACACACGAGGCCCACACACACACACACGAGGCCCACACACACACACGAGGCCCACACACACACACACGAGGCCCACACACACACGAGGCCCACACACACACGAGGCCCACACACACACGGCCCACCCACACACACACGAGCCCCCCACACACACGAGCCCCCCACACACACGAGCCCCCCACACACACGAGCCCCCCACACACACGAGCCCCCTACACACACGCAAGAGCCCCCTACACACACGCAAGAGCCCCCCCACACACGCAAGAGCCCCCCACACACGCAAGAGCCCCCCCACACACGCAAGAGCCCCCCCACACACGCAAGAGCCCCCCACACACGCAAGAGCCCCCCACACACGCAAGAGCCCCCCCACACACGCAAGAGCCCCCCCACACACGCAAGAGCCCCCCTACACACGCAAGAGCCCCCCCACACACGCAAGAGCCCCCCCACACACGCAAGAGCCCCCCACACACGCAAGAGCCCCCCCACACACGTAAGAGCCCCCCACACGCGCAAGAGCCCCCCACACGCGCAAGAGCCCCCCCACACACGCGCAAGAGCCCCCCCACACACACGCGCAAGAGCCCCCACACACACACGCGCAAGAGCCCCCCCACACACACGCGCAAGAGCCCCCCCACACACACGCGCAAGAGCCCCCCCACACACACGCGCAAGAGCCCCCCACACACACGCGCAAGAGCCCCCCACACACACGCGCAAGAGCCCCCCACACACACGCGCAAGAGCCCCCCACACGCGCAAGAGCCCTCCACACACGCCCAAAAGCCCCCCCACACACACAAGAGCACACACACGCAAAGAACCCCACACACACACGCAAAGAGCCACACACACACACGCAAAGAGCCCCACACAGAGGTCAGGGGTGGCATAGAAGCAGAGTTTCACCAGCTGAGGCTCGCATGAAGCCTCTAGCACAGCCTCAGTGTCGGGATCTTTGTTTACCTTCAATAACACAAGCCCGGTCGCAAGCTCCTCTCCTCCCTTAGCCCCTGCTCGGAGGTCGTCTGATAAACTCCCCACCCGCGCCCCCCTGTCACTTGACCTCTGTTAACAGCCCGGTGCGAAACGACCACCTTCCTGGTTTAGAGACAAATCCCGTCTCCCCCTTGCGTCCGACCTTCGTCATGTTAATAAAGGTACACAAAGCCCAGCGCCTCAGCATTGTGTTATAGGAGCGCTAAAAAGTCAGAAAGCATCTGCTAGTCACCCTGGCCGCCCACCTCAATCACTTTTCAATAAATTCCACAAGGAGTAGTTTAGTGTGTGGACGGATTCAAACACAGCCTGCCCTCTCCTAGAAGTATTGTGCGTGATCTGTGAAACATATCACAAGTGGCTACTTACTGAAACTATCTGCAGTTCTACAAAGTCTTAATCACACAAGAGGAAGTAAATGAAGTGTGCTTATTGTTTATTCGGCCAGGGGTACCATTGGAGCTTTTTTAATGTTAGGAGAGAAATGCAACTAACCTGCACACGTCTCAGAAATTCACTATTAGACCAAATCTGCGTAGATCACCTGTCGGAGTGCCCGGAGTATTGGCACATTGATGCTTTCCAATACAAAACCTCGCAGCCGGGGATAAGATACAGAGGGGGTCGAGGGATCTGAGTGGCAGGCGACTGCCTCGCCCCCGCGGCTCCCAGAAGAACAGTGAAACGGTGTCCACCTTGCCCACGTCCGAATGGGCAGGATGTTGTATCTGCCGGCCAGTGCCTGCCGTCTGCTCGCCGCTGCTGCCTGTCGGGAGTGACAGAGCGCCGTGTGCGCTCGGCTCCAGATTGAACCCTCGCGGTAGAATTCACCCTGGGACCACCCCGCCATTTCTAACTCCACCATAGCAGCTGCTGAATAACTGGCGAGTGCATTCCACGAATAGCGTGGGTTACTAAGCGCGTTTTGCTATAAAGGCACAAAGCTGTGATTAAATAGTCTTTCAATTGAAACCCTTGTACGGATTGCTATGATTGAAATAGGTTTCTAACCTAAAGTGCTTCATGGACTGCAGTAACTGAATAATAAGGTTTTATATTTAACGAGCGATGTGACCGCCAGTCGCTGCATAAAATTTGCCCAAAGAGGAAGCCCTTTGCAAACAACAAGCATTGATTGATGGGGGACGCTAACACGAAGCACTTTATGAATAACAAATATTGAATAATAATAACGCCATGTAAAACACACGCCTTACACTTTCACCCACGTCCAGAAACTTGAAAGTTTCAAACCGGCATCCCGGAGCGGCCACGTCCGCTGGTTCAAGACGGCACTGCGGAGCTTCACAAGTAAGCTACTGCCTGGGCGTCATCTTCGGAGAAATGACAAAAACAAACCTTGGAAAAAATAAATAAATAAACAAACTCCCACCACTGCATGACGGAGCAAAAGGGCGGAGCTTAAAAAAACACAAACTCCCACGAATCTGCTCCCACAATGATTGACACATCTCTCTTCCAATGGCTAGCCTCCATTTATGGAGCTAGCCAATGGAAGAGAGAGGCGGGTTAAAGCCACAGTACTGGAAAACAAAAAATTTCGCCTGCACGACACTGCTGTGCAGTGAACGCCAGGCGAAACCTAAATAGGTCCTGTTGGGTCTTCAATCTCCCTACAGCTGTTCCCAGTGGCGGATGCCACAAACCAAAGGGTGGAGGGGGAGGAAACACTGGAGGGGGAACGCAGAGGGGAGAGTGCGTGAGGGTGCTAATAATAATCTTAAAAAACAAAAAAGAATTTACCTTAAGCCGCTGGCCGTGTCATGCCTCCTGTCCTAAACCTGGTCCCAGCAGCCCCTGGGACAGACTCCCTGTGTAATCCCCACGCTGCTCTCATGCAAAGAGAGCTGCACGGGGATTGGCCTGAGCGGGCTGAAAAGACTCTCCGCTTAGGACAGGGAGTCTGTGGGGTTTCTCCTGCCTGGCTGTTGAATGCAGCTAGGTTGGGGAAACCTATGTGCGCATGTGTGTTTGGCTGTCCTGTGACTGCCGGCCAAACACACATGAGCACTTAGAAGTGCACGTAGCACTTCTCCTCCACCCTCTCGTGCCCCGACCCCGCCACTCTCTGCTCGCGCTGGCTCAGAGCCGGCAAATGGAAAAAAATGATAATAGAACATAATTTTATTTATCACCTGCTGGCTTTTAGCCAGGCAGTGAGGAGATACTCCTCCGCCCTTGCGGAGGAGCTGCCACTTGCTGTCCTGTCGCATGGCTTCCACTGCAGACCACAGGCCAACTTTCTATTGCATTATTAATTCTACATTCCACTTTCGGCATTCCAGACATCATCTCAGACGTACATGTAATGGCAACACACAGGATAATACAAACCTTCCTCTCCTGCAATCAACTAATTATATTTCCTTGCTTATAATTAAAGGGACAAGCATTCACAATTACTCATTTTCCAACATGTGTAACTTACATATTCACGCAACAATGTCCTCTTAAACTCTCCAGTACCCATGCAGAGGCACAAAGGCAACAAATAGAAGTCACAGAAACTCTGAGACCAGTCAAGTCATGAGGCTCCTCACTTTACGTGTCGAAGAAAGGAACAAGACAACATGTAGGTTGTGACTACTGTTGCACAATGATCCAAGAAGTGAGAATCTTGCTACTTTCTCGGACATGAGGTCCTACCACCCCATGTCTGCACACTCACAGTGACCAGTGACGCCTCACAACATTTATGCCCTCGGGAGATGGAATCATGGATTCACAGTCCGAAGTCAGCAGGGGCACGCAACCCACCAGCTTCCTTTAACAAAGGTTTCCCCCATCATACCCCAGTCTGCATGTACAAAACACATTGCAAATGGAAAATGTAACTATACATTTGTTACCTTAACTCAAAACTCCCTTGAGCAGACTTCAGCACAAACCTGTGATCGCAATTACTCTCATTTGCAATTTCCCCAGACATCCGCATATAGGGCCCGATGTAGGTAATTCTAATTTACCACTTCTGAAATACCGAATCATACCGATTCGGTATTTAAGAAGTGGTAAATTAGAGGGGGGGGAATGTAGGAAAATCAGAAACGGTGAATACCGAATCGGTAAGATTCGGTATTTACCGATTCTGTAAATACCGAATCGGTATCCCCCATTGATTCCTATGGGCCTTGAAGCCCATAGGAATCAATGTGGAATACCGAATCGGTATTTACCGATTCGGTAAATTCCGAATTTTACAAGGGTGCAGGGGGTGTCACTTTGACACCCTCTGGCACCCCAATTCCGGACTTGTGTGCCATGTGGCACACAGACATGCCCTAAGGGCATGTCTGTGTGTCACATTGCACAGATGTGCATGCACACCTGTATTCGGTATTTCACCACCAAATAGGATTGGGTGGTAAAATACCGAATCTGACTGGCCTTTGGGACTCTTCTGAGTCCCACCTACATATGGAAGTTACCGAATCGGTAAAAATACCGATTCGGTAAATTTACCGATTCGGTAAAATAGGCCACCTACATCAGGAATGACCATTCACCGGTCGGTAACGGCCGAAATCGGCCATAACCGGTCGGTAAATGGCCACCTACATCTGGCCCATAGTTACTAAACAATGTTGCGCAGCAAACTTTCACACCTTCTGCATCTTCCACAAGCAAGGACAACACACAACACATGGGCACACAACAGTGTAACCTAACACTCTTACAAACCAACACTCAGTCACACTAGCAGGCCAGACCAATATGATCATGTGCTAAATAAAGCACATAATCTGCACCCTGTACCACACCGTCTGAAAACTGATTAGAAAAAGTAAGAATGTCTTCCGAACAATATGGTGACAGCCTCCAGTAGAAGCTTTTTTTTAAAATGTCTTTTCTATTCAGCAGTATCAATTGTACACAAAAGGTTTTCACAATGCTCTTAGTTACGCTTGTATTACACATAATATAAATATATACTGGCCTGTGTTCGGTGCGCTGACACTCCGGCTGACTTTTACCATTTGGTATGGTTGTGCCCGGCCTTCTGGAGAGGGGTGAAGGGAGAACTTACGAGGGCACTGGGCTGGGTGGTTCCTCATGACCCGATACATCTGCTGTTAGGAGTGCTTGATGGACTGGACGGCTCCCGAGCCTATAAGCGCTATTTGGGAACGGCGCTGGCGGTGGCGAAACGGGACATTGCAGCCGAATGGTCTCAGATGGAGGCACCTACACTGCGGAAATGGAGGAGGGGGTGGACTGGTGTGGGACACAGGAGGAAACTTTTCTTGAGGCCCGGGGCTGTCCAGAACTCTTTCGTAAAGTATGGGGCAAATGGTTTGGCTTGTTACCATAGTGATTGCGTTGATATGTCACTGTGTTCGGTGGGTACCAGCGACTTATTCTGCCAATGCTGATATGCTCTGCGATGTCGGGGGAGGGGGGCAAGGGTATTTTAAGGGACTATGTGACTCGCTACGAATGAATTTATGTATGTTGAAAAGTTTAATTAAAAAATTGATTATCAAAAAAATATATAAATATATATTTATAAAAATATTGAAAATTTAAATATGGCTAATTAAAAAAGCTTATTCAAAATGAGTACAGAGAATTGATATAAAATCCAAATTGGGAAATAATGTGCTCATATCTATCAATTTCTACATAAAATCACATAACCTTCTTCATCAGGAAAAAAGTGCCTTAGCGTTTCGTTTCCTCAGTTTATTAGTTCTCCTATCATATAGATATTCAAACTATCTTACGCTTTGCATTTTTGCCTGCCATAGACTGTTGCAAAATTAATGATCGTACAATTGAGATTGATATCAAAATACTCTTGCTTACTTTTTAGTAGCTCCCATTATTATCTGGAAGGCCAAATACACTATTGATGGTTCCGGTGCCACCCTTTTTGCAAGCAGCTGTCTTATAATTCCAAATATTCGGTTCCAGAGTATCTCCAATGCTGGGCAGGCATAACATATGTGACCTCAGTGCCCTGGTACCATTATGTTGCATATAAAACATTGATTTGAGACTTTGGGAAAATATTTTTGTAGAAAGTGTGGCATATAGTACAATATCCATCTGGCAAAGAATTCAATTTTCTTAAAATTGGCAGCTCTAAAATGTTTATATCCTAAAAGCAAAATCTCTGACCATTGTTTAGGGGAAGGTTTGCAGTTGTTGCTTTTTGAATTGTAAGTAAAATAAATTGGGATGACATGCATGTCCTGATGAAAAATGTGATACCCTTTGCCACTTCCTAAGAATTTACTCCTTAAAAGAAGTGTCAACACCGGCTACATAAAATTCACTAGGACTGGAGAATAACTTCTCAATTATGGGAAAAGACTAGACTCACTCTCATTCCCCTGTAAAATAACCTGATCACAGGTCTTCCATTGGTATTTTATAATAAAATCAGCTATTATTTCTAAGCCCAGCTCCTTCCGTTGTTTATTTAGTGGGCCTGATACATGTAACCCCAGGCTCTTGCAACCCTTCAACGAAAAAAAAGATGGCAGTCTGATATCTTATATTCCAGACCAATGACATTTTTTCGAAATATCTATTTTAGTACCCTTTTATATCTCGTTTTTTTGGGGTATTTCTTGTTTATTAAGAAATATGGAAGTTGTAGCTCGGCCTCCTTCAGCATTGTTCTAAGAAAAAAATTATCAAAAAACATTTGGTTATTATACATCTGGGAAATGCATTCTACTAAGGCAGCTTGATAGTATAAGCAACGTTTGGGTAATACCAGGCCCCCTGATCTTTATTTAGTTGATTATTAAACAGCTGAATACGAGGACGCTGGTTTCTCTTCAAGAACGTCCTAATTAATACATCAACCTCTTTAAAATATACCTTGTTTAACTTGATGGAAACATTTGTAAATAGAAATGAGAATAGGGGTTTAATCGTCATCCTAATTAGTGAAACTCTACCTGTAATCGATAAGGATAAAAAATACCATATCTGCAGCAATTTTTTTCCCTTTATTCAGCATAAACCTGTAGTTTGACTTAAAACAAATCAGACACATTAGATGTGACAAACTCCTAAATATTGAGGGGTCTGCATCAGCCCTTGATTTGGACTGGGAAATCCAACTGTATGGTGTTAAACAAAATAAATTCAGATTTACTGTGATCAGTCATAAATCCTCATATTAGAGTAAACTCATTCAGCTGGTCAAAAGCTCCCTAGATATTGTTCTGTTGCTAGGTAAAAAAAGAAAATATAATCTGCAAACACATTTAACTCGAATGCACCATGGTCAGGATGTAAAAGAACTATCACTTAAAAGTAATTAAACCAATGATTCAATAAAAGTAAATAAAATAGGCGACAGTGGGCCTTGGTGAGGAGTGCCGTGGAATGTTGTAATTTGTCCTGCTTTGCTAAAATTGATGATGATTCTCTCAATAGCCCTGAGCATTAATTCATTAATATTTTAATAAACTGTTCTTGAAAACCAAAGGTTCCCGGAATGTGAAACGGGGCCTACCAATTTACTAGGTAAAATGCTTTTTTAGCATCTATCATTATAATAGCAGCTTTGATATTATTCATTGTAAAATAATCGATATACTGTATCAAACAGTATTAATCATCATTGAGCTCTGGGGAAAAAATTAATTTCGATCCTTATGGATCAAATTTTGGCCAACCATAGTAATTTGATGAGTTAAAACATTCAAAAATAATTTATAATTTTCATTAAGCCGACTAATAGGCTATATGTGTTGGGGTTATTTTGCAGGTTTGACTTTTTAAGAAAACTTAATGCGTTTGATTTTGAAAATGAGCCATGGATAGAAGCATCTAAAATAATTTTATTAAACCTAAAATCCTGGAGCTAGGGAGAAAACTCCTTATAAACCTCAATAGGGATGCCATTGTTTCCATTAGCTATGGCATTTGCCATAGATGCCAAAGCCTCCTTAAATTCTTCTAATGTAACCAAGTTTACACTCTTCTGTTGATCATGCAATAGTTTCAAGAGGTGCACTGAAGCAAGAAAACTCATTATTGCACCTTCCGAAGCACAATCCGAGGCCTGATAGAGAGCAGAGTAGTGATTTAGAAAAATCTTTTGAATACCATTACTGTTAGTTGTGGAACTGTTAATAACAGGATTTATAATCTCTGATGTTAATGCTATTCCACCATACTTTCGATGCCCAGACTAAAATCTTCCCAATGTTTTCTTTTTTCATAACCTGTCTGCACAGCTGTTCTCTCACTTACTAAACCTTCTTTTAAACAGAAACATTAATGCAGATTTTGCTGAGCTCCAATTAATCGATACCAAAGGGAATGATGGACGGAGTGCTTGAGCAAATCACACTAGCCCCCAGTCAACTGATCTGGGTTTAATCCATCATCATTCTTTATCTCACTCCACCACCCCATTTCAGACATGGCCATATGCAAATCAGTCTGACCCTGTGCCTCATGGGAACAGTCCAGCCCGAACTGCCAAGACATGTCTTCCCTGGACCGGAAACAAGCATCCTGGGTCCGGTTTCAGATTCATAATCCTAATCAGCCAGGCTATCTTGAATCCAGTGGTAGTGAGCAAGGGACCCACGTCTGGGCATACCCTGCCAACTCAGGGCGAACAAAGCGATACCAAAGGGGATGATGGACGGAGTGCTTGAGCAAATCAAACACTCACCCCCCCGTCAACTGATCTGGGTTTAATCCATAATCATTCTTTTTTGCTCAAACGCTCCGTCCATCATCCCCATTGGTATCGCTTTGAGCTCAAATGAATGCCTTGCTTGTGGAAAATGTCCGCAATTCTAAACTTAACAGCATTTCTCTATCTAAATTCTCCTGTAGAATCTTGATTTCCTAGTTATGCAGTTTGTTTTTCTTTTGCTTTGTATGTGATCACCTGGCACCTAAAACGTACTTCAAATGTTTCCCAAACAGTTATTATTAGGGCAAAAATATATTGAGCTGATAAAATACCTCAATAGACATCTGTGTTTCCTTCTTACAGTTGTAAGTGAATGACCGGGATCTATCAAAATTTCATCTATTACCGACACTCCTACTCAGTTCAACTTGGAGCTTAATTAAATCTACTGAATGATCAGAATATAAATGTCTGAGAATTTCTGTGTTTATTCTAATTAATGATTGAGCGATTTAAAAAAGTAATTCCTTGAGGCTAATTTAAATTGCTTAAAAAAGCAGGTATATTGTCTATTAAAATTCTTGAATCACCAGGATTCTAGCAGACTGTAGTCAAATTTGATTCTCTCAATGTCCGCAGCTGTCTAAAGTTTTTTTGATTGTTTTTTAATCTTTATGCGATGCATACATCTCCGGGGTCTGTAAAATGATAAATTAATCTCCCATTATGATAGGGCCATTCGAGTTCATAAATAAGGTCTAAATCTGTTGTATAGCTGCATTCTCATCTTCTTTAGGGCAGTAATAATTTATAAAATTGAATTGCTGTGAATCCAACGAGCTATCACCCACAGCCACCTTCCAAGATTCTTGTTTTAACAGTCACACTTTCCCAATTAGCAGCTCTTTAGAAATATATCGCTACTCCTCTACATAAAACTCCTGCTGATGAATTATCATCATTGCCAGTGTCTTTTAGCCATGTTGTGCAACAGCTTAACTGCTGTTCAGCATGGCTAAAAGCTAGTGGTTTGGAGTAGAGAGGTGGAGATTGGCATTGTGTTGAGTGGCATAGACATAAGTGGAGTGAGGCACATTCAAGTGGCTTAAAGTAGGGTGATGTAGAGTACTATATGGTGAAGTTAAATGAGTGGAGTGGGATTTTGTGATGTGGAGTAGCACACAGTGGTGTAGACTGGCATTGCGTGGAGTGTGAATACACAAGAATCACTAACCTAACAGTTATCTGACCTAATGAACCTCATAGTTTGTATGAAACAAAGTACATTTCTTAACAGATGTATATCAGATAATACAAAGTCTATGATTTCCAATATCCCTGCTGAGTAACCGAAAGTCCTATTTTAATATTGCATTGATAAATGCAGACCGGTAATGTTTCGACTTGAAATCAGTACAGGACACAATATTTCCTTTAAAAGTAGTCACATGGGCGTGGCCAAGATGGCGATCTGGCAGGTCGCATTTCCGTGGCTCTCCGCTCCCGCCCGGCATAGCTCTGCCGATTTGGAGACTGGGTGGGCACTGGAGCCTGTCGAGGCTTCCCAGGGGCTGCGCCAGCAACGGGGGTTCCCCGAAGTGCAAAACCCCCGGAATTAGAGGCTGAAATGGAGGCTGCACGGAGTGGCTCTGTAGAGGAGACGAACGGCTGGCGATCGCCTGGTGAGGTTGGCGCGGTGCTGTCGCTGCGATCAGCAGCCCCTGAGCCCAGGGGTGGGACCGCTAAAGGATATTGAGCTGCGATATCAGCCGCTCCCGGAGTGGGGCTTTGCTGTCCAGGCCCGGTGGGGTTGAGTCTGGATCCTGTGAGCCTAAGCGAAGCCCCGGTTGCAAGAGTCTGGGTGGGCCTCACCTGCCGGCAGTCCCCGCCACCTAGAACTGCACGCGGAGCGGCCTTGAGGGGAGAGATAACCAGCTGAAGGTCATCCAGAGAGGCTGGGAAGGTACAGCCATCGGCGATGTGGGCAGCGGGCCTCTGAGTCCAGAGGAGGGACTGCTGAAGGAGGTAGTGCACCGGGCGGCGGACCGGCCGCACCCGGAACGGGGCCCTGCTGGCCGCACTTGCGGCAGTGAGACCTGATCACATGTGCATATGCACGAGGCCTCAGCTGCCACGGTCTAAGTGGGTCCCGCACATCCCTGGCCCCTACTGCCTGATACTGCGTTGTGGAAGCGGACCCTGGAGAGACTGGAGCCTAAAAACCGAGAGAAGAGCGGCTGGGCTGCGGGGGCAGAAGGGACTGAAGCAGCGACGATCCAGTTACTGTTACCCTGGTGAATGCGAGGCACCCACCCGGGGCCCAGGTCATTAGAGAGCAGCCGAGGGCAAGAAAACATCAGACCCCCCCTCTCCCCCCCCCCCCCCCCCCCAAGCATTGGGAGCAGCCTGGAGGGATAGAGCTGAGGTGGCTGGCCCGGGCGGCCTGCGGGGGAACGGGATCACTGAGGACGTCCTCACTAGGCATGAACCTACCCTAGTTGGTAGTAGCAATGCGGAGCCATGGCGGCCACCAAAGGCAGAAAGGACAGACCGTGAAAGACCTGCTGCTCAAGTAAGCGACTCTCCTACTCAGTGAGGGCCAATCCATAGCGAAGGGCATGGAGGAGGCCAAAGGAGCGGAGGGACCGGAGGCCTCAGTTAGCCGATCCTTTCTAGAAACGCCTTTCTCCTCCCTACGGGAAGATCTGTCTGCAGATCTGTGGGAGTTAGGCCGAGGCGTAGACTCACTGGGAGAGAGGGTTACTACCCTAGAGGAGCAAAAAACAGGGCGTCACGGGGAACTCGAGAGCCTTCAACAAAAAGTACTCAAGCTGCAGGAACAGAATCTTGTCCTTCAGGCCCACACAGAGGACCTGGAGAACTGGTCCCGGTGGAACAACATCCGCATCCACAGGGGGAAGGGGACTGCAACATCGAAGCACTGGTGGTGGACCTCTTCCCCTCAATCCTAGGTGAGCCTCCAGAATTTTCAGTCACACTGGACCGCATTCATAGAGTAGGCCATACGAGAGTAGCCCTGGCCCCTCCAGAGTTCATTTTGACCTGTTTGCACAATTACCAGCTAAAAGAACGTATACTTTGTGAAGCTAGAAACAACACAGATTTCCAATACAAAGGTATAAAACCTATACTATATCAGGATTTGTTAGCCTCCTCCTTAATTAAGAGCAAGTCATTCCACCCAATCACGACCCACCTAAGAGAATACGGCATTAAATACTCCTGGGGGGCACCCCTTTCGATTGATCTTACTTTTTAAGGGCGAGCTCAGGCAGATTTGCTCTCTCTCAACAGCTTACAAGCTCCTGAACATCGAGGAACCCACAATGGACAGGCCGCAGCAGTCTAACCAAAGCCTCAGACGCCGAAGTGGTCACGGATGGACCACCATCAAACCGCCTAGCCCGTCATCGTGCCCTGATTCGGACACTATGGCCAGGGAACGGCAGGCGGTTCTGGCATCCCTGACTGTAGCTTCTCCGGAATAAACACAGAGAATCTGAAGAAGAGCACTAGCGGTCAGTTATTTGCTTCCTTGCCCTTTGTTGGGACTGCTTCAAACATGAGCATGGGCTGTGCCTGGGGGGGAGCGGGAAGGCACCAGCCACTGGTACCCCATACTTTTTCTCCTAGGAGCCGTAAGGAGGCATTGACTGTCAGATGATTCTTCACCATATTCATACAGTTATGGTGGGGTTTTGTTACTTTGCCTTGGTGGGCTCCCCCCCCCCCCCCCTCTTTATGCCTCCTCCGTCTCACACATACGCATATGGCTTCTGCTAGACCTAATCCTCGCACATATGATTTCACTTATTCACAGGCATCATAGACACATATCAATGCCCCACCTCAATGGCGCATCCAGACCCTAGCATACATATCGATGAGTGTTAAAGTCCTAGCCATTAATGTAAAATGGCTTAACCCTACCAAACGAAGGGCCATCATGTCCTACTTAGAGAATTTGAATGCGCATATATGTTTACTGCAGGAGACCCAACTATTGCACAGTGATACCCATAGATTACGCTCCAAGGCCTTCCCACAGCAATATTTCTCCTCCCTTCTCGCGAAGAGGGCTGGAGTTGCTATCCTTATATCGCGCAACTTTTCTGGGGTGGTGGGTAACTGGGGGCAAAGGTATCCGAGCTCAAGGGGAGACTCTTGGTTCTTTCCATAGACATGCACACATTTACGCTCGCCACTATTTACACTCCTAATGAGGGTCCAGAGAGATTTCTCTGCATGGCGGTTGCAGACCTAACCTCCACCCCGGACCGGCGGATACTTATTGGGGGCGACCTGGACACAGTGTTTAGCAGCCACTAGGATCGCTCAGCTCAGAGACGGGGTCAGACTGGGGCCTTGTCCGAGAGCAGGCAACAGTGGCTACAAGACCTGGGGCTTGTGGATATCTGGCGCCACTTACACCCTTGAACAACCGATTACACCTTCTACTCCCACTCCCATAAGACCTATGCCAGGTTAGATTACTTTTTAAGTTCCCGGTCCCTTCTCTCCTTGGCGCAAGATTCAATCATCAAACCTCAGGCGCTATCTGACCATGCAGCATTAACTATAACACTGATATTCCCCCTTACACCCCGGCCATCATTTCCTGGAGGCTAAGGGACACGCTCCTCCATCGCCCTGAAATCATTGCACTCTTAACTAAGACGCTCAAGGACTTCTTATCTGGTAATGGTACCCCGTACACCTCTATAGTGTCCTTATGGGAAACGCTTAAATTAGTGGCAAGGAGTGACTTCATCGCCACGTCCTCAGCAGACAATAAGATTCACAGGGAGAAAAGGTAGGAGCTCTCCAAACAGGTCCTAGAACTAGAAGGAATATACAAAAGGACTGGGACACCTCAGGTATGGAAACAGTTACAAGCTGCGCTAACCCAGCTAGCTAGCCTTGACCTGGATGGAGCGGAATACGCTGCCCTACACTTAAAACACCTGTTTTATACGGGGGACAGATGCAGCTCACAAATTATGCGCTGACAGGCAGTGACAGTTCAAAAGATCTGCGAGATACACGACGTCAAATATACGCAAGAGGCGGATATATCTCGTGCAATCAGAGATTTGTATGCAGAGCTATACTCTGCGCAGCTAATACCAGAACAGAACTTCCTTAAATATCTTCGGGGTAGAACTCATTCCCGCCTAACGCCGGATCAGGCCTCCTCCCTTGATAGCCCAATCCATGTCGAGGAAGTTATCTCAGCTGTAGCCCGGCTTAAAATTCTCAAATCCCCAGGCAGGATGAGTTAACAGCTATTTTTTACAAAACATTTTGCTTCATTTTAGCCCCGATACTGACACGACTCTTTAATGCAATCGGAGACACCTCTGAGATCCTGCCCACCATGCTGTTGGCATCAGTAGTTGTCCGCCCTAAGCGCGGCAAGGACAGTCGGTACTGTGCTTCCTACAGGCCTATATCCCTGTTGAACATCGAACGTAAGCTTTTCACGGGGATCCTAGCGGCTTGATTGGGGCAGTTAATGCCAGGATTAATAGACCCTGATCAGGCCAGATTTGTGGTGACCAGATAATGTAGTGATAACACTAGGAGGCTGCTCCACCTTCTGGGCAAGGCACACCTCCAGTCAGTGGAGCGAGTGGTGCTGTCTGTCGAGGCCGAAAAGGCGTTCAAGAGAGTGCATTGGTCCTCCTAGAGGCCACCCTGGAGCAGTTTGAGGTAGTAAGCCGCTTCTGTAGGTGGGTGTTAAGCAGCTATAGCCATCCCTCTACCACTGTCCGGGTAAATGTTTTTATTTCAGTCCCTTTCCCGATAACAAGAGGAACTTGGCAAGGCTGTCCACTCTCCCCACTGTTGTTTGCCCTATACATGGAGCCGTTAGCACAGAGGGTGTGGGAGAACCAACAGATAATGGGGGTTCACTTTGGGGGAGAGCGCCACACCCTCCGCCTGTACACGGACGATGCAATCGTCACGTTTGAGGCCCGTACAATTTCGATACCGGCTTTCCTCACTGAACTAGAGATGTTTTCGGCTGCATCGGGCTTCCGAGTCTACGTGTCAAAAGCGCAAATCCTAGAGTTCTCTCTACAGCCCCCTACTATCGCCATCTTTAAACAGGCTTGTCCTATTCGGTGGAATCAGAAAGCCATACCTTACCTAGGCATTAAACTTTCGCTATCCACATACTGTACCTTTTTCAGACATTGCCCGTAGAGCCAAATCACCTCCCACCCCCCCTCGGCATGCTGAAATAGCTTCAAAATGAGTTCCTTTCCTTTGTTTGGGCAGATAAGAAACCAAGGATGAGCAAAGATATGAGCTTCAGACCCCCAGGGGGATCCCTAATTTGGATTGCTACTATAAGGCTACTCGGCTATGACCCTTGCGAGAGTGGTCTGAGAAGGAATCCGAGAAACACTGGCTATTCATGGAGCGAGCACTGGCTGGCCAGTCCCTGTGGAAGATCCATTTCCTTTGTAAAGCCTCTCGGCCCCCTGGGCTATAAGGATTTTCAATCACACGGGCTACCCTAAAGGCTTGGGATGTAATAGCTACATGTAGTGGCCTTACTACTTTCCCATCACCACTAAGCCCCATAACCAATAACCCTGACTTCAACCGGGGCCTCGACCTGGTAGCTTTTAGACACTAAGATGGGGAGGGGCATAGTTCAATATGTAAATTTTTTTTTTATGCCGCAGGACCACTGTTTTTGGAATATTTCCGATCTGACTTTGCAATGCCCAAAATCGAACGAAATCATTACCAGCAGATACGCCACTGGATAATGCAACCCCCAGAAACACCAGGTAGCGGAGAGAAGGCTCACCCCTTATCAGATGTGGCTACTCTCCAAGCAGTCAAATAAACAGCTCATTGCGGAGCTCTATCACATGCTACGCACCCCGGAACAGCTGCCCAAATCCACAGGACAGAAGAGATGGGAGATAGAACTGGGGCGGACATTATCTCCGAAGGAGTGGGGGGATATCTTTTACAGGGCCAGACATTCGGCGCACAACATTTCTAGTATGGAGTCTGCTACTAAGAAAACAACATACTGGTATCTCCCCCCCTCCCCCCCCCCCCCTCTCCTACCCTCATAGGAGCGACCCAGCCGCTCCTCGGGATGGCTGGAGGGGGTGCGGGCGGAGGGCACACCGATTCACCTGCTATAGGAATCTCCCACTTTTACACTGTACTGGGAACAGATTTTAGATGAGCTCGATAAATACTTCGACACCATCTTTTTCCTGCACCAACTGACTCGCACTGGAGAGGAAAGTCCCCATTTACCTGGTGCTGCTCATTGTCAGAAGACCTTTGCCTTGCCCACAGCGCTAGCAGGAGCTGCTTCATCTCCTCTAGTCAGTCCTCATTGGGCACCATAAAATATAAATAATTCACACCGGACCCTCCAGCGGTATGCACCAGTCTGTGTCAGTCAGCTCATTATAGAACTCTTATTGATCAAGTGTCAGTAATGCTCCTTAGGTCACAATTGCATGTATTACTGCCTGAAACTCTGGGGGTCACTTCTGAGTTCTTTTTTTTACTGTAAAAGACATTTCCTGCTGCTTCCCACTTTCTCCACAATGCTATCTTTATAACACTATCATTGTCCTTAGGCTCGGGATCATACATTGGGATTCATCACCTCCATTCAGAACCCTCCTCAGGTAGCTTGTTGTCTGTGCCAGACCTTGCCCTCCTTCCTCACCTAGCTCCTTTTGCCCAGCAGCTTGAGCTGACCTCACTTGACAATGGATTTAGAGGTGGGCAGCCCCAAACTGGTTCTCCGTGGTTTCAGAGTCATCTTTTTTCTGACGACCAGCCTGCATCTCTGGCTGAAACAGCTGAAAACTGCCACCAAAGTATTTAGGCATTTTCACGCAGGTTCTTCACTCCTCTCCAAAAGGTTGTGGCCAGAGGGTAGGGTCTTCATACAAGATCAGGAGCCACTCGGGTAGAAGGCAAATAATTTCATGTTAGGCTCTTGGTTTACAGTAACAGTAGATTGGTCCCGTTGGGTCTTAATCCTCCCTCCAACACTCCTTATCTCCTGTTTTCCACCACAAATCTATTACATCATTCAGTTTCAACATTCCAAACATCAGCTCAGACATACAGAAAATGGGAAAAGACGATATTACAATCAGTCTTTTAGAGCGCTGTGACGTATGGCTTGCCAAATAAGTTGCTGCAGTGACTAGTTGGAGGAAGTCAAAAGCTTCTTGCCTCGTTCAGACACTCTATCGTCTTTATTTGATCAAAAGTTATTCATAAAAGGCACTGAAATTAACAACTTGATGCAAAACAAAGAATATTGAGCCGCGTCCATTCATATTTCAAAATGTCTGATGAGCTACTTTTGGGAATCAACAATGTGGTTATGCTTGGAGCAAGACATGCACAATCACTAGTAGTTTAGGGACAGGGTGTGTCAAATGGCCAGTGATAAGCACAACAGCTGGACCTCCATGGAGAGAAGTCTGTGAAAAGAGTTCTGGTGTTTATGAAATGATACCGTGGTGTCCCAGTGGACAGAGCAGTGCCCTGATTGCAAAGTGAGTACGAAAAGAATGAAAGTAGGTGATGGCTGTCCTGAGAGCTTTTAAACCCTTTGGAAAACTTGAAGGAAGATCTGTTGGGAAAGTATAGGTCACACAAAGTATTTGCCGTGGTGTAGGAAGATGTGGGAACCAAATGATTTGAAGGTTGTATTCGTGAGGGAGCGCACAGGGGTGTTTGGGAGATTCTTTCAGGAGTGGGATTTCTTTCTTACTCAGTCACAGATAATTGAGTTCAGTTAACCGGACTGAAAATCCTGAGTTTTCTCTATAGTAATAGGGTGAAGCACAATAAGACATTTGACCTACAGCCCAAAGTCTAATATGATCATTGAGTGTGCAAAACGTTAACGGGCTTTGGCAATGCCAATAGGTCTTGGCAGTCGGAGAGCTATAGACGTTGGTAATGATAATGCATTCTGTACATTTTTTTTTTTTTTTAAACAGACCCTGAGCCGTACACAAATACATTACCATTGACAACGTCTATGTCTCTCTGTTTGCAGACACCTACTTGCTTTGCCAATGCTTGTTGTTTTACTTGCATTGTTTTGAAACTTAGCGATAGGACAGTAGCAGTTGTACAGGATTGGAAGAATGGTTTCTCCTCTATATGTGCAACCGACAAACGGCCTAGATTGTTGAAAGGTCGTTTGTTATTGGCTGCTTGGTCACTCCTTTCTCTGTAGCTGCTGTCGCTCGAAGCAGGATGCAGGGGAAGTGACTAGAATGAAACAAGAGGTTTTTTTGCTAAATAAATCCCCTGAAAGGCAACAATGACTGGCCAAAACTGTGAAAAATGGCGAGCTGAATGAAAGGTAGTGTTGTTTAAAATAAGCGTGCTTGGCATGTGGCTTGGCCCTAATGTGGACCCTGGTTTTGCGCATGTGCATGTATGGGGTGCTGCTCCTGAACCTTTGCCGGTAGGGGAATATGTCGGATAAATGTTGTGTGTGTGGGGAGGGGGAGGGGGGGGGGGGGGAGTACTGGAAGCGATGTAAGGTCTGCCGCTCAGTGTGTTTGGCCGGCCCATACCTCCGGTGCTCACCAAACAAAGATGGAAGAAGGAAACTTACTTAATAAGAGGGGGGAAGTGGAATCTCTGATTTAGTCTTCCCTGCTCACAAATCTGGCAGCTCCGGGAGTGCTGCTGTTTCTCTGCTGGGAGGCCAATGCTGAGAACGGGGTGGTGGACATAGAACCAACACACAGCCTCCCTGGCGTTATTCTGGTGCTTTTGGAATCTGTCTTGGAGGGAGTGGCAATATTCACAGTGGTGGCACGGCTGCTTGGGGTGGAAAACAGAAGTGGTGTGGCAGTGTGACCGATGAGGTGCACGCACCACATAGACACGCAAATATGATGCATGGTCAGTGTGAGAAGTTGGCCTGGCATATGCTGGCCACTATTCTAGTGGGCACCTTGCACCAGTCCAAAAGACCCTTATTGATGGTAGGTTTAAAGACAACCTATATAGAAAGCTATCCTAGTGGTAGCTTTGGAGAGCAGCCTTCAAGCTAAGTCTTGACGGAATGTAAAGCAGCTTGTTTTACCAGTCTATAATCTCATGAATGACCAAATGAAATGAGAACCACACCAGGGATATATATAAAATATATGTATTTATTCTAAACACATCCCTCTAGTCTCTTTATGAGGCTAGACGCAAAAGTACATTCAGTAAACTTATTTAGCACACAGTAAATTAGCACAGTATACTTTGAGTCCTAGGGGAGTATCAAACCATATACTAAGAAAGTGGCATAAGAACCACGACTGACATAGATACAAGGCCTAGAGCCTTTAGAACCGCTGGGGCCACCAGGAACCACCCAAGGTAGTGACACAGGGGACCGTTGGAGGACACGTGCAGTGTCTAAACACAGCCGCGAATCACCATTAACTTCTATGGGGAAAGTCACGGTTGGAAAATTACAGATTACGGACACTTAGAAGAGGACTTGGAGCAAACCCTTTTAGAACTAGGAGGTTCTAGAATCAACACCCACAGGAGCACCGGAGCACTCTAGTTACCTCACCCATGGAAGCCGGGTGCATAGGTGTCTTTTCGTGTCAGGTTTAGTCGTCTATTTCAATGGCGAGCTGCTGAAAACTGCTGCAGGCGACCAAGTGGAAAGTGTCCGGGTGGATCCACTGGTGAATTAGAGATCTGTAGAACCTGAAAGCAAAGGGGACAGAGTCTGGGTCACTAGCCAGTGATCAGGAAGGCGATGAGAAGATGCCAACCGATGTCTGGTGATTTCAGGTGAGCTTGACTCTTCAGCCACGAGGACCAGGAGGCGTCGAGGACGACCAGGAGCTGGATTCGAGTTGTCCCACGAAGGAAGTTGAGTGCTGCGGTGTTGGTTTCCGGATTGGACCCAACAAGCCTTGGCAACAGCAACCCACGCAGAAAGCAAAGATTGACTTCGGTGCAGACCAGCAAGGTCTGAGGGACTCACCCTTTGGAGGGGAGTCAGGGCACGTCCAGAGCAACCAGGAAAGCCCAAGAGACAGAAGAGTTACCTTTGTGGGGACCCACCAGTCGACGGACCAGGGATCGCGATGGGGCCTCGAGCAGAAATGCTAGAAGCGGGCTGACGGAACACTTGTGGAGTGTAGGCCCACGATCTTCGGTGCAGATGGTGCTCGGGGTGTGGACTACAAGTAGCCAAATGCACAACTTCGGGAAAGCTCGGGAAGTCGATGCACTTGCAAATGTGCACGGTGTCCAGGAGTTCCGGTCCCACGTCACTCGTGAGGGCTGCGGGTCCCAGCTTTGCTGGGATCTCGTGTCGTCCTCTGAAAAGTCTGGAAGTCGGTGTCCTGAGTCACAAATCCGGCGGGAGCCTTGAAAATGCAGACCGGCAAGATGCTTCTTTGGTGCCTGTTTGAACAGGGGAGTCACTCCTTGACCCCAAAGGAGATTCTTCAGTCTTCTAGTCGAGATAGAATGTCGAAGTTCCAGGATATATGTTGCAGAGTTTCGTCCAGGTGTAATCTGAAGTCCTAAGGACAGGGTTCCTATACTTATACTAAGATAGGGGGTTGGACATACTCTGGGGACCCACCTATGGGAGGATCTAGGGAGGGGGTGGCTACACCCCTTTCCCTTTGTCCAGTTTCGCGCCAGAGCAGGAGCTGAGTGCCCCTGCAACCGGTTTGAACTGGGATATGCACAGGGACACCAAGTGTGCCCCCAGCACTGTCTGAAAAGCATTCTCTGAATGCACCCACCCAGCCCCAATACACTAAAGCTGCCTGGGAGGTGGTTACACCTCCCTGTAACAGGAAAACTATTGTCCAGCCTCCCCTGCCGGAGTGTCGTCCAGCAGCAGGAGGTCAGACTTGTGTCTGTGGCTGCAGCATCCATTTTGTGATGCTGGGGCTCTTTTAAACTATTACCGGTCAGGTAAGTGTATATGTCTTCTCCCTCTAGAAGGGTGGAATTCTACCCCCGCCGCCAGGACTGGCGGGAGGGTAGGCGGCTGGGTAGGATTCCAAAGTGTTTGACACCAAACACGACTTGTTTCTATGCTGCCATTCCAAAGTTAGCATTTACCGCGAGGTTATAATGCACTTAAGAGAATATGGTCTGGCTGCATCACAGAGTAGCTTCAGAGAATAGATCCCGAAAGCTGCAGAGGGGTCCTGCTCGTGCATGGGCACCCTCTCGCACAAAACCAAGCACTCTGCCTTCAGGATTGATAAGGCCTGCCATAGGAGTGACTTATAGGTTTATATGTGTCAGTGATTAAAGGTAGATATAGGTAACTTATATCTTAGTAAGGGGTGCATGCACCACCTTACCCAGGCTGCAGTAGCAGACCTGTGATGCCATTTTGGAAGGCTTCCCAGGGGTGGCATAATACATGCTTCAGCCCCAGGTAGGCCTTTAGGGTACCTATGCCCTTAGTACCTAAGGTACAATATACTAGGGACTCACAAGGGTAACCCAGTAACCAATCTGGACTGTACCTAATGTGCATGCAATCATTTTTGAACGGAAGCAGGTAGACTGGGGTCCTGGTTAGCAGGGCCCCTAAAGTCGAAAAACAGTGAAACACCAGCAAAAAGTGGGGGTAACAATAGTTAACAGATTCTATTCTCCTACAGTCAGTCGAGGTGGGTAACCGTTCAGATGCTGGGGAAATGTGTTTTGTATTAGGAGGAGGGGAATACTTGCAGGAAAGAGCCGGCCAGGGGTGGTTGCTTTGAGCGGGGGAAGGGTAGGCACTGCAGACTTCAGGGGAGATGGCTCTTTGAGCAGGCACTAAGCGCCTTGTGTTGTAAAGAGCTGTAATGAAAAGTGCTCCTAAAGAAATGTAAAAAGTTGTCCCAAAACAATGCCCTAAAATGTCCTCTGCGCATGTTTAGGAGTAGTTGGTCATTACTGTCGGGGAAGGATAAACCCTGGAAGAGCCATGATGTGCAGTCCATGGACAAATGAGAATGAATAATAGAACGATGATGGAGCTAGCAAATCGGAAGGCTATGGGCAGGCTGAAGTCCACAAAGTAGAAACAACATGTCTATTTTCAAGACCGCGAATGCGCGCTGTCTAGAACCGAGACCTAAAAAGGGGCCATCAAGATGGCTGTAGCGAATAGGCATAAGGCAAAAAGAGCAAAGGTTGTGTGAGCTTACCGCACCATGCAGAACTCTGGTACCTGACAGGCAACATTTTTACTTACAAGAGAAATGCAAGCTGGTTCTACATTTTTTTTTTTTCTACTTCATTGCTAAATTGTTCTTAAGAAAGTGGGACAAGGGGAGAAGGGATGCCATATCTAAATACTTTATTCCGTGTATGGTTAGTGAAATCAATGGAGGCAGTGTCATTTTGGGTAGCCTTAGGCTATGAAAAAGGTCGAGAATAGCCATGCATAAGAAGAGGAGTAAATGTGATGACCATCAATGAGGATGAAAGAATTTTGGAAGTTGAAGGAAGAATAGGAGGTGCAGGTGATGCAATAGAAGTACAGGGTTACGTATGTTACCATTGCAGGTGGAAAACTGAGCTATCATGATTTTTATTCTATTTGTTTATGATTTGTAATGTACAATTCCTTCACCCTTGTATTTACTTGTCTGTTGGTAAAGGAAAATGTTTTACTTGTTAATCTTGTTTCCCTATGATAGAGATATCACTTCAGCACTGATAATCATTATACTACCATAAAAAGATCCAAGGCAAATTTAAAGTAGAAATTCATGAAGGATTTATTGCATGAATAGGAGTTGAAGCACAGCACATCATAACAGGTTCAGGTACAGGTCTTGTAATACAGTTGGTCTGGAATCTGGAACCCAGGATGTAAGATGCAGGCACGCATCATACATTCCAGGCAGCAGATCCAGACAGGGAAAGGCACGGGGACAGAACAAGGCAGAAAGAAATGTACAACAGAATGCAACACATCTTACCCCTAAAAAAAAACATTAATCCAGATATCTGCTGGGAACACTCTTTTGCCTATTGGAAACTTTAACTCTAGAGGCAACTGAGGAATCCAGATGAGCAGAACTGGGAGAAGGCAAAACGGGAAAAGCATCAGGTCTCCTCTGGCAAAAACCCTGAGTAGAGGAAGGAGAGCAACGTACATTTTCAAGATTGCAATACTTAGCCACTCTGCGGACATTCCATACTCTACCATCCTGTGTGGCAACGCTATTTTTAAAGACTTTAACAATTTTGATAGGAGGGTAAAACTTAGAAAGACCCTTGACCAGAAAGCCAGGTTTTCTAATTCGTACCCAATCCCCCACCACAAAGTCATTATCTTTGGTTTTCATTTTGGAATCAAACAGGGTTTTCATTTGTAGTTGTTTGTTTTCAACCCGTTTGGCCACAGCAGCAAGGTCACAAACAGAATTATTTACATCAAGTTTTACATCAAGTTTTTTAATCCACCAGGGACATATATCAGAAGGAGGCTCCCTACCCTTAAGGAGTCTGAAGGGACTAACACCAGTAACAGAGTGAGGGGTGATACGATATGTCCACAATCTTTTCCTCACAACATCCACCCAACTACCATCCGAAGTCTGCACAACATTCAAACAATCCTTAAGAACACGGTTAAAGCGTTCAACTTGGCCGTTTTCCCTAGGCTCATAGAGAGAGGTGGTGTAATGCTTGATTCCACATGCACTGAGGAATTTCTCAAAATCATCTGACACAAGTTGAACACCATTATCAGTGACACAGGTTTCAGGAAATCCCTCCCTAGCAAAGACTTCCTTAAGGAAAAGAATGACCGATTGAGAAGAAACAGAGCTGACAAACTTTACTTCGGGCCACTTGGAGTGGTAGTCCACCAGAACTAAGGCATACCGAGCATTATAAGGCAACTGTTTAAATGGACCAGATATATCAAAACCCACTTTCTGCCAGGGAAAGGTGGGCCAAGACACAGGCTTGAGGGGAGCTGAGGTCACATGAGGCATTTTATCACTGTTAACACAATGCGAACAATCTCTCACCAGCCTATCCACCATTTTGTCCACTCCCGGCCACCAAAAGCTCTCTCTAATTAGACGTTTCATTGACGACATGCCAATGTGACTCTGGTGAGCGAGAAGAAGAATCTTCTCTTGTAAGGATTGAGGTGGAATTAATTTACCAGCCTTGAAGAGTAAACCAGAAAACACTTCAATTTCCGATGAAACCTGGCAAAAGGGAGCTATATCCGGAGAAACACCCCTATGGGGTGGCCAACCATTCCTAACGAAATCAAACAGATGTTGGCAAACCACATCCTTGCCAAGTTCAAGAAACCATTCATCTTCCGACAATGAAATGAACTCCTTGGAAACACAATCTCCAACAGAGGCAACAACATCGACGTCATTATCCATCTTTGGAGACTCCTCACAAGGAAACCTTGAAAGAAAATCAGCAGTCACGTTACATTTACCAGGAACATACACAATTTCGAAATCATACTCTTGAAGACGTGAGGACAAACGAGCTATACGCGCAGTGGAGTTCCATCCACCTCCAGGAGATAAAATCCCAACTAAGGGTTTATGGTCGGTACGTAGTACAAAACGATTGCCCCAAACATAATTCCTGAAGTGCTCAACAGCCCAAATGCAGGCCAGAAGTTCCTTTTCAATTACGGAGTACCTTCTCTCCGTGGGAGACAAAGTCCTTGAGGAGAAGGCAACACACCATTCATCCTTACCTGATGACTGACTTAACACACTACCAATGCCATAAAGGCTGGCGTCAACAGTAATGATGCACTTCTTGTTGACACAAAAGGACTTCAAAGTAGGAGCATTAACGATTTCCTCTTTGATTTGTTTAAAAGCTTGTTCCTGCTTCTCCGACCAAATGAACTTAGCTGAACTCCTAGTAAGTTCTCTGAGAGGCTCCATTTTGTTTGCAAAATTTTTGATAAATTTGCTATAATATTCGCAAAGCCCTGCAAAAGAAAGCAACTTATCCTTGTTGTCTGGGGAAGGAGCCTTGACAATAGCATCCACAAGATTTTTTTTTGGTACAACTCCATCCCCTGAAAGTGAATGGCCCAAATAGTCTACAGTCTTACAAAAAAACTTGCACTTACTAGCTTTGATGGTCAAGCCAAACTTCTCCAACCTGGAACAAACCTCCCTAAGGTGACCATCATGCTCAGAGATATTTTTAGAAAAAACAAGAATATCATCTTGAAAGCATTTGACGTAGACATTCAGATCCCTGAATATGTGATACATTGCCCTCTGGAAAACAGAAGCGGCTGACGCTAGGCCGAAAGGCATTCTTTTAAATTGGAACAAACCATGGGGAGTGATGAAGGCGGTGAAGTGTTTTGAGTCTTCCGTGAGCTCTATCTGGTGGTATGCAGACCTAAGGTCTAATGTGGAGAACACACAGGCACCGTCAAGCATACACAACATTTCATTTATGTTAGGTAACGGGTGACAATCTGTAACCAAACATTTATTTAACGCTCTCAGGTCTACACACAACCTAATTGTTTTGTCAGGTTTAATCGCCAAAACAATAGGCGAAACCCATTCGGAGGATTCTACCTCCTCAATGACACCATCTTTAACCATGTTGTCAAGCATGACTCTGAGTTCCTCTCTGACACTGATGGGAACACCTCTCAACTTCTGCTTTAGAGGCACAGTATTTGGTTTGACTTTGATTTTATGCGTAAAACCAATCAATCTCCCAAGTTTCTCGGAAAAAACATTGGGAAAGGAGATAGATATCTCTTTAGACATGGATGCCAGGTCAAAGTCCCCATCTGTTATAGCAAGGACACACACAGGATCCTTCAACCTAGGATTTAACGAGATCCCCAACTTAGCTTGGTCCCGCCAACCTAGAACATTCACACCTTTAGATGCTACATACATCTTGATAATAGCTGAATTGTTTTTTACAATAATAGGGACTTCTTTAAAACCTATAAAATTGATCTTGGAAGTATCAAAATTGTAGGCATCGATATCAGGTTCACACAAAGAATTCACATCAATTAGGTTACCAAATGACTCTACACAGTAATCACGAGTGATTATGGTCCACAGTGAACAGGAGTCCACCATGAGTTCAAGAGTTTTACCTAGTATGTCCACTGAACTCTTAGGAGGAGGCAAAGTATCTGCTAGTGTCATGTCGAACGAAGATTGTATAGAAATTACAATACCAGACTCTCTAACTAGCGGATCATTACTCTCTCCCTCCGCAACATAAGAAACATTACTATTAGTACGTCTGGGAGTACTATAAGAAGGTTTCTTGTAATCATTAACTGGCTTAACCGAAGTTTTACAATATTTAGAAAAATGTCCAGTGCGGTTACACTTATTACATTGTCTATTCAGAGCAGGACACTGTGGAAAGGAAGCTATATGATCCGGACTTCCACATCTAAAACAATAAAATTGTTTACCTTTGCCCTCGTATTTGTTAGAACTTTGAGTTTTAACATTCACAGTGCTAACCTCACCAGTGGATGTGGACGGAGTAGATTGAACAGAGGCTTTGTCTAAAGATTTGATCCATTTGTCGGACTGTTCTAATGCTTTAGCTGTACTAATGGCAGTCTCCAAACTAGGATCCCCTAAAATCCATAACTGCTCTTGTACTTTTTTGCTTTTCACATGCACAACAATTTGATCTCTAATCATTTCGTCGGTCATAAGACCAAAATTGCAATGGAGAGAAAGCGCACGTAAAGCAGTTAAAAAATCATCAAAGCACTCATTCTCATCTTGTACCCTGGTATAAAACTTAAACCTGTTTAAGGCTACACTGGTTACTGGTTTAAACCTTCCCTCTATTCTGTGTACAGCCTCATCATAAACATTTGAATCACCACCAGATCTCACAGGAGGTAAAGTTCTAAAGACAAGTTGTCCTTCTGAGCCAAGACAATGTAAGAAAATGTTCTTTTTTCTTTCCGCTGACATCCTTTCACCATCCATAGCCTTAAGGTAAGTAAAAAATTCTTCCTTCCATCTAGTCCAAGGGATGGGCGGGTCTCCTTTAGTTTGCAAAAATTTTGAAGGTGGGTCAAACTGCATAATGGCTGTAGCAAAATAGAGGTACTCTCTCTCTTTTTTTTTTTTTTTAAAAAAACGAACAGTTTCTCAAAAGTAATAATATACACCAAAGAAAATAAACGAAGTAAAGTAGGATACAACGTTTTCCTATTTTAGTAGTCAAGAGTTTAAAAGGAGAGACAGATCTCTTAATTTCTTTTCCTTTAAAATGAGCGTAATTTCGGCAAAAGTACTTGAAGAACAGTGAAAATACTTGAAGACAGTGGAAATATAGTCAATTCTGTCTTCCTGCGTGTAAATACAGTTTGTTTTACCTTCCGGCGTGTAAAATCTGCTCGATATCGGCTTCTCAGTGTCTCCGGTGATCGTGTATCATGTTGCTATGGATACACAAGATGGCGCTGGGGCGTGCAGCGTGATGACGGCAGGAACGTGTAGCGTGGTGACGCAGCGCGTAAGTGAGACGCAGCGCGTGTGTAACACGTCAGGAGAAGTCTCGAACACGCTGAAAGCCTCCCTCGCGCACTGCAGAGAAATATGGAAAAAGTCTTAAAATTGGATGAAAAGGGTTTTATACATCACCCAATCGCCGGAGAAGGAGCGCTGGAAACGCCAGGACATGCACCAAAAACAAAGGTAGAAGCGGTAATGTACAGTACTGCTTGTCGTTTTCCTTTCAGTTGAAAAAGACGAAAAGCTTTAAAAATGTGCAGAAAAACGCCGGTGGGTCGTAATTCTTCGCAATTACGACGTAAGAGGATAGTTCATAGTTGTCATGAGGATGAAAGCGTATTTTCAGGTTAATCCTTTTTTTAACCTGATATAAAATAAAATTTCTGCTCCTGTGCTTCAGGGATGGTGGCAGAAATAGCAGGGTTTACCTCGTCGCCAGTAAAAGGATCCAAGGCAAATTTAAAGTAGAAATTCATGAAGGATTTATTGCATGAATAGGAGTTGAAGCACAGCACATCATAACAGGTTCAGGTACAGGTCTTGTAATACAGTTGGTCTGGAATCTGGAACCCAGGATGTAAGATGCAGGCACGCATCATACATTCCAGGCAGCAGATCCAGACAGGGAAAGGCACGGGGACAGAACAAGGCAGAAAGAAATGTACAACAGAATGCAACATACCATGATGTCATAAATGCGGTTTGTGTGTTCAACCCTCTAGCTGCACGTGCCAAGTTTGTAAGTTGGTGCTGCCACCTGAGGAACCAGGACTAACCTTTCCTTTTGTGTTCCTGAATTATGCTTTCTGTTTATATTCATGTGTGACTGCGTCATTGCTTCTAAAGGCAAAACCTGGACTGGATGGTCTTAAGCATTAGTTGAGAAAATGTGAAAGCTGATAAAAAACAAGTTATTATGTTTGTAGGTGGATAGACTGCTGTATCAGGTCAGTAGAGTACTGGAAAGGGTGTATATTGAACCTTTGGGCATTAGCAGGGGAACTGAGTGTACTGTACTGGAAGACTGTTGTGTTACTATTGAGGAAGGTTGCATAGAGAACTAGAGGCATATTGGGGAACAGGTAGGTAGAGTCCTAACAATAGCAACTGAGAGAGAGTAAGAGTATTCGAGGGAAGATGTGTTGAGTAATAAGAGTACAGTGCAGAGGTTGAGAGTACCGGGAGATGTTATGAGATCTTGGGTGTAAAGAATACAAGATATGGGAGGACAAAGGATTCGTTCTCTTGTGTAGAAGACCGGGGAGGGAGATATTGTGGGTTATGTCTGTAGATTAGTGTGGGTGTAGGTAATTAGAGTACAGGGAACGGTAAGAAGATACAAGGTACGGCAACATAGAGTATCAGTGAGTTCTGGAGATACAAATGGTGAGAGTACAGGGAATACAAGTACGAATAGGATAATAGGTAGGGGTACATATAAGTAGTGTAACCGGATTTTGAAGGTAAATATTGAAGTTTACATAAAGGCGAGGGGTGGTGGGCTAAAGGAGAGCCGTGCACCTCAAAACGCAAAATAGCAAGTATTTTCTCTCTATTTGTTTCGATGACAGATGATGGTGTCTATTGTTTGTGTCTGTTGCTCGCGATTAATGGGGTCGTTTACCTGCCTGAAGTAAAATACAGTGCACATACACACTATTATAAATAATGTGTGGTAAATAATGAGAAAGACATGTTTGTATTATCACTTCTTTGGGAGGATGGGGCTGTCTACCGAATGTGCAGTAACCATAGTGCCTGGGCTACAGTCAGAGCTGGAATAGTTTGCACTTGATATGTACCAAGCACAAGTGATAAAATGGAAGACAATTGTCTCCATTGTGGTGATTTGAAGCAGGCACCGTCCTCCTTGTGCCAATCCCCCTTATGTTCCACTCTATTGCCTTGTTAACAGCACCCACCTTGAGATGTACGGATACCCAAAGCAACCTTGGGTGGATAACTCTCCCCCTTCTTTGGGGTATTTGCACCTACGCACACCGAAATATGAGTAGTGTGGCAGGAGCCTGGCCCTATTGCTCATGTCATTTTGAATGGTGGGGCCAGAGCTTGACCCTAGTGCACATGGCGTTTGTACCAGCACACTGACTCATATCAAGTGCACCCCGGAGTCCCAGCCCATGGTGACTGATAGAAGGAGCTGCTGGCGGCCTTAGGGTTGAGTGGAGAAGCCTGTGTTGAGCAGCTAAGTGAGTGCTAAAAGACTGAGAATGATGTGACGCCTTCAGTAACTCTGCACTAGACTAGTCTTTTTATAGAAACACTGGTTGAGGATGGAAGCTTGTGGTATATCTTTACATTGCTATGCACAGGAGGTGGAGTTTGGTAGTAAACTGCAGTGCGTGAGGTTAGGGGTCGGGAAGTGTTTGGTTTCCCTTATGTCCACTGTGAGAGGCTTCTATGTAATCTAAAAGACCCGGTGGAATTCTAAGCTGGCTCTGTTGGTAAAAATACACGTCTGCAGATGCATCCTTCAAAGCGGAGGGGGCTTTTATATTAACTGGGCCCCTGTCCACATCTTTATTCGCTCTATCCTACCCCAAACATTTGTATACTTAATCAAATTTACCTTGCTGATTAACAAGACCCCCGTAACTCCAGGAGGTAACGTACTGAACGACCTGTTTGACGAATAGGCCTCCAGTCACCGGGAGGAAGAGGCATTGTACCCAACCGTTTCTCCACTGTAAAAGCTATTACAGAATAGAGGGAGTATACGACAAATTGATAACACACAGGAGGTATTGTAAGTAATGTTCATTGCGTGGATATATTTAGATGGTGCTGTCAGGCAAAAAAATTGGTACTGTTAATGCCTGGTCACCGAACCAACCCAAATTTAGCTCTATTGTGAAATTGTTCCTAGTGAGCAAAAGTCTGGTTGCCAGAGGGTTGACCGTATCCACCCCAGCAAATCCACAAGTTTATGAAAGCGCCAAATCCAGGAGAAGGACCACAGTCACTCCCGGAGCTAGCCTTCGCATTCCAAACGTAAGTTAGGGATAGTAGTGATTACTACACGTGGTCTTTTTTTTTTTTAAATAACATTGTTGCCACTAGTTGTTCATTGTAATTGAAAATTAGGTGGTAGCTTGGTGGAATTAGACAGTAATGATTTGGACAGATTGAATGAGATTATGCAGATGTTGGTAGTAGGATATGTGAGTGGAATTCATAAATAAATTGGCGAATATGTCTGTGGGATTTTAACTCTCCTTTCATACAAAAAAATACCAGTTAACAGTCTGCAACAGCCATAGTCACATGTCCTGTAGGACCATGAAGATCGCACCTGTTTCAGAGCAGCACTGGATGCACCCAGATCCTGAAATACAGGTTTTGCCCTTTCAACACCAATCATTTCCCGTTGCAGCAAGTATGGAGACTGAGGCTTGGTGCAGTTTCAATTTTTGAAACTTGTACGTTTTGCTTGGGGTCTGGCGAGGTATCGTCACTCGCCAGATTGGTGGGTTGTTGATGGGATTTGTAACATCAGGTTTCTTGTTCACATTTCATATTTGCTAATTCGGTTTGCTGTTGGGGGTTGAGTAGCTGTGGGTTTTAGACTTATTGGTGGGGCTCAGCAGCTGTGGTTGGAGTTTTATTTGTGGATTTCAGTAGATGCAGCTTGTTGGTGGGGTCTGGTTGTATTCAAATGGTGGCCTTTAGAAGGTATGAGAGGTTTAGATAATGATAATTACGCACGTATATAGCGCACGACTACCCGGAGGCATCTCGGCGCTTGTACGAATACCGCCGAGGAATCCTTCCTGGCCTTTCCCTGTGAGGAGCCCACTCCTGGGCACCCCCAAGGTGAAGTCAGGCATCCTCAGCGTTGTTAGGGCCGTTGTAGAGATTAAGCAAGCTATTGCCCAGAGGTGCAGAGTGGGGCTCATGATCAGAATAGGCACCGAGGCGAGAATCATCAGGTCCGAGGAAATTGAGCCCAAGACCCGCAGAGGCGGGAATTGAACCCTGGTCCCGGCCAGACTACTGCATCAGGGTCTGCCGCTCTAACCATTGAGCCACACTTCTCTGGGTTTCTGGTAGGGTGGTGTGGTTCTGTTCTTGCAGGTTAGTGGTGTAATTAATTTGCAGTGGCCTGGATGTTTGTGGGATTTAGTTTCTGAACGTTTATGGGATTTTTGTAGGATATGGTTCGAATAAGTTATTTATTTGTTGGCCAGGCTCCATAGGTGTAGGTGTGCTTGGTAGATGTGGCTTGTGATTTGATACTGGGGCTCGATAGCCCTTGTTTTTAGGTCTCGCCAAAGCAGCGCGCATGCGTTGCTTAGGAGGACCTTTAGCCGTCGCTCTGCTCTTTTTGGAAGCACACACTCGTGCTTGTGGCGGCATCCAGCTTGCGGGTCGCGAGCAGGGGCGCGCCACAAGCACGAGTGCAGTGCTTCCAAAAAGAGCAGACTGCGCGTGCACGCACCACTCCTGGTCTTATTGTTAACTGAGGGCAGCGCATCCCATGTTCCTTCCTTCTTGCTAGCCACTGCTGATATCCTCTGCCTGAAACCTGCTAATACCCTCACTAGGCTTCCGAGAAAACATTACTGTTAGGGTTACGGATATCGCTTGTCAATGAGCCTAGAAGCCGTTCAGTGCTCGGGACCCTCTTCTTCGACACACAGAGCTATAAACTCCTCTCGGCCGTGCCTCTCTCCTGTCTCCCACATCCTCTCTCTCACTGTGGAACTCTCGCCTCCATGGCTTTGTTTCCCTCTCTCCGCCTTCCCTTCAGCTCCTCTCTTCCCCGAGGTCCTCCTCACTCTAGGGAACTCTGTCTGTGAGAGAGTAAGGACTCTGACCTCCTCTCCCCTCCATTCCCGAAGCTTGCCACTTCCTCACCAGTCTCTCACAGCCAAGGTCTGATCCCTCACTCCCTCACACAAGCCCTCGCCACTTCAGAGCCCCTGTACTCCCGGGGCTTCCCTCGCTCCGTCCTCACTGGGTTATATGGAATGCGGATTCAATGGACACCTGATAGCAAGTGGTGCTATGTGGCAGGTCGCTACTCAAGAATGGATGGCAAAGGCGGGGCATAGATTAAACTAAAATTCGGTCCCTTTTCAGGCGTGGTCGTTGCAGCAGACCAAGCCAGATTCCTTACCAAATAACTTCAATAGTTTATACTATGGCTGGTCAATCTTCACAGTTTTAACTGCTTCAGCCAAGTCTTTTACATTTGAACTACGAGAGTACAAACATATCTCAGACCACTGAACACCATTATTCAAGGAATCTAGGAGTCATGGAGCTCCCACCAGAGGCAGACCATTTCCTGTAACTGGCTCACTGTATGCTCGCTCTGGAATCCTGCTACAACCTAATGCCTAAAAGCTTTTAAACGAGGAACTAGTTTTACAACAGCCCAAGGCAAGGGATAAGAGGACTTCACCCCATGAATTACACCACTGTTTCCCACTAATCTTTTCTGTGCACACTTCTAGAGGACATGGTTTTAAGGCATAGAAAGGACAGCACTAAACAAAGCAAAGAGTTAAATAACATTAACAAGCATTGGCAAAACCAATAGGTTTTCCATATGCAAGACATACCAGCTCTGTGCAACATATTTAAAAATAATTGACAGCAGCGGCTGCTGCTATACCGTATGGCTCAAACCAAATAAAAACAAAGCACTGTGGCATGGCCAGGGTGTACCGCATCATAGCTCTTTTTTTTTGGTTTACTTTAAGCAATGTTACACTGCATCACTTGCTGTTGTGCAACTTTAAAAAAAATATTAACAAAGCCAAATAACTGTGGGATTTATTTGGCTTTGTTAATGTTTTTTAAAGACTTGCACAGCAGCGCAACTGCTGTGCAACATGACTGAAAAGAAATAAATGTTAAGCGGTATGGAGTGTTGACAGTCGTAGCGCTTTTGTTTGTTTACTTTAATTCATGTTGCACACCATGTGCACAGATGTGGCGACAGTCAGAACTGGGGCCTGCGGAACCAGGTTCTAGCCTTTGTGTCGACTCAACATCCTGTGATTCTGGGCAAATGACAAACTCGCTGTGCCTGAAAATCAAAAAAGGAATGTGCTCTTGTGTAAAGAAAATGGTACTAATTTAAAGCACTCCAATACCTTCGGCCGAGTTTACGTTCTAAACCTGCAAAAGTAAAACAAGCATTGGCATAGCCAATAGGTCTCGCCTTTGGCACCTTATAGGCGTTTGGTTATCCAGCACAATTTCCTTTGTGCAGCAACATCAACTGTTGCATGGCTAAATGCTTATAAGGTCCCAAAGGCGAGACCTATTGGCTTTGCCAATGCTTGTTTTTCGTCCTGTTGGAATTTAATAGTTGAACTTTACTGATATGATTCGGTATGTGCAAACTGGTAAACAGATTCACACGTTTTGGACTGATATTTTTACTGGGATTTGTTTTAACAAGAGCATGTAGTTGCTGATTGCTCAGTTGTAGCTGCATTGCAGTAACTGCAGGCTGCTGGTATGTTACCTTACCAATAACCAATACCTACAAATTAGTGATTTGATTCCGTTCCAGTGGGTTGATAGTTTTGTTATTGGAATTTATGTTCTGTGGTTTGGAGGCTTTGTCCTGACGTTCCTCAGCTGGGAATCAGTGGATTTATAAACTTTTATAGAGTACATTTTTTTATTTAATAAGTAGTGTTTGTTGGGTTATTGGAGAAATTTACTAGTTGCAGGTTGCGTTATCCTGATTTTTGGTAGCATTGTGCTTTGGTATGATTTGGTAGCTGTGGGTAAAATAATGTAATTGCAGGTAAATTTGCTGCTGAGATTCTGCTGCTGTAACTTGATGTTGGAATTTGTTATCTGTTTGACTTTGCCAGTATGTTTGAGGTTTTTTGGGATTGTATGTGGTTTTTTGAGGTGCTTTGATATTTTCGGATGTTAGCGAGGTAGCTTCTGATGTTTTTGTTTATAGGTTTCTGCACGATTTAAGGTTGTTTGGTTCTTGCCTTTTTTGGCGGGAATCAGTACTGTTATAGACAAAATATGGTTTTATTTACGTTTGTTCGATGGTTTTGTTAGTGGCTTGTGTTTTGAATCGACGTTTGGGCGAGATTGTTTTTTGGTGGCATGATCAAGTACTGCAGTAGGGCTATAGAACATGTTGGTTCTGAAAATGTTAGTTAAGATCTACCACGAGGTGTTTTGAAGCAGTTGATGAATTGTTGATGCGGGGGGCATGGTGGGCGAGATTAATTCTGGAAGGAGCGTGGATTGTGTGGCTGTTTATAAGGAGAATTCTTAATTTCCAAACGAGGTTGGTGTTGATGGATGTGCAGTATTTGACGTTTCCGTCGCAAACGAGAGCTCTGCGGAGACGTCCCAAATAATGAAAGGACTGTGCTCCGCTGTGCCCCCGACCCCATTTTCCTCTTTATACGCTAGAGAGGTATTTTTGCACGGATTTCAAGCCTCCTCCGAAGTAGCAGCAGCCGAGATCCCACGTAGATTCCAGAGGGCGAGCCAATAATAGTCCCTATTCGCGCACATTCCGCGCCATCCTGGGCTGGCGGCCAGGGTTTCCACACACAGACGCAGGAGCGCCTCGCCGCCGTCGCACGTTCACGTCTGGCAACGCCAGCACGCAAGAGCACCCAGCGAGGGTTCTAAAAATAGACCCCAACAATAGGAAAAATGCATCATCGGGCCTTGCGTTTGTTTTCAGTCCCAAAATATGTTTTGCCACATTTCTGTGCGCACTCTTGCCTCAAAGGCGTCATCTGCCCCCATAATAGCGCACCAAAGAAAGTTTGGGCCGAGTGAGCTAAACTGGCTTCTATAATCTCCCCACCTCAGGGAAATAACAGCTACTGCGTCTGGTGAATTTGTATGTAAATATTTTAAAATGGAACTAAATCTTACTGTGGCATTGAAGGGGCAGCGTATTTCATCCCAGAAATGGAAGGAAAAGATTTTCAGTTGTGCTTTTTAATTCGAAATAATAAATAAATGTATCATAAAATATAGCAAGCAGACGGGTGCTTCGATGGAAATGTGTAGAAGAAAAATCATGCAAGTCTGTTTTTCTTTCTCCTGCAATGTATTCCATGCCAGTGTTGAAAACAATGCGAGCAAACAGGCCAAAACACCCAGGATTTGGTGTTGACCGTGGGACGGTATTTATGTTTATATAAGAAGTTGTAACAAAAACTGAATTTATTGTTAACATTACAAACCTTTTAACGATGTTAGGGTTTTTCTATCGATACGTACTTTTTTCACTCGCATATAATGCCTGGCCTTGTCATTCACGAGCAGCCATCTATATAACCAAGTGCATTCATGTTGATATCCCATCTGCTCACTGTGACAGAGGTTTCTGCCGTGGTTACTGGCGGAGGTATCTGATGACAAAGTCTAGCAGCTATTCCACCATATCTTTACTTGCCTTTTCTCCCTCTTTCTAAGCACCTTCCTATCATACCATGCATGGGCCTATATGGTCTGGTTCACTAGGTATGCCTTTGCCCATCATGCTCTTTTGTTTGCTAACGTGTTTCAACGTATCATTGCAATTGCTCAGAGACCTCTAAGAAATCGGAAGTATGCAGAAATGTCAAACCAAGCTACCATTTTGCTAACTACAGCAGAAACCTGTGACACAGAATGCGCTTTAGTGAATGGTGTGCAGAGGCCAATGCACCATGTGATGCCTTGAGACAAAATGCGGTCTCTGACCCCCGCATGGTACTGAGTCAAAACTGACCTCACAGTGTTTGATTGCTGTTGTCCAAGTGCTAAACACCCCTGGGATGCAACTCCTAGCTTGATCACACAATTTACACACACTAAACACGGACACTGCAGCCTGTATTTCTACAAAGTACATATTATCTTGGTGTTTTTTTATCAATAGTTTCCCAGCCTTCCCCTTTGCAGGTGCAGTAGGTCTTTTCCTGTGCCTTACAGGGTGTGTGCGCACTTGTAGGGAAGCCATGTTATAATCTGCATAGCTGGATACATTCATCTCGTCGAAGAAAATATCTGTACGACTCCTGCTGGGGGGTCTCTGGAAAAGCCACACACAGGCTTTGTGCAGTTTGGTCTATGCCTGCAGAAATCACTGGAGAGGAGCTTTCTGCTTTGCTAGATATTGCCTGGTGAAATGTATGTTTTACTTGCATGCATTTCTAGAGTGAGTTATGCAACCAACTCCCCAGTTATACGAAATTATTTTATGCTAAAACTTCACTGTAGGAAAGTTGCACATTCTGCAGGATCACCCTGAAGATTTCGTCTTTTGCTGGATCTCATATTTTTGATGATGGTAGAACTCTGTGCATTGCCAAACAGTGGACCGCAGAACCCATGGTGCCATCCCCTACTGTAACAGTGCAAACATCACTGCAGGCCTAATCTTAATAGCCTACCCATTGCAGTTTTAAACTGCACATTTGACCCGTCAAAATAACATCATGCCTATAAGGCACAGGGCATGAGATTTCAAAGTAGATCATGTAGGAATTGTTAAAAATGTCCTTACTGTAAAAAAAAAGCACCAAAAGCTATTTTCACTGTAGCAAGACTGACTGTTCCATAGGGAAATATTGGGTTACAATATTACATTTAATAATGCTAATTTTGGTTAGAAAACAGATAGAAAAAATAGTGCGCTTTACAAATACACATACCTATCACCCACAAGGGTATCCTGGCACTGAGCAGGTGTGTTTCTAACCCTACCTTTGGTAGGCTGATTAATTGAAAAGTCAGGTCTTCAGCTTCTTGTAGAATTCAAGCAGAGCAGTTGAGGCTCTGAAGTCTGCAACTTTTTTTAATAGTTATTAAAACTCCATTTCAATGATAACGTCGGATTTTGAGAAATATTAATGAAAGGGTACTTAGAAAGTTACCTCTTCTTTACCTAAAGCCTCTGGAGACCCATTTAACCCCTTCGACGCTGATGACGAGCTGGGCTCGTCATGGTGTAGCCCGCTCGCACGCTGATGACGAGCCCAGCTCGTCATGTAACATGCGGTTTTGAAAATCTCAGCGTAGGAGCAAAATTGCGCTAGCGCGCATGTGGTTAAAGGGGATGTGAACACTGCTCCCAGAGCAGAGAACAAAGGCCTAGGTCTGGTGAGGTGATGGTGTTCCCTTGGTAGGCCGACCTGTGGGGTTTGGCCCAAGAACTGGATTTATTTCAAAGAGGCCTCCTGTGTCGCAGGCAAAAGTTAGCTGATACATGGGCAGGGCCTTTCCTTTGCTCCCTCAGCCAGGAAAGCTCCAATCAAAGTGGACACCTTTCTGACATTATATTGTCAAATCCTGCTGGGGTGTCAAATCCTGCATGAGAGGTCAGCTGGGTTTTTACATATAAACACAGGGAGAACACTTCAAAAGGTGGGAAACAGGCTGCCAAAAGAATTCTTGTGTATCCACTGTTCACCAGATGTCTGTCTCTGGGGTTACAGTGACTGCCTCACACTGGACATACATACGTTTTAGATGTGGGAGGACACTAGACTAACCATGATACACTCCCCACATACAGCACCAGCCCTCAAAGCCCACGTTTAATGTGGTAGACTACTTCTACCATCTTGAAAATGCCCAAAGTGGGTATGAAACTTGGATCCCATTAGTTACGGCATGCCCATGAGTCATTCCCTTCCACTAGCTTGTGCCAAGCCTGAGTCATTCCCTTCCACTAGCTTGTGCCAAGCCTAAATGTGGGATCTCCAGGCACCCTCTTCAGAACACTCCTGAACCTAAAGAAGATGAGCAGAGGAATACGTCTGCTGCTTGTGACCTGAAAGGACTGGGCCTGCTGTCGCTTGTACCCAGGACAAAGAAGTGGATTCCAAAGGTGTTTATGCTACATTGATACAACAAGCTACAAGAGGCCTTTTCCTGCACCTGCCTAGCTGAAGTATGGCAACTGCATCTGGACTAAATCCTGCAGTTTGGCTTCTGCCTGGCATCCTTTGAGTCTCTGTGTGCCTCCCTGAGGTCCTAGGGAGCTTTAGAAGCGTAGTCCTGTGATATATTGAGGCTTTAAAGGTCTAAAGTCAGAAGGTAAAATCTTTCAAACAAACCTGGTTGATATATCCAACCCCGGCTCCTTCTGTCAGCATTCGATTGTGTTTAGATCTCGATCCACTGCGACCAGTGTCTATAATTGGCACTTTATTTCTTGGCGCCATTCCTACTTAAATTTGTTAAATTTCATAACTCCGATTCTCCTTATTTGATTGTTGTCATTTTGACATTTTTGTTTTATTTAATTTTACTCTATTTTTTTTTAACCTGACTCGTTATTTTTATTACTCGTCAGTTCTACTGTATTGCTGTTCTGGTACAATTGACCATCATTGGCATTTCACTTTTTCTTGGCCTATTACTACTTAAAACTTTCAAAATTAATATCTCCGGCTCCCCATATTGGATTGTTAGCGTTTTGGTGTAATTTGTGATGTCTTTATTGTTTTTTATTTCAACTTTTTACTGTTTTGGTACTATATAAATTCATTACACATTGCCCTAAATTAATCCAGTCTGTACTATGCCATAGCTACAGGGGAAAGTGGAGTTGAGCTCAGGTTAATGTAGTGACTTTGAGCATTCACCCGGAGAAGAGTTGTGATTATTCTTTGAAGTGGTTAGTCACCCTCTCCAATTAATAATCCAGTTTCTTACAGAGTAGTAAGCGAGCAAATAGCTAGTGGATGCTTCAAGACTGCTTTCAAATGTTGGGCGTTGGTGGAACAGGTGTGTGTGTTCTAGATACTTGCAGGTTGTTTTTTTTTCTGCAGAGAATTTCAGGGAGTTGGTCTGCAAAAATGTGGACTACTCTGCTGTGGAGTCTCCCTTTGCACAGGATTTAAGAAGTTGATATGGTGCCGGAATTGTGGGCACAAACGCCTGTTGCACCCCCGGGGCACTCTCCGTAACACGGTCCCAGGAGTCCTTTGTTGTTGTGCTAGTCAAGCATTAAATATTGCATCGTTCAGGACTTGGTGGAGGAAGAGTATACCTCGGTGAAGTGCCAATGGTAGGAGTATCCGAGAGTTGCATGAAGAGGTTAAATGTTAACCTCATAGAGGTACTTGTGTATTAGTGGTGTTTAACGTTTTTCATGCCCACTCTAAAATAAATTAATGGATCCCCCTTAAAATATCATTTATTTTACAGTGATATTCAAGGTTAAATACTTCAGGCTATGAAACCTGTGCAGTGGGACATGAGTGCATTACCTCCGGGAGAACATAGAGGCAAACATACATATTCAGTGGTGCTTTGCAGTGTAAAACATTGCAAGCAAGCCAGTTTAGAAGGGGTTATCTTGGAGAAAATGTAGAACCACTATGTTTCATGTTGCTTTGTTTCTTTGTCTATCAAGTGCATGCAATTAAAAAACATTGTGAGGGTTGGAGTCAAAACATTTAAAGGCTTTGGAAGGCGAGGTTCATTTTGACAAGGGCAAAACTCATGCTTATCTTTTTGTTTGTTCCCCTTAGTATCTTTAATATTTAAAACATAGCAATGATGTCCCAATATCAAGTTTTTAGAGCCTTCTGAAGTGGCGATGAAGCTTCCATCACTTGTTCTTCTAGAAATGGCCATGCCACCCCGGTCTCTCGTTCGCCCTAGAAGGAGGGTTGTCAGAGGGCTACCTAGTTTGATGGTTTTGATGTCCTTTGATTTAACTTTTCTTCTCCAGAACTAGATCTTATCTTTTACGGCTTTTATGTTTTAACTCTTCTTCAGGTTTGCCATTTCCTTTTTTTTTTGTATTTCACAGAACTAAAACTTTTTCGGTTTTACTGTATCAGGATGTGTCTATTGTAACATTAATACAGCCTTCTGTAAAGCTTGCTAATGCTAAATAAATAATATAAGGAATGCTGTGGACAGCCTGTTAAAGTCAAATACAGGTGGCTCCATGTGGTTGATCTGGTGTAGTAGGTTGTTGGGCATGGCAGTTTTTGGGCACCTTCCCAGGCAGGTGGGCAAAAAGGTGTATTTTACGTGCTCCTAACTTCTTTAACCAAAATTTGAGACACACATGGTTGAAATTGGGTGGTAGGGAGCCACATGCAGTGGTATTTGGTGTATTTGTTTTAATTACAGAAACGGACTAATACTTGATTTTTTTTAAAGTACGAATTGATGAAGGATGCAGTGTTGCTCAGCGTGGGCACATTGCTTTAGTACATGGGTCTTCTATAAGCCGCTTTATAATGGGCTATCACTAATATGTTTTGTCATTTATATCTTTGCTGGGAGTATCTGTCAAAAGGGGAGGGATTCCAAATAGTCTTAAAAAAAAAAACACTTTTATAATCACACTATGGATACTTGAACGCACTAATAAGGCCTGCCTGACCAGAATAGTATGTTTGGCAATCATGTATTTGATTGCATTTTTAAAACGGAACACAACGGCAATGTTTAAATAAGTCTAGACCTATTTAAACATTGCCAATTTAATAGAGTAGTTGGTAAAAATTCTGAGGGGGCCCTATTTTTATTTTTCCACTGGAGGGGCACGGCATTAAAACGTTTGAAGACCACTGCTTTAGTACCTAAAATGGTGGCAATCTTTCAAACGGCATCTGATATGTAGCTTGGATATATTACCAAGTTTGCTACTGTACCCAATCAATAACGCAAGGATGATTCAGAAACACATTCATGGTTTTTAGGGAGATGCTCACATCTAAAAAATATTAAAAAGCGACATGATGCTCACTTCCAGGTGTGCCATTTTGGAAGACCAAACAATATAGACACAGTATGTCTATAAATATAGATTTGAAATGTACTCGAGACCTAATGAGAAGTTGGAGAGCCTGGTTGATCTCATGGATGATTTTCCAGTAGTGTGGAAACCAATGAGAAGAGACGTCCCTTGAATGAAGAGGGTTATATAGGTCTCCTAGGGGACTCTGTCACCCTCAGGGGTACAGTCAAGCTCATGGCCTGGATCCCATATTTACTGGTCTTTTTCAAAGATCCCCCAGATCCTAGTTGTTAGATTGCTATGCAAATCACTGTTGGCATAGTTTGCAGAAGCCTTTCAGTCTTCTTCTTGGTTTGAGGCCATCGGAGTGTTATCTTCCAATGCCTTCTTCCAAGTGTTCTGAAATAGTCTGCTGTTTCCTGCCCCTGAAACGGGGGACTTTTGGCTTTCTGGACTTCTTGAACAAAACAATCTCTTCCTGTTTTTCTTCTTCAACTTAGGGGTCACTTAATTTGAGGCACAATCTCCATTTTGGTTATTTGGAATAGTCATCTATGACCACCACCATTACATAATCTGCCCAGCATTCACTCAGCCCCATAGATAGTGCGGTGCCTCTTCAGTAATAGCCTGTATCTGGGGATCTGGGCGTCTTTGGCCTAGCACTGTTCATACATCTGGGATGCCTGTTCCACTATTTCATTCAACTGAGGAAACCACACCTTCCTCTGTATCCGACTCTTAGTATTGACCATTCCTGGGTGGCCATAATGATCTAGGTGAACTACCTGTAAAATAGATTCTGGGGGAATTACTAATTGGTGAGCTCTCAGCTGACAGACTCCTTCAAAGGCGGCAGGTTCCTGCCTGACATTGTGCAAGAACATTAGAGTCTGTTGTGCTTCTATGGTTCATCAGGCCATCTGCAACTTGAGCCTATTACAGCCCCTCCCGAACGGCATCTGGTGCAGGTTGCAAACAGTTGTCTTCCTCTGTGATTCTGATGATCTGGCTTAGCAAGAGGGGCAGCCGTCGAGATCGCTGTGATCTACCACCAGCCACACATACTCTTCAATATCCAGTGCTTCTGCTTCTTCCTCCAGTGTCTCGACATGTAATTAGTACGATTTGGAGACCCTGGTTTGTACACAACAGAGAGCGAATATCCATGCAGCTGTAGAATCCACCTGTAAATCCGCGGGGGCAGAGCCGAAGCTGAACCTTGAAAATGAAGGGATCAAAGGCCTGTGATTAGTGTGCTCAGCAAACGGATATTCATACAAGTATAAATGAAAATGTCAGCACCCACAATGAATAGCAATAGCTTCTCTCTCAATTTGAGAGCACCTTTGCTCCATGGTGGTGAGGACTCTGCTTCCATATGTCACCAGGGTCCATTCTTCTCATGTTTGTTGTTCTGAAAGTATTGCTCCCAGTCAAACCAGTGGGGGTAGTATCTATGGACTGCTCTGAGTCTCTGGTAGGGTCAAAAAATGCTAATGTTTCTGCTAACAAATTGGACTTTGTGTTCTAGATGATATCTCTTACATCTCTTCCCGGGTCCAATGTTTGATGCTTTTGTCAGCTCTCGATGTAGGGCTCATGTTTTTAATGAATCACTTGTATTAGTGTACCATGTCAAAAAACCGAAAACTGTGGATTGGACTGGTGTCGACTTGATATCGCACCTTCGCAGGTCTGGTTTCCCTTTTTTAAGAATTAACACCTGACTCTGCTGCCTTTCTGTTCTCTGCACACTTTTCCTGAGACAAGCATTTCTTGAGTTTAGGTACATGCACGAGAATTTCATTACTTACATTGACTCCAGTTACCCCGATAGCACTTCCCTAATTGCATTCTAGAAGACCCCTGCTACGCTGGAAACACCAAAGTTCAAACTTTTATGGCAACTGAGCCCAAGTGTGTGGCGAAAGTGATGCGGTATCGGGACACTGGGTGTAGCATGAGCTGGTAGTATGCCTGACTGAAGTATTTCTTGGAGAACCAACACAACCTGGATACTTCACTCACTAGGTCATCCACCATGTGGGTGATAGTCTTGTAATGCTTTATCACCGGATTTAGGAGGCGCATGTGTATGCATACTACTCTCACCTCAGTAGCCAACTTGGGTTTCCAAGTCACCAGGATAGGCAACACCCAGGGGGTAGGTTATCCACTCGTTCTATTATGTCGGCTTAGTTTAACTTCCAAAGATGATCTTCTGCTTTGTATGCAAATGGAAAGCTACTCCGTGATGGAACAGGGCTAGAGTATGCACTGATTGATCAACGTGGAGCTTTACAATTTTAGCTCGCAAACATCCTATGCCTTGAAAAAGATCTTAAAAGTCTCCCAAGAGACAGTCTATCGCCGCTGTGTGGACAGTGAGTGTGAAGTGAATCAGCTTCAACTTGCCGTTCTGTGACTGCTCAGAATCATGCCAGTGCCTCCGTGTGTGACATAGGCCTTGACACGTACTGTCTGGCCACGGTGTGTGATGTCTGATGCGATCATGCCTGCAAATAGAAAGGAGTCTGGGTGCCCATGTATATACCTTTTTATAATCCTACATCTGATGGCTGGTTGATGAGTTGGGAGTCTTGGATCTCTTGGACCATGGCATCGACCTGTGTCAGTGATGGTAGTCTGTGGGTTGAGTCCTACCACCATGCAGCATTTTGGTGGGGATCGTGCCCAAGGGTCAACTTTGTGAATAGTGTGTATTGGTTCTTCCCCTTGTCATTGTCCAAATTCTCATCCCCTTGGTCAGAAACCACTGTTATCACGGCATTCAGTGGGGTCGTTCGCTGTGCCCTAGATGATCGTTATTCTTTGGCAAGTGGTTCAGTTTTCCAAATGACAAACACTTGACTGTTGTTGTAAGATTTATTGTTTAGTTAATTAAAACCATTGCAAATAGTTCGAGAGAAGATAAAACAATATAAAACGTGCAAATTATGATAATTGTAAACAGTCAATCAAATCTGCCGTTGGCTAAAAGTTATCATTGTATTAATACCACATTGGGCAGTTGAATCCCTACCTTAGCTACTTAAAATGTATACATTAAAATTTGTAACCAAGGCGGTCGGTGAAATGCAGAGTTCTTCCACCATCCCTCAGGCTAGGGAGCGAGGTTGGCCGTTCTTGTTTGCATTTGCAGGCCATGGCGGAGCTCGCTGATAGACTCCGCCTGAGTATGGCCACAAATTTTGCGCATCTTGCCGGGTCCCAGGGGGCAGAATTTGAGAAGCAAATAGAAGTTTTCTGGCATATTCGAGCCCCTTAGGCCAAACATATTGGTTGGATTAATTGCCTTCACTGATGTTCCAAGAAAGGACAGCAACCCAACAGATGTAGGCACGATGTGCTTTGGAAGGAACAAAGCTGCAAGCTCTTTTCACTGAAGCAGGGCCAGGAGGGGTTAAAAACTTTAATTGGCAGGACTTGTGACCTCATGTAGAAGATCTGTCTGCAAGTTTCCTCATTTATAGCTTTGGGTAGATATAGTTGCAGAGTCCCGGCTAGGCAGGAGTCATTTGATGTTGGACTGCATCTGAGTTCCTGAGGAGCTGCAGGTCTCGGTCCAACGAGGTCTCCTCTAGTTGCCGATGAATTACCTTTTTTCCATGTCCTAATTGGGACGGTTCCCACCTGGTGGATTGAGCCTGTCCTGTGAAGCAAGCAAAGTGCGTTATTTATTCTGTAATACCAAAGGTTCCCTGGGGTTTCAAAGATATATTTTAGGTGGCTTTTCAATGATTGTGTCCGCCTTCCGGACCCTGATGTAGTACTTTAACGGGGCTGCTTGGCAGGCTAAAGTCTGGGATACCAGACCAAGTTCCAACCTTAGTTTTGCGTGGCAGACAAAGCGATGTTGGAAGACTTTTTTGTATCCTGTACAGTTCTAGGGATTCATCTAAAGGTCAGGGTATACTAAATGGCCGTATTGTATGGTGGGAAGAAAAGTCTCTTTCCTTACCCTTAGTATTGAGGCTCCAGATGCACTTATTAATTGTTGATTTAGTTGGCCGACCCCAAATGAAATAGCAGTACCCTTGTTTTTTATCGCATTGATGTGTGCCACTGTTGTGCTACTATCAGTGAACCATACACCGAGGTAGTTATACTTCCCAGCTGTTTTGATGTTCAGGTTTCTAAGATGCAAGGAAAGATTATTTTTATTCCTGCAGTAACCGAATATCAGGACCTTTGTTTTTTCCTGGTTAACTATAAGCTGGTTAGCCTTGTTAAAAGCATCCAGGGCATTCAGCATCCACTGTAAACAGGCCTTTGTGTGATCCAAGAACACTACATGGTCTGCATATTAAATTATTTGGAGCTTGGTTTGACCAAGATTCGGCGGTGCCAGGCCTGCTAGGCTCCAAACTCTTCCCTAAGTCAGCTGTATTCAAATGATAAAGTAAGGGAGCCAGAACGCAACCTTGCTTTAGGCCCTTATTTGCCTTGATTTGTCGGGTGGGCGATCCAGGACCAGTGGACACTTTGATCCATGTTTCCGAGTACTGAGAGATTATGGCATTTAGCAGCTTTGCAGGAATGCCACAGGCGCCCAGCTTCCTCCGTAGGATTCCCTTATCCACTTTGTTGACTGCAGCACTGTAGTCGATAAAGCAACTGAATTAGAGGTAAGCTGCTGTGTTTGGCGGCTTGGTACTTTAGGAAAGATAGTGCTATGGTATTGTCCACTGTAGATGCCCTGGCTCTGAAGCTTGATTCAAAGAATGGAAGGATCACGTAGTCACTAATCCAGGCCTCTAAGAGTTCCAGCAAGGTTTGTGCATATATCTTTCAACCCTAGGGGATATATGTTCAGGACCTTCTTCTTTGGGTTCGTCAAATGGAGGGTAGAGCATGACCCTTGCAGTTTCACAAGCTTTCTCCCCTGGTAGTAAGACCCCTGTGGCTTCCTCCATTGATATGGTTTGCTTGCCCATCTTTTTATATCCAGGTGAAAATCTCAGTCTGGAGAGGTAGATTGACAATGCATAGGTATGTAACATTGCTGACCGAAGCTGCTTCAGAAACTCCGTTTTCCCTTGTATCATTAAGGGTCTTTAATTTCGTCACCTGATCCCTAAAAGAGTGTGTGGTTAGGGTCTTTTCGCAGTTGAAATGGGGTGGCCCATTCCTTTTAATTTCTTGCCTCGAAGTTCCCTGGTAATTTTCTTAAAGATTTATCACGTGTGCTTAACATCTGCAACAGTGTTAGTTGTAAATTTTTGATTATTTAGCTTCTGTGCTCCGCAGAGGGCCCTTTTGTGCTGAAATGATATCTTTGTTATAGTGGAGTTCTGGCCTCCTAGCACCACCTGGATTTATTCGGTGATTTCTGTGGTTGTCACCTTTCAGAAGGGTTCCAAGACCCTCCGTGCCAAACACCACATTCCTTTTTTTTATTTTTTTTATTTTTTATTCAAAAATACCTGGTACAAACATCAATAAATATATTATACACTGCATTATTGTTAAAAAAAAGACAATATAAATAGATTTAAGACACATACAATTCTACACGGTACAAGCTAGAAGGGTCTTTCTAAAAAAAAAAAAAGCTGTAAAGGCATACAGGGAATAGTATTTCATTTCTTCGGGATAAAGGTACAATAAAATCAACATTATACATGAGCAGCTTATATCGGCTTCAATATACAGTAAAACCAGCCTCCAGACATTGTTTTCTTTATTATAATCGGGAGTCCCTCCAACTTTTAAGTGGGGAGCATGGTCATTTTCAATACATTAGCCCTCCCTATTAGAGACAAATGTAGCGCATCTATTCTTTTAAGGTCCGTCGTCATTAATTTCAAGAGCGGGGTAAAGTTATCCTTTATGATTGAATCTGTCGCGGAGTTAACCCTGACTCCTAAATAAACTGCTGAATCCGTGTATCTTGAGTCATCTTTTCTAATATTATTGGTGCAGATTATCTGAGTCTTACTCTCATTCAAGAGGTACCCCGAATGACAACCAAATTCCCCTGCTAACCCAGCAAGAACTGCCATAGCCCTATCTGGTTCTGGGGTGATTACAGCCAAATCGTCTGCATAAGCCAACAGTTTGGTCTCAAACCCATTAACAAGCATTTGCAATGCAATAGGTCTCGCATTTACTTGAGTTTGAGCTATTAGCATTGTAAATGACAATGCCTTTTATTATGTTTTGGTTTTTAAAACCGTTAAATGAAAGGCATTGTCATTTACAATACTAATTGCTTAAACTCGCTTAAATGCGAGACCTATTGCATTTGTACCTGTGAGAACACAAAGGTAAAAAATACACGCAGATATAGACACACACACTGAGACAGATGTGCACCGAGAGACATAAACACGCACATAGAGAAGCACACACAGACACGGATACAGAAACGCGCACACAGCAAAAAACACACGCAGATAGAGATATGCACACAAGAGGGGATGCCACTGTTAGGGGATGCCATGACAGAGAGGCGTGGGAGGTGGGCTGGCATGTACAGGGAAGGAAACATACATTACAATGTTTTTAAAATTACAAGAGAACAGTGGGAAAACACAGAGGGGGGGAACAAATACAAAAAAGTAATTGAGAGAGATAGATAAAAACGAGACCTATTGGCGATGCCAATGTTTGTTTTACTAGTAGGTGTTGTTTATTGGCACCCGGCAGTTAGGGTTTCTTAACTGAACTGCGCATGTCAGGGTGACTGGTATTTTGCTTATGGCCTGCCCGACATGTACAGTTTAGGCTAAATTATTCTAGCAGCTGGTTTTGCCTGAACTGGACATATTTATTATCAAAGCATTAAAACCACTGCAGTTAGTTCTTGTCATACTCGGCCTTCGGTATGACTCTGGTGTGGTTTTATCGGGGTTTCCACATACACGGTCTGGTAGATTGTTCAGTGGGCTAATGCATCCAATCTAGGAATAAGTGTTTGACCTCATGGTCACAACGTCAAATACTGGTGGGTACGTACAGCCTTTCATCCTTCCAAGATCAAAAAAATTTACTGAGTTGGATAACAATAAACATCCGTTATTTTAATACCAAGAGAAAATGTTTACTTTGCAAAATAGGCGGTTATGTGGTCAGGGAAAAAAAACAGAATTCCATATTTCTCCGTGACACTGTCCGCTTATCTGGCAACCTCACCTTCATCCCGTGGGCATTTTAAGTCATAGAGTTGGGTGGCCTTCTAACAATGACAACAAATATATCAGTATGTGTTTTTAAAGCACAATGACATTGTACCGGCCGAGCAACTCACTAAAAAAAAACACGTTTTACAACTAAATTGAATAGAAGAGATAGAGGACGGGTGGCTTACTCAATGGAATTTAGACATGCAGACTGCAGAACCATCTCCGCAGAAAGCACTTGACACATTGAGATCTTAAGCAGGGCATCCTTTTTCATGAACGCTAGCTCGAAAATTCTCGGCCCAAGCCTGGCACTGATAAAATGAGTAGTGTTTAGTAAACAAAGGCAACCCTATTCATACACAACCAGGGCATATGAGAAATACAGAAAAAATGAGACTGGTCCCTCACCATCAGGGTGAAAAACAAATCGTAACTCTGCAGCAGTGCCACCCTCCCCTGCCTGTTATGTGACTTCAAAGATACTCGTTATAATTCTTCCCCAGTCATCACTTCAGAACAGAAGCATTTTCAATATAATTTTCAACGGATCCAAAGTTGTTGATTATTTATCTTATGCAACTGACACCCATTGACAACGCCAATAGTCCTAACTTGTTATCTGTATAATGATTCTTGTTGCATTATATATCCAGATGCAAAGACAGAAGCAGCAAAATACCAGCGAGGCACACTGGTAATCACAAATTAGCTTAGGTGTTGATAAGCCACGCCTTTAATTATATGGACCACGCACATTTGATAGACCCCCCCCAGGTTCTCACTTAAAGCCCTGGCTATGTACTTAGATTGGTCAATAAAATAATAAAAAATAAACAGTGTGGAACACTTTTGTGTTTTTAATATTCGAAAAAACAGAGATGTAGAGCGGGTTAGTTGGAGATGAATTGGAGAAATGCACAGAGGAGTGGGAGGGGCACGAGGAAAAAGGCACTGGGGAAGTGGTAGAGAAATACATGAGGGAGACTGCAACAAGGGGGGGGCATGGCGCAAGGAAACTTGAGCCCCCACCCAGTTAGGAGCTTTAAAGCCTGGTCCCCGTGAGTTTGCTCCCCTTCCTGGGGTGTGGGGGGCTATTGTTACGCCACTAGTGGGGGGGGGGGCGAATGGAGACGGTAACGGAGGGATGCAGGGGAGAGAGCTAACAGCAAGCACATAGCAGGTGTACATTAGTGGGAGAGGCCTCTATATTTTACATTGGGCAAACCGTGCTCCTTGGCTGGGGAGAGTACCGGTAGCGTACAGGGCAATCCAGGAGCGCTGATTTGTCTGACCAGCAAAACAGTGATAATTCATCTCGCACTAGGCAAGTTTTGTTTGTCAACATTTCAAAACTTGTTGAGAGGCAAATTACAAAAGCGAACGTTACATTACAGGAGGAAAAAGTGACAATCGTGAGCAAACAAAATACAAGAGGAGCAAACGGTGCATTACAGGAGGAAAATCCACGCACATGTACACGCACTACAGCACACCGGTACCTATAACTTCCCCTCCCAAGGTTCCAAAGGAGCCAGTCATCCCACTACGCTCTTGGCCTGGGTGGGATAATGCCTCCTCTGTCCCAGCCAGTACTCGGTGTTGGGGATGGGGGGAGTGAGGGAGGGGGAGAGAAGTCTCCATGCCAGGCAGTGGTCACAGCGCCGCCCGGTTTTCGCCGTCCTACTGGATCAGTCCCAGCCGGTTTCAACTGCCTAGGAGAACAGGGCTAAGGGGCTAAGGATAGGTCTTGAACAATGTGACGTGACAGAGAGGACGCCCAATGGGAGAGCGAGTACGTTCTGTGACGTAAGGCGGACTTCCAGGAAATCCCTGTTGTGCTAGAGAGACCTTGAATGCGGCGTAGTGTGTCTGCTCTACATCTTGTAATTGTGGGCAAATTGGTTAATCCCCCGGTGCCTACCGAATATGAATGTGTCCGTGTGTAATGCCGCCACCACCGCGGGACGAGAGGAGCCTGAGAAACCCGGTGAGTGGGGGGAGGGGGGAGGGGGGGTGTTGTGTGCGCGCGCGTAAGTCAGTGTGTGTGTGCCTGTGTGTGCATGCGTGTGTGTGTGTGCGCACACGGTTGAGTGTGGCTGTGGCTGTACGCGCGCGATGGCCAGAAGCTGACTTGCGGTGAATGTTGAGAACAGGAGATGTGCACGGCGCCGGGCTGGGCGTGCGCGCCACGAGGTGAAATCGCCGATGGAAAGCGCGTGCACATCCCCTGTCTCACATTCATCGGAACACGCCAAAAGATGTCTTGCAGACAAAGCATGCTTTGCATGCTTTTTAGGTCTGCTCGACCTAATAACTACAGGTGTGATGTCAGTACAACCCAAGATCCTACGTACCAGCCGATCTATATATAGAGCAAAAAGTATGGGTGAGCAGGGGCACCCCTGACGCGTCACCGTAGAGATGTACATTTTTTCCGAACTTTCTCCCATTAGCTGAACTCTAGCCTCAGGATCACGGTACATGGCCTTAATTGCACTCATAATTTTAGGGCCAAAGCCCCTACGCTCCAATACCCCCCATAAATACTTCCACGTAACGCGGTCAAAGGCCTTTTCCGCGTCGAAGAATCATAGCCATCCGTTCCACCATGGCAGCCTGGGCGTCGAAGGGTAATAGCACGCCTAGTATGGTCAGTTGTCCCGCGACCCGGAATGAACCCATGCTGCCAAGGGGAAACCAGACCGCCAATGATCCTTCCCATCCTTTTAGCAAGAACCTTAGCTTAGATCTTGGTGTCAGCATTGATTAGGGTTATTGGCCGATACGATCCAGGACTCTCTTGGTTTCCCCTTTTTGTGGAACACAATGGTATGTTTCCTTCCAGGAATCTGGAATTAAACTGGTACAGATTATCCCGCTAATTAGATCCAAGAGTATTGGAGCTATCTCACTCTGAATGCTTTATAAACTTCTAACGGGATACTGCCTGGCCCTGCAGCCTTTCCCGCTGCTAGCTCCAGTAATGCTTCACATACCTCACTTTTTTTTTTATTATTATTTTATTTTGAATATTTTAGAAAGGTAACAAACCGTGATCAAGAGTGCAATTACCAAATCCCCCCTCCCATCCCTCTAATTGTCATTGCATCCCTATTGAATCAATCGTGTGACTTCTTCCACTCGGGTGAATACACAGACATTTAGCCAACAACCCAAAAAATAGGGCAGGCGGTGCTTATAGTACATAACCTGGCTAACAATAGTGAGCCAAACAGTTTCAGCCAACGACAATACTGATACCCATGGCGCTATTCCTCTAGAATAAAAGTTTACTCTGTATTCCAATTATGCTGTCCTTAGCACCCATCAGTCTCAAACTCCCTGTGACTCTGTGTCAGTGGTGTTGTCACCTTTGCCCGCCAGATAAGTCTGGTATAGCCCCCAGACGTTTTTGGGTCTACTGGTGGGGGGCAGGAGCTCACTATAGTTCTCTGACTGCGTACAGCAATATATCATCTCATGTGCCCATCTTTTAGGTGTCGGTGCAGGGCCTCTCATCCAGTAGCATGCTACAACTCTGCGTGCTAATAATAACCCCATGTCTACTAGTCTACGCGCAGCTCTAGGCAGTTGTTTGGTGTATCCTAGCAAGGCCATCATAGGGTCTGGTGTGAGGTCAATTTCTGCAACGGCGCTAATTTCGGCAAAAATCTTATCCCACAAGTTCCATATTCTAGGGCATTGCCATGCTAGGTGTAGGAAGCCTGCATCAGGAGCATGACACCTCTCACAATCCGCTGTGGTTCTAAGACCATACCTGCAGAGCCTAGCTGGTGTGTAATAAATTCTATTTAGGAATTTAAAGTGAACCAGCCTGTGCCGGCCATTTAATGAAAGCTTCCTAGTGTTGGTGCAACAGTATTGCCACATGTCATCATCTAAGACGATTTGTAAATCTGACTGCCATGCCAGTCTTGCTTTGGTGTACGTATTTTCTCTATGTGTTTGCGACAGTGCGTATAAGTGAGACAGTAGTTTTTGGGGAGAAGTGGCCTTGATAACGTACGTGAGCTCTCTCACCTCAGGGGGCCCCGCCATGCCCCCTCCCAAAAGTTCAGAAAGCACGTGGCGAACTCTGTAAAACTGGAACCTCGTCAGGAGTGATGGCGACTCCAGGTCACCTGTCGCCTGTTCCCAAGTCTTGACAACTCCATCATTGAACAGGTCTCCCACGACCTTAATGTTCAGTTTCTGCATTTCAGTAACTACCCCTTCTCCTGGAGAGGAGGCAGCTACCGGGCCCAATCAATAGGCATAATAGGGGAGTACAGCAGTGCGCCATTTTGTACCTGCAGAAGACTGAACCACGCTTGATTTGTGGTAGAGATTGAATCTAGTACTCCAGTCCTATGATCTGTCTGTTCGAAAATCGTGTGAGGGAGTGATAGAGGCCGGGCAAACAGGGTCTCCATTTTCACATGTGGTATGTCTCGGCTCCCGTGAATCCAGTTGTGTAAGTGAGCAGCCTGTGCTACTCTGTAATATAATTCGAGGTCAGGCGCGCTAAGCCCTCCCATGGAGTAAGGTAGTGTGAGGAGTGTCCATTTCGCACGGGGCTGACCGCCTGCCCAGGCAAATGTTGTCATCAATTGTTGTAGCCGCTGGAAGAATGACTTGGGGAGGACCATCGGAATGGTCATAAATAGGAATAAGAATCTGGGGAGCACAACCATTTTCATTATAGCATTTCGCCCCAGTAGGGAGAGCGGGAGCTTACACCAGGTCGCCACATCGTCCTCCAACTTGTTGAAGGCCGTTCCATAGTTGGCTCTAACTAGGGTTTCAGGATCTGTGTGTGTGTGCACCCCCAGATATCTGATCGTGTCTGTTGTCCAGTGAAGCGACTACTCCATAGTAGTGGGTTGCGTGATAGGGGTCAGGGGGAATGCCAGTGATTTCGACCAGTTAACCTTCAGTCCAGAGAGTGCACCAAAACGAACTACTTCCCTGAGGATCGAGGATAGGTTGTTATCAGGATCCCGGACATATAGCAAGGTGTCGTCAGCATACATTAACACTACAATTTTATAGTTTGAGAAGCCTATGCCTTCGTTTCCATGGTACTCCCGTAGGGCGCAGGCCAGGGGTTCAGCCACCAGGGCATATAGCAGAGGCTAGAGTGGGCAACCGTGATTGGAAAAGAGTCTGTAACCAAGTCATTCAATCTGAGTCTAGCACGCGGCTGGCAGTACAGCGCTCCCACCATTTGGAGGAAAGGTAGTCCCAGGCCCATGCGTGGTAAAACCATCCTCATGAATGTCCATTCCACGGAATCTAAGGCTTTTTCCATGTCAAGGAAAACCGCCAATGCTTTCCTATCCTGTCGGACATGCTGTATTGTGTCTAGGACTGTCCGAATATTATATGTCAGGTTTCTGCTTGGGATAAAACCCGCCTGTTCTGGGGCCACCAGTTTAGGTGTCAGGAGTGCCAGCCGAGTGGCTAACACTTTGGCAAATAGCTTTGTGTCTACATTTAGCAAGGAGAGAGGCCTGTATGAACTACATTCCTCCCTAGGCTTGCCCGGCTTTAGTATCGTCACCAGAAGAGCCTCTCTCATCGACTCAGGCATACTGCCCTCCAAGCATATATCGTCAAAGAGAGCCGACAGGTGCGGGATCAGTTGGTCCTTGAAAGCTTTGTAAAAGCCCGCTGTGAGGCCGTCTGCACCGGGAGAACTACCTGACTTCATGCCTGTCAGAGCCTCGGATATTTCATCTTTCTCAATAGGGAGCATGAGGAATTTCCTATGTGTGTTAGTTAATGTGGGAATGTCAATATGGCTAAGGTAGTCATCGATGTTATCTTCAAGGTCCCCACTCTGTGACGTGTACAGTTCTGTGTAGTAGGCCTTAAATGCATTAGCTATGTCAAAAGGATCAGTAAGGGCCTCCCCGTTAGGAGACTTTATCTCTGTGATGTGTTGTTTTCTCGTCCCTCCAATGATTCTGGCCAACACCGCACTAGGTCTGTCGCGCTCTTCGTATACCCTAGCCGAGGCATACTTCCCCATTTGTCTAATTTCCCTGTCAGCCTCCTCGTGGTATTCAGCCAGTAATGTCTTGATTTCATCTCCCACCTCACTGTCCGCCCGCTTTCTTTGTCTCTCCTCCAGGGCTTCTAGCTGTTTCTCAAGGTCTGCCAGTTTCTTCCTGATGGATTTGAGTATTCCGGAGTGCTTAGACATTGCTACTCCCCGTATGTACACTTTGAAGGCTTCCCAGACGGTTTGAAAGCTCTCAACAGAGCCCAGATTAGTGTAAAAAAACATGTCAATACCTTCAGCCAATTCACTTCTGAATACCGGATCTAGTAAAGAGTATGGCGGGAACCGCCACGTAAATGGTGGGATAGTCTTGCCCGGAGCTAGCCGCTCCAGGAGCACAAGAGAGTGGTCCGACGGTGTTCTCGGGAGTACTCTACAGCCACTGATAAGTCCTAATCTGGAGGAGGGGAATAGCCAGTAGTCTATTCTGGTATGTATGTCATGGTATGCAGAGTAGTGTGTGTAGCCTCCCTGCTGCGGGTTGCGGGACCGCCAGGCGTCCTCCAGGCCCAGGCATGTCCTAGTGCTCTGCAATTCCACCGCTGTCGCCGATGGCTTACGGTGCGGGCCAGCTGACCTGTCCAGGGTGGGGTCAAGAGTGAGGTTCATATCTCCCCCCCACCAAAGGTTATTCGGATCGTATTTTCTGGTCTTGGCCGCCAAGGACCGATAGAAGGTTGGAGAGTCAAAGTTGGGACCATAAGTGCTAACAATTACCAAATTCAGGCCAAGGCCAGTGCATCTAGAGACAACGTATCTACCCTCCGAATCAGCCTCTAGGGTCTGCAGTGTTAGCTTGGATTTTGGGTTCACCCATGTCATGACACCCCTGGCGTGTGTAGTGAAGCCCACAGCAGCTACATTTCTTCTTTTAGACCCCTACATTTCAGCATCTTACTGTTAATAGGAAGGTGTGTCTCCTGAATTAATGCTAAATCTATAAGTTGGCGCTGTAGGTAGCCAATTACTTTTCTGACCTTTCTGTGGTCATTAAGACCGCGTACATTCCACGTGAGTGCCCTGAGCCTGGGTGAGCGTGTGTTGTCTGCTTCATCCGCCATTGCCACCATCGTTGCAGTTTGTGGGCGCAGCAATTATGAACGCAACCTGTGTGCTCAGTGTAGGCCTGGTGTAAGAAATAACTCTGTATGTCTCCCTTTTGAATGACTAAACTCTCCCACCCCAAAATCCCTCCACCCCCCCTCCCACAGCAGACCAACCCCAACTCGGCGTAGCATGCCAACATCCCACCCCATTCCCATTCCCATGAAAACTCTAGTAAGCCCCCAAAGGAGCTGTGGTTGCACACAGCGCTAGGGCCGAGGTTGCCAGGAAGTCAGTAACTTGGGTAAGTTCTGGCTTGTGTACCACCCCAAGCGCCACCGCCATATGTTCATATCTCGGCATAAACCGTCAAAGCACAGTTAAATAACTACAGTGTCTCTCAGCCTCAGTGCACAGTCTCCAAGATGTATACCAGGACAGTTCCTTTCCCCACCCAAAAAAGAATTTTTCATAAACTTAATGCCTACTGCACTTGGATGCTTGGTGCCTAAAAATATACGGATCAGAATAATCTCACCCACAAGCCACTCAGACTGCTCTCTTGTTGGAGCACTGGATTTCCGTGCACGCTCCTCATCCAGGAGCAAGGTCGATGTTCATTGTAATTCCGAACTCAGAGTCCGGGCAGAGTCATCATTCCAAATGCGAAGTCGACTCGTGGAGCTTGACTACCATTCTGCTTGGCGCCTTCAGTCCTGTCTCTCCAGTTGGCTGCAGTTCACCTCTCCGTCTGTCTGGCTGCCTGGGTCTCTCCAATGTTCTTTAGTACATACCTTCAAGGCTTTTTGTAGATCTTTCGGTCTGTGAAGATATGGGAATGGCCCTGCCGGTTGATTCTTAGCTTTGCAGGGTATAGCATGGCATAATCAAGCCCGAGGTCACGAAGCTGCTTCTTGTATGGGGCAAAATGTATGCGTTCTTCTGGCACCTTTGCAGTAAAGTCCGGATATAAGGAGATTTCAGAGCCTTCAAATTGTAGGGTCTTCTTTTCTCGGGCGATCCGCAGGGCCGCGTCCCTATCCCTCTAATTTAATAGTTTGGCGATGATAGGCCTCGGGGGGGGGGGGGCACACCGCTTGCTGGGCGGGCGAGGGCCCAGCAAGCGGTGTGCCCTCTCTACGATGAACATTGGGGAGAAGGCGTCTTCACCCAGCAGTGTAGTTTGGAGTTTTTCAACAAAGAATTCCATTTTTCCGGTTTGTGTCGTCTCCGAAACTCGAGTAATTTGTATGTTAGATCGTCTCGAGCGGGCCTCCAAATCTTCCGACATGTCTTGTATTACTTGCAGAAGCTTGCCAAATTGTTTATGGTCCTTGTCTAGTTCCGTTTGGGCTTCCTCTACTTCTGTTAGGCGCCGCTCAGACATGTCTAGGCGCTCCGCATGTTTGTCCACATTTGTCCATGTTTGTCGCCGTTCTGCCATGCGGTCCATTCGGTAAGTTAGGGCATCAATCTTGGTGCCTATGGACGCCATACTGTCTTGAAGGCCCTTCTCCATCGATACCAGTAAAGCTTTAATGTCCGTGTAGATCATGTCTTCTGCGCCTCCAGGTGGGGGTGCAGGTCCCGCCTCCTGGGCCTCGGGGGTCTTAGTGCGGCGCTTCTCAAAGAAGAGTTTACTTTGGGTCTTATCCCCTTTACCCATTTTGAAGCCTGGCCCTGCAAAGCTGTTAGAGCAATCACCTTGAGGCTACAAAGGCCACACGCTCCGGGCAATTGGAAGATCACCACTCTCACCGCGCTCCACCAGCAGTATTCAGCTATGTCTCAGAGCAGGTGGACAGTTGTGGGCTGCCCGAGATCAGAGAGCGGCCCAATCTCTCCTGAGCGTTGGGATCTTTGGTAGGTGTCTCCCCCGCTCCCTTAGAGCAACGCAGAGATTAGAGCTTCCATCGGGCCACGAGAAGACTCCGCCGTGGTGAGGCTTCACTCCCTGCAGGCACGTAGACTTCCTTGTCTCCACTGGTGAGGATACCTCCGTTCGGGTGCGTAGGGCCGCCCCAGCTCCCGAGGGGCTCAGAGTCTTCAATGCAGGAGGGCGCAGAGTGACCAGCAGTGCGAGGGTAGCCCTAAGAATCGCCCAGTCTGTTTCCTAGTACTCGGGGGGGCCAGCGGCCAGAATGGTGCTCCGCCAGGACAAATGGGGGGGGGGGGGCAGCCGATTGCGAGCGCCAGAGAGACCCCCCACTCACCTCCGTGAAGACCCCCTTAGAGCGCATGTCGTGCCCCCCGATGAGGGTTGAGCTGCAAGGGTGTCAGATACGTTTCTCAGCTTCCCTCGTTGCAGTTCTTCGGGCCTATCTCCCGGGTTGCGATGGGGGTCTAGCATCCACCAGGCAGGTGCCTCACATCATGGCCGCACGTTAAATCACGTCAGCTGGCGGGTGCCCAAATCGAGGCCGCGGATCTGCGGCCCAGTGCGCCGTTAGCTTTGTCCCTGTTGCCGACGGCTTTGAGCAGTCCCGATGGCCCCAATTTCACCCGCACCGACCACCGGAATTGTGCGGGCGTTGAGCAGTGCGGTTCTGGTCCTGAAGGCTCAGCCGAGGAAGGATTAGTGGAGGATATTTCTGGCAATGGCGCGGAGCTTAGGAATCAAGCATCCGCCATCGGCGCTGGCAAGCTCTGCCCCCCCGCTTCACATACCTCACTTATTGCCAATTCTTTATCTAATATTTCCCTTTCCTAATCACCCAGCTGAGGTCCTGCGTCCACAAACTCTCCACTAACAGCATCTACATCAATATCTTTCTTATATAATGTTTGAGAGATAAAAAAATGTTGAATACTTTTAAAACCTCAGTTGGTTCTGAATAATTCCGGTTGCCTTCCTGTATGTTTGAAATTATATTCTTGGGATTCCCTTGCGTGATCCGTAGTGCCAATACTTAACCCGCCTGTTCCCCCGTCTCGTAGAGCTTAGCCCTATGGGCCTGGTATTCGCTGGCTGCTTTCTGAGCTACCTGCTTATGAAGCTCTGCTTCAATAGTAAAGATCTCCGGCTGATCCCCCTCCGATTACTTCCCTTGCACAACCTCTCACATGTTGCTCTTCTCCTACTGCTAGCTGGCCAGTCCATCTCTCATTTTCTTCTCGAGCCTCTTTCCTAAGCCAAGCAGAGAAGCTGATTGTTTCGCCTCTCAAAGCTGCTTTGAATGCATCCCAAACGTTATTCCTGGGCGCACTGAAGCGATTTGCATCAAAATACTCTTGAGCCCATTTCCTTAGATGTTCAACATATCTGGTGTCCGCTAATAACTTCCTCTCAAACGGCCATCTTAATTGTTTCCTATTAAACATTTCTAACTCGTATTGCAAGATTAGTGGACTATGATCGAACATTATTTTCGGCAGTTTTTTGATGCTAACCTTCTTCAATTCTGTTGCAGATATTAAAAAGTAGTCCAGTTTAGTATATTTCTGAAAGGGGCAAGAGAAATATGTAAACCCCGGGTTGTTAGGCTTCTTATTACCCCAGACATCGGCTAGCCCGTGTGATTTAATTAAGGAGCTCAAAGCTCAGAATACCCTGGGTTTTCGCCCTACATAAGGACGCTTATTTCTTCCCTATCAGAACGAATAGCCTGATGTATTATCTCCAACATTGGGGGGGCAGATTCTGTAGTGGGTATACCAGAAAGTGGGGTGGCAGATGAGTAATCCCATTTCAGGTCTTTTCTACCTTGACCTTGTGTCTCTGGCTGAGAGTTGCTTCTCTTAGTGGTTGCCGGGGGGGTCTAAATCGCTATCCTCAGGATCTGAATCCAGATTACTATCACCTGGTGACTAGCTCCGATCATCTTCGGACCGTTCGGCCCCTTCAGAGACTGAGAAAAAACAGTCACTAGGGTCCTTATCCTTATCCAGTTCCATTCTGTCTTTGTCGCTTGTTATAAGATCAGATGCCCCTATTGTCCAGCCAACCTCTACCACAGGAATAGGATAATGGAACCCTATTTCGACTTCCAACTCTCCCGGTACAGACACTTTCTGAAACGTGTATATTTTCATCATTATTATCTCCATTATGGATCAGCCTTGTGGAGGCAGTCTCCTCTATAGCTGTATCACTTGTATCAGTCTCCCCCATGTTGCCTGCCCAAACATTCTCCCCTTTCTCTGTGTCAGTATGGGTTGGGGGGGTCTGTCACTGGAGCAGTTACTTAAACAGTACTCTGTATGGCTGGTTTAAGTGTACTGCCTTGGAGGGTGACCTGGGATTCGCCTAGGCTCGCCTCATTGATTTGCTTCCCTCTTACGCCCTTCTGCACGCCAGGCACCACCACTACCGCTACCTCTGCCACCCCTGCTGCCTCTATCAGCAGCTCCTTACCGCGCATCAATAACTCTGCTATCGAGGGGCCGGCTGGTCGGTTCTTGCCCGTGGTTCCGCCTCTCCCTCTCCTCGGCGGATCTGATGTTGGCGTCTGTTGCGTGTCCCCCAGCATCAGCTCCGCTGTGCTTGACTCTGTCGCGGCAGAGCTGGTAACTGCATCTCCTCGCAGTTTTCGAGCTGCGGCCGCTTTAAATCCAGCATTCGCCGTCTGCTATGGAGCCATTCTTCCACCGTTCCGCTGAATCACCAGGTGAGGCAAATACCTCCAGATAGAGCGCTCGAATAGCCGCAGCCCAATCTTAGTGAGAGCCACCCAGAGCCTGAAACGAATCCTCTGCTGCCCCAGCATAGAGGTGTGGGGTATTTCCTCCCCGAGATACTTTAAACTGATTCAGTACATCGTTGGCTTGCTACATTCAGCAGTCCTGCAGGGGGATCCTCTATTCACGACCAGACCCAGCTCGCCAGTGCTGCAGCCGACCTCTAGGCGGTCGCCATCTTGCTTCTTACCAAACACCGCTTTCCAGTGTCTGGGTAGTCCCCTGCTTTTGCTTCTTCTCACCTTTTGGCACTATAGCTGTCCTGGTGACTGAATTGATTAGTTTGGTCGTTATGGGTCTGTGAAGGGCCCCCTCCATATGAGAGAACCTCAATTTCACCAGTTCCTTGGATCGCCCCAGATTAGAATGTCTTAAATTGGGTTTCCATGCTCCTGCAGAATTTGTTCCCTCAGATCCACCAATGCACAACTCTGAATACATTTAGGGTTGATTTTCTTCATTTCAATACGTAGGATATAGTTGCTGGCCATCATTTGTTGCCGCAGGCCAGTTCTTTCAATTATGAATGGAAAGCATGCACAGACGTATCCGGAGCCTGTTGGGCTTGGCATAACCAGAATTACTCATAATCAGGGTTGGTCAAAGTTCCAGAATGATTGTTTAGGGCAGTCACGATTGTGTCCTATGTAAATAGGGTGCTGCTTCTAGCAGGCTGTCTGACAGTTTGTAAACGCCTTCCCTTGCCATGTGTAACAGTGACAAGTGCTTTGTTTTGTCATCTGTAGCTGTGGCTGCAAAGTAGATTTCGAGTTATTCCACCACGAGTTTTCATTTTGGTACTTGGGTGGATAGTGGTCCTGTAACTACGAATGGCTCAGTGGCTGGGGTTGGCGTGATGTTGTGCTAGGTTGTATATCAGCCTTTTTTCATCAGCTGTGAATAGTTAGATTGTAGGTCTGAGTTTTCTGCCTCTTAGTGCTTTAGGCTGAGATGTGTTTTTTTTTCATTTTCTTGTGCCACTAGATTTTATTAGGCTGTCTCTTCTCTACAGTCGCACAGGCTCTTGATGCCTTCCTACCTCTTTTATTTAATTGAGACTGGGTTTGTGTAATGTCATTATTTAGTCAGCCCACATCACTGGTAAAATCGTCCATAGTGCACCCCCTGGTCAAAAGCCGTCAACGCGTGTGGGCGGTCGCTGCTGCAGGACCCGACTTGTTATTGCAGCCAGTACTGCGCACCGCCCTTCCTCCGGGGTGCAGGTGAGGAGAGCGGCCCCTAGTAGGGGTGCTGGTAGCGGGTGACTTGTTTCAGGATGCGGTTGTCGCCTTATACCGTGGCTTTCCCCACCTGCCAAGCTTAGCTGCCGCCCGAACACACCACAGCTCTCTTAAACTGCCGGATGAGTGAGGGTGTGGGTCTGCTCTGGTCTCTTCGGTCTTGGCAGTTTCTCTGATTTGTAGCAGGAAGGCAGCAGTGGTCAGTTATGTGAGAGTGTGGGCCGGCTTCAGCGTTGTTACCAACCAAAGAAATGAGATGAGATCGACACCCTCTTGGGTTAGCTACACCCATCTACCCCGAATTCCCTGGCAAACAGTCACCTTTATTTCACCAACTGACAATCAACAGGTTCAAACCAAAACCGTTCAACTTGACCAGGGTAATTATTGGCTGAGATGGGGCGGGGGGGGGCGGGGGGGGGGGGGGGGGTTAAACAAGCATTCGCACTAGCACTCATTTCTGCACTATATGATAAACTTAAAATAGCTCTCACAGGTCGTGAACTACTATGCCAGTCCCTGCACACAAAGGCGCCTCCTATGCTTACTGCATGGTTCCCCTTTTCACATTCAAGTTCGTTCCCAGCAGTTCTATTTTTAGCTTCACTCCACCTTTCTTCTCTAGCGTGATCTCTATCCCGTTCCCCTTAGTGCTTTACTCAACCACGCCCCTATTCTCGATTCTGTCCTGTTTTGAATCTGATGATTTATTCACCCTCGCAGCTTTTTCCTTTGTTCATATCCAGCACTTTGTTTTTGTAATAACTACCCCCACCAAAAAGTGCAATACCCCCTCCCCCCCCCCCCCCCATTTTCCCCCAAGCATTTTGTTACATAATTGGCTGTCTTTATAGTTTATATCAGCCTTCCTCCTGAACTCTGTGGGAATTAGTCTTTCTTGAGTTTTTTCCCATTTTTATATTCCTTTTCTTACACACTCACATGTAAACATATCTACAGTGGGTTCCGTGAAAGAGTGCTAGACTGCATAAAGCTCTTTAACACCTTGTCAGAGGTAATAAGTGCTATATAAATGCAATTACAGTATGTATATATACCCCCTCCCCTTTTTTTCCCCAATTCCCGGCTCCTTCCGATCTCCTCGGTGTTTTGTTATCGGTCCCACTGCTATTCCTGGCCCCCTCCTTTCTATTCTTGGACCCCTCCCTTCTTTGGTTCTATTTTCAGCCCCCCGCCTCCCTCCTAGTTCTATTCTTGGCCCCCCTCCCCGTCGCTCTATTATTAGCCTGGGGGCCCCCCTTCTCCTGCGTCACTGGGTCTCCGCGTGCGTCACGGGCCTCACATTCCGTGTGCGCTGCCGGAAGCCCCGCCTCCCTGCCTTCTTTGGACGGTGAAAACCTCGTGCGTCAAGGAGAAGGGCCCGCCCTTCCTGCCTTAAAACAAGCCGGAGGGGGCCGGGCCGCAGCCAGAGCTTGAGAGCACCGAGGAGATACATAGCATAGAAGGGAAGGGAAGGGGAACCGGGGAGAGAGGAGAGCCGCGGGGACCTGAGCCCGAAGGACCCCGAGGAGAATATCCGGGCTGCCCAGTCATCGGAGCAGCAGCAGCCACCTGGGTATGTATAACCGCTGCTAACCTCTGGAGTACGCCATAGCCTGCGCCGTCACTCACACGGAGGCTGACAGCATATGGGGTTACCTGGCAACGTGCACTGTCCTCCCCTTGTAAAACCTGGTAGCCTCCACTAGTATTCCCGTGAATACCTGACCGCGCGCACAGTTGCGCATATATAGTGTATGTAAACTATGATTGATGGCCCCATGGAGCAAATTACACCATGCATTATTACCTCGGGCAGTATCTCACAGAATGCATTGTTGCCCATAGGGAATATGTGCAAGCATGCCACGGTACCCCTGCACCACCCCCGGTAGTAATAGCATACGGATGTTAATGCCTAGCCTACATTATTAGTCCCAGTGAGTACATACATTATTCTTTGTTGGGCCCGGGAATATTCGACGGGATGCACTGTTACCGCTAGAGAGTATCTAACAGCAAGCAATGTTGCCGCCCCCCGGATCTGACAGCATGTAGTTATCCCTAGCCTATCTGACGCCTCCATTGTTAGTCCCAGGTTGTACATGACCGCATGCACTGTTTGTATCAGCTAGGGAATATCAGCATGATGGCATAAACTGTTAGACCGAGGTGGTGTTTGGCAGCATGTTTTTTACCCTACAACATGTATTGTTATTTGCTGCATTATTATTCCCAGGGAGTATCTTACTGACAGCGTTCACTGTTGCGAACACAGAGATTCAGTAAACCACCATTGTTATCCCACAGGGAGTAACTCACACCAAACATTGTTACCCCCAGGAGTAACTCTCAGAATGCACTTTTATTCCTTTAGGTTGTCTGACATCATGCACTTTTACCCCTGCCGAGAATCAGATGGCCTCCCCTGTTAATCCCAGGTACTACCCGAAGGCCGCTATTTTTATTCCTTGGGACTACATGATAGCATTCAGAGCCAGCCCCCTGACGTATAGGACAACATACTCTTTTACCTTTGGGGAGTAGGATGGTATTTTCTGGTAGCTTCATGGGGTATCTGGCTGCATGCACTTTTACAGCCAAGAGGTATCTGACAGCATGACCACATACAGCATGACGTACCTTACAGCCTGCAAGGTTATGCCCATATGATGCTTTGAAGCATTAGTTGAATTTTACAGGGGGTTCTTAATACACTACTGGATTATCTGAAAGAATACACACTGTTGGTGTAGGGCATATGTAACAACATGTACTGCTGCACCGGCTGGAGTACCTGAGGGTATTTCCCTACTTCTGGAAAAGGGACATAAGGCATTTACGAATCGTCTGTGGTGGATAGTTGGTGTGCGGTATGCGTCATCATTGCCCTCACCTTGTCTGCATGGACTTATGCATACAGTTCGTAGCTGTCTTTATGACCACACCCCCTCCTGCAGATACCTGGTTGTGAGCCACTCAAGAGTGCACACTGCTGCTTTTCCTTCCTTGCCCTGGTCTGGCAGATGCTCATCTCCCCTTCCCCCCTATCTTCCACACTGCCTGTCTTTCCTCTTTTATTGCCTTGCTGCCTGCCTTCCCTCTGAGGTACCTAGCAAAACATTTTTTTCACCCTGTTGTTCTACCTGACCCAACTGAGACCTTCCCCACCGGTGTTCTGGCTGCAACCCCGGCACCAGCCACCTCTCCTCATCATGGTTTCACCCTGTGTGTTCAGTCACCCCTCCATTCCCATCCGGTCCCCTCATTGGTTCTCACTCCCTCAGGTGTTCACGGCTGCCCCTTATTTTTGACACATTCTTCTACCCTTTCATTGGCCTTCAGCATTGGGGATCAACGCTTTGGTACCTCAATAATGTAAGTTTTTTCCCATGTCTGTCTATCCTTGGAAAGAGAGCCTATCCTCGACTTCAGACCCCACCCCTTCCCTACCCCCACCCCACCACTGTGCCCTCGCTAGAGAAGGCCAAGCTCCGAGATTGTCCTCCTCTGGTGGGTGTTCCAACAGGATGCTCTAGTATGAACAGCAATACTGCAATCCTTGCAAGTATCTGCATGGAAGGATACGCCCTTGGGCCAATCTCTGCTCGGAGATGTCTGCACCTCTCAACCTGCCTTTTTTGGAGGGGTATTCTTCTTTTTTGTCCTTGTGTACAGTGGATAGTCCTCACTTTTGCCTTCTGTTAGGGACCACACTTAGTTGATCTTCCACCCAGGTTAGTCCTGATTTGATTTCGTTGCTCGGGTCGCAGCACCATGAGCCACTGGATAGTGTCCACAGAGTTTTATAACAATTAGTTGAGCTGGTCTGTTTTTTGGGGGGCTATTCCCCTTTGTGCCATATATGTATGCCGGGGTGTTCCCCATTGAGCATGTCTCTAGAGGTACATATCGCTATGGGTACCTGTCTTGAATAGCCTCCGGATTCCCAGCTGGGTAGCAATTACCAGCCCATCTGTTAAATTCTCTCATTCACAAACTTCAGAAACGTGTCTATTAAGTTGTTATTGAATGGTAGTTATTCTTTACAGCATTGTGGACGCCTAGAGAAGGATTCCAAATAAGGTTGATGTGTTTTTTGGTGACAGTTTGGCTGCAGTGCTCATTCTGTTGGTTTATCCATAGGTTTTAAAGTACTCTGGGCCGTGCCTCCTTTTATCGGGAATGCACACAGCGATTATGGTATCTGGCCATGGGTTGGTATGGGACCTTTATGAGCAGAAGCCAGTAGTGGTTGAATTAGGCTGATGGTGACGGGTGGAGTTCTAAAGCGGTCAGTGCCTGTCCCCTCTGCAGTTTACCATTTATGATTAGATGTTATATCAACAACTTTTTCTTCAGCTGGATGGCAAAGTTAATTACTAAGACGATGATTGCAAACTGGTATTCTAGCTCCTATGTGTCCGAGGTAAGCAAAAATATAGTGGGATTCAGAAGTTAATGTCTCTTAACTGGCTCAGTTTTAATGAGAGCTAAAAGTGCTCCTTGTTATAGCCTCTCAAAGTCGTGCTTATATCAAACACACTACTTGACATCAGTTTTGGTAGCTACCTATCTTTAGTTCAGCTGTCACTGGCTCCAGAACTGATTACTGTAATGCTGTGCTGGTTGTGCCATGTTGGACTACGTTTACCAGCATCCGTCACATAAATTGCCAATCACCAGTGCTTAATATACTGCATTCCCTGCTGGTGAAAGCTCGAATCCAGTTTCCAGTATTGACTGTTCGATCCTTGTACACTGCTAAGGGGTGGTTTTGATACTGCAGCCCCACGAGGCCACAAACTTTGGTTACTTTCTGGAGGAGATATTAGTATTTTTCTACTTGTGATTCTTGTTACCCATAGTTATATTGCTATTCCGCTGTCTATCCTCATTTCGAGTATGGGCATTTCTCTGATATGTTAGTATGTTTGGTAAAAAAAACAACTTTCCATCTTTTAGGGCGGGTGTTGTTTAGGTCGGGGATGGCTGGAGAGAGTGGACCAATGCACAGAAGGAACCTTGTCCCCTTTATAAAGTGCATCGATTGTGTGTTCCAGAGAAGTTTGTGACATTGCATGTTTTTCTTTTACATATAAAGTATAGCACTTTGTAGTGGCTCACGCTGGTTTTTTTTAGCACTTTGCATGTAGGGGCACTTTCTGCCTAGGGCACTTCTTTTAGAGCAGGAGTGTCCCAAGGTAGGAACCTGAGAGAATTATCCATTCCAGATTTCAAGATATGCGCTTAAGGTATTTTTATATGCAGGGATTATAAATGCAACTCTTATACATATTCAGGTGATATCCTGCAAGAAAAGATCCTGCATTCCTGGGCCTACATTGGCAAAAAAACAAATTGAAGCATCTAGATTTTGGAAAGCCGCCTTAACACCACAAGAACTGTTCTGTATTTGATGTGAGGCTAACACCATAATAGCCTAGCCTTCTAATCCTCTTACAGAACATTGTTACAACTTGTATGTCTCACTATGCATTTTAGCACTTGATAAGTTGATGACAAAGAAAATCCTCGTTTTTGGTGGCCCTCCCTGAAGGGGTTGCCGTAATGTACCCCTTTTGAGCAGGAATCCTAAGTGTGGTATTTTCTGTTGGGCGTTTCGTTGTGGGAGTAGATGAAAACTAGCATAGACTCAAATATTACCCAGAAGAAGCCAAGATCACTTTTTTGTAGGTCCTAGCAGTGCAGGTCGTATGAGATTTGGCAACAAATTGGTTCACACCCTCTATGTTCCTAAATAAATATATTGTCCAAATATAGGATCCAACAACCTTTAATGAAGGTATGTACACTGGTTAATAGGATGAAAAAGATCACGAAAGAACAAATCTTGAAAGATTTCTGCACAGCATAAATCCAATTTGAGGTTTACTTGACTTGAAGGAGTTACTAGCAAGATCGGTACACAGTTGGTCATTGGAACTGGTAGAGTGCTTGTGCTAGGAATTACCTCCGTCTGCCTTCTTGCCTGGAGGCTTGGGCTGTACTGTGATTGACTTCCCTTCACTCTTGTTGATCGGATTGAATTGTCCCTAGTCCGTGCAGAACTGCCCTGATCTTTTTAATAGCCACCACAACTAGGATGGGCAGCGAGACTGCTGGATCCTCCTAGATGCATCTTATCGTAGATAGCCACTTGTACAGTCATGTAAAGAGATGAGTATATGGTACTTTTCTCTGGGTAGTAGGGCCCTGGTGCTCTTTCTGTGAAGGCAATGTGTAAGGGAATCCCAGATACTCTTTTCTCTTTGGGTGAACAGCACGCAATGATGTTCTAAAGAAAGGAAATGAAGAGGCTCAATTTTGTTTCTGTCTTGGGAGGGTTGGGGGAAGGGAAAGGGGGGAAGGTGGGGACCTTGTGCCTTTCTCCATAAGGAGAGAATACGAGTACTCTTCTAGCAGCCATGGATTTTCCTCTTTGAAATATCTCGGCAGAGTCGGTCTGGAGACTGTAAACCACTACAGATACTTGCTGAGGGTGGTAAGAGCCCCTGTGAGGGAAGCGCAGATCCCCAGTACAGTAAAAGTTTTATGCAGATCAGTTGTGTGGATTGTGATCTACCCTCCCCCACCGCCTTTACCATTTGTAGAACAGTCACGGGGTCGTGCCATCCATGCACCTGTCTTCAGAAGCATGTCTTCTGTATAGCTTCTCTCAGTGGAGTGACGCCCTCTTGGGACTCTCTGGTCCCTCTTGGTCTTGACCCTTTGTTGGCCGCAGTGCTCTAGTTCGGCCTTTCCAGGAAAACGTCTTGCATCCCACGTGGTGAAGAATGTGCCACCTGGTACTTGGCGGTGACAGAATAGGTCACTCTTCATCTTGCCGTTTTATCCTTGCACTGAGAAGGGACATTCCAAGATTCCAAGAGTGACCTACACGGAGACCCAGAAGGCGGGGTGGTGGGTTAGCGTTTTAAAAGGAGTGTCTCGGTTTCTCTGTGTGTCCTTGGGATCAGTAGCTATAACCAGGCAACTGTCTGCCTTCACTGCTTGGAATCACACAGCATTAGGTACACCCTTGGCTGTCTCTCCCTGGCATTAGACTGTGTGCTTGTGGCATGTACAGACACAGCCCCTGCATTGGCCTAGGCACCAGTATGGTGTCACTGGACCCACATTTTGCTGTGGCCTCAGCTTAGCCTCAAGGGACCTGTGGGATACCATACCTCTGCATGGTGGCCTCTGCTTGTATGCAGTGTGCCAGGTCATCGGAGATCAGCATTGCATGTCCACACCTTATGCGCAGTAGGTCTTGCATTTGGCCCCCACAATCAACTTCGCTCCTGATATTCTACCGTTTACGCATCTATATCTTTAAAGCTGATCCGGGAATGAAAGGTCCTGTCATCTGGATTGTCTCTTGTACTCCCAGCAGGCCGTGCACTGCACTCCCCACAGTCCTCTCTTTAATTTGGCAAGTTTTCTGCCATGCGTTATCCTAAACTACTGAGCCTTTTGCTTTCACCAGTAATGGGTGCCTTGCTTATGTCTGGACTAAGCTAGGCTCCTCGGAGCTTTGAAAGCGAAACTTGTGCCAGCAGGTGCTTTTGTTTATTCCCAGTGAAAAAATTAATGTTTATTTTTTCTTTAATTATTTTTCGCTAATCCTACCTGGAACGAGTAAGGGTTGTTTTCTTGTGAATGGGCTTGGGTAATACATGGGACGTTCAAATACTTCAACTTATCCCGCAGTTCTTGGAGTGGGCAGAAGTGTGTTGGCTGCTGTTTGTGTGCATTTTATTGTGAGTCTCGCAGAGTTCCTTTTTCTGTTATGCATATTTTACGCACTCCGTCATCCTTCATTTCTGAGCATTTTATACTCCAGGTGTATACTTGCTTTGTTAAAGTGAGGGGGGCTTGCAGCTCTGGGCCTCTCCAGTGGGTTTTCTTCACCATCAGCTACATTGACTTTAGGCATCAAATATCTTTCCCCCTTCCTTCTCCCAAATGATTTCTTATCAGTAACACACTTTTGAATGATGGTTTCTTTGAGATGTTCTAGATTAACAAATTCATTACCTGAAATAAATATCTGAGTGTTTAGCAGTGCTGCCCCTGGGGTTCTGCACACACTGAAGTGCCTTCCACCCCAGCAGTTGACACAATCTTCATTGCACCTTCTTTATTTAGGACGCCTTCTTGCTTGTGATGCTAAACACTTGTGTCCCTTCTTCTTACAGAAATGCCCTGTGTTCAGGCGCAATATGGAGTGTTGCCTCAGACTTCGCTACCCTACGAGACCTTTGCTTCCGACTTTCTTCTAAGCCCCGAGTTCAGCCGAATCGCCATGGACCTGGTGAACGCAGATCTCTCTGCTACATCCTCCCTACCAAGCTTCAGTACGTTCATGGACAACTACGCCGGAGAGTTCGACACTTTTCTGTACCCAGTCCCCAGCACCAACCCACCCACTGCACTGAAACTGGAAGACTTCCAGCTCTACGGATGCTACCCAGGTTCCTTCGCCAGTCACCTGGATGAGACCATGTCCTCCAGCGGCTCGGACTATTATGGCAGCCCCTGCTCCATCCCATCTCCATCCACACCGGGGTTCCAGGCACCCCCAGTGCCCACCTGGGAAAACTCTTTTGGGCCCTACTCACCAACGCAGGGCTTTGACAGCATGCGCCATTGGACTGACCAGCAGAAGGGTACTGTATGTCCAACAGCCTTCTCCTTTAGCACCCCAGGGCAGAGCCCCGGGCTGGCTCCTGGGCATCTGAAGCTGCCTCCAGTCTCCCAGCGACTAGAGCCACAGGATGGAGAAATGTTTGCCTTATCCCAGCTCTCACCAACGGGGTTTGCTGGTCACTCTGGAGGCCATGGTCCTTCCTCTTTGGATGGTTCAGTTTTGATGGACAGTTCCTTGTCGCCGGTGAAGGCACGCAGCCCAGGTGGCAATGAAGGTCGTTGTGCTGTATGTGGAGACAACGCATCCTGCCAGCACTATGGAGTGCGGACTTGTGAAGGGTGTAAAGGCTTTTTCAAGGTTAGGCTCTACCTGTGTGATCAGCATGTGATTCCCAATGTTGAATTCGGTCTCCTCTCATTATTGTGTCTTAAGATGTGTTGTGCTATCCAAAGCATAGTAATTAGTGCAACAGTTCATTATTAGAGGAGCAGAATCTTAGAGTGGATAAAAAAAAATATTTTTTGGTGTAATGCAGCAGTTTACACTGGGTTGTGAAAGGCTGGTTGCAAGTGTGGTGTGACAGGCTGGTCACTAGACGTGCTATGGTGGGTCTGTCGCTCTGGGGTGTGTTGTTGTGTATCAGTCACGCAGAGATGTGTTGTGGCATGACATTCACAGTAGAGTGTGGTTGTCTGGTTGCGGTGTAGTATGGCTGGTGGATCGGTTGGTGGGCAGATTGCAGTGGTCTATATCAGCGACTTGAATTGCTGTGTGGCAGTGATCTAGGACAGCAGCTGTCAGTGGGTGGGGCACATACAATCTAGAGGGCTGCCACTTTTAATACTTTTTCCAGCTGCTGGTATTGTGTGTCTGTATGCTAGACAACTTGTGTCATGAGAATGCCTCCTGGACTCTAGAATACAATACAATTTTTTCCACCATGTATGCAGGGAGGCTGTGTACATTTATACGGGATGTTGCTCACTTTGACGTGAGCTCATTCAGCAGTCCTGGTACACTGGTTATGCACAGTTGGTTATCAGCCCTTGACATTAACTGATCATTTTAAAAAGCAAGTATTGATGCATCAGTGGTACCCAGTCACAGCTATGGCATTGTCCGAGGTGTTGGGTGGTAAAGAGGCGCAGTGGCAGCAGTATGTTATTTGCCAGGGTCCTTTAGGGAGCAGATACTAACGAAGCAGTGTCATCCAATCCCGTGTAGTATTCTGGCATTTGTTTACGCTATTTAGGGAGCAAATGCATCAGTTACATTGGAAAGATTAATCTAGTCTTGGTAGACTCCACTTGGCACTTGTCTGCGTTATCTCGTGCCCAAGAAGTGATATTCCATAAATGGGGACGCCTCATCTTGAAAGAAGGTTGGCTGAGCACCAGTGTATCGGCTCCTGGCCAAGGTTCCATACCAAAGCACAGTAAGTCGTTAATGAATTGTTCTCCGTGTACAGACATTTAGCCAAGGTTTCATGCAGCTTAATGATTAGTTCAAGGTGCATTGTTCGGAGACCACTGGTTTGAGCCATTGTTTCATGGCTTCATATTTCCTGATGCTGAGCTGTTGGTAGTTCTCAGGCCCGTAGCTATGGTTTCACATCTTCATACATATTGTAGGGTGCATCGTAGGATGCACACAGGCTCTTAGCCATTGTGTCTAGAGTTTTGTATTAGAGCATTGGATGGTAGTGCATTGTGGGCAGTGCACAGGCCATTGTTTCATGGCTTTTCAAGAGAGCATGACACGATGGCGCTTTGTGGGAGGTGCATAGGATCCTAGTCACAGTTTAATGTTTTCGTACTAAATTACGAGGTTCTGGTCCATTGTAAGGAGTATACTGATATTGGGCATTGTTTAGGGGCTTCAAACTGTATCGCAGGACGATTATGGTTAAAGTAATGTATAGGATGCAGCATTGTTTGTGAAAATCTGAAACGCTGACGTGTACGATATGAACCCCTTTTCATTTTTAGATGGAACCCCTTGTAGACTTTGTTTTTAAACGTCAAAGTCAGTACAGTTTAAGTCAAAACATGGGAAACTTGCAAATCTGTATTTCTTAACATTGGGACAGGAGGGAGAAGATATAAAATGGGTAGCCCAAAAGTGGAGCGGTGTACTTGCTTTGTTTTGTGCTGATTGTTGCGCTCAATGCATTGTGCTAAGCTCTGTGTGCTCTGTACTGTGAGCTGGGCCAGCAGTAAGGGAATGTTTGTGGCTGTTTTCAGTGTTACGGGGTATGGAGACTTATTTTTACTGTGGGCTGTACCCACTGAGTTGAGGACTGTATATGCTGTTTGGTGATTGCTGTACTTGGCGTGTCATCGGGTGTATCTTATTTACATCGAAGGTCTGTGCTCAACTTAATTTTCCAATAGCTGTGGTCTTTGTGCTTTGGTGCACCATGAGTTGTGGTTTATTTGGTGTGTTGCTGGGGGAAGTGTACTATCTGAGTTGTTGAGTTTCCAGAACCCTTGCTTTGCTGCAGCATGCCATGGCCTATGCATTCTCTATCGCTGTGCCTGTGGCATGTGCTTGCTGCACTGCCTTTGCAGCAAGAGTCTGGCCAGCTCCACAAATGGAATTGCTACAAGTGTATCGCAGCAGGGAATGAGATTGCACAGCAGTTGGGAGAGGTATAGCAGGAGTTTCTGCCTGAAGCCTGGCGGCAGTAGCCACTTGTCGAGGCAGGGAATGTTATGTGGTTGCAGAGTAGAGTTAGTTTGACTGAGCACTGGACCAGTACATTGGTCTTGGCTTAACTTTACAGGACTGGTATTGGGCTTTTCTTGGCTGTAGTTCTTGAAGGGATAGTCCTATTTTGGGGTTGAGGCACTTGGCTAAGTTGGTATGGAAGTGGACAGGGGGTCCTGCTTCTCGAGTCTGAAGAAGTGGAAGAGTCTGAGGAGCTGGTGGCCGGCAGGTGTTGCAGAACTAGTCTGGCCTGTCCATTGTCCTAGCAGAGCAGAGTGGCACATCCCCACCCCTTAAAGATTTTAGTTTAGATGCTTGTTTAGATGGCTTGATTTTAGGAATGATTGTGCTTTAAAAGTGGTTCAAAGGCCCATCTTTTGTTGGGAGCTTCAGTCCAGTGGGGTGATATTGGACGTGCAGTTTGAGGAGTCTTGTGGCCAGTAGGGCTGTTGTTGCAGCGCTGTGGTATGTCAGTGGAGGTGCCTGCTGCGGTATGAGGTCCAAGCTGGCTGGGGTGTGCTGAGGACTTTGCATGCTGCACCCCATTGCAGTCTGTGCTGACTGTACTCCCTCCAGCAGGCTTATGTGCACCTCGCATCAGTGGCCCAGAAGTCTTCTGGGGAAGAAAAGGCTAGCTCATAATAGCCTCTTTGATTCATCCCTTTGGAATCCGTGCTGATGCTCGGCGATTGTTCCCTCTTCCCACAGCGCACAGTTCAGAAAAACGCCAAGTACATCTGCCTGGCTAACAAGGATTGCCCCGTGGACAAGCGGCGCAGGAATCGCTGCCAGTTCTGCCGCTTTCAGAAGTGCCTGAATGTCGGGATGGTTAAAGAAGGTAAGTGCCTCCTTTCCCAGACAGATGCAGGGATATTTTAACGTTGTGCCTTCCATCTTGCTGTATACACTACTGTGGCACAGCCAGGCCGTCCTTAACAAAGGCTCCCTTGTACTGTAAAAACTGGAAATATCCGCCCCTGCTACAGACGTTGTTGTGCCCCTAAACCGCCACCACCCCCGGAATGGCTGCCAAGGCTGTCTCTGAAAATCTCAAAACAGTTCAAGGTATCATGCTAGAACCTCGTGGTGCAGCCTTTTCCCGTTAGACATTCCTAAACTGGCTACTTCCGCTTCCCCGCCAGTAGACTGTGCTTTACACCTGCTATCACCCCGTCTCTCTTTCCCCTCCCCTAAAAACTCTACATCTCACCAGAAGCAGTGCAGTCCGCCTGTCCCTCGAAAACCTCACACGTCGTTCCCCCGCAAGCTCCACTCCGAACCTCGCCCTCTTGTAACACGGAAATGTTGGTTCTTTAAACAAAATGTCACATTAGTTCAGAAACTGGGATGTTTACCCCAACACATCTTAATCTTTGTGTTCTTTCCATACTGCTTCGTACCTGGATCTCCCAGTTTTCGTCTCAGTTTATCAGTTGGCAGATTGTTGTGAGGCCCACTGTTATGATTTACTCACCCTTTGCACTCTCCTTCATGGCCGCATGATTGAAGTCCTGTTGTAGGGATAATGGGGCAGATTTTTGTTTTTAATAAAATGGCCACGGTCTCTCTTGAATTGAAGAGGAGCCCAGAAGAACTGACCCTGTAAGGTGGACGGAAAATGTCGAAAATACACGTGTTTATGTATATTTTGTATTTGAGAGTTCAGCTGCCTCTCACATTTAGTTTCTGAGTGGAGTACCCAACTTTTCATAGCTGAGGATTTGGGGGTTTTACCATTCATGCGCATCTTCCTTCTGTTATGAGCATTTAATAAATATGGCGTGTAAATTCCTATCACTGGCTTTAACCGATTAAACCTCCTGCTATGAACGAAGGACTCCACTGCTCTTCCCCCAGTACATGGCCTGAGTTCGTAACTCTTTTAAAGTCGCTCTTTCTCCACCATTAAACACATCCTCTATCTCCTCTTCCAGTGGTCCGAACAGACAGTTTGAAAGGCCGCAGGGGTCGCCTCCCATCCAAACCAAAGCAAGTTCCAGATGCGTCCCCTATGAACCTCATCACATCGCTTGTCCGGGCACATATCGACTCTGTGCCAAACTCCAGTAAACTCGACTATTCAAGGGTAAGTTGCACATTCTCATGTCAGAAGAATGATTGTTTTCCTCATTCCTTCCTTAGTGGACACTAATTGTGGTCAATGATTTGGACCTCAAGCCCCATGTGTCTAAATTTAAAGTGTTGTGCTTTGTTTTTTGTGATTAGGCTATGTTGACACCATCTTAGTCTAATGAGCAGCAACACTGTGCTTTAGCATTAATTTTGTTGTTGGATTTTTAAAAGAGAGCCCTGTGCTCTTTTTCAACACAATGGGCACTGGCGGGGACATTTAATCACTGTTGTTCTGTTCTATAAAGAGAAGCTTGAAGTACTGTTTGTTTGGTGTAAAGTGAGTGGGTAGCTAGTTGGGGGTTTTCTTTAATGTCCCATTTAGTGGCTCCTCCACCCATATGGCTCTCTTCCTGATCGGTTGCCGGCGAAGGGCATGAACTCTGGGTACTCACGTATTGCAAAAACCAAAGCAGATGACATTGGTGCCCTAGAATCCTCCAACTCCCGATCCAGTCCAGTGCAAGTTTTTCAGACAGTTGACCTATCTTCTTGGTATTCCAGTTTCAGGAGAATGTCCCACTTCAGTTTGAGAAGGAGGACGCAATGGACGTGCAGCAGTTTTACGACCTGTTATCGGGGTCCATGGACGTGATTCGGAAGTGGGCGGAAAAGATCCACGGGTTCCAGGAGCTTCCGAAGGAGGATCAGGAACTGCTGCTGGAGTCTGCATTCCTGGAGCTCTTCATTCTACGGCTGGCTTACAGGTGAGCAGTGTTGCTTAGAATGCAGCAGCGTCCATTGGGGGAGGCAGTAAGGGGTGGAGGCTACATGAAGAACATGCTTACAGCAGGGGCTACAGACAAGCTGTTACTATTTCCCCATTGTAGTATATCAAGGTGGATAGATGCTTAAATTCGATTAATCTCAAATCTGTTTCTAGGGGTTAAGTGGGCTTGTTGATAGCATGATTTATCTGGGAAGCTTGGTGTATTATAGGGTTGTTAATGATGTCATAAGTGGCAGCTGGGTGTGGTCCCTAGTATGTGTTTCACTTGGTGGGGGCATCCAAGGACATTTTCAGGGAAGGGCAGGGCTCCTGACTTGATTGTGGACTAGTCACTGGAATGCTTCATTCCGCTCTTGGTGGATGTAACATGTATCTTTGGGGTTCAAGTTAAACAATCTGTGTCATTAATGGTGGGCATGTGTAGGAAAAAGGCATGTCTGTTGAGGATGTCCCTGGTTTGCTTTAGCAGAGAATAGTTTAATTTGGTAACAGAATGTCTCCTCTCATATCACTGCCCTATTTTTAGAGCGGGACGGGCCCGGGAGATGTATTTGCTTCATTGCTGTTGCTATTGGTGGGAACCTGATCTCTGGATGTGATGTCTGCTTTGGCCGCTCTGTGCCTATAACTGCGTGAGCCTGTGGTGCAGCGTGCACTAAGAAAAGCCCTCCTTCTCAGTCGGGCAACTGTAAACCCTGTCCTGGGGGATCGGTGTCTTTAACAGGTTGAAATGTCCTTTTTGTGATGCTTCGTTTTTGACCAGTATGGTTATTAAACTAACCGATCCTCTTTAAGAAACCACCCCTTTGCGAGGCGGTGACTGGGGCAGTGACTAGTATTTGAGGTAGTTGTGCTGTGACTGCTGCATAACCAGAGTATCTTGCTGGACGTGTTGCTTCCCCCGTCAGGGCTGGGATTGTGGTGATTGGAATGCAGTAGCTCCTGGGGTGAAATCAAGTGGCAGTAGATGAGGTTTTTTATGTGGAATCAAGTTGGAAGATGATCAGCCAGTGTCATGTGTGGATTTACCCTACAAAGGCATAAACAAAATACACACTTGTCCTATACCAACAGTCCTATTTGCAGTAGTGCAGAGCTGGTACAGGTGTTGGGCAGCTTCTCTGGAACTGAGCTTCCCCTCATGCCCCACTCCAACTTGCATGTGCCACTCACCCCAAAAGCTGCTTCTCTGTCAATGTTTGTGTCTATGGCTTGTATCTCAAGTGCAAATGATCTCTTAACTCTTTCAGGTCAAAGCCTGAGGAAGGGAAGCTAATTTTCTGCAACGGGGTGGTTCTTCATCGCATGCAGTGTGTCCGAGGGTTCGGGGAGTGGATTGATGCTATCCTCGAGTTCTCCCAGAGCCTTCAGCGCATGAATATTGATGTCCCATCCTTTTCCTGCCTGGCCGCTCTTGTCATCATCACAGGTAGATACACGCACTGTCCCAGATTCTACTGCTTTAAAAGAATAACTCTAGCTTGAGTGGACTGCTCTGTTTTATTCCCCCCCTCCTAACCGTGTGACCTGTGCAGCAGAGTTTTCTCTTGAGGAGCGTAAGAGTGTCGCCCCCATTTCCCCCTCTCAGCTGCAATGCTGATCATGCTGCCATGTTTATTTTCCCTTTTTAGAAAAAAAAAACTCATACCCAGCTGCGCTGCCTGGGCGTTGGACATAACTAGCCTATCTGATTGGTAGGCTGCAGGCTTGGGTAGTTCGAATGTCTGGTTAGAGAGGTCTCTTGCTGTGATCAGCACGGCATGCGCACTTCAGTCCCTTGAACCCACATTGTGTCCCTCGGTGCGCTGACTGCACCTGCTCCAACCAATCCTTGCTTGGCTCTCATGCTGTTTACTACTATAAACTGCATTGTAGCAATGCAAGGATTGGCTGTGATCACAGGCTTCAGTAACTGTCCTGGCGGCCCCACAGTTAAAGGCATGTCGTGTGGGGATGGGCATATTAAAGAAGACCATGGCCAATCATTGTGTGGCTTTATTTGAAGCCACACAGTGATTGGTCATAATTTTGTCCTTTGTCATGAAGACCTTCCTCCATGTAGGGAACGTCCAGTGCATTTGTCTGCTGCAGCACTCGGGTGTTACGTTTTTTTTGCTTTGCATTATAATTTGTGTATTCTTATTTTTTACGCAAATACAATATTTTCCTATACTTTGAAGCACTTAGATGTCCTAAGCAGCATTGTGCTCACAGCGCAAGTGCGTGTTTAAAAAGAAAGCTACATTTTGCAGTTTAAATAAGTCCAAGGCCATGCATGTTTATGAAAACCTCAATACCAGCTTGGGCAGCAGCTGCCAGCCGGCCTCGGTCAGGCATGTATGAGCCTGGGGCAAGAAATATCACGGACTGGGATCGCCCCACCACTTTTACCATCCACTGACCACCACTGGCCCGGTGACCTGTGCTTAAAGTTGTTGCAGACTGGTAATGTTGGTGATTTAATTATGTAGAATTGGTTTTAAAACCTTCCACCATCCAATAGCTGCACTCTCGGGGGGTTAGATCTTGTTTTTATAAATGCTTTTTATGGCTTGTCGGGAGAGTCATGAATTATTATGGTATTTTCCATCAATTGTGTAGTCTGTATGAATGCTTTATCCTTTGCCGTGTCACTCCATTGATCTGCTTTCTGATATGATTCTTGTTGTTCTGATCCCTTTGTGCTGTGAGTTTTTCAGTGAGTGTTAAAAGCTGTGGTATCTTCACTATGCTTATGGTTTTAAAAGTCTCTTCTCTGGATCCACATACTTCCAATGTGGACGTACCTAGAGTGTTTTGTAAGCTTTCAGTGGCCTTTGGGTGACATCAAAAGGGTCTGGAGTGTGGAAGCTTGTGGTTTACAAATCTTTTCTTATGGTGCTTGGGGAGTGTAAGTGTGCCATTCCATTGTTGATTCAACACGTCTGTGGAGGCCCTAGGACATGTTTTGGCAACATAGGCAGTTGTGTGGCTGGATCCGTATCATATTGACTGGATAACCGTCAACTATGTGAATTATTCTTTTAGGTTGATTGTGTGTGAAAGTCACACATAGTTAGCTTGAAAATGGCATTTATATTCTGTGCCTAGTTTACAAAGCACGTGTGATGCCCTGCTCTTTGATAGTGGTTTCCACATAACTTGTGATAGACTTATATTCATGTGTAATTACTTACCACAGCTCATTTGCTGCACTTAATCCACCACAGGAAACTCCATGTAGTCACCTCCTTCCCAGGCTGATTGAAGGGAGAGGCGTCACAGCCCTTGGAGTGATGTTTGAGAGCAGGAGAACCAGGGGCAAAAGCAGGGGGGCAACCTGAGTAGAAAAAAATTGAGGGCACTTGATTGAGGAAGAGAAGGATGACAGTCAAGCAGAAGTAATAGAGGTGGGCTAATGGTCACAACCTGGAACTTAAAACACTCTGCTGTATGCAGGCAATACAATGTTGTACCTGCAGCAAACTGGAGAGAGACTTGTGGGGAAGTACAGGTAATGCATTTTCAGCGCTAGAGAAACGTTTCTAAACAAAAAAAAGTCACAAGCCATGTTAGGCCATTACGCAAAAAGAACAATTGATGGACAGAACGCAGAACAATGCCCTACATTCACCCCAGTACAGAAATATGGGCCTAAATCCATCGTTCTTATTTGATCACCAAGCCTTTCCAGTTTGCATCCAGCCATATGCAAATCAGACTTGACCCTGCGCCCAATGTGAACAGTCCAGCCCGAACTGCCAGGCCAGGTACTCCTTGGACTGGAAACAAGCATCCTAGGACCAGTTTCGTACTTTCACCCCACATCAGCCAGAATAGTTTGAGACCAGTGGCATGGAGAGCATTGGACCCACATCGGGGCATACCCGTCCCACTCTGGGTGACAAACGCAAAAAGAACAATTAATGGACAGAATGCAGAACAATGTCATACATTTACCCCAGTACAGAGATCTGGGCCTAAATCCGTCATTTTTTGCTCACCATGCCATTCCAGTTTGAACCCAGCCATATGCAAATCATTCTTGACCCTGAGCCCAATGGGAACAGTCCAGCCCGAACAGCCAGACCAGGTACTCCCTGGACTGGAAACAAGCATCCTAGGGCCAGTTTCGGGCTTTCACACCTCATCAGCCAGGATAGCTTGACTCCAGTGGCATGGAGAGCACGGGACTCAAGTCTGAGCATACCCGTCCAACTTGGGGTGACAAACGCAAAAAGAACAATTGATGGACAGAATGCAGAACAATGTCATACATTCACCCCATTACAGAGATCTGGGCCTAAATACATCGTGTTTTTGCTCACCATGCCATTCCAGTTTCAACCGAGCCATATGTAAATCAGTCTTGACCATTAGGCATAGAGACTTGATAATGGCGAGAAATGTGGATTGCTCACCAGCAAATACATTGTCTGTGAACTCAATCAGACCTCGTTTGGGGGGTGGGGTTGGAGGCAATTATTGGTCAAACAGACTACTGGGCACCAACCATGGTGTCTGAAGTTGTTTCTGATGCGTGTTTCTTGATTCCAAGATTCACAGTCACATAAGCACTCAAAACGACTCCGTCCATTCACTTTTCAAATAAATGTGTTCACATATTTTTTATGTTCTATTTTCATTTAATTTTCATAGATGCGTCGTTATTCAATCATAACTTTCAACATTCATTTCATTTTTCACTCATTATGCCCGATGCATTTTGCGCCGCAAAATAACGGAGAGAGACTGCCTCGTCGCGGGTTTTGACACGCATATGTTTCGGGCACGAGATATTGCAAGAACCGCCTAGAGAAAAAGTCCCCTGAGGAAGAGCAGTTAGCTCGAAATGCATCGGGCATAATGAATGAAAAATGAAATGAATTTTGAAAGTTATGATGATTGAATAACGACGCATCTATGAAAATTAAATGAAAACAGAACATAAAAATATGTGAACACATTTATTTGAAAAGTGAATGAACTGAGTCGTTTTGAGTGCTTATGTGACTGTGAATCTTGGAATCAAGAACCACGCATCAGAATCAGTATCCATCCCCAATGCTCAGTGGGAGATTCACATAAGGCACCAACCACATTGCTGAATAAGATTACAAACTTCGAACAGTATTATTGAAAACTATTGAGTGCGGAGCCACATCCCATTTGGGTCTGAAGTTGTTTGCCACTGGTGTCCATCCCATTATGGCGCTGCACACTGGGTCAAGTACAACCCTTTCTGCAGTTGGCGTCAGTGAGCAGTCCGACTTCTCAGAGGGGTAGTGTGGGAGACGAGCACAGAACTCAACAGCAATTCAATAGATAAAATAAGTAATGATCAGCACAGTGCTTATATTTAACGTAAAAAGAAAGTACTTTGATCACCCAGCCAAACTAAATATTACACAGTTGAAATTAAATATATGTTACAGGTTTGTAATCCTGGTTCTGATCACCAGGAAATTTTACACCCTGCAGTTGATACACTCTCAGATCTGGCAATTCTAATGTTTATAGTCTCTAGTATACTAAGGGTAGATGCATGAATACGGCCCAGGTACAGATAACTTCACTTTTAATCCCACTCGTTAGATGCATACCTCTGAGCTATAGTTTTCTACCCAGGCATTAACTCGGGCTAACCTTATCCAATCCTTTTACCATGTGCCTCAGTGCTCATTTTGAACCCCACTTGTATACATGTTTTCCAGATAGTGGATGTGAATCCACTGTCTAAGGTTTCAGAACAGGTTTGGGTTGGTTCTCTTTCAAATTGCATTTCTATGCTGCTCTCCAGATACAACCTTAGTGCAAAGAGATGGTTCTCACAGCAAGTACTAATGGTCCTGACTCCAAGCAGGCGTATACCAAACACTGGCACAGTGAAGTGTGAATTCTCTGCACATGTCTGCCATCAACTTCTTGAATCAGTAATTAGAGAACAGACAAAGATACAGGCCCTGCGTAGAAACTTCTTCATGTTGAACAACAGAAACTACAGCCCCCCCCCCACCGCCAAAGCTACCAAATGACCGTACTTAGGAAGCACTAATAAGCACTCCTTTGCAAAACGAGTTCCTCCGTGATTTTTTTTTAAAGTAACCCTTTCTCCATCTTCTTTAGGTTATTATCAGGGTCTCTAGCCTCCAGTTGCAGGAAAACCAGCAACACGGCTCCTTTCTCTTGGAAATGTCATTATCCCCCTATGCTAAACCCAGGGTCATTCAAAATGGATCCTACTGGCCCCACTAAACACATGCAGAAATGCACACACATTATCTCGCTTACATTCTACTACAACCATGCATGTGCCACATTTTTACTAAAACACAAACCCACCCCACACATCTCCTGTACCCCCCCCCCCCCCCCACTCCCCCCACCACCCACACCTTGCACAAGGTTTTGGGTTTCACATAACAGCGAACTTGACACGACGGGGGTCAGTAGACTGCGCTGTCAATTACTAAAAGAAAAGGGTCTGGTCACACTTGGAATTCACAAGACATTACCACTATAGCTTTGAGGTACACCTAGGGCATGGACAATAGTTCACTGTCCATTATGAGGGCTCGATTGGTGTAACCCTCCAGGTCACAGGCCTGGTCCTGAACCTCGCATTGTGTAGGCCGGTTATAGGACCCTGCACTCTTTCTAGGTTAGTGTGATGCCTTGGCCAAAATAAGTCCGAATTCCAGTTTTGCATGCAGTCAGGCAATCGGTGCAGGGGTGTACAAGCCCGCTTAGCTTGCATAGGGCAGTCCCATCCTGACATAACCTGAAAACTCATTCCAGTGTATAAACATATGGCTTTATATGTAGTTCACAAAGTTGTTGGGGAGCCTCCTGTTATGTAATTTTTCATCTCCAACTGTTTTGGTGCATGCCTACAGTTCAGTCGGCGTTTCATTGTGGTTGCTTTGGTGTGTTTTTTGTTTTAGTACAGGAGTGTTTGCGAGAGCCTAGATTTCTAGTTGCAGAGACATTTTTGCTGCACGGAGGTGTGCAGGCATGCGCGTCTAGATCCCTTTACAGAGCTTTTCAAATACTTGAGGGGGCGTACGTTGCAGCTGTCTAGGTGGTTTAGAGGCTACTGCAGCAGTGTTTCTGCTTCTCAAGCATCAGATCTTTCACAGTTTCACATACTTGAATTATTCGGCATGTACAGGCTGGGAGTTCTCTGTTACAAAAGTGGTAGTAAACGCTTGGTAAGCGATGCATTCTGTGCCTTCCACTGACCTCGTTGTACCACTAACACCAAAGATAGGTAAGAGAAGATACTAGAGTTATAAAGATTCAGTAATAACCCGGTAAGGCCACCTGGGACAACTGATGCTTCCTAATAATATTTTCTGGTACCAATTTGTGTGTGGACGCTGACCCTTTGGGCCGGGTTGCTATTTTAGTCTGAAAAGGCCTTTTGCGATTTTTATTACATTTTAATATAGAAAAGCTACAAAATGAAATGATTCAACAAAAGGTAGATGCACGCATATGGGGAAGTCTGTGGGTCTGAGCTCTCACCCAAAAAGATTTGTATGACGTACATTCCTGTGTATAATGAGCAAGTAAGTGGTCAAGCAAGTTAAACCAAAGGGACTAACAATTGTAAAAGGAAAGTATAGGAATGCACATGTGATGTCACGCGCACAAGGGCGAGCTTACCACAAGCCCATGTATTTAGAGTCCTCTGCATAGCCTGTGGGTATATGTTTGAATACTGGAAGGGCTGCAAAAGATTAGTATGTCACAGAATTGATGCTTGTCCGCGCTAGTCGACAAGCATAATTCGATCCGGTCTAAAATAGCACCTTTGGTAGCTGTACTGTTGCTATTATGTCTTGACTTTGGTTGTGGTCCCCCATCCAACTTACAAGTCCAACTACTGTGACCTGCCTCTGAGTGGAGCAACGATGGTGTGCAGTGTGCAGTGTTTGCGAACTAGAACTGGGGGTTGAAACCCACGGGCTTTCTGGGGAGGGGCGGGGGAGTGGGGGGAGAATCACTCCTACATGTATTTCAGTTGCTGCCCATAGGTCTGGCTTCTCTGTACCCTTCATGCCGGTTATTTCCGATCTGCAAATAGTAATCTGTTCGAAAAGAGCTACAATGTGGTTGTTCCACACAAAAATGAAAGTGGATCAGAAATGCAGTCTGTTGCAGGAAGAAGAGAAAACCTGCCCTTTCCGAGCGCTGTGCCGTGAGTCATTTCACAGACAGCCGGTGAAATGCTAGCAGCTGTCAGCAGAGCCTTGGCAGCCTAGGGCACTGTAGGGTGTAAAGGGGGTGTAATCTGTGCCTCCTGGCACCCGGTTACACAGGGTGGGAGGGTAGCTCTGGCTCACAAATTCAATTGGCTGGAATGCAGTTCTGGGACTCCTGGGCCTTGGGTGCCCCGGGAGGGGTTGGGAGGGGGGAGTGGAGCGAATGGCTTCATGTTGCCGTTCAGTATGTTGCTGAAAGTTGTCCCTCTGTGCCTCCAGCACACATCTACTGAGAGGGGGCAGGTGCTTTGCCTCCAGCCACTTTGCTGTACAGTGGCATATTGTGGAGGGAAATATTTGCCATATTGCCCTCTCCTGACCACGAGCGTAGGTGGTGCCTTTTCTCCTAGCCCTTTATTATATGGGGTGGCACAGGGACTGAGCCACCCTTGCCAGGTACCAAAGCTCCTTTCCCTTCTGGCACCGTGCTGCAACAGGGATCGAAGTGAGTAAGGGGGTTGTACCGCCTGCCTCTTATCTGTGGGGAGGTGGCAGTGGTGTGCTAGCTATGCTTTCCAACTACTGACTGATGAGTAAGGATGGGAATTATACTCCTCATCCCTCACCTCTGCAGAAGTGGGCTGTGCCTTGTGGCCCTATTCTGTGTGAGAGAGAGAAGAGATGCCCTCCCTCCCGGGTGCTGCCTATCCGAGCAGAGTTTGTGCTTTCAGAATATAAATATTTTTCGATTTTTCAACGAGAATGTTAAACACATTTTTGACTTGCTCTTGTAGGTGCTGTCTACGGCAGTGTGTGCAGCTGATACCCTTACACATTGTACAGCTTTAGCACTTTGAGACATATAGCGCTGAGGCTGACATGAAAACTGTGGTGTAGATTCAAGTGCACACTGCGGTGATTTCCTTGTCTGCTTCAGTTTTATATATACTAAGATAAAATGTGTCCTCTACCTACCTTTAACAGCACCTATCACTGGAAGGCTCACCTCTCCCCCTGGCTCACCCTTCCTTTTGTCCAAAGGGGTGTATCAAACCTTTGAGCTATCCCAACTGGAGCATCCCCGCAGTACTTATGACCCGTTTACCTGAAGGGGATTGACCTAAGGAGCCCATAGTTTTATTGTTGGATAGTTAGTGGAGGTAAACTTGTATGTGCGGTTGGTGTGGCTTAAATAGTTTTAACAAGCGTCCTCACTGCATTTGCAGTAGTTAATGGTGCATTTGTGGAAGCTGCAAGTGTAGTCGCACATATTGCAATACCTCGATATTGCAGATGCATAGGCCGTGGGTGCTGACTGTGTGGCTTTCACTGGTGTAGTTGGAGAAGTTGTGGTATTATATCTTCCGTTGCAAAAACTATGGATGTTGTAGCTACAGGTTAATTTCCTGAATTATTCAATTACTTTAGTACTGTAGATAACAGAAGATACAAGAAGCCTGGACTAGGGTGTTCTAGTTATTTCCTGAATCTGGATGATTCACTTGGCATACATTTTTGCCTTTCAGTAGCTGATGTCTATGTAGCAATACCTTATTGGCTCCCAAGAAGGATGGCCGCCATCTTGGATGCTTGTTTCTTTGACTCCAAGCTTCCCAATAGCACCCGATCATCCGTTATTGTCTTTGATACTCGGCTTGTAATCTTTAACCCCGTGCTGCCTTTTTATGATGCAACGTGTACCCAAACGACAGCAACTAATGACAGCCTTTTTCAAAACCTACATTGAGTTCCTGGACCATTTGAATGCATTTTTTAAATGGATTCTTTTTTGCTTCCTTTTTAGATCGACATGGACTGAGGGAGCCCAAGAAAGTAGAAGACCTCCAAAGCAAGATCATCAGTTGCCTGAAGGAGCACGCCACGACCACCGTGAGTGAGCAAGGACGGCCCAACTGCTTGTCCAAGCTGCTAGGCAAGCTACCGGAACTGCGCACCCTCTGCACACAGGGTCTGCAGCGCATCTTCTACCTGAAGCTGGAGGATCTGGTGCCACCTCCTCCCATTGTAGATAAAATATTCATGGACACACTGCCTTTCTAAAGCACTTTACCAAAGGGCGGTCAGCCCATTGCACTGCACGCACAATCCTGGACACTGAATGAGCTCGCGTGGGCTCGCTAGCCACCGGAGACTTGGGCAACTTCGGAAGCTGCTGGCACGGTTCGCCTCTCTGTGGACTCTTCACTTATGCTTCGGAGAAGCTGCTATGTGCCTTCTTAAGAGACTCCAGTCCAGAATATCCTTCATTTCCCAATCTCCAGTGGCTTTGTACAGCTCATGGAGGCATTACCGCACTTTCCCATGTTCCCTTGCTCCCTGGTGCAGTATGCACATTGACATTTATATAAGGAGGACCTGGGGAGAAACTGCGCTGGACTAGTAGACAAAGCTCTCTATAAGCACGGACCCTGGTCTACTGTGGCCGTTTTGTAAAATCTTGTAAATAGAGACTGTAAATAAGAGAGGCACGCAAATGACGAAGCCAGTGAGCTAAGAAGCAAGGTGCCGACATGGAGAGGCCTCGTTACTGAAGCCTTGTCACCATTTGGCCTTTATGTACATTTATACATATACATAGTAATTTGGAGTAATGCAAACCCACGTCTGACGTTTATATGTGTATTTTTCTGGATTTAAAGTACGTGACATTTTTCTGATTATTATATATTTAATATATTGAATAAAAAATATACTGTTGCTCTCATGTTGCACTGCATCATTGCCCAGGGCATGCCATGTTCTCTCTTATGGCTAAAATGGGCAGCCCCGGGTGTAGATGCTAAGAGTTGCTAGGGAAATGTAGAACTCGTTGCTTTAAATGAAAACAGGTGTTAAGCTCCAGCTACTGCACTTGTTTTTGAAGGAAGATCACTCCGATAGTGCAGCGGGACACCGATTCAGAAGCACTCTAATGGCTGTAAAGCTTTTTCATGGGTTACAGGGACATTCAATAGCAATAGGCAGTAATGAGTGGTTACTGTTGCTTACCACCATGTCCTAGGGCCATCGAAACTGACTGCTGTACTCCATTGCATAAACCAGTTTCTGCCTTTGGGTACCTGACTTTCATGGGTTAGTGAGATCGAATAGTCGACACTGGATGTAGGTTGTTAGTATGCATGCCTTGGCCAAGCATGGGGAACATGTTGCCCATTATAACGCGTTGTATAACATTGTGGTACATTGTTGTACAGACATACAGACAGATAGACTGATTACACAGTATCAGTCACCACTGTGTAATTACAGTTAGGTCAGAGTTTCCATCGTAAGAGAATTTTTTGTTTCATTAATAAATTTGGCCCAAACGGGTTTTCTCCATGCAATTTCCTGTAGGGATTTTGGGAAATGATTAAGCATGGGCGAATTTTGCGAATCTGGCATTCGCGAATTTTGCGAATTTGCGAACTCGCAATCCGCAAAATCCGCGAATTTGCAGATTTTTTTTTGTGTTCGCAAGGGTTTCTGCCAGTTCGCGAGGATTTTGTACCAGTTCGCAATTGCAAACTTACTTGTCGGCACGCAACGGTCCCGACTATGTTGTTTCTACGACTTGTTCATCATCACAGGTTCACAGCACCCTCTGTTTCAACACTGCCACCCTCTGTTTCACCCATTCCACCCTCTGGTACATCAATGCCGCCCTCTGGTTCATCATAATCACTGTAGATTATGGGGGGAAAAAGCAAGCACACCTGCCCTGCTTCAACTGACATGAATTAATTTGGGGTTGATTTATTAATGTGTCACTGTTTTAAAATTCCAGTCTGCACCTACTTCCTTATCTGTAATTTGCTTTCTGTTGCAGTGCAATTTTTTTTTTCAGGACCTTTGTGGCCTACTTGTAGCTATTCTATGATCTGGCTGTGAGGGTCAGAGCAGGGTCATACAATTGTTGCAACTAGCAACTGAACTCTGGAGGGGCCCCAGTCAGGAAGCACTACAGGGAATGGTTACTAATGATGAATTTGAACTTTTGCACCTGCTGCTGAGTGCTTTCAGTTTAGCAAAACTCGTTTTTCTGCAGAACAGCAAATGTAATGCCAACAAACTTACTTGTGAAAGTGTATTTCTAATCCAAAAGTGATCCAAAGAAAGTCAAAAGGCCTCAAATCCAAAAAAGGGCAGGCAAATGTCAACCTGAGGAGTTATTCTGATAAAAATCATCATTTTCAGAAGGTCTATGCTGCTTGCTAGTGGATTTCTTGTGCAGAATTGCAAATTTTGTAATTTCGCGAGTGCGAGATTGTTGCTTCCCGCCGCACCTACATGTTCGCAATTGCAAACTTACACCGCACGCCGCAAAATTGTATCACCAAGAAAAAAAAATCCGCTGCGTGCAAATTTGTGGATTTTCGGTAAATTTGCGAGCGTTCGCGGTTTGCGAATTTACCGAAAATCCGCGAGCGGAACGGATTTTCCGCCCATGCTTAGAAATGATACAGAAAAAGCGAGTGAGCAAAATACCACCTAATTCGGCAGAAAGCTAGAACTTTACTTCGAAAGCGTGCTTCTTGTAATTTGGTGTAAATCTGAGTGGTGTTATTGCGTGGCTGTCGGGGTTTGGCCAGGCCCTGCGGCCAATCCCCTGCTGCACACAGTTGAAGCCCATGCACAGCGGGGATGACTGCTAGCAGGATGTTAGGTGAAGGACCTGCAGCCAATCCCCTACTGAGCTCGGCCACATGCTATGCTCCGTGAGGGAGTTTGTGAACATTATGATGAACACTCTAAATTCCCTGAAAAAAGAACGTTTAAGGTGAAGTTACAAGTTACAGTAATGATATAGTTTGTCCTTGTAAGAATATAAAAACTAGTTTTAAAACCAAAAAAACACAAAAATGAATCAGTTATAGTATATTGAGCTAACTATAACTTGCACTACTGCCATACACTGCATATGACCTCACACATTCACTCGTGATCTGTTTAATGACATTATTGATGACATCCCTGAGGTTATCATGCAATCATTGTGACACGCTCTTCTAGTGTTTGTGGTCTTGATGTAAATCAACACTACAGGTGTGAACATTTTTCTGTTTACCTAAATGTAATTACCTCTTAAAGACTTCAAATTACCTGCAAATTTAAGGCAAGAGGTTGAGAGGTATACATTTGCCACTGTAAAGACACTTTCTTCCACGTGTTATGGACAGCAGTCTGTAGTTCAGAAAAATGCACTAAACATATTCCTGCAATGGTCATAATGACGACAACCTTACATGTAATGCTTACACCACCAGTATGAAATAAACCGTATCTCAGTAGGACATCCCTATATTCTATTGTATATTATAATCTGCAGTGCCTCAAAATCTTCAGCAAATTTCTGGAAATAAACATCCACACTTTAAAAATGTCATTGCTACATTTAATTTGTCTCAAGAACCTGCTTTGCAACTATTTTATATGGGCACGTGCCCACATATCCACTGGTAAATTTTGTATTGTAAACCAAACTTTTATATTTTCTAACAGTTTTTTCATAAAAGGCTTTGGCTTTAAGACTCGATTTCAAACATACCTCTGCAATCCACATTAGGTGCGCTCACCTGTAATCTTGTTTAACTGAGAATAATATGCGCACCCTAAACTTTAGTGACTTGTAAATGGTGTACCACATAACTTTTAAGAAGCACAATCATGCTTGTTTACACAATTTACCTGCTATGAACACATAACTCTACACTCAATACATCAGTGATTCAATCAATTATGTCATTTAACATATCAGTGGAGTAATATGTGCAATCGTGCATTGCGGGGGTACATGCAATCGTTGGCTCAGTAAATTATAACTGGCGAATGTCAGGGTTTCTTTTGTTTCAAAACAATAGTTTTTAAATGATTGGAAGGCCTAACTATTACGTTAATTTAAAAAAAATTCTGTGACTACATACACTCACTTGTTAAGTACTTATTTTTGGGTGGCAGTCCTGCCAAACTCTTTTTTTTTTTTTTTGCTTATACATTTTTTGGCGTTAAACCGCCCATAACCCATTTTTTAAACCCCTTGCCTCCTTTTACCACTACCCTCTTCTAAAACCTAAAAAAACCCTTACTACGCCTTACCCACCCATGAAAACTAAAAGCCTTTTAATTCCCTTTACCGCTACCCACCCATTAAAATTTTTGTTTAAATGATATACGTTCCATCATATATACAATGTAATAAAGTTAATTTCCTGCATAATAAAGTACCTAAGAAAAGGGACTGCGTTGTACTTAACTGTGTAATCAAGTATGCGTGCTATGGGTAATATACCATCAAAACCTACTCTAGGAGGCAGCAGGAAGGTGTAGTACTCCCTGGGGCCAAGGTCGGCGGCAAACCTTGTTAAAGCCAAAACTGGTCTAGTGTTGCTTCTGTTTGTTTTGTAATGTTGAAACTATTATTGCATCTTAATGAGACCTTGCTGGAATCTTTCATATCTGTTAGGTCTAGACCTATTTGTGGTAGGCATTCCATTGTGCGGTTGCTCATAATGATTGACCAGATGATCTGACTTATCCTCTCATTTTTCCATTGAAGGCCTCTAGCAACAGGCTGATAGGTTTATGGGTGTCAGTGGTGGCCCTCTTCGCCCTCCCCTTCTATGTACAGAGGTAATGGGAATCAAATGGTTTTCTGCGGTAAGGAAGGCCCTTTGGTTTTGTAATGTCAAGTGCCTATTGGCATGTTACTCCAATGCTCTATGCGACGGGCACAGTTGGCATCTTCTCTTTTGCTGAATTATGTGAGGGACCACATTTTTAAGTGGTTAAAAGTGAGTTAGGAACCCCTAGGTAACTTCTATGGTCCAGTCTTGACACTGTAGATTCGGTGGCCAGGTCTCTGGGCTCCTTGGTGGTCCTTCATAGCCATGCCTGGCTTGGTTAGTTAGGTCTCTACTGAAAAATGCGGGCAAATGTGCTGGATGAGGCCTTCAGTGGTTCTCGCGCCTTTGGCAAACAAGCTTCACCTGGCCTAGAGGGATGTGCCATTGCCCAATCTTTGGAGTTTACCTCTGTTATGAGCATGCTCAGCAGGCTTCAAAGAAAGCTCAGAAGCATCACCTACACGCCTGCTGTGATCATCCGCTTTTTCCACCCACTTGTAAATAAGGGGTTGCTAGTACCGTTGAGGGTTACGAGACCAGACTCGGCAGTTATTTTCTCTTTGTCATCCCTGTCTTCTCCTGTGCATAAGAGGTAGGCTGTTTTGACACTTGTTCAGGCTGCTAGGCTTTCAGCCTATATGGATGTTTTATCCCTGGTGCAAGGCTGGCTTGTTGAGCTGCTTTGCTTCTTGCCATCTGTCTGTTAGATTGTTTCCAAGTAAAGGAATTTGACTGCTTAATTCTCTGCAAGGTAGCCCCTTTTATATAGGGGGTGTCTCAAGAGGTTCCTGACTGGGATCCCGCCCTGTGTTTGGGTATGGTCAATCTTAGTAATATATTTCTTCTTGATTTGACATTTTGCCCTGGTTAGGGTATGTACATTCCGTTCTGATTGCTGAATAGATGTAGTATGGAGGCTTCATGTCCTCTCATGGTAGTTGGATAACGAATGCCTGAGTCCATGGTTTGGATCTCAAGGGATCATCGTGGAACAGAGTTGCTTAATGTGGCGTGTTGGTTTCTTATGAACCATGAGATTTCAATCTCTAGACTGCCTTTTCTCAGCTTATAAGTTTTGCCTGTGGTATTGAGTGAGCATGACCAAATATATCTGTTTTTATGGAGATTTCCCTTCCTAAGGTAATCAGCATTTAGGATGCCTGCCACCTTTTGGAGATCACGTGATTTTAACCCATTGGAGTCGGCCATGGTTCCACTGCTTGATTCCCAAAAGTAAAGATTCTAATGGATCCTTCTACCTGCAGATGTCTCATCTTTGAATACCCGCAGATTCCAGCCTGGAATCGGAAACTCTTCACAAAGCTTTCAGATGCCGGTATGGGGCACTGGCTCCATGTCAACCCCAAGGTGGCATTGCAGTGACCTCACCGTAGCCATATAGCACCCTCTTTGGTGTCCAGACGTCAGTTCTGCATTTTTTAAACACCTTTCAATGAGGGCCCAGAAATTCTTTCCTCCATCGTAAATTGAAGACATTTTGCTCTCTTGTTTATTTTTGGTGCTGTGGTGGGGCATGCCCCCAACAAGGCAATTGGGGTTTGAGCCGCACTGCAGGTGTTATTTACAAATGTCCATCACAGACTCCAATTATTGCTGTTTGCAGGGACTTGGCTTGAGACCTAACTTATCTTTGCGTGACCTCTGCCATGAACCCCAAGGTCATCGAAAACTGGGAGGCCAAGCTCTTTATTTTCTGTATCAAGCAGGATCATAAGGGTTCATGAGCGGTCGAGATCCAGGTCACCTTCACATTCATTCATCATTTTCCACTCCTTCACCCATTATGTCAAAATCTAAGAGTAAGTTGCCTCCACCATTCTATCCGATCTGTAGTAGGTGCAGGAGTTCAGAAAATGTCCTTCAACTAGCAGGAGTGTAGTCTATCTGTCTGTGTAGGAGCTCAGTTATATTTTCGACGGCTCATCTGACCTTTGTATTTTCAGCAGCATTGTCGGTTGTGTTGACTGTAGTTCTAATAGTACTCATTGAGAGTTTTCCTTCAAAACAGGCTTTTATGTTTTATTACACATATTCAGCCCATTTATGTAGAAGGTGCTCCTTGGAAGTGGGCTTGTGCTGTTGTTGCAGCAAGTGACTGAGAGGTGACACGCCGGTCTAGCACTATTTCCGTCCTCTACATTTCCATCCTCAAGGATTGCCCCTCATTTTGTAAAATTTGTTCCTCTCACTAGTGTTAGTGTCTGCTATTCTTGACTGACTAAAGTATACAATTAGGACCTGTCTTGGCAGTTGGAGCTGGACTGTTCCCATTGGAGCAGGGTAAAGGCTAATTGGAATATAGCTGGGTCCAAACTGAGGTGACATGGTGTGCAAAATAATGATGGACAGGGATGCGGCCCCAAGTAATTCCCCATGGTTAATATTAATTCAAGCATTCCATCCATCACTTTTTGTATACTTGTCAGCTTCTCATAGGGAGGGGGGGATCACACTGGGAAGTTAATGATAGTTCTTTCTCTTTCTTTGGGGTTTATACTTTTGTATTCACGTTTTAGATTTATACAGTCCGGTCCAAGGTTACTCTTCCAAGCCGTTTTGTGTCTGTTCCTTTGTTCTTTCTCCTATAGGTATGGATGGGAGTAAGTCTTCCTCTCCTATTCTTCTATAGGGACGGCTTCGCTCCTTGCGCAGGGATCCCCTCGGAAACAAACATAAGGAAACACGGTTGACCGTTTGGTACTGTGAAACGAAGGGTAGGGAAGGGGCCTGTGTAGGAGGTGACACCTTTTAGCTTAAAGCGAACAGTGCATTTGTGACCAACACCGTACTTCTCCTGTTCTCGTGAACAATTCTGGTTCTAGGTGCCCTCCCTCTTACTTACTTTCTCTTCTCACCCAGTTACCCGTGATCCCCGCATTCGGGACAGTACCTGGCGCAGCCACATTCCTCCTGGAGCGTGGCTGGGCCGAGTGAGTTGTCGTTGGCCTCCTGGCTTCTGCTTCTCGGAGGGGTCTTCCTTCGCATCTGGTGTTACTGGCGCTTTCTCGATTTCCCCTCGGCTTCGTCTGTCCCTCGGGGCGTCCTCGTGCTGCTCTTCTTCCGCCTTCGTCGTCCGTCTCTCTCTCTCTCCCTCACCTCGTGATAGGCTCCTTTCTTGTAGTGTCCCTGGAACCTTGGAACTGCCCTCTTCCTGGAGGCTGAGCTCCATGCTCTTAAAGGGATAGTCTGTGTACGGAGCCTGTGTGTGAAAGAAGAGGACCAGGTTCAGGTGGGTCGCAGGGGAGTATAATGCCTTTTCCTCCCTACCATCACTGGCCCAGTGACAATACTTTAGTATTGTGAGAAGCTGGCTTGGTATATGATGCACACTTATGTAAGTGGGCATTTTACACCAATCCAGACATCCCTTATGGTGAATTTAGTGGTCTTAGACAACCTTAGAAAGCTCTCTAAGTGGTACCTATGGTGGAGAGCAGCCTTATGGCTTAGTCCAGAAGGAGTGTAAAGCATCTTGTTTTACCAGAATCTAATCTTCTTGATCTAGATTAAGAGAAAAAGAACCATATGGTGTATTTAAGAAAATATGTATTTATTATATAACACTCACTTACACATACAGGTATCTCCTAGCCGGAGATACACACAATGCCTTTTACTTTTAAATAGAAACAAGTAAGTAGCACGTAATACACAGTGGTCACCCCGGGCGGGGGGGGGGGGGGACCAATCCATCTACTAAATGTGTGGAATGCGAACCAAGACTCTAGTCGTCTGTGCCCAGAAGGGGTAGAATTGTTGGAGACCCAAGGAACCGCCCGAGGTAAGTAACTAGGAGCCCCACCGAGGTTGTGTGCTAAGTGAGAACACTACTGCGTGAACTATACAAGTCAATGGGTAAGTTGCTGTTGCAAGTTTAAAGAAGGACCCTTCCCAGTGGACCCTGAAGAAACCCAGTGGAAGACAGTAGGTTGGAGAGCCACCCCACCCGTAGATACCTTAGGAACCAGGATGCCTGCTCCAGGGAAGCCCGGTGCATAGGTGTGAAGTGACTATTGTCAAAATAAGAGACCCCCTGAAAATACTAGAATTTCATAGGACAGGGAAAATGCAAATATCAACTGTAACAATCCTAAAGGGCAATAATTACATATTGAGCCCTATATGCAACAACTTTAATAAATATTTAGACTCCGTGTACAGCACATTTAGATTAAAACTTCCATGTTATTGAAATAATTTCATATATAAAATGTAAAAATTCTGACAAACATAAATCACTAAACAACCATTATACGTCAGAACAGACTCTTGAAATTGCGAGGAATTATACATAACCAATAATTACAACTGAAAAAAACAATATTTTTATATGAACGAGATCACTATAGTTTGTCGTTCATATAAAAATTTGTTTTTTTCAATTGTTGTAATTATTGGTTATGTATAATTCATCGCAATTTCAAAGTGTTATGATGTGTTATGGTTGTTTAGGAATTTATGCTTGTCAGAATTTTTAAATTTTATATATGAAATTATATCAATGAGATGGAAGTTTTAATCTAAATGTGCTGTACACTGAGTCTAAATATTTATTAAAGTTGTTGCATATAGGGCTTGATATGTAATTATTGCCCTTTAGTTGCCTAGGATTGTTACTGTTCATATAGGTGTGAAGTGGAGTCAGAAACCGCTGTTGATTCCAATGGAGGACTTCAGAAAGATGCTGCTGCTGGAAAAGATGAGTGTCCAGTGGGACCCAAAGGTGGATTCAAGATGTGAAGAACCTGCAAGCAGAGGGTACAGAGTCTATGCCACTCAGGAGTGACCTCCTGTATGGTGCACAGGCACTGACGTTGCAGCAGAGGAGCAGGGCGACAAGATCAGGAGCAGCAGGAGTCTTCCTAGTTGCAACCTTGATGCCCAGAGCGAAGTCCAGAGTGCCCAGACGGTTGAAGAAGTGGTGTCGGAAATTAATCTTGACCCACAACAAAGCTAGGGACCCACACACAAGTAAGCCCTTAAATACCCTAAGGAAAGGGTTGGAACTATTCAGGGGTCCCTCCCAAAGGAGGGGCTGGGCAAGGAGGAGAGTACTCCCCTGTCCTTTGTCCAGTTTTGCGCCAGAGCGGGAGCCAATGGCTCCTTAAACTGGTTTGAACTGAACTGCATGGAGGGCACCAAGTGCGTCCTGCACGCAGACTACGTGGCGCTGGCAATCACTCCCACCCTGCCTCAATACACTAAATCCTGTCTGGGAGGTGTTCACACCTCCCTGTGACAGGATACCTATTGCTCTGCCCTCCCCAGCCCGAGCTTGACTCAGCAGCAGGAGGGCACAAACAGGTCTTCGGCCGGCAGTAGCCCTGGCTTGCTGTCCGGGTCTGGAAGAATGGTATCGAGAGCACCAAAGGAGCTTTACAGTGCATGAGATTGTACCTCCCACACAGTGTACGGTGTGTAGGGATGATTCCAACATGTTTGATACCAAACATGATAGGATTTGTTGCATCCAGTTTCGAGATGGTCACCGCAAAATGACGCAGTGCCCCTCTGTCATATGGCTGTCTCACTTACGACCTGGGAGAATGGACTCCATATATCTTAGAGGTGTCCTGCTCATGCAGGGCACCCTCACACATAGAACCAAGCACCCTTCCTTCAAGATTGCAAAGACCTGCTGTAGGGGTCGCTTATAGGTTTTAAGTGCAGTGGCTTTAGATAGAGGGAAACCAATATTTTTCATAAGTAGTGCTAACACCAGCTTACACAGGCTGCAATGGCTGGCCCGTAGAGCTAGCTTGATTGGTCTCCCATAGGTGGCATAATACATTCATGAGCCTGGGGGGACCTCGGGTACCTATGCCCTGGGTACCTTAGTACCATATACTAGATACTGATAAGGGTACCTCAGTATCCAATCTGCGCTGTACCGAAGTACTTACCATTACCCTTTAGGGGAGAAAGCAAAGAGCCTGATTAGCAGGATCCCAGTCAGACTAGTCCGAAACAGCATTACATCAAGTAAAAAGTGTGGCTTACCATAGAAGCGGATCCTACTTTCCCACAAGTATGTTTTACTAAGTGGGACAGGCAAAGACCGTATGTGGGTTTTGTGCACACTGTCACTGTAACCAAGCTATACCTAGCTGATGAGTCCAGAACAAGGGTGAAACTGGTCCTGGGGTTCTTGTGCTCCGGTTCAGGGAGGACCTGACATGGAAGTGCGTGCTGGACTGTTCCCATTGGTTAGGGGTTAAGGCTAATTTGCGTATAGCTGTTTCCAAACTGAGGTGGCATGGTGTGTAAAGTAACAGTGGACAGGGATGCAGCCTGAGTAATTACCAGTGGCTGAGATTAATTCAAGAATTCCATCAATCACTTTTTGTATGCTTTTCTTTACCAGGTAGAGTAGTGGTGATGTGGATTTGTTTTCAATGCCCCTTTTAGTGTGGGTCATCAACCTGGCGCTGTCTCTGCTGAAAGGGTGCTAATCACGTTTTCTAGGGTGTCTTTGAAATTCTATTTTTCTTCCTCACATGCACCTCCCTGTCCTGCTTGACCTGGACTGTGGATTGAGATTGCGATTTGCCCATCATCGAGTGGCTGTATGTCTATTCTGTTCAGTGCTGGTTCATTCTTGCTCTGGGGTTTGGTGTCCTTCCACCTGGCTCTTAAGTAGAGTATGATACTGTTGCTATTTTGACAATTTTCCGCTTCAGTGTTTTCAGTCTCTACCTCTGGTGGGAAAGAAATGTACGGGGAAGTGTTCTGCTGAACATTACCAAGTTTTGTTCGTGGCATTGTCCATCATCATACCATTTCTTTTAGCATGTATTGATGCATACTTTGGTCTCTTCTTGGATTATTGACCAATCTTGGGCTGATTGATTCCTTTTGCATGGTTTAAGGCAAAAAAAGAAAACTAACACATGACCTGTATGGCAAGTTTTCATAGAATTTAATGGAGTGGACACTTTTCAATGCTTTTTTGTTGAGAATGTTGCTAGTCCGGGTCGCTTGCTGGGATGAAAACAGGTATTTTCCATTAAATTAAGTGCAGCCAGCAAGAGCGCAAATTGGATTGCTGTGCTAAGGGCATTCGGTGCCTTGTATGTCATTGTTTCTAACAGGGATGTGTAAAGCGATTTGCCTGCCTGGGTCCATATGCGACCCTCCTTTCTTGGGCTTTCCCTCTTACACTCCAACTGGGGTTTATTGCTTTAATATTGATATATGAGCTGTGGAATCTGCATATAGATTTGTCCATCAGAATATGTTACTTACTTAGTCAACAATGTTTCTGATGAGTACTCCACCTGTACATTTTTCACTGACAGCCTCGCCATCTTTCTGAGACCTGGCTAATAAGACTTCAGGTTAGTTTTGTGTGCTGCAATTGTGATCTTCCTCAACCTTGTTTTGGCCTCTAAGGGAATGGAAAACAAGTCTGCCAAAGAGCCTGAGTGGTGCCATATGAGGCTCTGCTGCTACATCTGGGGAGGCACTGGAGTCACGAGTTGAGAAATGGCGACATCTGTCAGTGCAGAAGTGATAATTCAACTTTTCCAGATTCTCTCTGACACTTGAGGGGATTCATCAGATGAGTCAACAGGCACAAAGAGCAGCCATCACAAACATTATTACCAAAAGTAGGTAACCTATTCTAATAGATACTTTTAACTTCAGACTCCTCACCTTTTAAATATCCTCCAGTATTGAATCTTTCATATATTCAAATGCTTGTATCTTCCCTGTCGTCCTGGTGGGAGTCTCACGGTAACCAAATGACCATAGCAGTATTATAAAACTGCATAGAAAAAGTCCCATAGGGAATCCTATTATTTGCCCACCAAACCTCATCATTATTTGGTCCAAAACTCAGCCAACCAGCTGCCAGCTCTGACATCACACTCCCCAGCAGAGCCATCATACCTCAGATTTCCAATAGTCTCCCTGAGCTCTGCTCAGTTTTGTTCCTGTGTGAACTTTTCACCTTTTCAACTGAAACTTCTTTCTACTGGATTTAAGATACTGTGTTACTTCTCTTACCTACTATGGCTAAAAGCTCTAAAAAGAGGCTTTTCAGGCCCTGTGGATTCTGTGGAAAACCTAGACTATATTCTGAGGATCCACATAAGGACTGTTTGTACTGCCCCCACCCTAAACAGGTGCCAAAGGACTGCAAACACTGTAGAACATTTTCCGCAAAAACCTTGAGAGACAGGGAGGCACATTTATTATTGTGGCTTCAAAAGAAGAAAGCCACTTCAGATACAGACTCTGAGGAAGATACTCAATCATCCATGAAGAGGAAGTCTTCTGCTCCTGAGGAAAAAATAGATCCAAAAAAGCAAAAGAACAAAGACAAAGAAGCCTCTTCATCTTCATCTTCTCTTCCTCAAACTCCCTTAAAAAAGTCATCTGTATCAAGGGGGGTGTCTTCTGCTCCTTCTTCTAAAGTAGGAGTATCACCGGCTTTGACTCCTGTGAAAACGTCGATGACGACTACGATATCGACGACGACAGCTGCGTCGACGACGAAAACATCGTCGAAGAAAGGTTCGTCGACTATCCCGTCGACGGAAAGAACAGGGTAGACACCGAAGACCGCGCGATGACATCTTCGTCGACGGCACCATTGGCGACAACTACTTAGTTGATGACAATTCGTATTTCATCGTCGATGGGAACATAGCCGGGAGCTCCGTCGACGACATTCTTTAGGTCCCCGAAGACAAAGTCGTTGATAACTTTGAAGTCCTTTCCACGGTCGACGGGCTCGTCGACGGCGAAGAAATCTACGGATTTTACAAGCTGGACTAAGATTTCACTGCTACCACCATCAAATCTGCTAGATTTGCAGTCCGAGGATGAGTAGTCGACGGGAGTGGCTTATAGTCCTTCCCAGCTTCAGATAAAGTCAGGACACTGACGATGACTAGTATCAAGAAGTTCAGGAGGTGTTTTCTTTCTCCAAGATTGTCCAGTGACTGAATCAAAGAGATATGAATCTGTTCAGCAGTCATATGATTATGAGGAGGAGGAAGAAGTACAGCAGGAGGTGAGAGAGGAGTCCGTCTCCATGCCAATTTCTCTCGTGACTGATCTACGTCACATGATTAACGACTACTATCATCGTTTTCCAGAAGCGAACGCTCCAGCCTCAAAGCCTGCAGCAAGTCCAGCTCAAGTAGCTCAACCTACACCTTCAGTTCAGAAGATTCGATCTACCCCAATTATTACAATTAGAGATGATTTGGCGTAGAGTGATGGAGATCAACCGGAAGAAGGAGAACTTCTTCAGGAAAGTCCAGTTGGGATAGAATGGGATCAATATATTATTCCTACTATGCCGTCTCCAGCAAATTCTCCTCCTCAGGACATTGAGGGATTCCATGATAATATGGAGAAGGCCTCAAAGATTCGAACTCCCGCTTCCAGTTCAAGAAACTGAATATTTTTTATACGATTTCAAGGAAGAGTCAAGAAACTCTATCCGAGCAATCCCTATTATCGAGTTCATTTGGGAAGAGGGATTGAAACTTATGAAAAATCCGTCCTCTGTCGCAGCCTCGGTGCCTAGGATACAGAAAAAGTATTGGGCACCAGAATCCTCTCTGGCATGTTTAATTGGGCATCCACAGCCAGAGTCAGTGGTAATGCAGGCCGCACAATGCAATTAAAAAAATCCAGTTTCAACATCTGCTGCCCCTCCAGGCAAAGAGGGAAGAAGAATGGATGGTGCGGTAAAACGCTTTGCAGTGATGGCAGCAGCCTCCATTAGAGCCTCAAATGCGTTAACCCTCATTTTTTTTTTTTGCAGCAAATCAGGTAGTACAAACAGATCATATGTCATTCCAGCCGTTGCCCATTATATATGTGGTTCTCCATTGCATCTGTCACACAGCCATTTAGCTCACACCCCGGAGGTCGAGCGGCGCAATAGCGGAGAAAGTTCTGTGCTGGGGAATACAGCATGATTCAGCGACAACCGGTTGTCTGGAAGATGGCAGGGCTGCTTTTCGGACCTCACATTCCCCCCATTTTCGCAATGCCTTAACAAACCGGATAGCCCCTCTTCTCTATCCCCGAACAACATCCCCCCTCCCGCCCATCCCTCCCAACCCCCCTCCTAGTTCTACTCCCCCCACCCCTCTCCCTGCCCCCCACCCCCCCAGGCGTGTCAGAGTACCACTAGTGCGAGTTAGCATCCATCCCAACTAATCCAGACCCGAAGCAGACCATCAGGAGTAATCAACTAAAACTGCCTGTCATCACGTAGGAAGTAGGGAAACAAGGGAGGGAGGCTAGGCCACCACCACCCCAGGCGGCGGTTCTGCCGGCGCAGAGCTATGCGCGGGGGTGTCTTCATCATCCAGGTCCAAAAGTGTGAGGTCTAAGACCAACCATTCCCATGCCCTGGCCCTCTCCAGAGCCGCGTCATTGCCTGCCCGAAGCGCAGACTGCATGCGGAGCTCCCCCTCACATCGGGCCCATTTGTGGAGCTCAGCCTTCCATCTCTCTACAGTGGGGTCCCTACTGGCCTTCCATTGGGATGTTATGGCATGTTTCGCTAAAAGTAGACCTAGGTCCAGAAACTTGCTAGTAATTTTGTTCTTTGATGTGTGTGGGAACCAATGTAGGATGCAGCGTGCCATGGTGAGTTGCAAGTCCCTCTCCGTAACCTCCCTCAGTCTATCCACTACCTCCTGCCAAAAGGAACGCAACTCTGGGCAGGACCAGAACATGTGCTGAAAATCAGCCAAGTCCGCCGGATGGGTCGGGAAATATTTATGCAATTTGTCAGGGGTCAGGTAGGCCCTGTGCAGGACATAGAAGTGCACCAGCTGGAATCTAGCGCTGCGCGTCCCGTTCCGGGCCCGTTCCACTATGCTAGACCATGCCTCCTCAGGGATCTCCGTTGTCAGGTCAGCCTCCCATCTCGCCTTCAGGGACAGCAGTGGGGTGATAGTCTCCGAGACCGTGCGCCTATATAGGCACGTGACAGCCTTGACCGTCCCCGCCATCATCACTACGTATTGGCAGCCCAGCGACAGTGGTGGTTCCGACATGCCCGTCTTCCAATGCTTGCGGATCGCCGTCGTCAGCGCCGCATGAAGGAGGAAGTCACCCCCCGCCAGTTCAAAGCGGTCTCTCAAGAGGTCAAAAGGCAGCAGCACACCATTCTCATAGAGGTCTCCCATGGACGTCCGCCCCTGCAGCTCCCAACTTTCCAGTCGGTGCCATGAGCCTCCATGCGGGAGCGCCCCGCACAGCTTGAGCGGGATCTCGGGTGCATATGGGACTGCAATACGGCCCCTCCGGCGATATCTATTCCAGCATTTCCGGGCCGTCGCAAATTCCTGGGTGAGGTGGAAATCTCCCATCGGGAGTCCCAGAACAATCCGGGATAACACCTGAACCGGTCCCGCCGGCTCCCATGATCCGTCTTCCTCTCTCCTGGCTCTCGCGACCCATTGTGTCAGCCATTGCAGCTGAGCCGCCAGGTAGTATAGTTCATAGTCGGGCACCGCTAGACCTCCTTCCGCTCTAGGACGGAGAAGTGTGTTGTGCGCCACCCTGCGTCTGCCCGCCCCCCACAGAAAGCCGATCACCATCGACCTCAGCCTCCGGAAGTAGCTCACCGGGATCCAGATCGGGAGGGTCCTGAAGAAATAAAGCAGTCGCGGCAGGGTCACCATCTTAAGGAGCGCCACTCTCCCCATTAGGGACAATGGGAGCGTGCTCCAGAAGTCGAAGTTCACCTTAGTGAGCCTGATTGCCGACCCAATTTTGCCCTCGAGGATGTCTGCTTTATCATTGAAGATCGAGGTGCCTAGGTAGCGAAGACTCCTCTCCTCCCATGTCACCCCATCCGTGGACTGAGAACATATTCTGCGTGGGTGGATCGGGAACAGGTAGGACTTCGTCCAGTTCACCCGGAGGCCGACACCCTGCTCAAAGATTGTAGGAGGGACTTGGCCCCACGCAAGGAGGCAGCCGAGTCCGCCAAGAACATCAGCAGATCATCGGCATACAATGCGATGTGGTGTACTTGTCCATAGACATCCAGCCCCTGATATGCCTGTCCCAGCCTGGCTCGCGCCGCTACGGGTTCGACCGCTATGGCAAACAATAGGGGGGAGAGAGGACACCCCTGGCGGGTGCCCCTACCCACCACACACACCTCAGAGACTACTCTTCCAGTTCTGACCCTCGCCGTTGCGTTCCGGTAGAGCAGTGTCGTCCAATCCACGAATCCCTCGCCTAGTCCCAGCGTACGCATGACATGGAAAAGGTAAGGCCATTCCAGGCTGTCAAAGGCCTTCTCCATGTCGACTGCGAACACTACCGCCTCATCACCGTCATAGGTGTCAGCTTCCAAGACCTGTAGGAGCCGTCGTATATTAAGCGCTGTGTTGCTGGTCGGGATAAAGCCGGATTGGTCCGCGTGGATCAACGTGGACATATGGGGGAGCAAGCGCGTTGCCAGGATTTTACTCAAGATCTTATAGTCCAGATTGAGCATGGACAATGGACGATACACCGCCCTGTCCCACGGCTGTTTGCCCGGTTTTAATAACGGGACGATAAGCTCTTCACCAGTAGTCACCGGTAGGCTGCCCAGCCGTTTCGCCTCATTGTAAAGCCACGTTAGTCGGGGTGCAAGGAGGTAGACGTAGGTGAGATAGAATTCCGTTGGGAGCCCATCGGAGCCCGGCGTCTTGTTCCTCGCCATACTCTTGATGGGGACTCTCACCTCCCTCTCCTCAATTTTGCCCCCGAGCAGCTTTGCGTCTTCCTCCACCAGCTCCGGCAAATCTAGACCCTCTAGGAAACCCCGGAATTCGTCCACCGACGGCAGGACCCTGCTACGGTAAAGCTCCGTTTAGTAATCATAGAATATCTCATTAATCCCCTGTTGGTCAAACCGCGCCGCTCCGGAGTGATCTCTGAGCTCAAGGATGACCGAGCTCCGGCGAGCCGGATTGGCCAGCCAGGCCAAGAGAGCTCAAGTCAAGTCAAGTCAAGTCAAAACATTTATATAGCGCACTACATACCCATAGGGTTTCAAGGCGCTTAGGGAGGGGAGGTGGATTATTTGTCAAATATCCACGTTTTAAGCTGCTTTCTGAACGCTAGGTGATTCTGGGTGAGGCGAAGGTAAGCGGGGAGTGAGTTCCATGTTTTGGCAGCTAGGTATGAGAAGGATCTGCCTCCCATGGTGGTCTTGTTGATGCGAGGTACATTAGCGAGGGCTTGGCTGGAAGAGCGGAGTTGGCGGGAGGGGGTGTAGAAGGACAGTCGAGAGTTGAGGCAATCTGGTCCGATGTCGTAGAGTGATTTGTGTGCGTGGGTAAGCAGTCGGAAAGTGATCCTCTTATTGACGGGTAGCCAGTGGAGGTCTTTAAGGTGACCAGAGATGTGTTCGTTGCGTGGGATGTCTAATATGAGCCTGGCTGAGGCGTTTTGGATTCGTTGTAGTTTCTTCTGGAGTTTAGCGGTGGTACCTGCGTAGAGGGTGTTTCCGTAGTCCAGTCGGCTCGTGACTAGAGCGTGGGTGACTGTTTTCCTTGTTTCGGAGGGGATCCAGCGAAATGTTTTTCTGAGCATGCGAAGAATGTTAAAGCAGGAAGAGGATACGGCGCTGACTTGTCTGTTCATTGAGAGTGAGGAGTCCAGGATGACACCAAGGTTCCGTGCGTGGTCTGTCGGGATGGGTGCATTTCCGAGGGCTTCCGGCCACCAGGAGTCGTCCCATGCAGAGGGGGATTTACCTAAGATGAGGACTTCTGTTTTGTCTGAGTTCAGTTTCAGACGGCTTTGTTTCATCCATTCGGCGACTTCTTTCATTCCTTCGTGTAGGTTAGTTTTAGCGGTGCTGGGGTCCTTGGAGAGAGATAGGATCAGTTGAGTGTCATCCGCGTAAGAGATGATGTTGAGGTTGTGTTGGCGGGCGATGGCCGCGAGGGGGCTCATGTATACGTTGAAGAGGGTGGGACTGAGTGAGGATCCTTGTGGTACGCCGCAGATGATTTCAGAGGCCTCGGACTTGAATGGTGGGAGGCGGACTCTCTGGGTTCTTCCGGTGAGGAACGAGGTGATCCATTCCAGTGCCTTTCCTTGGATTCCGATGTTTCTGAGGAGTTGTAAAAGGGTGCTGTGGCAGACTGTGTCGAAGGCTGCAGAGAGGTCGAGGAGGATGAGGGCGACTGTGTCTCCATTGTCCAGTAGAGTACGAATGTCGTCTGTTGCTGCGATGAGGGCGGTCTCAGTGCTGTGTTTGGCTCGGAAGCCAGATTGTGAGGGGTCGAGTGATTTGTTGGTTTCGAGGAAGGCGGCGAGCTGGTTGTTGACAGCTTTCTCGATGACTTTGGCCGGGAATGGAAGAAGCGAGATGGGGCGGTAGTTTTTGAGTTCGGTGGGGTCTGCTGTTGGTTTTTTCAGAAGGGCGGTGAGTTCAGCGTGTTTCCAATCTTCTGGGAAGGTAGCGGAGTTGAAGGAGCAGTTGATGACGTCTCGGAGGTGTGGAGCTATGACGGAGTCTGCTTTGTTGAAGATGTGGTGGGGGCATGGGTCTGTGGGGGATCCAGAGTGGATGGAATTCATCAGGCGGATGACGTCCTCAGTGGAGATTGGGTTCCAGGCGTTAAGGGTGTTAACGGGGGGAAGATGGCCATTTGATGGTAGGGTGGGTTGGTCTCCGGGTTGGTTGTCAAAGCTGTTGTGGATGTCAGCAATCTTGTTGTGGAAAAAAGAGGCTAGGGAATCGCAGAGGGTTTGAGAGGGGGTGATGTCGTTGGAGTTGGCCGAGGGGTTGGAAAATTCCTTGACGATGTTGAAAAGTTCCTTGCTGTTGTGGGCGTTGTTGTCAAGTCGATCTTTGAATGCTGTTTTCTTGGCTTTTCGGATCAGTTGGTGGTGAGTGCGGATGGCGCTTTTGAAGGTGTCCTTGTTGCTGGTGGAAGGGTCTTTTTTCCAGGTCTTTTCAAGGGAGCGGCACAGTTTCTTGGATTTCTTGAGGTCGTCGTTGAACCATGAGGCCTTCTTGATGCTAAGTTTGTGTTGGCGTTTTTTCAGTGGTGCTAAGGTGTCGGCGGTGTTGGATAACCAAAGGGTGAGGTTGGAGGCTGCTTCGTTGGCGTTAGAAGAGAGGGCTGGGGAGGTTTGAAGGAGTGATGTGGAGATCTGCTCTGTGGTGATTTTGTTCCAGTTTCTTTGTAGAGTTGGTTGGAGGTGGATGATGGGTTTCGGCTTGTTGTAGGTGAAGTGAACGCAGCTGTGGTCAGTCCAGAGGAGATCCGTAGTGTGGCTGAAGGAGACATGGTTGCTGGAGGTGAAGATGGGGTCGAGAGTGTGACCTGCGATGTGGGTGGGGGAAGTGACCAGTTGTTTAAGTCCGAGGTTGGCGAGGTTGTCTAAGAGGGTGGCGGTGTTGCGGTCGTTGTTCTTTTCAAGGTGAAAGTTGAGGTCTCCCAGAAAGATGTAGTCTTTGGAGGGGAGCGCGTGTGGGGTGATGAAGTCCGTGATGTCTTCACTGAATTTTGCGCGGGGTCCTGGTGGTCTGTAGAGGAGAGTGCCCCTGAGTGTGGTCTTGGGGTCGATGTGGATCTGGAAGTGAAGGTGTTCGGAGTTGGCGAGGTTGGCATCAGAGCTGGTTGAGATGCGGATTGTTTTCTTATGGACGATAGCGATTCCACCTCCTGTGTGGTCGGTGCGGTCCTTGCGAGTGATCTTATAGTCATCAGGGATAGCGATGGCGATGTCAGAGGCGGAGGAAGCGTTCATCCATGTTTCCGTTAGGAAGGCGACGTCAGGAGAGATGGTGTCTAGTAGGTTCCAAAGGTCAATGGCATGTCTGTGGACCGAGCGGGTGTTGAGAAGGATGCATTCTAGGTGGTTGGGGTCGGGAATCTGTGTGGTCGTAGCGGGGATGTTGTTGGTGCCGCTAAATTTGCAGGAGAAGCAGGAGAACGGGCCATGGGTGCGTCCAGGAGCGGCTTGGACGCAATTGGGGGCGCGACCGGGGTTAAGGGCTAGGAGGGTGGCGGCATCGTAGGTGACGCGGGGGGGCTGGGCAGCGCGAGGGGCAGGGGGTCTGGCGCTGGGCGCGGACGGGCGTAGACGGGCTTACCTTTGGCGCACCTTCGGCGCGGGTTGGGCGCGGACGCTGCGCGTGAACGCTGCGCGCGGGAGCTACTGTCATATATGGATGGGGGAGGGGCGAGGGCGTATCAGCTGGGAGGCGGGGCGGGTGCACGAGGACGACGAGGAAAACAAACAAAATGGAGGCGGAGGGGGGAGGCACAGCGTAGCGCTACAGGTAAATGCGCTGAGAGCGTAGGGGAAGCAGTTGTAATGTAACAGAGGCACAAAGCAAGCACAATGTTAAAAAAGCGGCACAATATCACAAGCCACAGAGCGCCAATGCAAAATACACTTTGAGCAGCTAAACAGCGCAGATCAAGCAAAGCGCTACTTAGCTATGCAGCAGGCGAGATGAGCCAAGTCAAGAATTAAGGCAAACGAGGCAAAGCAGCGCGGAGAAACCAGCTGTCTGCAGGGACAGTGGGAGCGACTCCTCAGCTCGTGGGGAAGGAGCGAGTCACGGCGCTTCCAGGGGCAGGGAGCTATTTGAGGACAGTGGGAGGGCGTATCAGCTGGGAGGCGGGGCGGGTGCACGAGGACGACGAGGAAAACAAACAAAATGGAGGCGGAGGGGGGAGGCACAGCGTAGCGCTACAGGTAAATGCGCTGAGAGCGTAGGGGAAGCAGTTGTAATGTAACAGAGGCACAAAGCAAGCACAATGTTAAAAAAGCGGCACAATATCACAAGCCACAGAGCGCCAATGCAAAATACACTTTGAGCAGCTAAACAGCGCAGATCAAGCAAAGCGCTACTTAGCTATGCAGCAGGCGAGATGAGCCAAGTCAAGAATTAAGGCAAACGAGGCAAAGCAGCGCGGAGAAACCAGCTGTCTGCAGGGACAGTGGGAGCGACTCCTCAGCTCGTGGGGAAGGTCTTATCACGCTCCGAGTGCGCTCGTGTGAGATAGGCCTTGTAGTCGAAGCACCGGAGGCGCTCCACCGTTGCCGCCACCAGCTCCCGTGCCTCGAGTAGGGCCTCATGAGTGTCTGGTCGCTCAGGCCTTGCTCTTTCCAGTGCCCGTAGTTTCTCGTCCTCCCGTGTAATGTCTTCTAGCAGGGTCTTTCTAACACCCGACGCCGTCGCAATGCATTGCCCCCGCACTACTCACTTGAAGGCGTCCCATTCAATCGCGGCTGAGCCCGCGGTGCCCGCATTGACCTGAAAGTACGCCTCGATGTTCGAGGCTATTGTGGTTCGGAAGAGCTGATCATCCAGCGCCTCTGGGTGCAGCTTCCAGGCAGGGACACGTGGGCGGCACTGCGACCAGCGCAGTTGTACAAGTAGCGGGTTATGATCGGAGACTGTGCGTGTAAGATACTCGCTGTGGCACACCTCCGCATGTACGTCCTGGGAGCACAGGAAGGCATCGATGCGGTCGTGTAAGTCATGAAGGGCGGAAAAGAACGAGTAGTCCCTATCTGACGGATGGTTAGCTCTCCACGAGTCAACCAGATCCCATTGGCATTGCCAGGCAGAACGCGCAAGCGCCAGTTTGCCAGCCGGTGCATTCGGTAGTGGGGGGTGCGATCTGTCCAGCGCAGTGTCAGTCACGCTATTAAAGTCCCCTCCGAGGAGCAAGGGTTCCACTAAGAACGGGGCCAGCTTGTTGGACAGCAAGGAGAGAAAAGCCGGCTGTTCCACATTCGGGGCGTATAGACAACCCAATGTCAGGTCCCTCCCATCCAGTTTGCCTCGCACCATGACATACCTCACCTCTGGGTCAATAAATTGCTGTGTGCATTGGAACGGTACCCCCGCCCGTATCTAAATGGCCACCCCCCCTAGCATATGCAGAGTAGACAGTTTGGTAGACCTGCCCTCTCCATCTCCGTTGCAGCGCCTTCCCCTCCTTAGCTAATAGGTGTGTTTCCTGGAGGAAGGCGAAGTGAATGCCTCGCCTAACTAGATAAGAGTGGATCTTGTGACGTCTATGCATAGTGTGCATCCATCTTACATTCCACGTGAGACATTTGTAGCCTAAGTCGGGTCCCATTGTAGAGCCCATCGTGCTTCATCCACTCTCTCAGCGACTCCCCCGACACGCCCAGGTCCCACGCCCCCCCAACCTGACCAAGTAAACCCCCCCAACTCCCTCTCCCCAGGACAGACAACCAACGTGGAATCCCCATCCAAACTCCATTAAAGTGAGTGTATCTCAACAAAAGAGGGCTAGGGTGGCCAGGACGCCGACCCAAACAGGTCCGAAGTCCCCCGCTCCCACCCCTCCCCCCTGGAACCTTCAGGAGGACCCCCACGGCTCATCCCCCCCCACAGTGCAGTGATAAGTCCCAGGAGGCATCCACATCTCGCCGCTCAGCTTCCGGAGGCAGCTTCAACTCACAGCCCAGTACCTTATAAACGTGTCCAGTGTCCCCCAGACCACATCAGCCAAGGATTCCGTCCGCTGTTTGGGGAGTCACCACCGGTAGGTCCGCTTCCGAAAGATCGTGCACACTACTGGAGCCAGGACTGAGAGCACTATTCTTCGACTGCTCCGATGCCCTACTGGAAGGGCTGGCGTCTCCCTGGCTGATGGCTACCACTGCCAGCACCGCCTTAGCCCTTTCCTGCTGCCATCCCAACGGGGAGCCAGACCTCTGCGTCGGCGTCGTTTCTGCAGAGTGCTTCCCAGGCGAGGTCGCCGGGGGGGCATCTGTGCCTGACTCCCCCCTAGCATCCAGCCAGCTCCAAGCCTCCTGCGGCGTGAGAAAAAAGTGAGTGTGCCCTCCAGCGATGACCCTCAGCCGGGCCGGGAACAACATGACATAGGGTAGCTGCAACGACCTCAATTTCCGCTTGACAGCCGTGAAAGAGGCCCGTTGTCTTTGTACGTCTCTGGCGAAGTCCAGGAAATTATGACCTTGCTGTTATCAATTTGCAGGTCCGGCAGGTCCCAGGCCCTCTGGAGAATGTGGTCTCGATCTCGGAAGTGCAGGAGGTGCATCACTATCGGTCGCAGCGGACCTCCTGGTTTGGGCGGGCGCGCCGGGACTCTGTGGGCGCGCTCTAGGGCAAAAAACGGTGAAAGTCCTTCCGGAGCCACCTCAGTCCGCAACCATCCCTCCAAGTAGGAGACGGCATCCTGGCCCTCCACTTTTTCTGGGACTCCCACGAGGCGGAGTTTGTTACGCCTGGAGTGCCCTTCGCTGTCCTCGGCCCTGAGCTCCAGCACCCGAACCTTCTGCGCCACCTCCGCCAACGATGCTCTCAGAGTAGCCACGTCCCCAGGCAGGTCTTTCAAGGTTACCTCCGAGGTCGTCACTCGCTCCTTCACCTTCCTGTGGTCGTCCTTCAGGAGGGACAGGTCCGAACCGATGGTGTCTACTCGCTTTTCAAGAACTTCCCGCGACGCCACTATCGCCTGCATAATATCACCCAAGGACGGATCTCGTGGGCGGGTCGAGCTTCCCGGGCCAGGCGCCGGCGCATCCTCCTCCACGAGATGGCCCGGGTCATCCAGTTTCAGTGCGTCAAAGCCCTTCTTTCTGCCTCCTCTCACCATTCTGCCGAGTGACAAGACTTGTGTGCATCTGTTGTGGCCTCCAGTGACTCAAAGCACCGCTGATCGTTGCTCTGGCCCCGCAGTAGGCGCTCGGCACCTCCGCGCCTCCGCGTCCCTCACCAGGCAGGGCACCGGTCGGCCGGCCAACTCAGGGAGCAGGCCCCGCTCCACCAGGGCAAAGGGGACACCAGGGTCTCCGCTTCAGACGTGGGGCGAGTCCTCCCTCTCCGGGGTGTCGCAGTCTTTTCCGCGCCTCCGGGTGCTAGGCCTAGGTCAACCTCAAGCACACGGGCGCCCAGTGGCCTGTCGCCCCTGGCCAGGAAGTGGTCCCTCGCCGATGTCAGCCCTGGCACCTCTTCGAAGTGAATGGCAGGTCCTGCCGCCTCCGCGTGCCCCCCGCTTAAGTCCGCTCAAGTCCGCTCACCGCCGACTTGTAGTTAAAGCAGGCATCGCTCTTCTCAGGGCGAGGGGCACTAGGGTCTCCACCTCAGCAGCAGGGCAGACCCACCACGCAACGAGGCCCCGGGATCTCCGCCGTCGATAGAGCCAGGGCAGCCCCCGTCACAAGGGCGGCGCCATCTTGGGGTCAGGCAGTTTGCTCTTCCTTCGCCCTCCGACTTCACCAACGCCGCGACGTCAGGCGATGTCCCCTGCCTCCCCCGGCGTTGGGGGGCCTCCGCTGCAACTTGGGCGATTCTTCCCGCTCTCCTGGGCTCCCCGCCGCTGCTAGTATCTCATCGTCAGGCGGAGCAGGCAGGGACAGCAGCCGCCATTTTGGGCGCTCGTCACTCCGGATGCTCCACCTCGAGGTCCGCTCACCACTGACCTGTAGATAAGTCAGGCGTCGCTCTTCCCAGGGCGAGGGGCACCAGGCTCTCCGCCTCAGCAGCAGGGCGGACCCACCACGCAACGAGGCCTCGGGATCTCCGCCGCCGATAGAGCCAGGGCGGTCTCCGTCACGAGGGCGGCGCCATCTTGGGGTCAGGCAGCTTGCTGCTTCTTCGCCCTCCGACCTCACCAGCGCCGCGTTGCCAGGCGATGTCCCCTACCTCCCTCGGCGCTGGGGGGCCTCCACTGCAATGTGGGCAATTCTTCCCGCTCTCCTGGGCTCCCCGCCGCTGTCAGTATCTTGCCGTCAGGCGGAGCAGGCAGGGACAGCAGCCGCCATTTTGGGCGCTCACTACTCCGGGCGCTCCTCCTCGCTTAAAGCGCTCGCTGCAGGCAGCTACAGGGGCTCTTGGGCCGCCAAGTTCACCCCCTGTGCTCTCTAGACCCTCCTATGTGTGCTTGGGGGTCCGGGGTTCGAGCCGGGGGTCAGGATATGCTTCGGAGAGAGGCGGGCGCGGAGGAGCTCCGGAGTCCCGCTTCCACCTACATCGGCGCTTAAGCCACGCCCCCAAATGCGTTAACCCTCATCAGTAGGTAGAATCTGCAAATGTGGTCAGATATAGCACCATTGTTGTCCCATCTGCTGGAAGATAAAAAGGAAGAGGCAGCCGCCATAATACTGCATGGATCCAGAGCGTCATCTGAATCTATAGATATTGCCATGGATATGTCATCTATTTCATTTATGTATGGATGTGGCCTGGTATCGCTAGATATCCAGGACTCTAACGCGCACAACAGTTAGATATAATCTAGAACTGGTCTACATATTTGGAGGACACATCACATTTTTTGAGAAGTCTGACGTCGGTAAACCTGGAGGAAGGAAGGTGCGAACTTGACACTTTGTACAATCGACGTAGTGCCGTTATACACATCGATTCCGATTGGGTCTTGAAGCTATGGAATGGGCCCTATTGAAGACAGACAAACCCGTTGAGACAAAATATCTGATTATGCAATTGTTGGAATTTTGCTTAAACAACAGCTATTTCATATGGCAAAATGAATATTACACTCAACTTAGCGGAAGTGCCATGGGCTTTCCAGGGGCATGTATATACGCAAACATATTTATGGCAAAATTTGAATTGGAATACATATTGGAAGACAGTACTTGGCAAGAAGGCATCATATACTACAAACGGTATATTGATGATATCTTTTTAATTTGGAGGAAACCAGTTACAGATCTAAAGAAAAATATTGACAGCTTAAATCTTGTAAACCCTAGAATACAGTTCACCAGCCAGATCAGTACCACGTCAATACCATTCCTGGATGTTTCAGTTGGAATAAACGGCAGCACAATATACACAGAACTATATAAAAAACCTACAGACAAAAACACGGCATTACAGTATGGAAGCTTCCATCCAATCAATCTGATAGACAACCTTCCGATATCTCAATTTATGAGAATTAAAAGAATATCATCTGATGAAACACAATGCATGAGAAGCTTAGAACATCAGAAGCAATGCTATCTTGACCGAGGATATCCTGAAAAACTTCTGGTAATGCAAATGGAGAGAATCAAGACGATACCGCGAGCGGAACTGCTGCAAAAAAAAGTCAAAGCTCCTAACAAAAGAATGGTGTTTGTATCTAAGTACTCCACCGCATCAAGAGACATAAAAAGAACCATAACTAAGAGGTGAGAAATCTTACAAGTAGAAAGCGATTTTGGTGAACTATACAAACAGAAACCACTATTTGCCTACAAAAGAGAGCGGAACTTGAAAGAACTTCTCAATAAACCAGAAGACATGGAATACCACACAGTAACCTACAAAGGAACTACGAGGTGCTTTAACTGTAAGAACTGCAATAATGTAATCACAGGCAATACGTTATCTCATCCTCGAACAGGAGAAAAGATTTACCTGAGACACTCTGCAAATTGTAATGCAGAACACGTAGTCTATTCAATAAAGTGCCCCTGTTGGCTACTATATATTGGCAAGACTGATCGGAAATTAAAAATACGTTTATCCGAACACAAGAGTCGAATCCGCAATAAAAATCTTACATCGCCTCTTGCAAAACATTGGATCGAAATGGGACACACAATAGCCCAGATACATTTTCAGATTATTGAACAGGTTCCACAACGTCTAGGACTAGACGATGCGAAAATCCTTCTCCGAAGGGAAACCTTTTGGATTCGCAAACTACAGACACTGGCCCCTGATGGGTTAAATGATCAATTGGAAATGGTCTGTTTCCTTTAACAAATTTCAGAAAATGATTGCACTTAGCCTGGTCCTTGAGGGTTCCATCAACACAGTGATACTATCCACTAGAACACATGTATATAGTCAGGCAAACGCCATAATAATACATAGCGAATATAACATTGTAAGTTAACAGATGTTAACAAAATTCATTGCATATTTGAAGATTCAGATTTATGAATTCGTTGATCATAGCAATGTATTTTTTCGTATTTTTTCATAACTTGATGTTTAATCATTGGATAACCAATATGTACTGCCTTCTTCTCTTTTTCGCTTTTTCTTTGCTTTCGCCCCATACTAGTTTAAACTAGTCAAAATATAGCGTATGCCTAATAATAAAAACGTCAGTGAAAGTTTCACTACATACAAACGTGCACTCAGTTGCGCGCTACACTCTCCGTTTAGTAATGGCCGCCAACCACTCTCTTAGGTAGTCCCTCCTCTAATCTTGAGCCTAATGAACACACATAGAAAAAGGACTTCACCCACGGACTGGTAATCGACACTAACTACCGAGCAGGAACGCCGTTACACAGCTGGTTTACCTTTTACCCGGTAAGTCGGCTTTTAGACGTTTTTTTAAAACGTTCAGGTCATCGACTAAGTAGATCGCGTATTAAATGCGGTATACTTTTATTTCCCTTAGCACGGAAGGAATCCCAACATCAGCGAGACCCTTCGTATTAACCTCGAGGCTCGCAGGTAAATACTTTTTCACTACTAGACTCTGGCGATATCGCAACACATTAAGTTGCTTGCAATAGGATTTACGCACCATCCGTTTATTTATTCCTTAGACCCCACATAACAGCGGCTACATATGCAAGACCTGCAGGTGAGCCTTTTGTTTAAAATCCAAAGGTTACCATATAGATAGGCGACACAGGTTATTTTTTGACAAACTTTTTATTATTTTCCGACAGATTCACTTGATACCAGGATACAGGTAATTTGTTAGAATACCCAATCCCCAAAAATTTTTTGGACACACATGAACCTTGTTTCTGAAATTTCCCTTTTTACCGGTTTCTTCAGATTCACTCCACATTATATTTTACACAGTATAATTATATCGGAAGAATCAACAATTCCGGTAAGGAATTTGTACATTTCTATTGATCACGGAACTAATACCTCCAAAAGCATCTTGAGCAATAAAGTTTCCTTTTCTTTTCCTTTTTTCCTTTCTTCCACAGACCCCTGATGAAGGGGTGCATACCCCGAAATGCATTGGGTTGTACATATAACTGTGTTGTATATTGTTTGTTGTGAGAAATGCATATAATTCATGTGCAGTGATTCTTTATCATTGTTTATGATTTGTTTAAATTGATAATGTATTTTACTGACTGAATTTATGATGAACTAATGATAAAAGATGTTTTGAACAAACGGTTTCCTTTGAAAGATTATATCTAACTGTTGTGCGCGTTAGAGTCCTGGATATCTAGCGATACCAGGCCACATCCATACATACATTGAGTTTAGCAGGCACTAATCTAGCGCTGCACACTTATCGAACAAACGATTAAGTCACTAAAAAACTGAGTGCAATACCCAAACTATTCATTCATCTATTTCATTTAGACAAATGGCAGCGGCTGTAGCACTACGAAGACAGGGATGCCTTAAAGCCACTTTGTTTAGACCAGAAGTTCAAGCGAAAATAATTGACATGCTGTTCGACGGAGAAAATCTCTTCGGAAGCACATCGATGAGATTAAAGCTGACACTGATAGGGCACGAGCGTTGGGCTCCCTACTGCAGGGCAGATTTCAGTCCTTTCGAAAGAGAGGGTCTAAAGGACAATGTAATCAAAGACCCACATACCAATCTGACAGATATCAAACTTGCAATCAGGAGGGGTATCGCCAATTTTCAAGTATCCAGCAATTTCAATTCTCAAATACCCTGTATCGTCAGCAGGCAAAAGGAAAGGCTACTGCGAGAGGTAAATCTCAACAACATAATAGAAGACAGTGACTCATCAAAGCGCCCGCCACTTGTTCAAGCTTCAAAAAGCATTACCTTTCTCTGTTTTATCAAGAATGGATGTTGATAACAGACAGATGGGTACTGGACATAATTCAGCAGGGTCATACCCTGGAATTTATACAGAAGCCTCCAAATCGACCTCCGGTTCTCAGAAAGCAAACGCGCCTTTCCGCACTCAAGGCAGAAATGTTATCTCTTTTGCAAAAAGAGGCAATAGAGGAAGTGCCACGTCATCAGCAAGGGAAAGGCTTTTATTCGCATTTCTTTCTAATAAAGAAGAAACAAACGGGGAAATGGAGACAGGTAATGGACCTGAGAAGTTTGAACAAATTAATCAAAAAGATATCTTTTCGTATGCTATCCCTGCAAGAAATACTCCTTCTCTTCTGCAAAGGAGACTACATGGCATCCCTGGACCTCTTAGATGCTTATTTTCACATCCCAATCAATATAAATCACAGAAAATGTCTGCACTTCATGGTGGCGGGGCACCACTACCAATTCAAAGTCTTAGCATTCGGCCTGAAGTCGGCCCAAGGGTTTTTACAAAGTGTATGGCGCAAGTGGCAGCTCACTTAAGACTTCAAGGTCACCAAATCTTCCCATATCTAGACGATTGGCTCATAAAAGGCGCTTCGTTTCAGGAAACCCAGCACTCTCCACAATGTTGCATGGATATCTTCAGTCGTCTGGGTCTGAGAGTCAATCTAGAAAAGTAATATCTCATCCCATCTCATTCTCTTCAATTTCTGGGAGCCATGCTCCGCACAAGGGAAGCAAAAGCTTATCCTTCAGAGGAACGTGTTCAGAAGATAATAAATCTGCCATCTCATCTGCAGACAAGAAAGTACACTTTGGTGAGAATCTACAAGTCATTATTGGGGATGATGTCTTCTTGTGTCCCCTTATTTCCCAATTGCAGACTACACATGAGGCCTCTCCAAGAGCTTTTGGACAAACAATGGATTCAATCCCAAGGGTCCTTCGAAGATCGAGTGACTATCTCACCTGAGATAAAAAAAGGCCCTGTCATGGTGGAAAATCAGAAAACATTTAACAAGAGGTCTGCTCTTCGAACCTCAACGTCACAGTTATATTATGATGACAGACGCATCTTTTCAAGGTTGGGGGGCACATTTTCAAGACCTCAAAATTCAGGGTCATTGGTCAGAATGCGAAACTCAACTTTACTTCAACCTGCAGGAGCTAAAAGCAGTGTTCTTGGGATTACAGGCATTTCTAGCCAAAAACAGAGATTCCACTGTACTAGTCTGGACAGACAGTACAACAACCATGTTTTACCCACTGAAACAGGGGGGCACAAAGTCAAAACGTCTCTCAAAACAGGCGCAAGAGATTTGGAGGTGGCTACTGCTCCACAACATCTCGCTTCAAGTTCAGTACATTCCAGGTATGGACAACACAAGAGCAGATACCCTCAGCAGATCAACCACTGTTTCTCAGAGTGGGAATTAGATCAAGGTCAACTTCTCAAAGTCTTTCGCCTATGGGGAACCCCATCTCTGGATCTGTTCGTGAACCTTCACAACTCAAAATGCAAACACTTCGCAAGCAGGTTTCATCAGAAAGGATCGTGGGGCAATGCACGTCAAATGTGCTGGACAGGGATGTTCGCATATGCATTCCCTCCATTCCCTCTGATATCGAGAGTAATATGGAAAATGAAATCGGAACTGTGTCACTTAATCCACATAGCTCCAGCGTGGCAGAGACAAGCTTGGTTCTCAGATCCCGTCAAGCTGTCTGTGACACCCAGGATTCAATTCCCATTCTCACAGAACCTGATCTCCATGAACGAAGGACAGATTCTCCATCCAAATTTGAAATTGCTCAATTTGTCAGCATGGAACCTCACGAGCATGAATTACAATCTTTGAATATTTCTCAGGTATGCCGGGATATTCTCTCAAGATCCTGGGCAATTTCTACGAACAAGACTTATACGGCTAAATAGAAGAGATTTTGTCAATGATGTGCATCTCAAAGTCTACATCCCTTTAATATCTCTTCAGAACAAATTCTGCCATATCATTTACATTTGGCTAAAGCGGGTCTTTCACATGCATCTGTAAAAGTGCATTTGGCAGCTATCTCAAGATATAGAAGGAATCCTAACCATCCACCTCTCTGGTCTCAAAGAGTGATAAAAGAATTTCTCAAAGGACTTTTCAGGGTGTTTCCCCCGGTTCACCGTCCAATAGTCTCTTGGCAGCTTAATACGGTTCTTGCACAGCTCATGAAACCGCCCTTTGAACCGGTACATGAAGCCGATTTGCAGTTTCTTTCATGGAAAACAGCCTTGCTAATAGCTCTCCCTTCAGCAAGGAGAGTCAGCGAAATTCAGGCTTTCTCGATTTCAGAACCTTTTCTCCAATTCCGACCAGATAAGGTTATCTTGAGAACAAATCTGAAGTTTATTCCTAAGGTTCCCTCCATTTTTCATCTCAACGAGCCTGTGGTAGTACCTACATTCTTTAGAGATCCTTCTTCGTCTGCGGAAAGGGCTCTACATTCCCTGGACATCAAACAATGTTTAAAGTTCTACATTGACAGAACGAAGTCCTTCAGGAAAACAAAACAACTTTTTGTGGCCTTTTCTGGTTCAAGAAAAGGTTTGGCGCTATCCAGATCAAGTATTTCTAGATGGATTTCTTCGGCTATCTCTTTGTGTCATGACAAAGCTGGTAAATCTCTACAATCCAGAGTACATGCGCATTCCACCAGAAAGATTGCAACTTCTATGGCCCTATTTGCTGGAGTGTCTCTGCCAGACATTTGCAGGGCAGCAACGTGGAAAAATGTGCACACTTTTACTAGACATTATTGTCTAGACACAGCATGGCGAGAAGATACAGCAATGGGATAAGCAGTTCTACGCCATTTATTTCATTAAGGTATTTGTCTATATATATATATGTGTGTATATTCTTCTTTACATTCTTTTTAATGTGTATATGAATATTTTAATGTTTATGCTTTTGCATTATTTGAATGCTGTCTTGTCATAGGCATGCTTTGCTACAGTTTTTTTCAATCAAACTATTCTTAAGCTTGATAATTTTCAAGAAATGGGGAAAGAGCTGCAAAGAAGGTGAGGTTCTATCCTGAGCAACGCATCTTGGCACTAGTACTGCTCGCTATTTTGATACAAGCGTGTGAATCTATGAAAGATTCAATACTGGAGAAAAAAACTAGTTACTTACCTGTACACTATGGTTCTCCAGTATTATCTTTCAAAGATTCACATGCGGCCCACCCATCTCCCCGTTTCTCAAGTAGACCTTTTATCTCTAGATATATCCTTGGCTCTCACTTGGGGCTGGAAATCTTAGGTATGATGGCTCTGCTGGGGAGTGTGATGTCAGGGCTGGCAGCTGATTGGCTGAGTTTTGGACCAAATATTGTTGAGGTTTGGTTGCCAAATAATATGATTCCCTATGTGACTTTTTTTCTATGCAGTTTTCTAATACTGCTATGGTCATTTGGTTACCGCGAGACTCCCACCATGACGACTGGGAAAATACAAGCATGTGAATCTATGAAAGATTCAATACTGGAGAATATTTAAAAAGTGAGGAGTCTGCGGTTAAAAGTATATATTAGAATAGGTTACCTACTTTTGGTTATAATGTAACTTTTTTCCCCAGGATTTCCTGATTGCCGGTAGGTGGCGTTATGCAGCTCTGCGTCAGTTGTTCCACTCCAGAAGTGATCAACAGAGTCACAAATAAGTGTCACACATGTACGCTGGCTGCAGTTCTTTTCCTTCAGTGCCACCAGATGTGGATTCGGAACAACCCCACCTCAAAACTTTTCTTCTCAACCAATGTGCAAGGGGAAAATGTCACCCACAAAAACAACAGGATTTAAACCTTGAAGGGACAGTCACAAGAAAAATGTCCATGACAGATCCCCATATTATTTTTCTCTGGTGTTTGGGTTGTTCAATGACTCCAAGGCCTGCTGTGGCTGCGACTTGATGCATCTGAAAGCCATCCGAGACTGTGAAGCGAAGGTCTACATGTCTAACCATATCAAAGACTGGTTGAAGTTGAAGGGATGAACTCGTTTCTGATGTCATTCGCTAGGTAGCGCACGACCAAGATAGCTGCACGCCTGTGAGGCTCTTGCTGCTTGGTGGCAAGGTTCACAGTGTATCCTGCTATTTTCACGCATTAAACTTGCTGAAAATGCATGCCTTGGGAGCCCGCATCGGCCACCCCGCTCTGGTTCCAAGATCAGCCTCATCTGCTGCTGTGAAACGCTACTGAGCAGCGGGGCGATTTGGGTGCGGACTGAATGAACTGCCTGAATGAAGTCACATTCGGCCGGAACAGGTAGGTGAGCACTGGGGATCCCACGTGGTGTGTGGGCCCGTGCAACTCTCACTGCTTTGAAACCCGCATGCCGGAGTCGCCTGGCCATAACTGTGGAGCCGCCTCTCTAACCTCCTCCCCCTGACGACACCACGCTGGTGGTGGACAACGAAATCCGCTACCTGCAAGTGCCATTGCACTGCTGTCTCCAGCGCGGTCCTGCTACCTTCTCCATCGCGCGGCCCACCATAGTTTGAGGCCAGCACCCCTAGGCTGCAGGACCGGCCAGCACTCCCATCCCACACGAGTTCTCCCTTTGGCCCTTACCTTCTGCTGGGCACGCATGAGAGCCACGGCTGCTTTTAGGAATGGCCTGGAGAGCTGGGACTGCGATCTCCTGTGACTCGCCTTTCCAGGTGACTCTACCCGGCCGGACATCAAAGCAGCTCACTGTAAATACCCTGACACTGACTCTCCTAATAATGCAGCCCTCCTGGGCCCCCCAGCTGCTTGGACATATGTTACCTGCCACTTGGATTTAAAAAGGCTTATTCCCTGCCACTTTGACTCCCTGGGGTTCTGGCTGCATGGAACTAGCAACTTTCCCTGTGATGCAAGAGCTGTGGGATGTTTGCACCTGGAGTTTCGTCAAAGCTGCCCCTAGAATTTGCCACCAGTTGGTCCAGTGATGACGGAAGTGCACCCAATTGTGTCCCACCATCCATCGACAGGTGCCCCAGTACTTCCACCTACCTACCCCTAGAGCCTTATCTCCGGCGCCTTGCAACCTCATTGTCATGGGGAAGACGAACGGGCTTCAGTCCAAACTTCCTTTCGATACCAAAAAGGCCACCACCCGCTCCAGCTCAGAGGATCCAGAGCAACCTGTGGATGAGCAGGCACAGGCGCCACCGCCCCACCCCCAAGTGGACTAAGTAAAAAGTCTCCTACTTGGCACGCAACACAGTCTTGCAGACATTTCCAGTAAAATGGACTCCATGAATACTGCCATGGATTTTATTGTCCTGAAAGTTAACGAGCAGCTCAAAGAGGCCGAGAAGCGGATCTGAGATAATGAAGATGCCACGACCCAAGTAAAGCAACAAGTAATGCAAATGGACAAACTCCTCCAAGTAATTACTGCTAAAAATGAGGATTTGGAGGCGTGCAGCAGGTGCAACGAAATCCTTGTAATTGGGGTCGCAGAGAGCACAAACACTGGGCGCATGGAGGACTTCATCCAATGTCTGCTACCCAACACCTTCGACACTGAGGCCTTTGCCAACCAACTGATCGTGGATCGTTCCCACTGCTCTTTAGCCCCCAGGCCTCCCCCTGGCACAACTCAATTGTTGCATGCCTCCTTAACTATCGCAACTGCGATGTTGCTCTGAAACTAGCCAGGGACAAAAAGACTCTACTTAATGATGGTAATGAATTCACAATCTACCCAGACTTTACGGCCGCTATCCAGGAGGCGAGACATAAGTTCTTACCGGCCAAGTAAAAACTCTGGAAAGCGCAAATTGATTACGCTCTACTGTACCCGGCTCGCCTGAGAGTTACATCAGCACTTCTTCACCAACTGGCAGCATGTTGATGATTTCCTCAGGACCATCAGGAAGGGTTGCCTGCGACGAGAATCACAGGAGCGCCTCTCAAGATCGCCATCCCTCGGAATGGACTGAACTCTGTGGCCCGGACTCTTAATTTAGGTGCGATCCATTTGGGCTACTTTTCGCACCGGCAGTCACCTGTCAAGGGGAAGCAGAGATGATGGGACGTGTGTTTATCGAGTGGCAGGACCCCCCTGCCTTGCAAATGTCTGGCTTGGTCGGACCACTACTCGGAGACAGATAAGTGTCTAGTAACTAAAATGTACAGGTCGCTTGGGTGGCGGGCACATTCCCTGTCATCCTTTATACTAATATTCTGGACTATTCCAATCAACTTCCCCCTTCCTCTCTTTCCCTCCTCCGTTGGGGAATTGGCTTTATGGCTCTGGGAGAAGGGAGGCCCTCGCTGCCCACTAGCTTTCCCCTAACCATTTTGGCATATTTGTTTTACTTTGTAATGACAGAGTTTGGTTGGATTTTTGGTGGGCCTCATAATGACGGCACAATTGGGGTGCTGTTGTGGGAGTGGGTGGGTTGGGACTCGATTGTTCATGCTTTCAGTATTATCTTTGTACAGCAGGTAGATATGAGATCACATATTACGACTTACACTCATACACTTTCCTCCAGATCGTATTGTAACACTTTCATAATATTCGACTATTCTTCCGCACACTGAGGCACTACAGATAAACCTCTCACATGGAATGTTAAGGGACCAAGGGAGCCTCGCAAATGCAGGCAAATACTTGCATATCTTGATAGGCACCAAATTCACACTGCCATGCTGCTGGAGACTCACCTCGATCCAAATCGTACTTCAACTTTCGCCAGTAAATGGGCTACAGAACGCTTTTTCTCTTCATACTCCATGTACTCCTGAGGCACAGTAATTTTTTTTTTTTTTTATGTGTTTATTGATTTTATTTAAGTTTACATCTGCATTGCTATAAAACATGAAACCGCGTTATAGCCTGTAGCAATAACATAGACCGCATTCTGTGTGTTACAACTGGGCATATTCGCACATACATCAGATCGGAAGGCATTATGTCCAGGCAAGAGATGTTCGTGCACCATGTTTAGTGAGTCTCAGCATACATAGTCCATTAGTCTTGGCACGTGCGAGTCGTATAGCGGATAACCTGTCAAGGTGAGTGGCGCAGCAGCATGTATGGCGTACCAAACATTCAAACGTAACTGGGGGGTGGGTAACAGAACTGGGGGCAGAGGCACAGTAATTCTTATAAAGAAGAATACTCATTTCATACTGGGTGATACATACCATGATTCACTTGGGAGGAGCTGCATGCTTTGGGGCACACTAGGGACACAATCCGTCACACTAGTGTGCTGTTACGGGCGAATGTTGATGACCCGGATTATTTCACAGTTCTCTAGCGACGTATACTTCAAGTGGGCTCCACTCACATCATCTGGGGTAGTGATTTCAATACTGCATTTAATCCTGCCCTAGACAGATCTAACCCTCTACCTTCCCACTACACCAAGACACAAAGCGTGCTGGCGGACATATTTACTGCTCATGGGCTCACGGACATGTGGCGGCACCTACACCCAGACGGGAGGGATGGTACCCATTACACAGCCCTAGACAAAAACGGCTATGAATTCCAATAAATATAGACTGAATAGTTCTATATCAAATGTCCAGCCGGACAGTTTAATTTCCAATGCATAAAGTGAGACTGAGAATGTGTCAACACAGGAGCAGGATACGCTGTAAGACTCCTAATGCTCCCTTGGTGGACCATTTTACTGAACTTTCACATACAGAACTGGATTTCAAGTGGACAATTATCTCTTTGATCAGGCTACCGCCTCGGGGTGCTGACTGAAGTCTCCTGAATAAGGAAGAACTCCATTGGATTCTGAAGACCAAAAGCCTTCACAATGGCCTTAACAGGATGGAGGACTGGACCGCATTGATTTAATTTTTATAACGTATTCACAGACCACACTTTTGGGTTTCGACTGTGTACTATAGGAGCAGGATTTAGTATTGGGTCTCATTGATCTAACTGTGATAATATTGGGTCTCATTGATCAAACTGTGATATGTCCTAATCCGTGGTTTCCATTTACAGGTGTTATTGTGTATCTAAACAATGTATTGTCCTCGTGTATTAGGGCTTGCTCTGTAATAATGGTTTTAAGTCACACTGTCCTTGGCTATATGCCATTTTAATGTCCCTTTTCACTACTTCCCCCCCATTACATGCACCTCTTAGCAATGGCCGATCTTCTCACTGCACTAACCTTGCTGTCAATGGCCGGTATTTTCACCTTGAAATCTCATTGGGCAACCCCTTACCATGTGATGTGGAATGGCTCCGCTTGCATAATTAGTCGTGAGGTTTCCCACGACTTATAAAGACCCCTATGGAGGACCTGTATCCCTATTATAATTGTTAAGCAGATTCCGCCTACTTTCCCTTTTTTATTATCTAGCTTCACGTGCCTTGCGCGCCTATTAATTCTTATTCGAATTGCAGAATTGCCCGTTACTGACACCGCATTAGCGGCCGTCGGGTAAGCTGATGCCCTTCTGAGCATGTATGGAGACATCTCACTTCGCACTTCCCCCCTTATATGCACCTCTCAGCAATGGCCGATCTTCTCACCGTACCAACCTTGCTGTCAATGGTCAGTATTTTCACTTTTTAAGCTCATTGGCTAACCCCTCACCACGTGACCCGGAATGGTTCCATTTCCGGCATTGCCGCGGCTTGCTTCACTGATCGTGAGGCTTCCCACGATTTACAAGGACCCCCATTGAGGACCTGTATCCCTATTATCATTGGTAAGCGCATTCCGCCTGGGTTTGCCTCTGTATTGTCTAGCTTCATGTACCTTACGTGCTTAGCAATTCTTATTTGAATTACAGAATTGCCCATTACTTTGACTCCGCAGCAGTGGCTACCGGGTAAGCTTTTGTCCTTCCGAGCACATATGCAGATATCTAACCCCGCACTGCTCACCTTAAATCTACGGTCTCATTTTTCCCATAGGAGTGGTTATTGCGAAATAGCATTGCGCACCACAGAGCCTACTCCGGCGTCCCCGGGTAAGCTTAGTACAGTCCGAGCATTTGCATGTTGTAGGTTCACCTTATAAATCCTCGCACTTCACTCGACAGGTCGCCTTATCACTTCCCGACCTGGTTCGATAGTTTTAACAATCTCTTGCGCCTATGTTATAACTGTAGCCCTATGGTTGCATGCACGTTCGGTTAGCTGCTAACTACACCGCTATCGCTATTTACACACTCTTTCTCCCCCCTTCCTTTTGTCATTTTCTAAATTTTGCATGGACAGTCACAATAGGTTAACTGCCTCTTTAACGGGTCGCTTACACTTCTGGGTTGCGTGCACGACTCGGTATGATTTTTCCACTGTGGTCCAATAGGGCACAACTGTTTACTAGCAATGAATGGTTGACATGCCTTATATGTTTCTAATTTGTTGTTTGCTTTTCCCACCCCTTCCCCTTTTTTCAGTCTTTCCCCTAATTGTGTATTCTGACAATATAACCCCACAGCGTGGGCATTCTGTATATATGTATTTGTTAGGCAATTTTCTGTTGTCCTGAGGATGAACCTGGTATTGTAATAGGGTTCGAAACATCGTCGACCTTAATACACTTAATGCATATTTATCTTGTGATTTATTATTTGCATATGTGTATATTGTGGATTGTCTGTGTATGATTTATGTAATGTATGTGTAATGTATGTGTCTTGATAGCGCACTGCTGCCCTGAGGCGTCGTGGCGCTGTAGACCGCTGGGGAACCCGTTCTGGCTACCCCTGTGAGATGGTCCCTACTGGGTATCTCCAAGGTGAAACCAGGCATCCCCGGCGAATGTGGGGGGCCTTTGTAGAGATGAGGCAAGCTAATGCCCAGAGTTGCCGAGTGTGATCCCTAGTTAGAGTAGGCACCGAGGCGAGAATTATCGAGTCCGCTGACCCTGGTCCACGACCCTGCCGCGTCGGGATTTGAACCCTGGTCCCGGGCCGTTCTCTGCTTCCGGGTCTGCCGCCTCTAACCAGTGAGCCACACCACTTCACTTATGATATTCAGACTGCCACAATTTGCCTGAAAATTCTCTTGTTTGTCTTCCCTTGAGTGTGTTAGTTGGGCACCGGCTGGTGTCCCACTTGTATCACACCTAAATTTTATACACTTTATGCATTAAAAATTAAACTGTCCGGCTGGACATTTGATATAGAACTTTTCAGTCTATATTTATTGGAATTCATAGCGTTTTTTTGTCTAGGGACATTGTCTCTGTTAAAATACATAACCACCCAAGGTCCCTAGATTATTGCACCTTTGGGTACCCTTGTGTCATATATATATAACCCATTACAAAGCGACACACTCATCCTGGGCCCGGTTAGATTACTGGGTAGTCTGCCGAGGGGTTGTCTCGTGGATTAACAAAGTTGAGCACTTAAGCTAGGATGTACTCCGATTATGCCCCAGTTCACATGATGGTTGCACCGCCTAATTCGATCGCTACCCCTAGATTTTGGAGACTAATGCCCAAGGCACTGTTGGACGCCGCCTTTAAGGCTGAGCTGGGAACAGAAATCACTGGATTTCTCCAAAGAAACAAACTCTGTCACACATGTGGGTACGGCTTGGGAGGCCTTTAAAGTTATGATAAGAGGGTCATGTATTGCCAAAAGCTTCGGGGTCTTGAGAGACCTCTGTCGCACTTTACGTACATTTGAGGGAGAACTGAAACAATTGGAAAGGGATCTGCGGAAAGATAACCCCGGGCCTCAGCAAGTAGCGTTTAGAGATAAGTTATCGGACTACAAAAGCACTGCTGACCGGGAGGCTCGATTTCGGGGAAAGTACTTCCTAGCACGCAAATATAGGGAGGGCGAACGACCAGGTAGAGCCTTAGTGCAGGAATTCGATTGCCCAGGTTCTCTAACTACATCCTTGAAATTAAGGATAACAATGGTGAGCGCCATAGAGACAGCTTTGATATCCTGCCAGTTTTCACAGAATTTTATGCTGATTTATGAAGTACCCATAGAAGCGCGCCCCCTGACTTTTCAATATATTTAAGAGACATCACTCTGGGGTGGCTGGGAAACGCGCAGAGGGAGTTCCTTGCCACACCTCTTGAAAATGAAAAGATACACACTGCAACTATGCAGATGAAGTCAGGAAAAGCCCTGGGCTCTGACGACTTCCCTACTGATTTTTACAAAAACGTACCTCGATCAGTTACTTCCCATTCTTAAACAGGTCTATGAGGAAGCACATGAACTAGAGACTCTTCCTTATTCGTTGAGGAAAGCCCGTGTTTCACCACTCCTGAAACCTGGCATGCCTGCAGACATTTGTGCCTCCTACCGCCCTCTTTCCCTGATTAATACCGATGCGAAAATTCTCGCAAAAGGATTAACTAATAGGGGCGTGGCTTTGATGCCAAGGGAAATGGCGGCTTAGTGACTGAGCTCCGCATAACGGGTCCCTAAATCTTGAGAAATCTGTCATTTCAGTCACGATTTGGCACAGCTGATGGCGGATCTAGTCGGCGACAAGTCTGACGAGCCTGAGGGTGCATAAAGTACAGCGGTGGAGGCATACGGGCGCTGCTGCCTGGTGAGACGAAGCGGCGCTGTAAAATTGCTGTGGGCCCTGAGAACGGGTGAAGATTGGAGTCCAGCGTGCCTCAGGGAAAACCAGCCTGCATTACTGTGGTGAAGCCTCGTGGGAGAGCGAGTGAGGGCAGCGCCCTGTCCGGCAGATGTACGGAGACACCCCCCTGAAGAGCGCGAGCAGTGCAACTGCAGCTGCGGAGACTGCTGCTGCTGCCCCTCACCGCGCCCTCCGGTGCGCTCAGAGAGTGGAGAGCACAGAACGACGGCGCCAGGTCCGAGCTGAGACGCTAGAGGTGTGACACACTCCCTACATGGCCGGCGATTCACACTACCACGGGACACCAGAAACCTAACTGCTGCTGAGGGTCCGGTGCGCAGATATAACATCGTGGAGCTCTGGGCAGGCTGGCGGACTGCGCCACGTGCCGGACACGACCAGGGACTAAGAGAGGCGCCGGGCTAACAGTGGGGGGGCAACACTGGCCCACATGAATATCTTAATTGACTGTTGCCAACTCTGAGGAGTGGTGGGCTGTGCATGTGAGAAGCAGACGGCGGCTCCCAAGATCGGAAAGCTCTCAAGATTGTGACTGACTGTGAATGAGGAGGAAACAGAGGAGGCCGGGGTGTGACACTGCGGGGGCAACGGTGCATTCAAGAGGGTGCAGAAACTGACTTACCAGCAGAGCAAGAGGACTGGCCAGGGACAAGGTCAAACAAGCATTTGCAATGCAATAGGTCTCGCATTAATTAAGTTTGAGCTGTTGGCATTGCTAAATATTGCAACACCAATTGCAACAAAAGTCTATAAATTGTAGGCCAAAAAAATGTGTATTTGTTTTTGTAGCAATGGTGGCATGCTGCGCTTTAGATGAATATGTTTAAAAGTAAAGTGTGCCATACTGCGATTGCTACAATAGTTAATTGTAGATGCCTTAACAATTGATGTGTGCACTGATGGCTGGTGGTGTGTGTGCCTGTAGAAATTGTGCACTGATGGCTGGTGGTGTGTGTGCTTGGTGGAAGTGTGCACTGACGGCTGGTTGTGTGTGCCTGGTGAAAGCATGCACTGACGGCTGGTGAAGCGTCTGTGCCTGGTGAAAGTGTGCACTGACTGCTGGTGGTGTGTGGGTGCCTGGTAAAAGCGTCCACTGACGGCTGGTGGTGTGTGTGTGCCTGGTGAAAGCGTGCACTGACGTCTGGTAGCGTGTGCCTGGTGGAAGCGTGCGCCTGGTGGAAGCGTGCACTGACGGCTGGTGGTGTTTGTGCCCGGTGAAAGCGTGCACTGACGGCCCGTGGTATTTGTGCCCGGTGAAAGTGTGCAAGGACAACTGATGGTGTCTGTGTCTGGTGAAAGTGTGCACTGACGGTGTGGTTGTGTGTGTGTGGTTGTGTGTGGCTGTGTGTGAGGTTGTGTGTGTGTGTGGCTGTGTGTGTGCGTGTGTGTGTGTGTGTGTGTGTGTGTGTGTGTGTGTGTGTGTGTTGTGTTGTGTTGTGTTGTGTGTGTTGTGTTGTGTGTGTTGTGTTGTGTTGTGTGTGGTTGTGTGTGTGTGTGGTTGTGTGTGTGTGGTTGTGTGTGTGGTTGTGGGTGTGTAGTGGGTGTGTGGACAATACTATTCCAGATACACTATATCAGAGTGCACAGATATACTGCACTGCTTTAGTCTCACTGCACAGATGTACAATACTATTCCAGATACACTGTATCAAAGTGCACAGATATACTGCACTACTTTAGTCTCACTGCACAGATGTACAATGCTATTCCAGATACACTGTATCAAAGTGCACAGATGTACGGCACTACTTTAGTCTCCCTGCGCAGATGGACAATACTATTCCAGCTACACTTTATCAAAGTACACAGATATACTGCACTACTTTAGTCTCCCTGCGCAGATGGACAATACTATTCCAGCTACACTGTATCAAAGTGCCCAGATATACTGCACTACTTTAGTCTCACTGCACAATGCTATTTGAGATACACTGTATCAAAGTGCCCAGATATACTGCACTACTTTAGTCTCACTGCACAGATGTACAATGCTATTTGAGATACACTGTATAAAAGTGCCCAGATATACTGCACTACTTTAGTCTCACTGCACAGATGTACAATGCTATTTGAGATACACTGTATAAAAGTGCCCAGATATATACTGCACTACTTTAGTCTCACTGCACAGATGTACAATGCTATTTGAGATACACTGTATCAAAGTGCCCAGATATACTGCACTACTTTAGTCTCACTACACAGATGTACAATGCTATTTGAGATACACTGTATCAAAGGGCCCAGATATACTGCACTTCTTTAGTCTTCCTGAGCAGATGAACAATACTATTCCAGATACACTGTACCAAAGTGCCCAGATATACTGCACTACTTTAGTCTCAATGCACAGATGTACAATGCTATTCCAGATACACTGTATCAGAGTGCACAGATATACTGCACTACCTTGGTCTCACTGCATCAATATGCATGTTTTTTGGTTTATTTATAATGCATTTAGGGTGCATTGATTAAACTAGTAACATCCATCACACTGCAGGGATATACAGTGTAATATCCCATGAGTTACAGTACGGCTCACTGCACAGGTGTACAATACTGTTCCTGTTACACTGCAGTCAAGTGATATCAATAAACATTTTTTTGTATTACTACTATTGTTTTTACTAAACAATTACCACCATACAGCACACTGCAGGGACACACTGTGCAACATCGCATCAGTTACAATACCTGTCACTGCACAGATGTACAATACTGTGGTGGTTATATTGCATTCCACCACAGGGTACACAATACTGCTTCCCTCACACTACATCACTCCAGGCAGATGGACGAGAAATCTTTGATTACACTGCGACCAATTTCACTATCAAGAACACCACTCCTGTTACATTTCATACCTCAGAGAAGGGTATATTTCATCACACTGCACATATATACAGTATTACTTTGGTGGTACTGCAACGGAGTGCAGCTAATAAATACTGATTCACGTACAGTACACCACGCTGCATGGATATGATCCGCTGGTGCAGTGCATACATCACGTTATGCAGTTATACACGACTGCTTGAGGCACTGCATCCATCTGCAGCTATGCCATACTGCTTCGTCACACTGCATAGCTATAGGACACTTCTGAACTACACTGCACCATAATGTACAGATGTACAACGGCGTTTCAGCAGCACTGCATCAGAGTGCACAGATAAACAATGCTGCTTCGTTGCACTGCATCACACTGCATAGACATGAAACTCCTCTGCACTACACTGCATCATGTCGCACAGATACACAGCCCTACAGTACATCACACCATTGTTTCGGTTACCCTACAAATAATATATTGGAACTTCAGTGATATATTGTGCTGACTTACGCTGCGAAAACAAAATATACACGTTCCAGGACCGCATTAAATAATTTACTTTACACAGCGGCTCAGCCCAACTGGAATAGTAAAGATCACGCTTCTCCAGATCTTAATATGTTTTTCCCTTCACCCCAAACCTATCCCCACCAATGTCCAGTTTTGTGCACGAATTCCCCTGGGGAAAGACAAGTCTGCAACGTGCTTTTCCCCTGGGGGACATCAGTGACTTGCATCAGAGTAAAGCTCATTGATACTGGAGACATGCGTTCAAAATCAGCATTGCTGTCAAAGTGTCTCCCCAAAGCCGAGAGTTAAAAGTATGAACAGGAAACTGCAGTCGACTTTTCACGTGCCCAATAATACTTTGGCATAAAAAAGCGTACATTTTAAACACTTCAAAAACTCTTAAATACAAGTGCCTGATCATCCTACACCCAGTACTATTTTAATGTGTTTGGAACTAAACTGACCAACCACGTTTTAAAATAAAGACTAACAAGAACAGAATATAGAAAACTAACGCACGTTCATTCACATCAAAATTACCAGTTGGGAGGCCTTTTAAGCGGGACATTTGAGGAGGTATATAACAAAACGTATTTAGCTTTTTTAACGTGGTCTCTACATAAGACAAGGCACGGCCTGCAGCCGTGAATAAGTGACGGCGGGGGGCGGGGTAGCTGTAGCCTTTGATGTGGCAAATGCTGCTGGCAGGGGGAAGCCTGTGGGGAAATACGAGGCGCGGCCGTGAATAAGTGATGGCGGGGGGCGGGGCAGCTGAAGCCTTTGATGTGGCAAATGCTGCTGGCAGGGGGAAGCCTGTGGGGAAATGCAAGCTCTTGCACGAAGGAGCTTGTGGTCACGTGATTTCACGTGAACTGTTGAGATCCTCCTCATAAAAAGTCAGCTTTGTGGATGGACAGCTATAGGTCTCTCTCTCTGCGAGACCTAAAAAGAACCGGACAGCGAGTAAGACTTTGGCAAAGGCACTGTGCCTGGGGGAAAGTAGAGGGTGTACTTACTCCCGTGGATGGTGCAAGTTAGCAACTTGCCCCCCCCCCCCCTCCCCCCCCCCTAGACACCTGGGTGAGCTACGTACAGCTGGAGTGGGCGTCCCCAGAGAGCCCCTAATAGACAGGGGAGACCGTCAACAGAACCTTCGCCTGATAGACACCTTGTGTGGTAAACATGCCTAGAGTAAATGTAAAATGTAAATTGATACTTTATAGCGCACTACTCACTCATGAGGGTCTCAAGGCACTTGTACGAATACCGCTGTGGAACCCATCCTGGCTTTCCCTGTGAGGCGTCCACTCCTGGGCACCCCCAAGGTGGAGGCCAGGCATCCTTAGCGTTGTGGGGGCCGTTGTGGAGATTAAGCAAGCTATTGCCCAGAGTTGCAGAGTGGGACTCCATGATTGGAATAGGCACCGAGGCGAGAATTATCAGGTCCGTGGAATTTTTTAGCCCAAGACCCGCCGAGGCGGGGAATTGAACCCTGGTCCTGGGCTAGACCTCTGCAGGGTCTGCCGCTCTAACCATTGAGGCACACTTCTCCACTAGTGAGCTCTTTCCTGCGTGGCTATGGCTGTGTCTGCGTGGCCCACCAAATGAAGCCCAAAGGCCCAGCATGGGCGCAAACCAACAAGATGGACAAGTATGCGGTGTCACTGGCAGCAGCGTCGCAGGCTGATCCATCGGGGGATCACGCAGAGCCATCGCTGAGCGCCATCATGGCAGCAATAGCGGACCTCAAGGGGACAATTGATCTGAATGACCGACACAGGATGGATTTGGAAATATCCAAAATAACCCAAGGACGCACCACAAACTGTAAGATCGGGGCTCGGGGGTGGGGGGAAGGGGGGGGGAATAGTGGAGGAGGATGAGTGGGGGATTCACACTCGGGCTGCATGAACTGAGAGGCCTTCTCTTTTTACTATAACGCTGCAACAACCATTCTTAGTACAAAACATGTTTGTTGCTAAGGTATACGGGGTCCCGGGGCGAGAGCCAGGAGAACTTGACATCGACCAACCCATATGTTGATGGGTTTGTTTAACGCGACGGGCACTCTGTATGTTGGGGAAGGTGGGGCTTATTGTACTCACCAGCAGGGTAGCAGGTAGGAAGGTGGGGACGGGGTGGGATTGTTCAGTACGTTTAAAGTTCTTGGTTGTAAAGTCAGCTATTTTGGACGATTAGCATATGTTTATGGCTTCAGCTATCCGAAGGCCTCAGGACCGGACAGTTAATTAGGAGATGGCGTCACAGGAAAGGGTAACTATCAAGGGACGACTCGGGTACCTCCAGGTGGACTGCTGGGGGCATACATAGTACCACCAGCTTAAGCATTCTATCCTGGAACGTGAACGGATTGGGGACCCGTACCAAACACAACATTGTGCTACAGTATCTGCATCGCCACTCCTCGAGTATTGTACTGCTCCAGGAAAAGCACCTCAAGGGTCAGAGGTATAGGGCATTGGATAGATATGGTTATAGACTAGCCAACCAACCGGGCTATACCACTGGCTCCCGTGGAGTAGGAATTTTAGTGAAGACAGGGATCCCATTAGTTTTAGATAAATTGTTGCACGACTCACTGGGTATTCTATCCTGGAATGTGAATGGATTGGGGAACCGTATCAAACACAGCATTGTGCTCCAGTATCTGCATCGCCACTCCCCAAGTATTGTACTGCTTTAAGAAACGCACCTCAAGGGTCAGAGGTATAGGGCACTGGAAAAAATATGGTTATAGACTAGCCGCCCACGCTGGCAATACCACTGGCTCCCGTGGAGTAGGAATTTAAGTGAAGACAGGGATCCCGTTAGTTGTAGATAAATTGTTGCACGACTCACTGGGCAGATTTGTAGCCCTAGCAGGGAGGTGGGAGGGAAGAGCTCTCAACCTGGTCTCCTGTTACATCCCGCCGATTGGCGCGCACTGAAGCGTTCACGGCACTGGGAGCCTTGCTAGTAGACGTCCCACCGGGTGTGTTTGTGCTGGGGGGATATGAATGCTGCAATGGACTCGGGGTATGACGGAGACATAGCAAGTGTGAGAGACGTGGGGGTGGAACCACTTCAGGCCTTCACGGAGGCATTCAGGCTGACGGATTTGTGGAGGTTGCATAACCCAGGGGTCCGACAATATACATTCTACTCCGCCCCCATGCCAGCTATTCCAAATTAGACTACATACTGACACACAGAGGAGGTGAGGGGTGGTTCACCGGTGCAAGAAAAGGACCCCAGGGCATATCAGACCATTCCCCGGTGGAAATAATGATGAGAGGCCTGTCTCGACCACTTGATCTGCCCCTTAGATTGAGCGCCTGTTTTTTTCGGAACAAAGACAATGCCAGAGAGTCAAGGAAAGAGCACAGCTTTATTTCCAGGAAAATAAGGGGTCCGTTGAGGAGGCTTGCACTTTGTGGGAGGCATTAAAACCAGTAATGAGGGGATATGTCCAGGCATGTATACGGGCAGACAACAAGGAAAAGAAACTACAATGGGAGCAGCTAGAGACGGCGGTACTAGATCTAGAAAAGCGCTAACAAGAGGGCGGGAGGAGTGACAGCGAACTTGCGCACCAACTAGAACTTCGAAAATGTTAGTTGCATGACATGGCGGCAAACGCGGCCAGGTCGTTTCTGCATGGCCCAGGTCTGCAGCCTCGGCCATGCAGAAAAGAGTATTTGGATTGGAGGGACAAAGGCAACAAAATGATAGCATGGCTAGAAAAACGAGTCTGTGAGAGTAATTGGGTGGCGGAAATTGAGGACAAGGACCGTAACTTACATTCGGGGGTAGAGGCTATAACAGGCACTTTTGCCGACTATTATGAAGAGCTTTATGACTCGAACCCGACCTGATTGGCTCAGGACTGCAGTGAACTTTTGGCGGAGATGCGCCTCCCAGTACTGGCTTACGACAATAGAGAATCAATAGACAGTGATCTCACGACAGAATAAATAGTAGGTGCAATACAAGACTAGCGGGGGGAAAGCTCTGGCACCCAATGGTGTACCGGCGGAACTTTTCAAATGCATTGCCAATACAGTAGCCCCGTATCTGCTGGTCATGTTCAACGAGGCGAGGGACGGTGGGCTGTTGCCACTCGACCAGCGAACTGCGACGATAGTGGTGATCCCCCAAGCCGGCGGACCAGTGTGGCTCGTACCGACCGATCTCGTTGCTAAATCTGGAAGTCAAAATTCTGGCCAAAGTCTTGGTCAATAGACTCTTGGTGCCCATTTTGAACCTGATTCACCCGGACCAGTTGGGCTCCCTGCCTTACCGAAGCACCAGACTTAACCTACGACTACTGTATGTGGTCATACACCTAGTTAGTACCAACCCGGGGGTTTAGGCGGCTCTGCTGTCAAATTGGGCCCGGATGACGTTTGACTGCATAAAGTCAAACTATCTATTCGAGGTCTTGAAGAGATTCGGCTGTGGCCCACGGTTCATCTCTTGGATTCAGCAGCTATATACTCAACCCATGGCAAGGGTTTGTGTTAACGGCGCGGTACCTCGCTCTTTTGCTCTGCGAAAGGGCACAGGGCAGGGATGCCCTATTTCACAATTCTGTTTGCACTGGCGCTCGAGCCTTTGGCTGCATGGGTCAGAGGGCATCCGATTGTATCAGGCGTACGGGGCGGGGAACAGTGGGAAGAAAAGATACCGCTATATGCCGAAGACATCCTGCTTTACGTGACGAGGCCTCGGTTTTCAATTAACCGGTTGCTCCAGATTTTCGGGTTATTCCAGGGGTACTCTTGGGTATCGGATTAACTGGGACAAGTCCCTTTTATATATGCTATTGAACGGGTCGCCCCCAGACCTGGGCGCTGACACAAAACTCCAGATTAGGACTAGTTTTAAATATCTGGGTATCTTGATTGAAAAATCTGCCTCAGCTTTCATAACAGGAAATCTAAAGCCGCAACTGGACTGTTTGAAGAGGGACGTTGCGCACTGGAGAAAACTACTGCTCTCCCTGATTGGTCGTGTGGTGCTCTTCAAGATGATTTCCCTACCTCGGATACTATACGTCTTGCAAAATTCACGAGAAATTCTTTAGAGACATAGACAGTGAGCTACGAACGTTGCTGTAGGATGGGGGAGGGGCACGGATAGCACTAGCCAAACTGCAGAAAGGGGTGTACTGACCTCCAGAAGGACTACTGGGCCTCGCAACTCATGGTCATTAATGACTGGGTCTTTGCATATAGGAACGACCCGGCATATAGAGTTGATCACTGGACAATGGGGGCAGAAGGTTATTTAGGTGTCCTATACAGACGGGGTGGACGAGATGGACTAGCCCAACATACCCATCTAGTTCAAAAGGCTTGGATTAAGGTCAACCAGTTTCTGGGCTGGACGGGACGACTGACAGACCAGACTCTCTTATGGAACTGCGACATGCTCCGGCTCTGAGAAGTGGGCCAACTGCAGGGCTTCTCGAAATGGAAGCTCATTGACATTGTACGTTTGGGGGATGTAAGGCGGAGACATGCAGTGTTGTCGTTTGCAGAGTTGCAGGCAGAATTTCAGCTGACACTCACGGAGTACTATTAATACCTGCAAATGCAACACACATTAAGTCGCCATCTTAAAGACGGGGATCAGCTCCGGGAATACCGTCCACGAGAAGACAGGTTGGTGTTAGAGCCAATCCCGGAGAAGGCATTGTCCTGCACATATGATAAAATTATGAATAACTCACCAGAGCTACTAGGCAAGGTACGAGAGGGGTGGGAATCTGATGTGGGCCTATTAGAAGACGACGACTGGAGGTAGGCAGTGCAAAGTCCCAGAGAGGTAGCAATCAGGGCATGTTTTCATCTAGTTAAACTACGAATATTGCATAGATCCTATTGCACCAGTATCCTCATGTTCAAATTAAAGCGTATTTCGACCGAGGAGTGCCAGAGGGGATGTACTCAAAAGGGAACATTTTTTCATATCCTGTGGGACTGCCCTGTTATACAGATATATTGGATAAAGGTGGTCTCCATCATGTCAGACGTGTTGGAATAGGAGGTGCCTTTGGACGCTAGATGGCATTTACTGTGCGTGTCTGGTGAACAGACTTGGCCAAAATACCAGCAGATTTAGCTACAGGTGGCTGCTATGGCTGCCAAACGTAATGTTGCCGGGGCATGGAGGGCAAGCCAACCGGCTAGAGTTTCTCAGTGGAAACGAGACATGGACTGGTGCTGTTCGTCGGAAAAGACAATTTCTGATAACCGGGGATGCCCCAAGAAATGGGAAAAAGTCTGTCAACGATGGGCAGACTACAGGGGGTTTGAGGGAGCATTAGACAGTTAGGGAGGGCGGGCTACATGACTGGGGGATTCTGCCTACTAATGCATGATCAAGACGTGTTTAGCGGAATGTGTACACTATTGAAACTACATGCAACTTGCTGTAAGCATAGGACCATGTTTGTTAAAGCTGACTATTGTTCAATAAAAAGAATGTTTTTAAAAAAAAATATTAGCTAATAGACTTATTTGCTAATGGAGAAATTAGTTCTTCCGGATCAGGCTGAGTTAATACCTGGCCAGGCAACATTGCACAATTTGCGAACCCTCTTCTCGATTTTACAATCAGTAGATCCACAGTTGGCGTTGGTGGCAGTCTTAGACGCCACAAAGGCCTTCGAATCTGTTGAATAGGATTATCTATTTATCATCCTTCAGTACATGGGGTTGCCTAAGGGGGTCCAGGCATGGGTACTCCTCTTATACACCGGACCAGTAGCAAGCGTTTTAATCATTGGGCATTCCTCCCCCACCCCCCTTCCCAATACCCGGGGCACCCAGCAGGGATGCCCACTCCCTTCCCCTACTTTTCGCGCTGGCGGTTGAACGCTTGCGGCCCAAATCAGACAATATAATCAGTATAAGGCACTCCGTTGCTTTCTACACCCAATACTCATCTCCCTCTAAGCAGATGACATCACTCTATATATCAGAGACCCACATCTCAATCTTAATCCATTGCTCGGAAAGTTTGTTCACTTTGGAGAGCTCTCTGGAATCCATATCAACTGGGCGAAATCTCAGCTCTTCCTCCTCACTCCGTTGGTGACGGCATTCACCCGACTTCCCAATAGAGTGGTGCACCGATGAGGTGAAATACCTAGGGGTATATATCACAACAGACCGGGAGGAGCTGATGCGACTCAAATTTGGTCGGACATTGGAGAGCATCAAAAGCAATGTCAAGAGGTGGGTCACACTCACTCTTTCCCTTGCAGGACACACTTCCCTCATGAAAATGGTCGTCCTCCCCAAGTTACTCTATCTTTTCTTAAATATTCCGTATGACCCTAGACACTTTTTCTCGGCAATCCGTTCACAGATGATCTGGCTGCAATGGGACACACTCACTAGACCCTATTCCCAGGGAGGGTTTGATATCCCCAACTTTGAGCTATACTATCTCTGTGCGCAGGCTCATTACACCCATTATTGGTTTCATCCCCCCAGGTATATGCCACAGGTGGCAACAGAGCACTGGCTATCTGATCCCGTTCTGCTTGAGGGTGCTATTTTGACCACCACCACGCCACGAGAAACCGACCCGTCGCCAATCGTCTGTACGGTGAAGGAATGGCAAGGTATTACCAAAAGTTTGCAGGCCCCCATGCTGTTCTCACCGTCACTCCCTCTGGTTTATCACCCTAAGATGCCTGTCTTACAGGAGAAAGTCTAACCTAGAGCATAATGTTCTGGACAGTAAGTGCACTACCTGAAACACTCCTACATGAGTACATGTGAACAGTTCATCTAACATTCGTTAAACACTTCATATAAAGAAAAAACTGTGGAAAAGAAATATTGTTCATCAGTTAACAACTTTTCCATAAACATGCTAATTCAAAGGACGACGACAAGTAAATCATCAACCACGGTCGCCTTGATGATGTGCTGCTTTGTGTTCGCGCATACAATGTGAATCCAAATCAAATGTAAGTTCCAACAGTCCATTTATTCTGGTCATGAAGAATGAAATAACAGTTTAGACTTCAATCCCAATGCATTTCGGGTGCAGTCTGCACCCTTCATCAGGGGATATCTACAAATAAATGTATCAAATTTGTCTCACAAAAAATTATTATATCACAAAGAAAATTCTTTTAAAACATGTCTTATCTGAATTGAAGCATGAATTATCAATGAATGACAAACTTGACCTAACCGGGAAGATCCCAAAAATACAACGTGAAATATACTGAAGTCTGCTAGATGATAGGAAGGCACCAGATTGTAGAAATGATAGTGACCGGCTTCAACTATCAAAAGAATAAGGTCTAATGAGCACTTGTTTAATATAGAGTACCACTTATCCATGAATTTTTTGTTCTTCTTGAACATCATCGGTTTGAGTGGTAGTCTCAACCCTCTAGGAATCCTGCTGGCTTTATGGTATTGCACTAGAGTAGTGGCATGCAAACATTGGTTGATTTCACGTCGCATCAGATATTCTAATTGTCTCAATTGGTGAACAACCGGACCCATATATTTCTTGTGCATCTGACTCACTATAGACTTTGGTTTCTGCTTTATTTTCTGTGAGATGTAATATGACTTCGAATGACATGTTGGAGGTGCTGCTGGTTGATGTGTTGGGTAGAAGGCAAGAAACAATCAAAGTTACTGATCACAGCTTGCGCCCACTCAAGTTAAACCAATTTCCTAGTTTATACCCAATACTCAATAATATTCTAACTTGGTGTGCACTACCTGAAGTGGTTCCACCCTTCCACCAATTCAAATAGAAAGTCTAATCAAAAGTTTGCAGGCCCCCATGCTGTACTCACCGTCACTCCCCCTGGTCTATAACCCTAAGATGCCTGTCTTACAGGAGGGCATCTTCAAACAAGCACCGGCGTTGCCAATAGGTCTCGCAGTAGGAAAGTTTGAGCTATTGGTCTTGTAAATGACAATTTTTTTAATTTATGTGTTGGTTTTGAAAATAGCTAAATTAATCGCTTTGTCATTTACAATGCCAATAGTTATAACTTTCGCAAATGTGACACCTATAGTATTTGTAATGCCACATGTTTGTATTTACGTGACTTAGATGTATTGATATTACAAATTACAATGGCTTTTAATTGTTTTAAATAATTAATACTTAAATAAAAGTGATTTTAATTTATAATGGAAATAGCTTAAACTTTTGTAAATAACTTTTGTGAAGATTATGTTCAGTGTATTTTATTGTGATGAAAATCCAAGAACAGTAGTGAAAAATTAACATATTTTTGTGACATTTGTAATAAAGCTTGAAACATTGAGAGAACATATTTAAACCAGTTGTTGTTGAATGGTTGCGCG